>NC_132910.1:717656-1435312 GCF_047675955.1 Chlorocebus sabaeus | reverse complement strand
TTGTGTGTGTGTGGCTACTGTAAATGGGATTGTGTTCTTGATTTGGCTGTCAGCTTGGACATTATTGTTTAGAAATGCTACTGAATTTTCTACATTGATTTTGTATCTTTAAACTTTACTGAAGTTGTTTATCAGTTTTGGAATCTTTTTGTAAAACTTTTAGGGTTTTCTAGGCATATAATCATATTGTCAGTAAAGAGAGATAATTTGGCTTCCTGTTTTCCTATTTGGATGCCTTTTACTTCTTTCTCTTGCCTGATTGCTCTTTCTAGAACTTCTAGTACTATGTTGAATAGCAGTAGTGAGAGTGAACATTCTTGTATTGTTCCTGTTCTTAAGGAGAGTGCCTCCAGCTTTTGCCCATTCAGTGTGATGATGGCTGTGGGTTTGTCAAAGATGGCATTTATTATTTTGAAGTATGTTTCTTTGATGCCTAGCCTGTTAAGGGTTTTTATTATGAAGGGATGTTTAATTTTATCTAAGCTTTTTCTACATCTATTGAGATGATTGTGTGATTTTAATTTTTAATTTTTAAATTTTTTTTGAGATGGATTTTTGCTCTGTCACCCAGGCTGCAGTGCAATGGCGTCATCTCGGCTCACTGCAGCCTCTGCCTCTTGGGTTCAAGTGATTCTCCTGCCTCAGCCTTCCGAGTAGCTGGAATTACAGGCATCTGCCACCATGCCACCATGCCCGGCTAATTTTTGTATTTTTAGTACAGATGGGGTTTCACCATGTTGGTCTCGAACTTCTGACCTCAGGTAATTTGCTCACCATAGTCTCCCAAAGTGCTGGGATTACAGGTGTGAGCCACTGTGCCTGGCTAATTGTATGGTTTTTGTTTTTAATTTGGTTTATGTGGTAAATCACATTTATTGATTTACATATGTTGAACCAGTCTTACATCACAGAAATAAAGACTACTTGATTTTGGAAAATTCACTCTTTGATGTGCTGCTGGATTTGGTTTGCTGGTATTTGGTTGAGGATTTTTATATCTATGTTCATCAGGGATATTGGCCTGTAATTTTTCTTTTTTCGTTGTGTTTTTGTCAGGTTTTGGTATCAGGGTAATGCTGACTTCGTAGAGTGGTTTAGGAAGAAGTCTCTTCTCAATTTTTTGGAGTAACTTCATTAGAATTGATCCTAGCTATTTCTTGTATGTCTGGTAGAATTTGGCTGTAAATCCGTCTAGTTTGGGCCTTTTTTTCCTTTTGGTTGGTAGGTTTTTTAAATTATTGATTTAATTATGAACTCAATATTGGTCTGTTCAGGGTTTCAATTTCTTTCCTATTAAATCTTGGAAGATTGTGTTTTTCCAGGAATGTACCCATTTCCTCTAGATTTTCTAGTTTATCTACATAGAAGTGTTCATAATAGTCTTACATGATCTTTTGTATTTCTGTGGGATTGGTTGTAATGTTACCTCTGTCATTTCTGATTGTGCTTATTTGTATCTTCTCTCTCTTTTTTTCTTTGTTAATCTAGCTAGCAGTCCAGACTGGTTTTGGCTGACTCACAGAGGAAGCATAGTAAGGGTTTCGTGTCCTCAGCTTCACCTTTTAACATCAAATGGCTGAAAACTCCACCCCTGGATCATACTAATGCCACCATTTTTTGAACATGCAAAACAGTAAGAGGCATAAAGCTCAATTGCACATGGTCATGTTTCTCCTTTCATAAGTATTTGTGACTTCCACTAGAACTTATTGAACATGTATACTTAGCCAGCTCATTCAGCATAAATTCCTGGCTTATCCTTCCCTCCCTCGAAGTGCATGCTCTCAGCTTCTGCTGGACGCCATGCTTCTCTGCCTGCAGGATGACCAGCCTACAGTAATCAGACATCAGTAATGTCTGATTAATGGACTCTTCTCTGAAGGATGATATGAGAGATGAGATATATCTGCTCCACTATCTCAGGGAACAGGGATGGATTATAGCAGTATCTAAATATGAACTCATTTTACTTTTGCATCTCAATTTGCATTCAAATCAGTAAAGCCCAAAGAGAGGAAGAACAGGACCTGCCACCTGTCTTCCTTGGTTGTCTAATTAGCGCCCATGTAGGACAGAGAGAAGAATCTGGTTGTATTCATTGGGATTTAGCAACAATAAACAGGTGTGGCTCAGGATGAGGCATAAACTCTTCCCGTAATTCTTCTAAAGCTAACCTGGTGGGAGATGGGAGGAGAAAAACACCTGTCTTATTTAAACAGAGTTAAAATAATATAAAGCCTTTTCTGACCATGGGAATCTTTGTCCGGTTTTGAAGTTTTTCTATACTTACTGTGCTCAACATATAATTTAGCCCTTAATTACATCATGTCATGATATTCAGTTCCATGTGTGTTACTCACATCTCTCCAAAAAGATTGGAAGCAGTTTGAGGAGACAGATCATGTTTCCTCTTCTGCAAGACCCAGGTGCCAAGAAACGCATGCAATGAGCTCAATAATCACATCACATGTTAGGAAAAGCCAAGATATTTTAGCTATTTATATTTAAAAATTGGCTCACTATATGAATTAAAAAACTGAATCTACCTAACCTCACATCCAAAGGTGGATTCCACATGTATTAGAGACCTAATGTAAAAGATAAAACTATAAGGTTAATAAATAACATGGTAAAATATTTTTATGCCTTAGAAGGGAAGGAGGACTTCTTAAAGAAAAGCTTCAAAATACAATCATAAGGCAAACAGTGAAAAAATGATTACCTCAGTTACAGATTTCTGTTTTGTAAAGAACAACATGGTCAATATTAGTAGAAGACAGAATGGATAAGTGCAGTGTCTACAACCAACACACCATCAATATCTAGAAAATGTGAAGAACTTCTGCAAAGCAATACAAATAAGGTAAAAAAGCAAGTCTAACAGAAAAATAGGCAAAGAATATGTACAGGCAATTTATAGAAATGAAAGTCCAAAAAGTTAGTAATTATACATAACAATGCACAAACTCATTAGTAATTAGAACATGCAAAGTAAATCACAGTTAAAATACTACTTTATACTTATTAGTGTGGCAAATTCAGAAAGTCAAATAATATCAAGTGCTGTGGACTGAATGTTTATATTCCCCTGAAGTTTATATTTTGAGATCCTAACTCTCAAAGTGATGGTAGAGGAGATGGGGCCTTTGGAGGATAGTTAGGTCATGAGGGTGGAGTTCTCATGAAAGTCATTCGTGTCCTTACAAAAGAAAGTTCTCTTATGGCTTCTGCCATGAGGGACACAGCAAGGTGGTGTTCTATGAACCAGGAAGCAAGCCCTCACCAGACATCTGCTAGATCCTTGATCATCTTCATCTTGGAACCTTCAGCCTCCAGAACTATGAGAAATAAGTGTTCACTGTTTAAGATACCCAGCCTATGGTATTTTTTGTTGTAGTAGCCTAAACATACTAAGATACTAAGTGTTGGTTAGATGTGGGGACATGAAATCCTCATGCATTGTAGATGGGAGTGCACACTGATTCAGCCATTTTGAAGAGCAAACCTGCGCCAAATGGTCAAATTAAGTATATGTACATTCAATGACCTAGTAATTCTGCTTCCAGAAGTACTTGCATGGTCTATAAGGGGGTAAGTAGGAGTCTGTTTAGTGTGGCATTTCTTGGCATGACAGGCAGGTAAAGTATAGTAGATACACACTATGAATTAGCAGTTAACAGCAATAAACTACAGGTATATATAGTAACATAGATCTTTTTTAAAGTTCTCAGTAAAAAGAGGTGAAACAAAAGTGATTTGTAACACAAAATATAAGTTAAAAGCATGTGCATGCAAAACAACAAAACGTATTTTTGTAAGAATGAATACAAACAAAAGAATACCTCATGAAACATAGAATGGTTGCCTGCAAGGGGGAGGGTAAGTGCTTATGCTATGGTGATAAAGGAGGATAAATAAATAATGACAACCAGGGAAGGGCCTTGTAGGTACCTATGATGATAATATGTCCTTATTTAACTTAGTCTTAGCCTTTTAAGGAACACATGCTTAGCTGAAACTTAAAAGTCCATTTTTAAATAGAGTTTCTGTTCATCATGAACCTCTGCATTTCTCTCACTTCTTTTAGAGCTTTTGCATTCTTGTCCGTTTACTTCAGTGAAGACAGAATTGCTTAGTTAACTTACAACAACAACAGTAACCGTAGTGTTGGCCATAAAACATCAATTAAACAAATTTCAAAATTTCCCAGTAAATTGTAACATTTTCCATCATTCAAAGAATGTGTTTATCTTTTTAACTAAGGCAAGTTAAGAGTTTTCTTTTTTTACATTGAGGAGGTTATGTGGAGTCACTTAGGACTGGAGGAGTAGAGGAGGTATTTGGGTGTATAGGTGCAGGCTCCAAGTTCATCCTAGCATAACTCAAGAATTGATTGCAAATGCTCTTTTATAAGATGCTCTGCATGTGAAAGAATGAAGAATCTATATCAATCTGTAGACATTAATTATTGGTTGGGAAAGATGAAACCATAAAATTAAAAAATTGTGCATGATTTAATGTTAACTGAAAATAGAGATTATAAACTCTACAATATTATTGTAAATATGATGCCATTAGGTATACTAGGGACAAAGAGCAAATGATCACAGGAAGAAATGATAAATGATTTGAGAAAGAAAGTATCTTAAAAATGATTCTTTGACTAAAACAAACCAACACATTTGTCCTTTCTTTCTTTTTAAAATAACTCTCTGCTTCTGTGCTTCCTTGTCAGAAAAATTTATTTGAACCTAGTTATTGAGTGACAGTTGATGGGCATTCTGAGTGGAATGATTATATAACTGAGTGTGCTTTTTTCTTTTTGAGAGCAGTCTTGCACTTTAGCTTTAACAAAATTGTTAGCATTTGACTTGATTACTACAAAATAAGTCTGAGTTTTTGTCTTTATCAATATACTTACAAGATGAACGTAAATTCTGAAGATACTCAAAATCTTAAAATGCAGTCTTACAAAAAAGTGTGTAGACTTATAAAAACTAGTTTTGGTATGATTAGGCTTTTCTTCTGGGGAAACTTAGTGGAATTGGGGAAGAAATGGGCTAGGATATCTTGGCCTCAATTCTCTTACCTTTAAATAAGGTAGTTGAGTTAGAAAGAGGAGCTTATTAGAATCACCCATTTGTTAGACATGCAGATGCCCTTACTCACCTCTCCCCACCTACCCATCTCATCAGACTCTGATTAAGCAGGTCTAGGATGGGGCCTAGCAATCTGCAAGATGATTCTAATGTGGGTGGTCTGAAAATCATGTTTTTAGAAATGGAGAAATGATCCACAAAATCCCTTCCACTTACATTATTCTGTGATAAAAAGAAGTTTACCTGACTCACCAAATTTTCGGTCGTCTCTCGTAAGTCCTTAAGTTGATATGTGTTGCTTTGTCCAAAATTGTTATTGATTTGTGGATCTAAAATTTTAAAGGAGCCATGATAGTACTCCATTTTTTGGTCTGTAATGGAAATGAAAAATAGGAAACTAAATGGTTGGGACAAAGATTTCAGAACCCAATTACAGTGGGGCCAATATAAAGTCCTGAATATGTCCCTGAGCTCCTTCATATTTGAATTTTGTTTAAAAAAATTAATGTTTTATATTAATTATAGTAGCTGCCATTTATTGAGTTTCTACAATATGCCAGACTCCTGTGCCGTTTTCATGAATTAGCTCATTTAATCCTCACACCAGCTCTCTAAGATTGGTATCGCCTTCATTTTACAGATAAGAAAAGTAAGGCACAGAGGCATTAAGTAACTTGTTCTATAACTAGTAGGTGGCCTGTCCAAGCTTTAAATCCAGACAGTCTAGCTGTAGAGCTTGAACATTTCATTGCTACATTGCTCCTTGCTGAGTTGAAATGTGTACCACCATACGCTCTAGTGGAAGTAGAGATAAGTGAACGTCCTTGTGAGTTTTGATTTGTAACAAGACAATCAGGCACACTAAGAAAAATTTGAAAAGAAAGTGTAGAGAGGAGCTGTCTTGAGATTGAAGACGAGACTAGTGTGCCACAGGGATAAATCTATTAGGAAATGTAAGAAAGGAAAGTAGTTGGGACTCCCAAGGAATTTGGCAATCTGAGGAGTAAGGCCCAGTGGGGGTAAGAAAGCTACAGAGTTAGAGAATGGAAAAAACACAAGACAACCTAAATCCTTGAGAAGCCTGGCTCAGGGAAGAGGCAGTGGGTTTCTAGACTACAAATCAAGGAAAGAAACAGGGATATCAGGAAGGCATATGTCTTAAGTGGGAAATCTCTGGATCTTGTAATACTTTTTTGGATGTCCTGATTACTTATCCATGTAAGTCATACTGTTATCAAACCTTACTCTCATTTTAAAGGGGCTTTTATGCAACGAAATAAACAGCCCTGAGAATCTTTTGACAATGGTATAAACTACAGCTGGGGTTGTCATATAAGGCCTAGGACTATGATCTTAAGCCCTTTAAGGCTCCAAATAGAGTCTTTACTCCCCCATTTAGTCTGTAGAAGGTGACGACAGATAAGACCATTAAAGTGAGCAGCCTGAGTTATTTATCACATACATTCATGTGAGAGTGACATTGTAGAGATTTGTCAAAAAATATAAATGGCTTGTATTCTCAGAAAGAGACTCAATATAAAAAGAGAATCTTGAAGTGAATTATTTGTGTAATTACAAATATATTTATTGATAAAAATATACTCCCTGAATATTGTTTTGGCAAGAGTAAATTTTTTTCTCTAAAAATAAATGATAATATTGTGTCATACTATAGGTTTTCAATCATTTTAAAATTCCTTATTTTATTAGACAAGTGCTTTTCTTTTGCCTTAGAAATGTTGGACAGAAAATGATGGTCCAGCCGGGCGCGGTGGCTCAAGCCTGTAATCCCAGCACTTTGGGAGGCCGAGACGGGCGGATCACAAGGTCAGGAGATCGAGACCATCCTGGCTAACCTGGTGAAACCTCGTCTCTACTAAAAAATACAAAAAACTAGCCGGGCGAGGTGGCGGGCGCCTGTAGTCCCAGCTACTCAGGAGGCTGAGGCAGGAGAATAGCATAAACCCGGGAGGCGGAGGTTGCAGTGAGCTGAGATCTGGCCACTGCACTCCAGTCTGGGCGACAGAGCGAGACTCCGTCTCAAAAAAAAAAAAGAAAATAAGGGTCCATGAGTAAAAGAGCCAATTTTAATAACTAATTAATCATAGCTTTTCATTTTAATATATGATAAGTGATGAGCTGTTTATTATAATTACTAGTAAGTTTCAGACAATTACAATTTTTGATCTTTTTGTGTAGATTCTCACACAAATCTAGATTGAGAATTCTAAGGAAATTAGAAATCTGTCTACTTTGATTAAGCTGTATCCTGAGTATGCAGAAAAGGAGTCACATATAATAAGCATTTAGTACTTGTTTATTGATGAAATGACTGAAACAATTAAATATACTCTGGAAATTTGCAGGTAAATGTGCAATTTTTTAGATGAAATTACATTTACATATATGTAAATGAAGCTTTGCTGAAAAATAAAGTCAAATAGAGTGAAATCCTTAATTTTACTTACGAAATACTAGGAAGTGAACCAGGAGACCTATGGTCACTGCCACCACTGTCAGGGACAACACAATGAGAACGGCAATCATCCATGGCTTCAGATACCTTCTTTGGGTGCCAAATCCTACCATCCTGCAGAAAGGAAGGGCCCACTGGTTACTCTCAGATAGTAATGCTGCAGGCTTTCAGCTCTCCTTAGACAAGTTCAAGCTGCTGTAGCCTGCCTTTCCCTGCAAAAAGTTGTTGGTCTTTAATTTTGTTCAACGTCATCTTGGCCTGAGAAGATGTGTTTAAAAAAAAAAATCAGGATCTGGGAATCCTAATTTGCTCCTGGTTTCTATTCTAGAGGCATTTGATGGCCTCTTTGTGGCAGTCAGGAATGGTTTCTCTTAGCAGCATGGTCCAAGGTGGCACATATACTTGAAAAGGGACCATTCCGCCTTTCTCCAACACTTTATTATTTCTTTCATCTATCTATCACTTTAGAGTTTACGAAGTGACTTGAAATCTATTATCTAATTTATTTTTATCTTTTATCTTTTATTTTTAACTATTATGAAAATGTTCAGACATAAAAAATTACTAAGAATAGTATAATTATATATATATATATATATAATGTTATTACATCAATTGTTAACACTTTGCCATGTTTGGCTCATTTATTTTTTTCTGCTGCTATATTTTAATGTGAAATAAGACATCATGTCTTTTTACCAAATCATTATTATAAACAATTAGGATATGTCCAACATAACTATGATACTATTAACACTCCTAAAAAATTAATAATATGTCTGCCATATCATCTAATGCCCAGTCCATCTTCAATTTCCCTCCATGGTTTCATTATAATTACAAATGGTTTGTAAAAGCCAGGACATAATCAAGGACCGTGTAGTGCACTTGGTTGTTATGCCTTTTTAATCTCTTTTAATCTAAAAGAGTCCTGCTTCTTTTTGAGTTTTTAATGACATTGACCGTTGAAGAGATCAAACTAATCGTCCTTTAGAACATCTTACTTTCTGGACTTGTCTGAATGCTTTCCTGTGGTATTATTTAACTTGTTCTTCTATATCCCTCATTTCCTATAAATTGGATTACCTTTAGATTTTCTTTAGATCTGAAGTCTCGATTAGATTTTGGTTAAATTCATTTGGCAAGAATACTTCAAAGGTGGTGCTGTGTATTTTATATTACATCACACCAGGAATAAAAATTTTTCCACAATTTTGGAGGAAAAAATAACTCTGCTGTTCTTCTGGCACCTATGATCAGCAACAGCACTTATCACATTGAATCAAATATTAGTTTGCGTGTATGTTCACTTACAGATAGCTTCTCAATGGGCTGCATTAGTCTTGTTCACCTTTTTACCACTAAGACCCAATAAGGCACCTGGTACAGAGTAGGAATCATATAAATCTGTGAGAGTCAGGCAGGAATGATACTAACATTATACAGGAAATAACAGAGGATGAAAGGGAGGATATCTGTTTAAGGGCCCAGGTCGACTAACTTCCATGCTTGTTCTCTAAAACTTGCTATCATAATGAATTTTACTTATCCATTTTATCGGAGTTTATCTCTTTATGTGTATATATTGATAGCCTAAATTTTTTTTTGGAAAGAGAGGATATTTTTCATAGTTTCTTCACAGGATCAGTTGATTTATAAAAAGTTTTTCTTTTGACTATAAAACAGTTTTCTTTGTTTTGTTTCGTTTTGTTTTTTTTGAGACAGAGTCTCGCTCTGTCACCCAGGCTGGAGTGCAGTGGCGCGATCCCTGCTCACTGTAAGCTCCGCCTCCCGGGTTCACGCCATTCTCCTGCCTCAGCCTCCCGAGTAGCTGGGACTACAGGTGCCCGCCACGACGCACAGCTAATTTTTTTGTATTTTTAGTAGATACGGGGCTTCACGGTGTTAGCCAGGATGATCTCCATCTCCTGACCTCGTGATTCGCCCACCTCGGCCTCCCAAAGTGCTGGGATTACAGGCATGAGCCACCGCTCCCGGCCTTATGAACCTTTTTTTTATATATAAATGCCAGGATAAAAGGTAAAACTGTTTGGACCTAAAATAGTTAAGAAGATAATAGTTTTGACATAAGTAATAAAATTAATCAAGAATCCTAGTGGAATGTGAGAGATCTGAATTCTATTGAGTAAATATTGACCATGTGTGCACTGACTGATTAAAAATAATCTAGAGAACTGGCTGTGGAAAGGCAGCAGGTCCTCTGATAAACAAGAGCTATCATGCTCGAATAGAACAACAAACAGAATTCCCATGGGACGTGACATTATTTAACACCTTAAATGACTTAAAACATACATTCATAAGTGAAGGAGAACTTAAAGACTGTTTAGTGTGATTGAATTACTTTCCAAATGAGGAAAATGAAGTCCAGTGATGATTAAGTAATTTCTCTCGTATAATAGAACTACTAGTTATTTCAAACTCAGGTCTTCTAACTTCTAGGACACAAATTTATTCTAAGTGCCTCTCGATTGATTTCATTCAAATTATTGAATAAATTTATCATTTATATATTAATCTATTCATTCAATCATACATGTTCAATTTGTTCAACCCTTCATTTTCTCATAGAAGCTTATCAATATGCCTTCAAGTCATTTGAAAAGAAAAAAAGACCAAAGGAGAAAAGTTAAAACTCAAGGAAATTTATAAGCTTTCAATCCATTTTCCAATTAGAGCACGGTTCCTCTGAGTAAGATAAATGGAGAAAGTAGATGAAAGAATCACATTTCCCACCACCAAGACACACATAAAGTCAACTGATAGGAACTGAACCGTGGGATCAGAGCTGAAGAGTGGTTCAATACCCATTGACACACTGATCAAGTGTCATGGAAGTCATATCTTCAAATCCCACAGAAGGAGCTGTGAGCATCTGAGGGAAAATGGTGGCCAACAGACTAGAGTGATAAGTTGTTAAAGAGTGTTTCTCCTTCTGAGGAAACATTTAGATAGTATAGCAGATGTGCGCTGCCAGATTACAAAAGCTGCAGAAGCCATAGGATAAAGCTGCAGCTACTAAATCCTATATGAATAAATTTTCAACTTACTGCCCACTTTTATCAATATAAGCAAGGAATAAAACAAAAATGTATCACCACTGGGCGTGGTGGCTCATGCTTGTAATCCCAGCACTTTGGGAGGCTGAGGTGGGCAGGTCACTTAAGATCAGGAGTTCAAGACTCTCCTGACCAACATGGTGAAACTTCATCTCTAGTAAAAATACAAAAATTAGCTGGGTGTGGTGGTGTACACCTGTAATTCCAGCTACTCGGGAGGCTGAGGCACCAGAATTGCTTGAACCCAGGAGGCGGAGGTTGCAGTGAGCCGAGATGGTGCCACTGCACTCCAGCCTGGGTGACAGAGCGAGACTCCATCTCTAAAAGAAAATATCATCACCTTCCCATTCTGGAGAGGTCATATTAGTCATTTTTGGAAGATTACTTCAGATTTGAAAAGAAATACACTTGGTAAAGGCTTTTGGAATCTAACCTTTTTGAAATTAAAGATGCACCATTTTGCTCCTGCGTTTTTTTATGCTTTGCTTGTGTTGATAAAACAAACACAGGTGTATTAATTTTCTATTGCTTTGTAACAAATTACCACAAATTTAGCAGATCAAAGCAACACCTATTTATTAGCTCACAGCTCTGTATGTGGCATGGATGGGCTTTCTGCTCAGGATCTCACATGGATGAAATCAAGGTGTTGATTGGGGCTTTCTCATCTGAAATTTGTGATCCTCTTCCAAGCCAATTTAGGTATTAGGCAGAACTCAGTTCCTTGAAGCTGAACTGAGGTCTCTGTTCTCTTGCTGGCTGTGAGTCAGAGGCCTCTCTCAGCTCCCAGATGCCATCCATTACTTGTCACTTGGCCATCTCCGTCTTCAAAGCCAGCAGTGGAGAATCTCCCTCCCAACAAATCTCTCTCACACTTTGAATCTCTCTATTGGGAAAGCCCAGGCTCTTTAAAAATGTCATACGATTAAGGTAGGCCCATCAAGGATACTCTCCTATCTTCAAGCCAATTGATTTATTGGGACCTTTATTATATCTGCAAAATGTCCTCACAGCAGCACCTAGATTAATGTTTGACTGAATAATTGGGAGAAAGTGTATGTACAATGGAGGGTGGGCATCTTGGGGGCTCTCTTAGAATTCTGCCTGCCATAAGTGAAAATACTATGACTTTCAGGAAAATGAACAGAAACCTATAGCCTTCAAAGAAAGCATGTGAGATTTAAATATTCTTTCATTTTTGTAGGGGTGGTGAGGGAGAACTATTTGATGAAAAGGGAATTTTATGGTAAGCATAGAATTAAAAATAACTAAGGGATATTTTACTGAGGTAGTAATTTTGGAAATACAAAGTAAACTCTTAAAAATTAAAATGGGAAGAAAGCTAAAAGTAATCCCTGATTATGACTACTTGACACTCTGCAGTCTTTGGGGATGTTATGGTGACTAAGAAGGAGCCCGTGGTGAGGTGGAAGAGCCTTGGTAGGCCAAGGCAAAGGTAGGCACCACCTTGTTTAGTCACCTGGCCAAACAAGAGATGGGGCAGACCCTTGTGGGACAGACAGCCCAAATGGATGTGAATCCCCAGAGTACAGATGATCCTTATTCACAGTAACACATTATCCTTATTCAGAGTAGCACAACCTATAATTTCCATGAAATCCAATTAGACCAAATCCATTAGACCTTCATTCAGTTTGATTATTTGGGATTTAGAAGGATGCAATCATGCCAGTTTTTTTCTAAAGATGCTGTCAATTAAAACGTGGTGATAATTTGAATAATTTCATGACTTTGCTTTCTGCAATCTTGCAGACTGAAAGACACATTCATTGAAGAATATACAAAGCTGTATGGATTGTTAATGATCAGAGCTGGGAATGGCAGTTTCTCAGTAACAAAGTTCTAAGCTGGCAACTTCTGTGTACGTGAGATCAAAGACAACTTGAGTCAAGACAAAGACATTGTAAACCCTTTACTTCACAAGGGTCTTACTTTTCCTAGAAAAGCCTTTCCCTGAAGGCAGCCACTTAGGCAACTCCAGGATCAACCACATGCCTTTATCATTTTATCTCTAAGCTCCAAGTCTCTTCTTTTGGGGATATTATTTTTTCTTTCTTGTAGATATATTAACAGTGTATAAATGTAGATGCATGTGACCATTACACAAATGGCCATTTACAGACAGGATATTTTTCCACAAGTCTTCATAAAGAAGTCCAAAATACACTATCTGATTTTAAAAGGGATTATTGGTCAGATTTCCAGGCCAAACTACAAGTCTACTTAACTCCTAATGTAACGGAACAAAGGTTCTAAGGTACTAAATTCTGTGGAGCCATTTCACCCAGAAAGCTTTGCTTCCATTTTCCTAGCCTAGGACCTATTTCTGAAAGAAAGTTCTTATAGAAGCAAAGTGATAATTCTACTTTTACTAAAGGAAATTCTGATTCTTTTTGAGGGACTGAACTTAGTGATTTGCTACAAGGAAAGCAACCTTTTGTGGTGACTTAATATACTCTGATAAGTGGATATCTGTCTGGGTATTCTATGACTGTTGCAGAATGACCATTTAATACCCAAAATGATAGAATATAGAACTGCTATTTAGGAAGTGCTGACTTTGTAAAGATTGTTGATATATTTTATTCTCCAAACACTGTTGTCAGTAGAATAATTCGTTGTCATTTTATAGGTGAATAACTTGCTCAATTCATGCAGCCAGTACGCAGAGTTAAAACCTACTGTGGCTGTTATGACTAAGAAGCCTATTTTCTCTGTGATGTCAAATTGCCCTTGGGAAACACTTTTTTTCCTTCTTTGGAATAGGTTTCCTTTTTACCCAAATGAATAATTTGTGGAAATTCAAGTAGCATAAAAGGTAAGTGAAAGGTTTTATAAAGTGAGTGTAGAGGTGGTTTTACTGATAAGAAGCTCCAGCAATCTTCATTGTGATTATGTTTCAAATTTGATTTTGCTTTCATATCTCCTCCCTTTCCACTGGCTTTAAATTCTCACATACTTTCAAAAAGTTAGAATTCCTTTGCTCCCCATCCCCACAGAGGTTCCCATAATGGTGGCCAAAGTAATGTCATGGAAAAGAGACATGTGAGATAAATGTGTATGGAAAAATTAGTGACCATATTTGGAGTTGTTTGTAAACTTCAAAGTCTTTTACTTAATTTGACACTTTTTTCTATTCTTCTAAATATTCTCTATATGTTTTAATTCTTGATATGTTATGTGTACACATATCTTCTTCCTCCTAAGTGTGCAAGATCTTGAAGATGGTGAATAAATCATACACAGCATTGGGGCATTTCTCAAATGGTGTTTCCAAGTAGTGGGGGGAAGAGAGATTTCACGTATTCAAATAGATTTGGAAAAAATAGTTTAAATCAGCAGCCCCAGCCTTTTTGGCACCAGGGACTGGTTTTGTGGAAGACAAGTTTTCCATGGATGGGGGTAGGGGGGGATGGTTTAGGAATGAAACTGTTCCACCTCAGATTATCAGACATTAGATTCTCATAAGAAGCGTGTAACCTGGGTCACTTGCATGCGCAGTTTTCAATAGGGTTCATGCTTCTGTGAGAAGCTAATGCCTCTGCCGATCTAACAGGAGGCAGAGCTTGGGTGGTAATGCTCACTTGCCTACTGCTTACCTCCTGCTGTGCTGCCTAGTTCTTAACAGGCCATGGACTGGTACAGATCTGCAGATCTGCAGCCCAGGACTTGCGGATCCCTGGTTTAAATAAAGTTAAATAGAATCCTCACTTATGCAAATCTTAGCACCTTTAATGGTTTCAAATGAGATTAAAGATGACCAGCTTTTCTTAGTGTTTTTTTTTTTTTAATATATCTGAGAACAAATATAACCCCAGGGCTTAATACACCACCTAGCTCTTACAGACTTGAAAACTAGTGGTTGAATTAGATTGAAATAATAGTTTTCCAAATATACTTTTTACTCCCATCTCTACTGGGATGGTGGTAAAAAAGTATTTCTTGGGGCCAGACGTGGTGGCTCATGCCTATAATCCCAGCACCTTGAGAGGCCAAGGTGGGCGGATCACGTGAAGTCAGGAGTTCGAAACCAGCCTGACCAACATGGAGAAACCTCTTCTCTACTAAAAATACCAAATTAGCCAGGTGTGGTGGCGCATGCCTGTAATCCCAGCTACTGGGGAGGCTGAGGCAGGAGAATTGCTTGGACCCAGGAGGCAGAGGTTGTGGTGAGCCGAGATTGCGCCATTGCACTCCAGCCTGGGCAACAAGAGCTAAACTCTGTCTTGAAAAAAAAAAAAAAAAGTATTTCTTGGGATCCTTCTGCTCCACAGAACAGTTTTGAAAAGGTGGTTCTAGATATATTCTCATGGGATATCTCATGGTCAGATAGGTCAACAGAAGAGGAAGAATCAAAGAAAACATTTTCTATTCCTTCTGCCTCTAACTCCCAGATATGAGTAGGGGTGAGGTGCAGCAAAGAGGGAATTGAAACATTGAATAAAATACCACCATGAATCCAGACCAAATGTAATTCTCTGCGGAAAATGATGAAGAGATTCAGGCTGAGCTGAGTTTGGGGAACTCAGGGAAAGAAAGTTAGGAGCCAAGAAAAGAAAATATGTCATTTCCTCACCTGCCTAGAAAAATGCCTTCATCCTGGTCCCAGGGACAGAAATTAAGCAAACTAACCAAAACAAAACAGAAAAAAGGAAAAATTAAAGCATAACTGAGGAGATCGAGGCTGAAGGCGATTGAGAGCACCTTTCCTGGGTTCCCCATGGATGTATACTTCATCCCCATGGAGAGATACTTCAATCACCTGCCACTTCAGGACAAGCACACAGATACTCACTGTTGATCACATCTGGCCTCTCAGGCTGGAGTTCCTACAGGTTCCTGTTGCCCTGCCTTTCCTCTAGCGTCCATCCAACCCTAATCAGTGAAATTAATTTCAGTTTCTTATCCCTTCTAGATCTCCCTGCCCTCATTCAGTTAATGGTCTCTCTCTAGCTGTATCCTGAACTATGACTGGCATTTAACTCCCTCTCACCTTGAGATATTAGCAAAATATAGAGTTTTATCATCCTAGCTTATAGCTGCAGAGGCTTTCTTCAATGGCATTGAACTTAGACTTTGAATTAATGATAGAGCACAGCCACATACTAGTTTAAATTAATGTGATGTGAGTGAACTGACTTCTAATTGGGAGTGGTATAGCATTAACAATAAGAGCCAATATCTGGAGCCAGACTGCTCGAGTTCAAGTCCCAGTTGGCCACTTGCTAGCTTTGCAATGTGAGGCAAAGCATTTGACCCTTTTGTGTCTTAGTTCTTCCATTTGTAAAATGCAAATAAAATTGATACCTATCTCATAGGATTTGTATGAAGATTAAATGCATGAATACATATTAAATATAACCTACATAGAGTAAATAATATATAAATGTGAGATGTTATCATTCTTTTTATTGTTATTATTATTACATACTTGATAGAAATCAGCCATGCTGAGAAAATGAGCATTTTCATGTGAGGATATATTTTGTATGTAATTTTGATGACAGTAGCATTTTAGATTTTAAGATCATGTTGGAGTTGTCCCATATGAGGGAGTTTAGTTAGGTAATGTATCAGGAAGTACCAGAATATTTTTAATGCAACATTAACCAACAAAAAGTGTTCTCCAGTGTGGCCTAGAATGACATAATAAAAGGAAGATGCTATTTAATTAGTACACTATTAAAAATTGATTAAAGGGTTGAGCCACAAAGTAAAACTTATTACAGAATGTTCTACTTTTCTAGAAAAGGTATGTAATGCTTAACATTATGCAGTGTGTGTGTGTGCGTGTGTGTTTATGTATGCATGTGTGTGTATGCACACTTAGCTTTAACATGTTTTGGCACTAGGTACAGTATCACCTACAAAAGTTTGTAAAGTATATACCAGGTTGGCGGTTAAGCATCATGTTGAAATGATATGCCTGTGTGCAAAAGGAATTGTTTGTATTCAAATGCCTGTGTCAGGGTCCTGTACAATGTAAATATGCCTTAACAAACTACTTCTATGAATTTACCAGCCATTACAATCTTTATGATTTCTTCCGTGTCCTTTCTTTTGTCTGTCTCAGGATCCATTCAGCTGTCCATCTATCTATCCATCCACCCACTCATCCACCCGTTTTTGTTTCCCACAACGTTTTAGTGGGCCTCTACTATGTTTTAGATGTCATGTTTGGCTTAGGGAGGCAGGGATGAGTAAGACATGGTTTCTCTACCCTCATGCAATTCATAGTACAATCTTTAGTACCTTAGTCTCAAGCTGTGCTATGACGTCGAAAATAATGAAGCATTATAAACTTATTTTCTGTAAATATTTAAAATAACACAAATAACAAATTTCCATTAAGTTAACAAAAAAATGAGAGTTTAAGATTTTAAAAAAAGAGACCTTCTATGGGCATCTTGGTATTGCAGATATGGAATTACCTTTTAAGGTCAGTAGACTTTGGTGTCAGTCCTTGCTTATGACTCTAACGTGTATCTTGAGTTTATAAAACCTCTCTGAATTTCAGTTTTCTCCCCTGTAAACTGATGATAATAAATACTACCTAGAGATGTAAAGCCATGAAGTGAGTAAATGAAGGACTCTAGCATAAGTCCTACTCTGGGTCAGGAGTTGTCATATAGGTGATCTCATGTAATTGTCGCTACAGCTTGATGTGGTAGGCTTTATTATTACGATTTTACTAATGAGGAAACGGGTTCAGAGAGGAAAAACAACACAAGTGGCAGAGGTAAGGTAAAGGAAGGACTTATTTGTCTCACTTAAAAGCTATCTGTTCTGTTTGTAACCAGATCACCTTGATAATGTTGTAAAAAAGCCTTTAATAGTGTATATTCAGATCTTGCTTATATTACTTTCATATCTCCAGCGGGTAAATTTCTTGTCATTGCCAGAGATATTTCAGAAACATATCTATGAATCTGTTGGGAATAAGAAGATATGGATAGCTTCAGTTTAATGTCCAGTAACTCTGTGATCTGAGGCAAGTTTTTCCCCCTATAAAATAGG
Source organism: Chlorocebus sabaeus (assembly GCF_047675955.1). Classification (NCBI taxonomy): domain Eukaryota; kingdom Metazoa; phylum Chordata; class Mammalia; order Primates; family Cercopithecidae; genus Chlorocebus; species Chlorocebus sabaeus. The sequence continues at coordinate 1,417,619 of NC_132910.1, read as the reverse complement.
GCAGGCATAGGGACTAACTCACATGAAGATTGTAAGGAATAAATGAGATAATGTGCACAAAGTGATTCAAATTTAGTAAGTGTATAATAAATGGTAGCTGTCGATGTTTTACAAATGAATCATCACCCACTGTGGAATCATATACTTATCTGATCATAAATTCTTACAAACTAGGCTTCCAAGTACTTTATACACATTTCTGTCATCCTCTCTCTTTATCTATCAAATATTATTCCTTATATGGCAGTGATACAGTTTGGCTGTGTCCTTACCCATATCTTATCTTGAATTGCACCTCCCACAATTCCCACCTGCTGTGTCTTGGGAGAGACCCAATGGGAGGTAATTGAATCATGGGCATGGATCTTTCCCATGTAATTCTCATGGTAGTGAATAAGTCTCATGAGATCTGATGGTTTTATAAGGGGGAATTTCCCTGCACAAGCTCTCTTCTCTTGTCTGCCACTATGTAAGACATGCCTTTCATCTTCTGCCATGATTTGAGGCCTCCCCAGCCACAAGGAACTATGAGTCCATTAGACCTCTTTCTTTTGTAAATTGCCCAGTCTTGGGTATGTCTTTATCAGCACTGTGAAAATGGACTAATACAGTAAATTGGTACCAATAGAATGGGGTGCCACTGAAAAGATACCTGAACATGTGGAAGCAACTTTGGAACTGGGTAACAGGCAGAGGTTGGAACAGTTTAGAGGGCTCAGAAGAAGACAGGAAAATTTGGGAAAGTTTGGAACTCCCTAGAGAGTTGTTAAATGGCTTTGAACAAAAACCTGATAGTGATCTAGACAATGAAATCCAGGCTGAGATGGTCTCAGATGGAGATAAGGAACTTGTTGGGAACCAGAGCAAAGGTGACCCTTGTTATGTTTTAGCAAAGAGGCTGGTGGCATTTTGCCCTACCCTAGAGATTTGTGGAACTTTGAACTTGAGAGAGATGATTTAGGGTATCTGGAGAAAGAGATTTCTAAGCAGTAAAGCATTCAAAAGGTGATGTGGGTGCTATTAAGGCATTCAGTTTTATGAGGAAGACAGAACATAAAAGTTCAGAAAATTTGCATCCTGACAATGTGATGAAACAGAAAATCCCATTTTCTGAGGAGAAATTCAAGCTGGCTGCAGACATTTGCATAAGTAATGAGGAGACGAATGTTAATCACCAAGACATGGAGAAAATGTCTCCAGGGTATGTCAGAGGTCTTCAAGACAGCCCCTCCCATCACAGGCCTGGAGACCTAGGAGGAAAAAATAGTTTCGTGGACCAGGTCCAGGGTCACTTTGCTGTGTGCAGTCTAAGGACTTGTTGCTCTGTGTCCCAGTTGCTCTAGATGTGACTAAGAAAGGCCAAGCTACAGCTTGGGTCATGGCTTCAGAAGGTGCAAGCCCCAAGCCTTGGAAGCTTCCATGTGGGTTTGAGCCTGCAGGTACACAGAAGTCAAGAATTGAGGTTTGGCAACCTCCACCTAGATTTCAAAGGATGTATGAAAATGCCTGGAAGTCCAGGAAGAAGTTTGGTGCAGGAGTGGGGCACTCATGGAGAACCTCTGCTAGGGAAGTGCAGAAGGGAACTATTGAGTCAAAGCCTCCTCACAGAGTCCCTACTGGAGTGCTGCCTAATGGAGCTGTAAGAAGAGGACCACTGTCCTCCAGACTCCAGAATGGTAGATTCACCAACAGCTTTCACCATGTACTGGGAAAAGCCACAGACACACAATGCCAGCCCATGAAAGCAGCCAGGAGGGAGACCGTACCCTGCAAAGCCACATGGTTGGAGCTGCCCAAGACCATGGGAACCCACCTTTTGCATCAGTGTGACCTGCATGTGAGACATGGAACCAAAGGAGATCATTTTGGAGCTTTAGGATTTGACTGCTCTGCTGGATTTCAGACTTGTATGGGGCGTTTAGCCCCTTTATTTTGGCCAATTTCTCTGATTTGGAATGGTTCTATTTATCCAGTGCCTGTCCCTCTGTTGTGTCTAGGAAGTTACTAACTTGCTTTTGATTTTACAGGCTCACAGGTGGAAGGGACTTGCCTTGTTCCAGATGAGACTGTGGACTTTTGAGTTAATGCTGAAATCAGTTAAGACTTTAGAGGACTGATGAAAGGCATGATTGGTTTTAAAATGTGAGGACATGAGATTTGGGTGGGGCCAGGGGCAAAATGATATGGTTTGGCTGTGTCCCCATCCAAAGCTCTTCTTGAATTGTAGCTCTCATAATTCCCACGTATCATGGGAGGGACCTGATGGGAGGTAATTGAATCATGAGGGCGGTTCTTTCCCATGCTATTCTTGTGATAATGAATAAGTCTCACAAAATCTGATGGTTTTATAAGGAGGAGTTTGCCTGCAAAAGCTCTCTTCTCTTGTCTGCCACTGTGTAAGAAAGACAATCATGCCTTTCACCTTCTGCCATGATTGCGAGGCCTCCCCAGCCACATGGAACTGTGAGTCCATTAAGTCTCTCTCTTTTGTAAATTGCCCAGTCTCAGGTATGTCTTTATCAGCAGCATGAAAATGGACTAATACAGGTAGACATTTGGAAAAGAAGCTAAACAAATCAAGAAGAGGTTGCTACAAATCAGCTTTTACATTTGAATGATAAGCACATTATTTCAATTCATTGACTATAGACAGAACCTTATGGATTGACTAGTATTGTGAATATTTTACTCAAATTCTAGAAAACCTAGGAAATAACCTTCTTAACATCAACCCTGGTGAAGAATTTTTGGTGAAGTCTCCAAAAGCAATTGCAACAAAACAAAAATTGATAAGTGAGACCTAATTAAACTAAAGAGTATCTGCACAGCAAAGGAAACTATCAACAGAGTAAACAGACAATCTACAGAATCAGAGAAAATATTCACAAACCATGCATCTGACAAAGGTCTAATACCTAGAATCTATGAAAAACTTAAATCAACAAGCAAAAAACAAATAACCCCATTAAAAATGGGCAAAAGATATGAATAGACACTTCTTAAAAGAAGACATGCAAGTGGCCAACAAACATGAAAAAATGCTCAACCTTACTAATCATCAGAGAAATACTATCTCACACCTGTTATAATGGCTACTATTACAGAGTCAAAAAACAGCAGTTGCTGGTAGGGCTGCAGAGAAAAGGGAATTTTTATACACTGTTGGTGGGAATGTAAACTAGTTCAGCCACAATGGAAAGCAGTTTGGAGATTTCTCAAAAAACTTAGGACAGAAGTATTTAACACAGCAATCCCATTACTAGGTATATACCCAAAGAAAAACAAATCATTATACCAAAAAGACATGTGCACTTATATGTTTATTGCTGTGCTATTCACAATAGCAAGACATGTAATCAACCTAGGTGCCCATCAATAGTGGATTTTGGTTTTTTAAAATGTCATAAAGATACTCCTCGAGAAGAGCAACTCCAAGACACATAATTGTCAGATTCACCAAAGTTAAAATGAAGGAAAAGCTCTTAAGGGCAGCCAGAGAGAAAGGTCGGGTTACCCACAAAGGGAAGCCCATCAGACTAACAGCAGATCTCTTGGCAGAAACTCTACAAGCCAGAAGAGAGTGGGGGCCGATATTCAATATTCTTAAAGAAAAGAAGTTTCAACCCAGAATTTCATATCCAGCCAAACTAAGTTTCATAAGTGAAGGAGAAATAAAATCCTTTACAGATAAGCAAATGCTTAGAGATTTTGTCACCACCAGGCCTGCCTTACAAGAGACTCTGAAAGAAGCACTAAACACTGAAAGGAACAACTGGTACCAGCCATTGCAAAGACATGCCAAAATGTAAAGACCATCGATGCTAGGAAGAAACTACATCAACTAACGAGCAAAATAACCAGTTAATATCATAATGACAGCATCAAGTTCACACATAACAATATTAACCTTAAATGTAAATGGACTAAATGGTCCAATTAAAAGACACAGACTGGCAAACTGGATAAAGAATCAAGACCCATCAGTTTGCTGTATTCAGAAGACCCATCACACATTCAGAGACACACATAGGCTCAAAATAAAGGGATGGAGGAAGATCTACCAAGCAAATGGAGAACAAAAAAAAGCAGGGGTTGTAATCCTAGTCTCTGATAAAACAGACTTTAAACCATCAAAGATCAAAAGAGACAAAGAAGCCCATTACATAATGGTAAAGGGATCAATTCAACAGGAAGAGCTAACTATCCTAAATATATATGCACCCAATACAGGAGAACTCAGATTTATAAAGCAAGTCCTTAGAGACTTACAAAGAGACTTAGACTCCCATACAATAATAATGGGAGACTTCAACACCCCACTGTCAACACTAGACAGATCAACGAGACAGAAAGTTAACAAGGATATCCAGGAATTGAACTCATCTCTGCACCAAGTGGACCTAATAGACATGTACAGAACTCTCCAACAAATATACATTCTTCATAGCATCATATTGCACTTATTCCAAAATTGACCACATAGTTGGAAGTAAAGCACTCCTCAGCAAATCTACAAGAACAGAAATTATAACAAATTGTCTCTCAGACCACAGTGCAATCAAACTAGAACTCAGGACTAACAAACTCAATCAAAACCGCTCAACTACATGGAAACTGAACAACCTGCTCCTGAATGACTACTGGGTACATAAGAAATGAAGGAAGAAATAAAGATGTTCTTTGAAACCAATGAGAGCAAAGATACAACATACCAGAATCTCTGGGACACATTTAAAGCAGTGTGTAGAGGGAAATTTATAGCACTAAATGCACACAAGAGAAAGCAGGAAAGATCTAAAATTGACACTCTAACATCACAATTAAAAGAACTAGAGAAGCAAGAGCAAACACATTCAAAAGCTAGCAGAAGGCAAGAAATAACTAAGATCAGAGCAGAACTGAAGGAGATAGAGACACAAAAAACCCTCCAAAAAATCAATGAATCCAGGAGTTGGCTTTTTGAAAAGATCAGCAAAATTGATAGACCACTTGCAAGATTAATAAAGAAAAAAAGAGAGAAGAATCAAATAGATGCAATAAAAAATGATAAAGGAGATATCACCACCAATCCCACAGAAATACAAACTACCATCAGAGAATGCTATAAACACCTCTATGCAAATAAACTAGAAAATCTAGAAGAAATGGATAATTTCCTGGACACTTACACTCTCCCAAGACTAAACCAGGAAGAAGCTGAATCCCTGAATAGACCAATAGCAGGCTCTGAAATTGAGGCAATAATTAATAGTCTACCAACGAAAAAAAGTCCAGGACCAGATGGATTCACAGTCAAATTCTACCAGATGTACAAGGAGGAGCTGGTACCATTCCTTCTGAAACTATTCCAATCAATAGAAAAAGAGGGAATCCTTCCAAACTCATTTTATGAGGCCAACATCATCCTGATACTAAAGCCTGGCAGAGACACAACAAAAAAAGAGAATTTTAGACCAATATCCCTAATAAACATCGATGCAAAAATTCTCAGTAAGGTACTGGCAAACCATATCCAGCAGCATATCAAAAAGCTTATCCACCATGATCAAGTGGGCTTCATCCCTGGGATGCAAGGCTTGTTCAAAATACACAAATCAATAAATGTAATCCAGCATATAAACAGGACCAAAGACAAAAACCACATGATTATCTCAATAGTTGCAGAAAAGGCCTTTGACAAAATTCAACAGCCCTTCATGCTAAAAATGCTCAATAAATTCAGTATTGATGGAACGTATCTCAAAATAATAAGAGCTATTTATGACAAACCTACAGCCAATATCATCTTGAATGGGCAAAAACTGGAAGCATTCCCTTTGAAAACTGGCACAAGACAAGGATGCCTTCTCTCACCACTCCTATTCAACATAGTGCTGGAAGTTCTGGCTAGGGTAATCAGGCAAGAGAAAGAAATCAAGGCTATTCAGTTAGGAAAAGAAGAAGTCAAATTGTCCCTCTTTGCAGATGACACGATTGTATATTTAGAAAACCCCATCATCTCAGCCCAAAATCTCCTTAAGCTGATAAACAACTTCAGCAAAGTCTCAGGATACAAAATTAATGTGCAAAAATCACAAGCATTCTTATACACCAGTAACAGACAAACAGAGAGCCAAATCAGGAATGAACTTCCATTCACAATTGCTTCAAAGAGAATAAAGTATCTAGGAATCCAACTTACAAGGGATGTGAAGGACCGCTTCAAGGAGAGCTACAAACCACTGTTCAGTGAAATAAAAGAGGACACAAACAAATGGAAGAACATACCATGGTCATGGATAGGAAGAATCAATATCGTGAAAATGGCCATACTACCCAAGGTAATTTATAGATTCAATGCCATCCCCATCAAGCTACCAATGACTTTCTTCACAGAATTGGAAAAAACTAATTTAAAGTTCATATGGAACCAAAAAGACCCCACATTGCCAAAACAATCCTAAGTCAAAAGAACAAAGCTGGAGGCATCACGCTACCTGACTTCAAACTATACTACGAGGCTACAGTAACCAAAACAGCATGGTACTGGTACCAAAACAGAGATATAGACCAGTGGAACAGAACAGAGTTCTCAGAGATAATATCACACATCTACAGCCCTCTGATCTTTGACAAACCTCAGAAAAACAAGAAATGGGGAAAAGATTCCCTATTTAATAAGTGGTGCTGAGAAAATTGGCTAGCCATAAGTAGAAAGTTGAAACTGGATCCTTTCCTTACTCCTTATACGAAAACTAATTCAAGATGGATTAGAGACTTAAATGTTAGACCTAATACCATAAAAACCCTAGAAGAAAACCTAGGTAATACCATTCAGGACATAGGCATGGGAAAGGACTTCATGTCTAAAACACCAAAAGCAACGGCAACAAAAGCCAAAATTGACAAATGGGATCTCATCAAACTAAAGAGCTTCTGCACAGCAAAAGAAACTACCATCAGCATGAACAGGCAACCTACAGAATGGGAGAAAACTTTTGCAATCTACTCATCTGACAAAGGGCTAATATCCAGAACCTACAAAGAACTCAAACAAATTTACAAGAAAAAAACAAACAACCCCATCAAAATGTAGGCAAGGGATATGAACAGACATTTCTCAAAAGAAGACATGCATAGAGCCAACAGACACATGAAAAAATGCTCATCATCACTGGCCATCAGAGAAATGCAAATCTAAACCACAATGAGATACCATCTTACACCAGTTAGAATGGGAATCTTTAAAAAGTCGGGAAACAACAGGTGCTGGAGAGGATGTGGAGAAATAGGAACACTTTTACACTGTTGGTGGGATTGTAAACTAGTTCAACCATTATGGAAAACAGTATGGCGATTCCTCAAGGATCTAGAACTAGAAATACCATATTACCCAGCCATCTCATTACTGGGTATATACCCAAAGGATTATAAATCATGCTGCAATAAGAACACATGCACACATATGTTCATTGCGGCACTATTCACAATAGCAAAGACTTGGAACCAACCCAAATGTCCATCAGTGACAGATTGGATTAAGAAAATGTGGCACATATACACCATGGAATACTCTGCAGCCATAAAAAAGGATGAGTTTGTGTCCTTTGTAGGGACATGGATGCAGCTGGAAACCATCATTCTCAGCAAACTACCACAAGAACAGAAAACCAAACACCACATGTTCTCACTCATAGGTGGGAACTGAACAATGAGATCACTTTGACTTGGGAAGGGAAACATCACACACCAGTGCCTATTATGGGGAGGGGGTAGTGGGGAGCGATTACATTGGGTGTTATACCTGATGTAAATGACGAGTTGATGGGTGCTGACGAGTTGATGGGTGCAGCACACCAACATGGCACAAGTATACACATGTAACAAACCTGCATGTTATGCACATGTACCCTAGAACTTAAAGTATAATAATAATAAAAAAAAAATTTTTAATGTCATACATAAAAACCATGGAATACTATGCAGCTGTAAAAAATGAAGTCATGTCCTTTGCAGCAACATAGACGAAGCTGGAGTCCATAATCCTAAGCAAACTAATGCAGGAACTGAAAACCAAATATGACATGTTCTCACTTATAAGTGGGAGATAAACATTGAGCACACACAGACATAAACATGGGAATAATGGACACTGCAGACTACTAGAGAGAGAAGGTTGGGAGGAGGGCATAGGTGGAAAATCTACCTGTTGGGTGCTATGCTCACTTGCAATATATCTGTGTTACAAACCTGCAGATGTATCCACTATAGCTAAAGTAAAAGTTGATATTAAAATTAAATTAAATTTAAAAACAGTTATTCTTCTCTTAGAAATGACTAAAAAGAAAGAAAGACAGTTAAGTTACCCTATTACTTAAACTCAGGCTCTGGCTCTATTGTTCAGGTTGAAATTCAAGCTCCTCCACTTGTTAGCTTGTGATATTGGGCTACTTTTTTCACCTATAAAATGGAGATAATATTACCTAAATCATAGGATTGCTGAGAGAATTAAATGCACCAACATAATGTAATACGTATTTTATAGTTTGAATGCTTATTTATAGTAAGCACTATGAGTTTGCTGAAAACTAGCCCAAAAAGTAATATTTAATTGGTAATTTATAACAAGTTTAGTAATTAGTAACTATCATGGAGAGTTTGCTATTTTTAATTCTGAAGGTATAAATTTAGAATATATTAGGAAATGCTCATGGCAAATTAAAAGCTGATTAAAGCAATCATCTGAAGTGAAATTAAAATATAAAACATGAAAGCTTACAAAGGACTTGCCCGGGACTATCTTTTTCTCCAAATGCGAAGAGGAAGAGGAGAATTCTGATTTTTTGCATTTATTAAACAATACTGAAAATAAAGAGCTATGGGGAAAGAGAGATGTCAGACTTCTGGGAACAGGATAAGAATCTCACCTGAAGAAATCATTTGGTATTTTATCTTTTGTAAGAAAGATAATTGAGGTACTTAAGTGAGTGAATCATTCAATTAACAAAAGTGTAGGAAAAAGTAGGTGTATGGCTATTCCTAAAGGAAAATTCAAACAGAGATTTACACCAAAACAGAAAGAATCCCTGCAATATAGAGAAGAGAGTAACAGAACCCATAGAGAAGAGATCTAAGCATATGAAAGAGCTTAGATCTTTCTTTCATAAGCAGAAAGAGCAAGCATATGAATCGAATATATTTGACAAGGCTTCCACATTGTGTTTCTGTTAATAGAGAAGTAAGAATGGCAAGCATGACTGTAGAACATATTGTAGAATGACTGTAGGTGAGACATAGGGTATTGTAGTAATTATTAACCATCTGCTTTGCCTCAATCCTTAAGCCTACCTGTTGGTGTGATGTGACATCTCCTGCAAATCTTCCAAATCCTAAATTAATATTGCATGAATTTGGCTTAAAGAAATCATAATCATTCAATGTTTCCCACCATTTCCTTTCTTTTTCTTTTCTTTCTTTCTTTTCTTTCTTTTTTTTTTTTTCTTTTTCTTTTTTTCCTTGAGACAGAGTCTTGTTCTGTTGCCCAGGCTAGAATGTAGTGGCATGATCTTGGCTCACTGCAACCTCCGACTCCCGGGTTCAAATGATTTTCTTGCCTCACCTTCCCAAGTAGCTGGGCCTACAAGTGCATGTGCCACCATGCCAAGCTAATTGTTGCATTTTTAGTGAGATGGGGTTTCACTATGTTGGCCAGGCTGGTCTCTAAGTCCTAGCCTTAAGTGATTTGCCTGCTTCGGCCTCCCAAAGTGCTGGGATTACAGGCATGAGCCACCACACCCAGCCTGTTTCCTTTCTTTATCAGCAGGTCTCACTGATGTCTGGAACAATGGCATTGACCACTGATTCTACCCTTGTAACTTTCTTCCCTAAGCTGCAAACACTCCTATAAATATATTAATGTTCATAGAAAAGGACACTTTTGGTGCCCATGAGTTTGATATTTTAAAAGAATGATTTGGAGAATATGAAATATGAAAAACTGAAAATCCTGTTTTACAATATCATGATTCTATAAACATGGATATGCATTTTCACATTCAATATACTTCAATAATTTAATAGTAAAATATTAATTTTTAAAATATTTTTTAAGCAGTAAAACATTAATGCCAGATATTTTACATCTGCTTACCCATTCATTTGTTCAACAAATATTTATGGAGTGCTAGTTATGTTTGAAGCATTGAAGACCCTTGCTGAGGATCTCAAGAGACTTTTTGTCAATTACTATGTGGTTACTGAGGGACTGATGCAAACATGCATTTTATAAATGGGGAAGGAAGCCTAGTGAAGTTCACTAACTTAGTGACCAATCTCATATCAAATTACCATCTCTGAAATTCACCGAGGGGAATCCTTGCCACCCAGACAGGCTGCAGTAGCTGATAAGGAAGACTGGACTCTAAGGAGTTGAAGACTCCAAGGAAATATAGCCATGATTCTGGCTCCCGACAGCCCTCTAGACCTGGAGACATCCCTTAACTTCTGTTTTCCTCAAATTCCTTGCTTTAAAATGGGAGTTAACGATACTTGCGATACTTGTTCTACTTAGCCACAAGGCTGTCTTAGCTATTAAAGGAAATAACATACGTAAAGATGTTTTGAAAATAGTTTAAATCTAAACAATGGTGAAATATTATTATCATCATGGCTATTTGAAATCACTATTTTAACTGTATATAAAGTTATGCCAAGGAATCTTATTTTTTCATATTCTTTGCACATGGCATACCCCATTTTGAAAAACAATATCCAAATAATTTATGTATTTTTCTTCAAAATGTAATAGGAAGAATTGTAGCGAATAGGCATGTTTTCTCAATATTGAGCTCATTTTCTCATTTTCCCACATGGAAGCCCTGGGTCTTCTACAATGGAGGCAGGTGTCTCTGCAGCTATTTACCTCTCAATCTGCATTAGTACCACAAGGACTCACCAAAAGTACAAGTAAACACAGCGAAAGAGAAAACGCTATAGAAGCTAAATTTTATCAATATTGCTGAAAGGAGGCTTGTTTTAAAACACATAAACACCCTCCTTCCACAGACACAAAAAATCAAAACCAATTAAGACACAATGTAATATAGTTTTTCATTAGCCTTTTCTAAAATCTTAACTATTGAACTTGGCCACATGAAATAATGCCAACAATTTTTATGCAAAAACATTGATTTCACAGACATAAATTAAGTAATCCAGGATGCTATAATAATTCCAGAAATTTTAAAAAATCTAATGCAGATTGAATCCACTAAAGACACCTCACTAGAAGTCCTCTACACATCAGGAATGTGGCCACTGATAGTACAGCAAACAAGTCGTCTATAAAACAGAACTGAACTTACCGATACATCTTGTACAGGAGGAAGAATATGATCTTGCAGGTCTGCACCCACTGAACTCAACTTTCTAATCAACTAATCATCTCTAGATGTATTAGAAGTCTACGGCTCAAAGAAATAAGGAAACAAATTACAAGTAGTTGAAATGAAACTAGTTAGACAAGTCTGAACAGAGAAGTTTCAACCCATGGAATACCTTGAAGAAAGCCACAGACAGCATAGTCCCAACAAGAAAGCAATATTTTTTTTGGTATGGACTAATATTGTTAAAGGAGGAGAAACTGGCTACAAAGATTAGAATGAGAAATATCTTAGGAATGTACTAGAATTAAGAGTTTAAAAAAGATTATGGTAGGTATACAAGTATCTTAAAGAAGCTGTCACATAAAAGCTCTAGATAAAAACAAACAGATCTTCTTGAAATCTAAATACATAATAAAAATATAACTCAAGAAACATTCCATAAATTCATGTTGAACAGCAGGTATCTCCACGTCTTACAGAAGCATGGTGAATTTACTAGTACATAATAATTTTTTAAAATGACTACTTCGGAAAGTACAGACAAATAAATTAATACAAAACTATATGTTTCCTCAAATGACTCAATGTGATAAACATTGAGAGACATTTATCAGAATGAAAAAAAGAGAAGAAATAAACATTTTCAATTAGACAAACAACATATGAATACATGACCTTTATAAAAATTAAAAAAAAAAAAGAGACTAAAACCATGTTTGATCATGATCTAATCTTGGTCCTTTTCCTTCTCCCTCAGAAGCAACTAGTGTTAGGAGGAGGGGTGTTAATGCTTATAATGCATAAAAACCATTTATGCATTTTAATTTAAAAGTATCACATTGTATACATTATTGTGTAGTTTGGTTGTATTCATTTAGCATTGTGAAGATCATTCCATTTTGCAAAACACAGATCTCCCTTATTCTTTTTACCAAGTGTATGAAGGACGAAAATATTTAGTGTTTAGCCTTGATCATACTCTTATAACCAAATGGTACCCATTTAAGGGGTAACACTAGTTTAAATAGAGGTTTTCCACAGTCATTGCTTCTAGCACTTGAGGAAAGCATATTTGAAATCTTTCTACACAGTACAGCAGAGTGCTTTAAGTGCATAGACTCTCTAGGAGTGCCAAGGTTCAAATCTCAGAAGTTTCCAAGTCTGTAAAATAGGAATAATACTAATTATCATATTTTGAGTTTTTTGTGAAACATATATGAGTTAATGCTGTGCATGTAAAATGTTTAAAATAGTGCCTCATGCAATGGAAGCACAGCAGAAACATTGGCTATTATTATTAGGACTGTGCTTTGTTTGCATATGTTTTCTTAGCTAATATTTAATAGATAAAACCTTAATGAAGGTTATTCTATTGATACAAGGAACACACATAGGAACATTCTTTCCTTCCTTTTTCTTCCTTTCCCTCTTTTTCCTCCTTTTCTTCTGGCACAGTGCTTCACGGAATACTGAATAGGGCATGGACTTAGAATGGAATTCTGACTCTGTTAGTTAATTTGACAGGTTACTTAAATCCCTTGAGCATCATTTTTCTCCTATTTAGAATGGGTTAATACCATGTATATGCAAGACCTTTGTGAGTATTAAATTGTATAATGTATGTGAAATTGTCTAGCACAATGGCAATAAACAACAGCTTCCACTGTGAGTGATAGAAGTCCTCATAGACAGAGCTCTAACTTTGGAGAGAGATACACCTGCCTGCAAATCCTGGATTTACTCTGTAGGTGCTGGTTGGCCATTTTGTGTCTTAACTTCCTTGTCCATAAATGGAATTAATAATAGCTTTCCAGACTATTGTAGGAATATATGCAAAATGCCCCTCACACTATCTGGTACAAATAAGAAGGGAATCATGGACGATATTAAAGTAAAAGGATGACTGCTCTGAATGCCAATGTGGCAGAAGGTAAGAATTTTATTCAGAATCTCTCTGTGCATCTTAATGCAATCTGGCTTCTTAGCTTTTTGTGTATTTAATTGCAAGAGTATAGAAGGCTAAATGTCTGAATATCAGCATAAACTCCAGAATTGGCAGTGGGAGTTTAATAAGCTATAGGCCAACAGGAGGCAATATGATAGCAAACAAGAAACATAAAACTTTGAAATAGAACCAGAACCAAATTTCTGTCTTCTACTAATTATGGATTTGAGTAAATTACTTGACTTTCTGTACTTAATTGTTCTTCTCTATTAATAGTAGTATATGTACAAATTAAATGAGAATAGCTCAATGGTATTATGCTGAATAAAAGAATCCAAATTCAAAAGGTTACCTATTGCATAATTCCATTCATATGACATTTCTAGAAAAGGCAATACTGGAAAGATAGAAACAAATTATCTATCTGCCACAGGATGGTGATGGCAAAGAGGGGCTTCATGACAAGGAAATTTTTGGGGAGATGAAATTTTTCTATGTCTTGTGGTGTTGATTTTAAGACTGTATATGCTTGTCAGGGGTGGTTCCAAGATGGTCTATGATGAACAACTCCAGTCTACAGTTCCCAGTATGAGCGATGCAGAAGATGGGTGATTTCTGCATTTCCAAGTGAGGTACAGAGTTCATCTCACTGGGACTTGTGGGACAGTGGGTGCAGGACAGTAGGTGCAGCCCACCGAGCATGAACCAAAGCAGGGTGAGGCTTTGCCTCACCCAGGAAGTGCAAGGGGTCAGGGAATTCCCTTTCCTAGCCAAGTAAAGCTGTGACAGAAGGCACCTGGAAAATCGGGTCACTCTTACCCTAATACTGCACTTTTCCAATGGTCTTAGCAAACGGAACACCAGGAGATTATATCCCGAGCCTGGTTCGGAGGGTCCAATGCCCATGGAACCTCCCTCATTGCTAGCACAGCAGTCTGAAATTGAATAGCAAAGCGACAGTGAGGCTGGGGGAGGGGTGCCCACTATTGCTGAGGCTTGAGTAGGTAAACAAAGCAGCCTGGAAGCTCCACCCACCACAACTCAAGGAGGCCTGCCTGCCTCTGTAGACTCCACCTCTGGGGGCAGGGCATAGCCAAACAAAAGGCAGCAAAAACCTCTGTAGACCTAAAAGTCTGACAGCTTTGAAGAGAGTAGTGGTTCTCCCAGCATGGAGTTTGAGATCTGAGAATGGACAGACTGCCTCCTCAAGTGGGTTCCCAACCCCCGAGTAACCTAACTAGGAGCCACCCTCCAGTAGGGGCAGACTGACACCTCACACAGCCAGGTACCCCTCTGAAATGAAACTTCCAGAGGAACGATCAGGCAGCAACATTGGCTGTTCAGCAATATTCACTCTTCTACAGCCTCCACTGCTGGTACCCAGGCAAACAGGGTCTGGAGTGGACCTCCAGCAAACTCCAACAGACCTGAACCTGAGGGTCCTGACTGTTAGAAGGAAATCTAACAAACAGAAAGGACATCCACACCAAAACCCTATCTGTACATTACCATCATCAAAGACCAAAGGTAGATAAAACCACAAAGATGGGGAAAAAGCAGAGCAGAAAAGCTGAAAATTCTAAAAATCAGAGTGCCTCTCCCCCTCCAAAGGAACGCAACTTCTTGCCAGCAATGGAACAAAGCTGGACGGAGAATGACTTTGACGAGCTGAGAGAAGAAGGCTTCGGCTGATCAAATTTCTCCGAGCTAAAGGAAGAAGTTTGAACCCATTGCAAAGAAGCTAAACACTGGAAAAAGATTAGACTAATGGCTAACTAGAAAAACCAGTGTAGAGAAGTCCTTAAATGACTTGATGGAACTTAAAACCATGGCACGAGAACTACGTGATGAATGCACAAGCTTCAGTACCCAATTCAATCAACTGGAAAAAGGGGTATCAGTGATTGAAGATCAAATGAATGAAATGAAGCAAGAAGATAAGTTTAGAGAAAAAAGAGTAAAAACAAATGAACAAAGCCTCCAAGAAATATGGGACTATGTGAAAAGACCAAATCCATGTCTGATTGGTGTACCTAAAAGTGATGGGGAGAATGGAACCAAGTTGGAAAACACTTTGCAGGATATTATCCAGGAGAACTTCCCCAACCTAGCAAGGCAGGCCAACAATCAAATTCAGGAAATACAGAGAACACCACAAAGATACTCCTCAAGAAGAGCAACTCCAAGACACATAATTGTCAGATTCACCAAAGTTGAAATGAAGGAAAAAATGTTAAGGATAGCCAGAGAGAAAGGTCAGATTATCCACAAATGGAAGCCCATCAAACTAACAGCAGATCTCTTGGCAGAAACTCTGCAAACCAGAATAGAGTGGGGGCCAATATTCAACATTCTTAAAGAAAAGAATTTTCAACCAAGAATTTCATATCCATCCAAACTAAGCTTCATAAGTGAAGGAGAAATAAAATCCTTTACAGATAAGCAAATGTGAGAGATTTTGTCACCACCAGGCCTGCCCTACAAGAGATCCTGAAGGAAGCACTAAACATGGAAAGGAACAACAGGTACCAGCCATTGCAAAAAACATGAAAAATTGTAAAGACCATCAATGCTAGGAATAAACTGCATCAATTAATGAGCAAAATAACGAGCTAACATCATAATGACAGGATCAAGTTCACACATAACAATATTAACCTTAAATGTAAATGGACTAAATGGTCCAATTAAAAGACACAGACTGGCAAACTGGATAAAGAGTCAAGATGCATCAGTGTGCTGTATTCAGGAGACCCACCTCACATTCAGAGACACACATAGGCTCAAAATAAAGGGATGGAGGAAGATCTACCAAGCAAATGGAAAACAAAAAAAACGCAGAGGTTGCAATCCTAGTCTCTGATAAACAGACTTTAAACCACAAAGATTAAAAGAGACAAAGAAGGCCATTACATAATGGTAAAGGGATCAATTCAACAGGAAGAGCTAACTACCCTAAATATATATGCACCCAATACAGAAGTACCCAGATTCATAAAACAAATCCTTAGAGACCTACAAAGAGACTTAGACTCCCACACAATAATAATGGGAGACTTTAACATCCCACTGTCAACATTAGACAGATCAACGAGACAGAAAGTTAACAAGGATATCCAGGAATGGAACTCAGCTCTGCACCAAGCAGACCTAATAGACATGTACAGAACTCTCCACCCCAAATCAACAGAATATACATTCTTCTTAGCACCACATCACACTTATTCCAAAATTGACCATATAGTTGGAAGTAAAGCACTCCTCAGCAAATGTAAAAGAACAAAAATTATAACAAACTGTCTCTCAGACCACAGTGCAATCAAACTAGAACTCAGGATTAAGAAACTCACGAAAAACCGGTCAACTACGTGAAAACTGAGCAACCTGTTCCTGAATGACTGCTTGGTACATAACGAAATAAAGGCATAAATAAAGATGTTCTTTGAAACCAATGAGAACAAAGACATAGCATAACCAGAATCTCTGGGACACATTTAAAGCAGTGTGTAGAGGGAAATTTATAGCACTAAATGCCCACAAGAGAAAGCAGGAAAGATCTAAAATTGATACTCTAATATCACAATTAAAAGAGCTAGAGAAGCAAGAGCAAAGAAATTCAAAAGCTAGCAGAAGGCAAGAAATAACTAAGATCAGAACAGAACTGAAGGAGATAGAGACACAAAAAAACCCTTCAAAAAATCAGTGAATCCAGGAGCTGGTTTCACTCAACAAAATTGATAGACCTCTAGCAAGACTAATAAAGAAGAAAAGTGAGAAGAATCGAATAGATGCAACAAAAAATGATGAAGGGGCTATAACCACCGATCCCACAGAAACACAAACTACCATCAGAGAATACTAAAAACACCTCTATGCAAATAAACTGGAAACCCTAGAAGAAATGGGTAAACTCCTCGACACATACACCCACCCAAGACTAATCCAGGAAGAAGTTGAATCTCGGAATAGACCAATAACAGGCTCTGAAATTGAGGCAATAATTAATAGCTTACCAACCAAAAAAACTCCAGGACCAGATGGATTCACAGTCAAATTCTACCAGATGTACAAGGAGGAGCTGGTACCATTCCTTCTGAAACTATTCCAATCAATAGAAAAAGAGGGAATCCTCCCTAACTCATTTTATGAGGCCAGCATCATCCTGATACCAAAGCCTGGCAGAGACACAACAAAAAAAGAGAATTTTAGACCAATATCCCTGATGAACATCGATGCAAAAATCCTCAATAAAATACTGGCAAACTGAATCCAGCAGCATATCAAAAAGCTTATCCACTATGATCAAGTGAGCTTCATTCCTGGGATGCAAGACTGCTTCAACAGACAGCAATCAATAAATGTAATCCAGCATACAAACAGAACCAAAGACAAAAACCACATGATTATCTCAATAGATACAGAAAAGGCTTTTGACAAAATTCAGCAGCCCTTCATGCTAAAAACTCTCAATAAATTCAGTATTGATAGGATGTATCTCAAAATAATATCAGCTATTTATGACAAACCCACAGCCAATATTGTACTGAATGGGCAAAAACTGGAAGCATTCCCTTTGAAAACTGGCACAAGACAGGGATGCCCTCTCTCACCACTCCTATTCAACATAGTGTTGGAAGTTCTGGTCAGGGCAGTCAGGCAGGAGAAAGAAAGAAAGGGTACTCAATTAGGAAAAGAGAAAGTCAAATTGTCCCTGTTTGCAGATATCATGATTGTATATTTAGAAAACTCCCATTGTCTCAGCCCAAAATCTTAAGCTGATAAGCAACTTCAGCAAAGTCTCAGGATATGAAATCAATGTGCAAAAATCACAAACATCCTTATACACCAATATCAGACAGAGAGCAAAATCATGAGTGAACTCCCATTCACGACTGCTTCAAAGAGAATAAAATATCTAGGAATCCAACTTACAAGGGATGTGAAGGACCGCTTCAAGAACTACAAACCACTGTTCAGTGAAATAAAAGAGGACACAAAGACGTGGAAGAACATTCCATACTCATGAATATCAATATCATGAAATGGCCATACTGCCCAAGGTAATTTATAGATTCAATGCCATTCCCATCAAGCTACCAATTACTTTCTTCACAGAATTGGAAAAAACTAATTTAAAGTTCATATGGAACCAAAAAAGATCCTGAATTGCCAAGACAATCCTAAGCCAAAAGAACAAAGCTGGAGGCATCATGCTACCCGACTTCAAACTATACTACAAGGCTACAGTAACCAAAACAGCATGGTACTGGTACTAAAACAGAGATATAGACCAAAGGAACAGAACAGAGCCCACAGAAATAATACCACACATCTACAGCCATCTGATCTTTGACAAACCTGACAAAAACAAGAAATGGGGAAAGGATTCCCTATTTAATAAATGGTGCTGAGAAAATTGGTTACCCATAAGTAGAAAGCTGAAACTGGATCCTTTCCTTACTCCTTAAAGGAAAATTAATTCAAGATGGATTAGAGACTTAAATGTTACACCTAAAACCATAAAAATCCTAGAAGAAAACCTAGGTAATACCATTCAGGACATAGGCGTGGGCAAGGATTTCATGTCTAAAACACCCAAAGCAATGGCAACAAAAGCCAAAATTGACAAATGGGATCTAACTAAACTAAAGAGCTTCTTCACAGCAAAAGAAACTACCATCAGAGTGAACAGGCAACCTACTGAATGGGAGAAAAGTTTTGCAATCTACTCATCAGACAAAGGGCTAATATCCAGAACCTACAAAGTACTCAAACAAATTTACAAGAAAAAAAAACAAACAACCCCATCAAAAAGTGGGCAAAGGATAGGAACAGACACTTCTCAAAAGAAGACATTCATACAGCAGACAGGCACATGAAAAAATGCTCATCATCACTCACCATCAGAGAAATGCAAATCAAAATCACAATGAGATACCATCTCACACCAGTTAGAATGGCGATCATTAAAAAGTCAGGAAAAAACAGATGCTGGAGAGGATGTGGAGAAATAGGAACACTTTTACACTGTTGGTGGGACTATAAACTAGTTCAACCATTGTGGAAGACAGTGTGGTGATTCCTCAAGGATCTAGAACTAGAAATACCATTTGACCCAGCCATTCCATTACTGGATATATACCCAAAGGATTATAAATCATGCTGCTATAAAGACACATGCACATGTATGTTTATTGAGGCACTATCACAATAGTAAAGACTTGGAACCAACCCAAATGTCCATCAATGATAGATTGGATTAAGAAAATGTGGCACATATCCACCAGGGAATACTATGCAGCCATAAAAAAGGATGAGTTCATGACCTTTGTAGGGACATGGATGAAGCTGGAAACCATCATTCTCAGCAAACTATTGCAGGGACAAAAAACCAAACACCGCATGTTCTCACTTATAGGTGGGAATTGAACAATGAGAACATTTGGACACAGGAAGGGGAACATCACACACTGGGGCCTGTTGTGGAGTGCTGGGAGGGGAGAGGGATAGCATTAGGAGATGTACCTAACATAAATGACGAGTTAATGGGGGCAGCACACCAACATGGCACATGTATACATATGTAACAAACCTGCATTCTGCGCATATGTACCCTAGAACTTAAAGTATAATAACAACAAAAAAAGACTGTATGTGTTTGTCAAAACTCATAGAACTATTCACTAAAAAGGTAAATTTTATTTAATGTAAATTATACCTCAATAAAATTTACATTCAAAATAGAAAAACAAATGATATCATAATTATTGCAAATAAACAGCACTCATCAAAGGCCGGCCATTGCCATCACTACTTTACATGTGTTATCTTTTTTTTTTTTTTTTAATTTATTTATTATTATTAAACTTCAAGTTGTAGGGTACAAGTGCACAACGTGCAGGTTTGCTACATATGTATACTTGTGCCATGTTGGTGTGCTGCACCCATCAACTCATCATTTACATCAGGTATAACTCCCAATGCAATCCCTCCCCCCTCCCCCCTCCCCATGATAGGCCCCGGTGTGTGATGTTCCCCTTCCCGAGTCCAAGTGATCTCATTGTTCAGTTCCCACCTACAAGTGAGAACATGCGGTGTTTGGTTTTCTGTTCTTGTGATAGTTTGCTAAGAATGATGGTTTCCAGCTGCATCCATGTCCCTACAAAGGACACAAACTCATCCTTTTTTATGGCTGCATAGTATTCCATGGTGTATATGTGCCACATTTTCTTAATCCAATCTGTCACTGATGGACATTTGGGTTGATTCCAAGTCTTTGCTATTGTGAATAGTGCTGCAATAAACATACGTGTGCATGTGTCCTTATAGCAGCATAATTTATAATCCTTTGGGTATATACCCAGTAATGGGATGGCTGGGTCATATGGTACATCTAGTTCTAGATCCTTGAGGAATCGCCATACTGTTTTCCATAATGGTTGAACTAGTTTACACTCCCACCAACAGTGTAAAAGTGTTCCTATTTCTCCACATCCTCTCCAGCACCTGTTGTTTCCTGACTTTTTAATGATCGCCATTCTAACTGGTGTGAGATGGTATCTCATTGTGGTTTTGATTTGCATTTCTCTGATGGCCAGTGATGATGAGCATTTTTTCATGTGTCTGTTGGCTGTATGAATGTCTTCTTTTGAGAAATGTCTGTTCATATCCTTTGCCCACTTTTGGATGGGGTTGTTTGTTTTTTTCTTGTAAATTTGTTTGAGTTCTTTGTAGGTTCTGGATATTAGCCCTTTGTCAGATGAGTAGATTGCAAAAATTTTCTCCCATTCTGTAGGTTGCCTGCTCACTCTGATGGTAGTTTCTTTTGCCGTGCAGAAGCTCTTTAGTTTGATGAGATCCCATTTGTCAATTTTGGCTTTTGCTGCCGTTGCTTTTGGTGTTTTAGACATGAAGTCTTTGCCCATGCCTATGTCCTGAATGGTACTACCTAGGTTTTCCTCTAGGATTTTTATGGTATTAGGTCTAACATTTAAGTCTCTAATCCATCTTGAATTAATTTTCGTATAAGGAGTAAGGAAAGGATCCAGTTTCAGCTTTCTACTTATGGCTAGCCAGTTTTCCCAGCACCATTTATTAAATAGGGAATCCTTTCCCCATTTCTTGTTTCTCTCAGGTTTGTCAAAGATCAGATGGCTGTAGATGTGTGGTATTATTTCTGAGGACTCTGTTCTGTTCCATTGGTCTATATCTCTGTTTTGGTACCAGTACCATGCTGTTTTGGTTACTGTAGCCTTGTAGTATAGTTTGAAGTCAGGTAGCGTGATGCCTCCAGCTTTGTTCTTTTGACTTAGGATTGTCTTGGAGATGCGGGCTCTTTTTTGGTTCCATATGAACTTTAAAGCGGTTTTTTCCAATTCTGTGAAGAAGCTCATTGGTAGCTTGATGGGGATGGCATTGAATCTATAAATTACCTTGGGCAGTATGGCCATTTTCATGATATTGATTCTTCCTATCCATGAGCATGGTATGTTCTTCCATTTGTTTGTGTCCTCTTTGATTTCACTGAGCAGTGGTTTGTAGTTCTCCTTGAAGAGGTCCTTTACATCCCTTGTAAGTTGGATTCCTAGGTATTTTATTCTCTTTGAAGCAATTGTGAATGGAAGTTCATTCCTGATTTGGCTCTCTGTTTGACTGTCACTGGTGTATAAGAATGCTTGTGATTTTTGCACATTAATTTTGTATCCTGAGACTTTGCTGAAGTTGCTTATCAGCTTAAGGAGATTTTGGGCTGAGACAATGGGGTTTTCTAAATATACAATCATGTCGTCTGCAAACAGGGACAATTTGACTTCTTCTTTTCCTAACTGAATCCCCTTGATTTCTTTCTCTTGCCTGATTGCCCTAGCCAGAACGTCCAACACTATGTTGAATAGGAGTGGTGAGAGAGGGCATCCCTGTCTTGTGCCAGTTTTCAAAGGGAATTTTTCCAGTTTTTGCCCATTCAGTATGATATTGGCTGTGGGTTTGTCATAAATAGCTCTTATTATTTTGAGGTACGTTCCATCAATACCGAATTTATTGAACGTTTTTAGCATGAAGGGCTGTTGAATTTTGTCAAAAGCCTTTTCTGCATCTATTGAGATAATGATGTGGTTCTTGTCTTTGGTTCTGTTTATATGCTGGATTATGTTTATTGATTTGCGAATGTTGAACCAGCCTTGCATCCCAGGGATGAAGCCCACTTGATCATGGTGGATAAGCTTTTTGATGTGCTGCTGAATCCGGTTTGCCAGTATTTTATTGAGGATTTTTGCATCGATGTTCATCAGGGATATTGGTCTAAAATTCTCTTTTTTTGTTGTGTCTCTGCCAGGCTTTGGTATCAGGATGATGTTGGCCTCATAAAATGAGTTAGGGAGGATTCCCTCTTTTTCTATTGATTGGAATAGTTTCAGAAGGAATGGTACCAGCTCCTCCTTGTACCTCTGGTAGAATTCAGCTGTGAATCCATCTGGTCCTGGACTTTTTGTGGTTGGTAGGCTATTAATTATTGCCTCAATTTCACAGCCTACTATTGGTCTATTCAGGGATTCAACTTCTTCCTGGTTTAGTCTTGGAAGAGTGTAAGTGTCCAGGAAATTATCCATTTCTTCTAGATTTTCCAGTTTATTTGCGTAGAGGTGTTTATAGTATTCTCTGATGGTAGTTTGTATTTCTGTGGGGTCGGTGGTGATATCCCCTTTATCATTTTTAATTGCATCGATTTGATTCTTCTCTCTTTTCTTCTTTATTAGTCTTGCTAGTGGTCTGTCAATTTTGTTGATCTTTTCAAAAAACCAACTCCTGGATTCATTGATTTTTTGGAGGGTTTTTTGTGTCTCTATCTCCTTCAGTTCTGCTCTGATCTTAGTTATTTCTTGCCTTCTGCTAGCTTTCAAATGTGTTTGCTCTTGCTTCTCTAGTTCTTTTAATTGCGATGTTAGAGTGTCAATTTTAGATCTTTCCTGCTTTCTCTTGTGGGCATTTAGTGCTATAAATTTCCCTCTACACACTGCTTTAAATGTGTCCCAGAGATTCTGGTATGTTGTATCTTTGTTCTCATTGGTTTCAAAGAACATCTTTATTTCTGCCTTCATTTCGTTATGTACCCAGTAGTCATTCAGGAGCAGGTTGTTCAGTTTCCATGTAGTTGAGCGGTTTTGATTGAGTTTCTTAGTCCTGAGTTCTAATTTGATTGCACTGTGGTCTGAGAGACAGTTTGTTATAATTTCTGTTCTTGTACATTTGCTGAGGAGTGCTTTACTTCCGATTACGTGGTCAATTTTGGAGTAAGTACGATGTGGTGCTGAGAAGAATGTATATTCTGTTGATTTGGGGTGGAGAGTTCTATAGATGTCTATTAGGTCTGCTTGCTGCAGAGATGAGTTCAATTCCTGGATATCCTTGTTAACTTTCTGTCTCGTTGATCTGTCTAATGTTGACAGTGGAGTGTTGAAGTCTCCCATTATTATTGTATGGGAGTCTAAGTCTCTTTGTAAGTCTCTAAGGACTTGCTTTATGAATCTGGGTGCTCCTGTATTGGGTGCATATATATTTAGGATAGTTAGCTCTTCCTGTTGAATTGATCCCTTTACCATTATGTAATGTCCTCCTTTGTCTCTTTTGATCTTTGATGGTTTAAAGTCTGTTTTATCAGAGACTAGTATTGCAACCCCCGCTTTTTTGTGTTCTCCATTTGCTTGGTAAATCTTCCTCCATCCCTTTATTTTGAGCCTATGTATGTCTCTGCGTGTGAGATGGGTCTCCTGAATACAGCAGACTGATGGGTCTTGACTCTTTATCCAGTTTGCCAGTCTGTGTCTTTTAATTGGAGCATTTAGTCCATTTACATTTAAGGTTAAGATTGTTATGTGTGAACTTGATCCTGCCATTATGATATTAACTGGTTATTTTGCTCGTTAGTTGATGCAGTTTCTTCCTAGCCTCGATGGTCTTTACATTTTGGCATGTTTTTGCAATGGCTGGTACCGGTTGTTCCTTTCCATGTTTAGTGCTTCCTTCAGGGTCTCTTGTAAGGCAGGCCTAGTGGTGACAAAATCTCTAAGCATTTGCTTATCTGTAAAGGATTTTATTTCTCCTTCACTTATGAAACTTAGTTTGGCTGGATATAAAATTCTGGGTTTAAAATTCTTTTCTTTAAGAATGTTGAATATTGGCCCCCACTCTCTTCTGGCTTGAAGAGTTTCTGCCGAGAGATCTGCTGTTAGTCTGATGGGCTTCCCTTTGTGGGTAACCCGACCTTTCTCTCTGGCTGCCCTTAAGATTTTTTCCTTCATTTCAACTTTGGTGAATCTGGCAATTATGTGTCTTGGAGTTGCTCTTCTCGAGGAGTATCTTTGTGGCGTTCTCTGTATTTCCTGGATTTGAATGTTGGCCTGCCCTACTAGGTTGGGGAAGTTCTCCTGGATGATATCCTGAAGAGTGTTTTCCAACTTGGTTCCATTTTCCCCGTCACTTTCAGGCACCCCAATCAGACGTAGATTTGGTCTTTTTACAGAATCCCATACTTCTTGCAGGTTTTGTTCATTTCTTTTTCTTCTTTTTTCTTTTGGTTTCTCTTCTCACTTCATTTCATTCATTTGATCCTCCATCACTGACATTCTTTCTTCCAGTTGATCGAGACGGTTACTGAAGCTTGTGCATTTGTCACGTATTTCTCGTGCCATGGTTTTCGTCTCTTTCATTTCGTTTGTGAGCTTCTCTGCATTAATTACTCTAGCCATCAATTCTTCCACTTTTTTTTCAAGATTTTTAGTTTCTTTGCGCTGGGTATGTAATTCCTCCTTTAGCTCTGAGAAATTTGATGGACTGAAGCCTTCTTCTCTCATCTCGTCGAAGTCATTCTCCGTCCAGCTTTGATCCGTTGCTGGCGATGAGCTGCGCTCCTTTGCCGGGGGAGATGCGCTCTTATTTTTTGAATTTCCAGCTTTTCTGCCCTGCTTTTTCCCCATCTTTGTGGTTTTGTCTGCCTCTGGTCTTTGATGATGGTGATGTACTGATGGGGTTTTGGTGTAGGTGTCCTTCCTGTTTGATAGCTTTCCTTCTAACAGTCAGGATCCTCAGCTGTAGGTTGTAGCTGTAGGAGATTGCTTGAGGTCCACTCCAGACCCTGTTTGCCTGGGTATCAGCAGCAGAGGCTGCAGAAGATAGAATATTTCTGAACAGCGAGTGTACCTGTCTGATTCTTGCTTTGGAATCTTCCTCTCAGGGGTGTACTCCACCCTATGAGGTGTGGGGTGTCAGACTGCCCCTAGTGGGGGATGTCTCCCAGTTAGGCTACTCAGGGGTCAGGGACCCACTTGAGCAGGGAGTCTGTCCCTTCTCAGATCTCAACCTCCGTGTTGGGAGATCCACTGCTCTCTTCAAAGCTGTCAGACAGAGTCGTTTGCGTCTGCAGAGCTGCTGCGTTTGTTATTATTTACTGTGCCCTGTCCCCAGAGGTGGAGTCTACAGAGACAGGCAGGTTTCCTTGAGCTGCTGTGAGCTCCACCCAGTTCGAGCTTCCCAGCAGCTTTGTTTACCTACTTAAGCCTCAGCAATGGCGGGCGCCCCTCCCCCAGCCTCGCTGCTGCCTTGCCGGTAGATCACAGACTGCTGTGCTAGCAATGAGGGAGGCTCCATGGGTGTGGGCCACTCCCGGCCAGGTGTGGGATATGATCTCCTGGTGTGCCTGTCTGCTTAAAGCGCAGTATTGGGGTGGGAGTTACCCGATTTTCCAGGTGTTGTGTGTCTCAGTTCCCCTGGCTAGGAAAAGGGATTCCCTTCCCCATTGCGCTTTCCAGGTGAGGCAATGCCTCGCCCTGCTTCAGCTCTCGCTGGTCGGGCTGCAGCAGCTGACCAGCACCGATCGTCTGGCACTCCCCAGTGAGATGAACCCAGTACCTCAGTTGAAAATGCAGAAATCGCCGGTCTTCTGTGTCGCTCACGCTGGGAGTTGGAGGCTGGAGCTGTTCCTATTCGGCCATCTTGCTCCACCCCTACATGTGTTATCTTATTTGATACTTCACAACAGCCCTTTGGGGAGGAATTAACCTCATTTTACAGAAATAAAAACTGAGGATCATAGATGTGAAATAATTTGACTAGTCTCACATGTCTGTAAATGATAGAGCCAGCATTTCCCTCTGGGTCTTTCTGACACCAAAGGCTCTCACCTTGATCATTTAGAATTACTATATGAATGGTGCTTGATACAAATCTAGCTCTAAAAAATAATAGTTTATTTTTTTCCCCATCACCAGTTGATTATGGAAGTTGGGGGTGGGGAATAGCAGCCCTTGTCTACTATGTAAGTCTATCTTTTATGATGTACCCCCTCAAACAACTACAACATCCCAGTATAACTTCCCTGATGTGATGGGAACAAATATGTAAACTAGTATGATTGTCAACAACCACATTTTTAGTGTGGAGGTAATTATTTTTTGTTTCCCTTTAGGCATCTACTTGATTACCTCTCAATAATTCATAATATGTATAAATCACCTGGACTAGTTTATGCCTAAACCTTACTTGTATAGTTGAAATTTATTGCAGAAAATCTTTCTTAAGATTTTAAAAAATTGTTAATAATTTAAATAGGCATGGTACTGCTTTGCTATTATCTCATATTAATGTGCCATTATAATGAAAAAATACTACAATGCATAGGAATTATATCATGAGACAATAACAACATACTTTCCTTGAGGAAGATGTAAGATACTTCTCTGACTGAGATTTTTCTTCAACGGATGTTATTCTCCTCCCTGCAAAGGAGAAATTACAAAACTGATACCAGGTAACAGGTAAGTATTGTCATGTTGTAAATGAAGAAGTGCGAAATAGAACATAGCTTACGAGTCATTGTACATGGTAGCTCAGACCCTATTGTGTTATGGTATTTCAGAGAAGCCTAATATGGTAAATGTCATGGCATTCCACAGGTAATTTGTTCAGTTCCTATGATATTCCTATGATGTACTTTAAGATTAGGACAGTAAAACAAACATCATTAAGATCTGCTCCTTACATGTATGTCATCAACTCTTTTTTTCTTCGACTTTTATTTTATGTTCTAGGGTACATATGCAGGATGTGCAGGTTTGTTGTATAGGTAAATGTGTGCCATGGTGGTTTGATGAACAATCAGCCCATCACCTAGATATTAAGTCCAGCATCCATTAGCCATTCTTTCTGATGCTCTCCTTCCACCTACCGCCCCTGACAGGCCCCAGTGTGTGTTGTTCCCCACTATATGTCCTTGTGTTCTCATAGTTCCATTCCCACTTATAAGTGATAATATGCAGTGTTTGATTTTCTGTTCCTGCATTAGTTTGCTGAGGATAATGGCTTCCAGCTTCATTCATGTCCCTGCAAAGGAAATTATCTCATTCTTTTTTATGGCTGCATAGTATTCCATGTTACATATGTACCACATTTTTAAAAAATAGTCTACCATTAATGGGTATTTGAGTTGATTCCATGTCTTAGGGGTATTGTGGATAGTGCTGCAATGAACATACACATGCATGTATCTTTATAATTTAAATCCCATTTGTCAATTTTTGCTTTTGTTGCAATTGTTTTTGGAGTTTTTATAATGAAATATTTGCCTGTGCCTGTGACCCGAATGGTATTGCCTAGATTTTCTTCTAGGGTTTTTATGGTTTGGAGGTTAACATTTAAATCTTTAATCCATCTTGAGTTAATTTTTGTATAAGGTGCAAGGAAGGGGCTAGTTTCAATTTTCTGCACATGGTTAGCCAGTTCTCCCAGCACCACTTATTAAATAGGGAATCCTTTCCCCATTGCTTGTTTTTGTCAGGTTTGTCGAAGATCAGATCTTTGTAAGTATGTAGTCTTATTTCTGGTTTCTCTATTATGTTCCATTGGTGTATGTGTCTGTTTTTGTACCAATACCATGCTGTTTTGGTTACTGTAGCCATGTAGTATAGTTTGAAGTCAGGTAGCATAATGCCTCCAGCTTTGTTCCTTTTGCTTGGGATTGTTTTGGCTATTTGGGCTCTTTTGTGGTTGCATGTGAATTTTTTTTTTGAGACAGGGTCTCATTCCATCCCCCAGGCTGGAGTACCGTGACATGACATCATCTCACCACAGCCTCCACTTCCCAGGTTCAAGTGATTATTCTGCCTCAGCCTCTGAAGTATCTGGGATTATGGACAATCTAGTGGGTGTGATTAATTTCAAATTTTGTTGAACCCTTTTCTGTGTCAATTGACATGATTATATATTTTTCCTTCTTTAGCCTGTTAGTATGGTATATTACATTAATTGATTTTCAAATATTGAAACATACTTGCACACCTGGAATAAATTTCATTTCATCATGGTGTATTCTTCTTTTTATATATTATTAGATTCAATTGGCTAAAGTTTTGTTTAGAATTTTGTGTCTAAATTAATGAGAGATATTCGTCTGCTGCTTCCCATTTTTGTTTCTCTGGTTTTAGTATCAGAATAATACTGTCTTCATCAAATGAATTAGAATTAGAAAATGTTTCCCTTTCTTCTGTTTTTTTTTTTTTTTTTTTGTGTGTGTGTGTGTGTGTGTGTGTGTGTGGTAG
The DNA here is from genome assembly GCF_047675955.1 of Chlorocebus sabaeus. Classification (NCBI taxonomy): domain Eukaryota; kingdom Metazoa; phylum Chordata; class Mammalia; order Primates; family Cercopithecidae; genus Chlorocebus; species Chlorocebus sabaeus. Next base: position 1,388,724 of record NC_132910.1, on the reverse strand, counting down.
GGATCGTGTAAAATTGGTGTTAACTGAATGTTTTTTGAAAAATTTTCCAGTGAAACCATTCACGCCTGAAGATTTTTTAATAGAATTTTAATTAAAAATTCAATGTATTTAGTAGTAGGAATATTTAAGTTATCTGTATTATCTTTGCTGTGTTTTGGTAGTTGGTGGTTTTCAAGGAATTTGTCCATCTCTTCTAAGTTGTTAAATTTATTAATGTAAACTCATTTCTGGTATTCCTTAATTAACATTTGAGGGCTGCTAGCTCTTTTGTAATATTCCGTCATTTCATTCCTGATACTGGTGATTTCAATCTTCTCTATTTTAATCTTTCTCAGTCTTTCCAGAAGGTTATCAATGTTATTAATTTTCTCTTAAACAGTTTTTTTGTCACTAGTTTTTCTCTGCTGTTTCTTTGTTCGCAAATTTATTGACTGAGGTTTTTATCTTGATTAATTTTGCTCTTTATTATTTCCTGCCTACTCCTGCTTTACATTTATTTTGCTCTCATTTGCTTGTCTCTTGTAGAAGAAATTTAGAGTATTGATTTTACCCTTTATCTTTCTATAATGAGTTCCTGGTTTTACTCCATTACAAACAGAGCACTTACTTTATATGATTTTAATTCTTTAAAATATGTTGAGGATAATTATCCAGAATGTGTGTATCTTGAAAACTGTTACATGAGTGCTTGAAAAAAAAAAAAGTGTATCTTGCTGTTGAGTGAAGTGTTTTATAAATGTCCATTGGACCCTATTGATTGATAGTGTTGTTTAAATCTGTATCCTTGCTGATTTTCTGCCTGGTAATTCTATCAATTGTTGAAATCAGAGGATGTTGAACTTGCCAACTACATTGTACATTTTTCTTTATCTCCTTTTACTTCTCTCAGTTTTTGCTTCATATATTTTGAAGCTCTGTTGTTTGGTGTATGAATATTTAGAACTGCTAAATATTATTGGTGGATTGATCCTTTTAGAAGTACATATGTGCCTCTTTGGCCCTAGTAAGTTTCTTTGTTTTGAAATTTACATGTTCTGATACCAATATAGCTATTACTTTTTAAATAGTTTTTATGATTTATCTTTTTCCATCCTTTTATTTTCAACTTATCTATGTACCTATATTTGAAATGAATTTCCTTTTTGTTGATTAAAAAATAAAACAAAACATTTTTTTTTCTTCAATTTTTAAGTTCAGGGGTAGATGTGTGAGATATGCAGTTTTGTTACATAGGTAAACATGTGCGATAGTGGTTTGCTGCACAGAATAACCCATCACCTAGGTTAAGCCCAGCATCCATTACCTATTCTTTCCTCCTCCCATGCCCCACTCTCCAACAGGCCCAAGTGTGTCATTTTCCCTTGTGTGTGTCCATATGTTTTCATCATTCAGCTCCCACTTATAAGTGAGAACATGCAGTGCTTGGTTTTGTGTTCCTGCATTAGTTTGCTGCGAATATGGCTTCCAACTCCATCTTTGTTCCTGCAAAGGACATAATATTATTCCTTTTTATGGCTGCATAGTATTTCATGGTGTATATGTACCACATTTTCATTTTCTGCTCTGTATTTAATAGGCATTTGGATTGATTCTGTGTCTTCGCTATTGTGAATAGTACTGCCATGAATATACATGTATGTGCATCTTTGTAACAGAATGATTTATGTTCCTTTGAGTATGTAACCAGTAATGGGATTGCTGGGTCAAATTGCATTTCTGCCTCTAGATCCTTGAGGAATTGCCACACTGTCTTCCACAATGGTTGAACCAATTCACACTCCAACCAACAGTGTAAAAGCATTCCTTTTTCTCTGCAACCTCACCAGCATCTGTTATTTCTTGACTTTTTAGTAATAGCCATTCTGACTGACATGAGATAGTATCTCATTGTGGTTTTGATTTGCTTTTCTCTAATGATCACTGATGTCGAGCTTTTTTTCATACGTTTGTTGGCTGTATGTATGTCTTCTTTTGAGAAGTGTCTGTTCATGTCCTTTACTCACTTTTTAAGGAGCTGTTTGGTTTTTTTTCTTTTAAATTTGTTTAAGTTCCCTGTAGACTCTGGATATTAGACCTTTGTTAACTGGATAGATTGCAAAAATTTTCTCCCATTCTGTAGGTTGTCTGTTAGCTCTGATAATAGTTTCTTTTGCTGTGTAGAAGCTCTTTAGTTTAAGCAGATGCTATTTGCCAATTTTTGCTTTTGTTGCAATCACTTTTGGCATTTTCATCATGAAATCTTTGCCTGTGATTATGTCTTCAATGGTATTGCCTGGATTTTTCTTCTAGGATTTTTACAGTTTTGGATCTTCCATTTAAGTCTTTAAACCATCCTGAGTTAATTTTTGTATATGGTGTAAGGAAGGGGTCCAGTTTCAATTTTTGCAGGTGGCTAGACAGTTCTCCCAGCAAAATTTATTAAATAGAAAATCCTTTCTCCCTTGCTTGTTTTTGTCAGGCTTGTTGAAGATCAGATTGTTGTAGATGTGCAGTCTTATTTCTGAAATCTCTATTCTGTTCCATCAGTCTATGTGTCTGTTTTTGTACCAATACCATGCTGTTTTGGTTACTGTAGCCATGTGGTACGTTTGAAGTCAGGTAGTATAATACCTCCAACTTTGTTCCTTTCGCTTAGGGTAGTCTTGGCTATTTGGGCTTTTTTTGTTCCACATGAATTTTAAAATAGTTTTTTCTATTTCTGTGAGGAATGTCAATGGTAGTTTAATGGGAATAGCATTGAATGTATGAATTGCTTTGGGCAGTATGGCCATTTTCACAATATTGATTCTTCCTATCCACAAGCATGGATTCTTCCTTTCCACAAGTTTTTCCATTTGTTTGTGTCCTCTCTGATTTATTTGAGTAGCACTTTGTATTTCTCCTTGAAGAGGTCCTTCATTTCCCTTGTTAGCTGTATTCCTAGGTATTTTATTCTTTTTGAGCAATTGTGAATGAGAGTACATTCATGATTTGGCTCTCTGCTTGCCTGTTTTTGATGTATAGAGATTTTTGCACATTGATTTTGTAATCTGAGACTTTGCTGAAGTTGCTTATCAGCTGAAGAAGGTTTTGGGGTGAGACAAGGGAGTCTTCTAGATATAGGGTCATGTCATCTGCACACAAAGATAATTTGACTTCCTCTCTTCCTATCTGAATATTCTTTATTTCTTTCTCTTGCCTGATTGCCCTGGCTGGAACTTCCAATACTATGTTGTTATTTGTGAATTTTATCCTGTCATCATGATGCTAGCTATTTATTTTGCAGACTTGTGTATGTGGTTCCTTCCTAGTGTCACTGGTCTGTGTAGTTCAGAGGGTTGTTGTAGTGGCTGGTAATGGTTCTTCCTTTCCATATTTAGGGCTGTTTTCTGGAGCTTTTGCCAGGAAGGCCTAATGGTGACGAATTCCCTCAGCATTTGCTTGTCTGAAAAGAATGCTATTTCTCCTTCGCTTATGAAGCTCAGTTTAGCAGGACTTGAAATTCTGGGTTGGAATTTTTTTTCTTTAATACTATTGAATATTGGTCCCCAATATCTCCGAGCTTATAGGGTTTCTGCTCAGAGGTCCACTGTTAGTGTGGTGGACTTCCCTTTTTAGGTGACCTGGCCTTTGTCTCTGGCTGCCCTTAACATTTTTTCTTTCATTTTGACCTTGGTGAATCTGATGATTGTGTCTTGGGTTGATCTTCTCATAGAATATCTTACTGGAGTTCTCTAGCTTTCCTAAATTTGAATATTGGCCTGTCTTTCTAGGTTAGGGAAGTTCTCCTAGACGATATCCTGAAGTATGTTTGCCCACTTGGTTCTGTTCTCCGTGTCTCTTTCAGGTACCTCAATTAGTTGTAGGTTCAGTCCTTTGTTTTACATCATTCCATATTTGTGTAGCTTTTGTTTGTTTCTTTTCATTCTTTTTTCTCCATTCTTGTCTGCATGTCTTATTGCAGAAAGCTAGTCTTCAAGCTCTGAGATTGTTTCCTCAACTTGGTCATTCTGCTACTGAAACTTGTGATTGCGTAGTGTAGTTCATGTATTGTGTCCATCAGGTTCATTATGTTCCTCTTTAAACTGGTTATTTTTGTTATCACCTCCTGTATTGTTTTATCATTATTCTTAACTTCTTTGCATTGGGTTAGAACTTGCTCCTTTAGCTAAGTGAAGTTTGTTATTACCCACTTTCTGAAAACTACTTCTGTCAATTTAGCCATCTTAGCCTCAGTCCAGTTCTGTGCTCTTGCTGTAGAAGTGTTGTGGTCATCTGGAGGAGAAGGAGCACGCTGGCTTTTTTAGTTTTCAGCATTTTTGTGTCATTTTTTCCCATCTTTGTGGGCTTATCTACCTTTGATCTTTGAGTTTGCTGACCTTTGAGTAGAATTTTTGTGAGATCTTTTCTGTTGATATTTTTGCTGTTGCTTTCTGTTTGTTTGGTTTTGGGGTTTGGGTTTTTTTTTTTTTTTTTTTTTTTTTTTTGAAGATAGAGTCTTACTCTGTTGCCAGTCTATAGTGCAGTGGCATAATCTCGACTCACTGCAACCTCTGCCTCCCTGGTTCAAGCTATTCTCCTTCCTTAGCCTCCTGAGTAGCTGGGACTACAGGCACGCGCCACCATGCCCAGCTAATTTTTGTATTTTTAATACACTCCAACCCTAGTTGCCTTGGTCCCTCCCACACCTGAAGGTATCACTAGTAAAGGCTGCAAAACAGCAAAGATGGAAGGCTACTCCTTCCTCTGGCAGCTCCATCCCAGGGGGACACCAACCTGATGCCGGCTGAATGTTCCTGTTGGAGGTGTCTGGAGATCCATGTTGGGAGGTCTCACCCAGTCAGGAGGAAATAGATCAGAGACCTGCTTAAAGAAACAGTCTGACTGCTTGGCAGAGCTGGTGTGCTGCACTAACTGCCCAGCCTCTACAGAGCCAGCAGCCTGGAAAGGTGAAGTCAGCTGAACCACAGAGATGGCAGCTGCCCTTCCCCTGGAGCTCCATTTCAGCGAGACATCAGAGTTCTGTACATATAAACATGGCTGGAGTTGCTGAAATTCCCAAAGGGAGGCCCCACACAGTGAGGAGGGATGGTTCCCGGTCCCACTTAAAGAATCAGTCTGGCCACAATCTGCAGGGGAACTTGGTCCATCTCAGGCAGGCTCCAGCCGGCTGCTACTGGCCAGCTCGAATTCCAAGCCAGTGGGTCTTAACTTATGAGATACCATGGGAGTGGGGCCTGCAGAACCATGCCACTTGGCTTCCTGTATCCACCCATTCCTAGGGGAATGCATGGATCTCTCACCTTGCTATAATTCCTGGATTTGGAGTATGCAAAACTCCTGGATCTCTGTGAGTGCCAGTTAGTGCAGTTAGTATTTATTATAAATATGAGATTTATTTACATTAAAAGTTTGATGTCCAAAACCTGTCTCTTTATATTGCCTGCAACTCTGAGAAATGAAATTATGTTGGATATTTTGGAAAGAATGCTAAGGTAATTCTTTACTCCCTACTCCAACAACCTTGAGATATTTATTCAGGGTGAGGAAACCTCTCTTCTTATTTCAACAATTAAATACAAAGATAGATCATTGATCCTAATCTAATCTGAAGAACATGTACTGGCATACAATCTGAAAGTGACTTAATACATGATATTGGGTGTCGCGGAATTCCTGAGTCATAGAGCATATGTTTATGTAATTCGACTAAAATGTACTGCTACTACTAGCATTCTGTGAAGGTTTCACATCCTTGCCTACACTGGACTTATTCCATTGGTTTATTAGGTGTAAAGTGATGCCTTAGTTTTGTTTTAATTATATTTCTCTGAATACTAGTTATTTCAGCAATTTTATAGGCTTGCTAGCTTTTTGTTTTTGTAAATTTCCTTTTCATGTGCTTTACTCATGTTTCTACTGAGATTACTGTTTTCCTAGTTGATTTGCAGGATTATTTTGTATATTGTAGATATAAGTACATTGTCAGTTTTAGATATTTTAAGTATCTTCCTCAATTCTGTCCATAATGTTAGTTTGTTAGCTGCATAGCAGAAATAGTCAAATGTATCTTATTTTTGCCTTACATTTAATACTTTCTATGCTTTGCTGTAACAATCTATTCCTTATCCTATGTTGCAAAGATATTATTCCTTTTTTAGTATTAACATGATCAGTTTTTCCCTTCTTACTTAGGTCTCTAATCCATTTTTGTTGTCTACCTTTGTGAATAGTTTTAGGTAAGGTTCTATTGTCATGGTGATCTTGAAAATCTGTCTTTTAGAATATTATAGACAGATGACTCAAATTCTGTGCTTTGAGCCCAAAGCTGCACTCACACTGAGGCCACATTTCCCATGAGCTTCTCCCAGCCTGCGACTAAGCACAGGAGGATTTTCAAGATAAGCCCATTTCTGGGAGATGTGGAATTCCCTTGATGAGTAACTTTGACTTGAGGACTCCCCAAAGACTTGGCCAAATCTTCTTAAAACTGCAATGCAATGTGGAACTCTTCCTATTCAACTCTTTTTACTTCCTTCCGTACTACACAAGAATCAGAACTGCATGGCATTGTGAAGTGGCTCTCTGACTCTTCCAACAAGCATACTATTTTCTTCACATATGTTTTCCTTAATAATTATCTTGCACCTCAGATTCCACCTTGAGGTCTGATAGAGTAGTCTTAGAAAATGTGGAACTGATTAGCTCACCTAAGTGTATGTTGGAGAGAGGATGCCATGCTGAATGGCTGCAGGGCACAGATAATCCCAGGCATAAGGTGGCAGGTGCATTGTTAAAGATTTCAACAGCAGTAGCCTGGGAAAATTTTCTGGTGCTTCCTGATAGAGGGGACACCATTGCAGCTGATAGTTCAGGCAGCTGAAAGATAGGAAGGAAGAATGCTTCTTACAAAGATATTGGAGTTGGCTGGTTATGTTAAATTGCATCGCTGTCCTGCATAGGGGTAAGGAGAAACCGAAGGCCATTTAAAATATATTAAAGGCTAAGCGTGAGAACCAGGTACAAAAACCTTTTATTTCATGCAGAGGAAGAGTAGACACAGCCAAGCAGCAAGCTAAAGATCTAATAGTTAGATTCCCAGAATTTGAATGCTTAGTCAAAGTTGATCTGCTATGCTTTGATCAAGGTCCTAATTGGAAGAACTCAGGAACTTGAAATATAAGATGGGACAACTGGATTGATGTCTTTCAGGATGTTGGTTCTGCAGACCCCCTGAAACCTCAGAGTTTACAGAAATAATCACTGTCTCCTTAGGAAGAGCCAGCTCTTCTCCCCTGCTGAAAGATGCTATAGAGCTGTTTCTCCCATAAGACAACAGGTGCCTCTTCAAGAGATATTCTTACCTTCTCAACTGACAACCAGGCCAGTGGCTCAGCTAGTAACATACTGTGGTTGATAAGATAGAAAAAGAGACTATGTACTAAAAGAATTATAAGAACTGGTGTGTATCTATTGGCTCCTGACATTAGGTTTTGAGGGTGGTAGGTCATGGAGGGATAAATGAAAGACAGGATAAGTAAGAATTCATTGACTTAGGAGCACTTTCTCAAGACATGGAATTTGACAACCTAGCAAAAATCCAGGAGCAAACCTGCTAGGGTGGCTCTTAGCAACCTGGAAGAAGCCATATCCAGGATTGAACACAGATGAAATGTCCCAGTTGCTCTAGAAGACAGTGGAGAAAGAAATAAAGAGGCTGAGGGAAGTGGGCATATTGAAACAGATATATTATGTGAGGCCAGAAGACCTACCAAGGTATATGACTCACAGGGAAGCCCAGAAAACATATCATTTATCAAAGTCACTACAAATGGGCTGGTGAGAGGAGCTTGAGAATAACTAAGAAGTTCAGTGATGGCTCTCTGTTGCAGAGGCTGCAATAAGGGAAGCACCTACAGTCCTGCGATTGTCCATAGGGATGATGGGGTCCTGAAGTAACAGAGGCCAAGTGTCAGTGCTTAACTGCCAAAGCCAGGAACCCACAGTGAGCTTTAACAAATGGCAAGGTTAGAGGGACAGCTGTGGAAGTTTTTCCCACAAAGAATTGTGGCGACAGTTCAAAGAGTATGGTGTTTTTAGGGGAAAATAAACAGGCAACTAACCAGGGTGCCGATTAAAATCTACAACCAAAGAAGAAAAAAATGCAAAAATGGAAGATCAGGAGGCTCTGGGTGATCACTCCAATAGAAAGCCATGATTCCTTTCTTAGTTCTTAGACTTGAGGCAATTTTCAGATCCAGAATCCATTGGCTGAAGAGGTGGCTAAGTCCCTAGGAGGAAGAACCCTGTTACCCCGTGATAATTATATACAGTGATGATTCCCTAAGTGCTTCCCCAAAAGGACCTGTAACACTTTACTTACTGGTGACTATACAAAAGGCAAAGAGATTACCCAGATATTTCAAAAACTATTAGAAACGGGATCCGAGTTGATACCGATACCGGAGACATAGAGCATCATTATAGCTCCTGTAAGTGTGGAGATTTATGGGGGCCAATTATGTCCTGGAGATGAGATTCTAGGTATATAGTTCCTTTCTTTTAATACTTTAAAAATATTACTTCATCGACGTCTCGTTTCCAGTATTGCTGCTGAGAAAACTGATGTCATATGCTTCTTGTTTCTTTATAGGTGAACTTCTCTTTCTCTCTGGTAGGTTTTATAATGTTTTAAATTTAAAATCCACTTTAACATATCAAGATATGTTTTTTTCCTTATTTCTTCTATTTGGAACTCTATAAGCCTTTTTTATATACAGTTTTTAAGTTTTCTTTTATTACTAAAATCTTACCTTCATTAGTTTTTAAAATATTTCCTCATCTCAATTTTTAATTTTTTTTTCCTGCATTTGAGAATCTTGTAATTGGGATATTGGCATCTCTACTTCTCTATCTTTCATATCTCTACTTTTTTAAAATTTATTTTTATAGTATAAGTTGGTTTTTATGGCATATTCTTGAAAGCAAGTTTGACTAAAGGAATTAGAGACAATCTAAATATTCTGGTATATCTTCAATATACCTTACTACCACACTTGTCACATTATATTTTAATTTTGTACCTGTTTATTAATATACTCCCCCAATTCAGCAATAAACTTAAACTCAAAAATTAAAAAAAAATTATTTTTATATTTTTGTCCTTCCCTTCTTCCTTTCTGAGAGTTCTTCAATTTGAACTTGCAATTCATCAATTTATTTTTCCATTGTAACTATCCTATTATTTATCTAATCAACTGTGCTTTTGTATTTCAACTCTTACATTTTCCATGTCTAATATTTTCATTCTCTTTTTATGCGTGCTGCTTCTTGTTTCAGATGATTAAAGTGAGCAATGACAAATAGCTCATATCTTCCCTTGTATCTTTAAGTATTGATATAATATGTATTTTATATCCTTTATTTATACTAATGCTTTTGTTTCAGAGGCTATATGTTATCTTGTCTATCGTCTTTCTTCTGAAGAAGTTGTACAATTTGGAGTTTACATATTTTAAACTATGATTTCATGTTTCTACAGGAGCATCAGCTGCTGTATCAGGGAGCATGGGCTGTGGAAGGGTCAAAGGGCAGGTGTTTACTTGTGTCAGTCAAAGTGAATTTAAGGAAAGATTGGGGATGAATCCTAGGGCAGAGAGTCCCAGAGGCCACAATACCTATTATTGATCATTCTCACTCATTGACCTTCTGTCGGTTGACTTTTCCAGTGGGAATTTCACTGATAAATTCTCAAGAGTGAAGCAGCACTAGGAGGAAGCAGGTTCTTTCAATTTTAATGCAACAGCCCTGGAGATCTGGAGGGGTAAAGGTGAGAAGACAGCACCTGAAAGCAGCTGATTGGTGCTACCTTTTCCAGAAACTTCTCTCCTCAGCAGGCTTTTTCTCCTGTCCTTTCAAAATTGGTGGTCTGAATTGCTAAGACTTGTTTCTGGTATGATAAGAAAGTAAAGATTGTCTCAAGGCAACATAGGGCATCACATGGTGTTGGGAGATGTAAGAGAAAAACTTAAAAAGCCTTTCTCTTAACTATCCTCTCATTCTACTCTAGGTTTCAGCCACCTAACTCCCTGCACACTCTATCTAGTTCAAGATAGCTCTAGTCTCCTAGTTCTGGCCTAGAATCCAGGTTCACTTCTTTCATCTGTAGTGTGTCTAGGGTTGATTTGGAGGAGGGAACAAGTGTCTTATGCTAGTACACCATTTTTATAGAAGCGAAAGCCTACGTGTGTGTATACATATACATACATATGCACACACACAAGTGTACTTACCAAATGATCTTATTTTTGAAATGTAAAGTGTATAAACCCTTTGTTAGTGAAGATATATATGTATTTATTTAATAGGCCTTTCGTTAGTGAATATATTTATTTATGTTTGTATAAACATAAATAATGTAAAATGATATACAAAAGTTTGAACTTTGATTTGCTTAGCAGAAAATCAGGGAGAGATTGTTAGATTTGCCTTTGTATTACTCTTTGTTGGGAAACAGCTCACATAACTTTGTAGCTTGAAATGAAATTACAGTTGACCCTTGAACAACATGGGTGTTAGGGTTGATGAGCCCACATAGTCAAAAATTCATGTATAACTCTTGACTCTCTCAAAACTTAACTATGCATAGCCTACTGTTGACTGGAAGTCTTTTTGATAAGATAAAGAGTTGATTGACATATGTATTTTATGTTATGTGTACTGTATACCAGTAAGAGAAAAGAAAAGGTTATTAAAATCATAAGGAAGAAACAATTATTTACCATTCATTAAGTGGAAGTGGCTCATCATAAAGGTCTTTATCCTCATTGTCTTCCCATTGAGCTGGCTGAGGAGGAGGAAGAAGAGAAGGGATTGGTCTCACTGTCTCAGGAGTGCCAGAGGTGGAAAAAATCCACCTATAAGTAGCTCTGATATGGTTTGGCTGTGTCGCCACCCAAGTTTCATCTTGAATTGTAGCTCCCATAATCCCCATGTGTCGTGGAGGGACCCAGTGGGAGGTAATTGAATCATGGGGGTGGATCTTTCCCATGCTGTTCTCATGGTAGTGAATAAGTCTCATGAGACCTGATGGTTTTATAAAGGGCAGTTCCCTGCACAAGCTCTCTTGCTGGCCACCATGTAACACGTGCCTTTGTTCTTCCTTGCCTTCCACCATGATTGTGAGGCCTCTCCAGCCATGTGGAACTGTGAGTCCATTAAACCTCTTTCCTTTATAAATTACCCCGTCTAAGGTATGTCTTTATAGGAGCATGAGAACAGACTAATACAGGTCCTGTGGAGGTCAAATCCAGGTTGTTCAAGGGTAAACTGTAAAATAAACTATGTTTTTTAAATAACATGCACCAGCAGATGGCAGCATACTATAACACATTTGGTCAAACTTTATTGCTTTTCCTGAACAATGTGGGTCCCAGTGACCTGCTATTTCCACATTTGCTGTATTTAACTACAATAAAATGACATTAATGGATTATGCAATCCGATTCTCATTGTATTTGGGTTGGCTGCTTGCTTTAATAGTCATATGTGGTTTTTAATCTGTGTGACTAAGTCATTCTGATGCTCTTCCATTAGTTGTTACTCCTGCTTCGCTGCCATTAGCGTATCTTCCTGGCTTAAAAGAAATACTCTCTTGATTTAAAAAACGACAAAAACTCTTTTGATTCTTTAATATCCTATTAAATAGAGAAGTTCTTTCATCTTTTTCTAAGGTCAGTTGAAAATCCAGTTTCTGACCATTTCAGCCTCAACCATAAGTCTCTGGTGGCCCCTTTTCCACCAGTGGACTGGAGCCAATAGAAGAAAAAGGGTCTAAAAATAATGCTGTGCCTGGCCAAACACAGCCCCAAAAGAGTATGCTACTTTAGACAGTAGCTATCAAAAACACTTCACGTGACTTTGAGAATGGAGACTTAGTTTTATATACAAATGTATATTCAATGGCTAGAGTACTCAATACCTGACACATAGAGGTTTAAGAAATGCTCGTTAGATGAATAAGTAATTATGTAAGTGGGTACTTTGAATATTTTAGGTCAGTGATGTCCAATAGAACTTTTTGTAAATGATGGAAATGTTCTATATCTGTGCTGCTCAAAATAGTAACCGTGAATATTTTGTGCTTAAAATGTGATTAGTATGACAGTAATGACTAAATGTGATTCGTAAGAGGAAATACATTTTTATTTTATTTCATTTGTCTAAATAACTTCATCCAGTTAGTGGCTTTCATATTGGATAGTGTAGCTTTTAGTGCTTAGTGACATTATGCAATTTTGTATTCTCCACTGCTAAGTGTTAATGGATGATGAAGGGCTGAGCCCTTCTGTCTCAGCCGAATACATAAGCCCCCTTTTTGAATACTGTCTACACATTCTGAAAACATTAAATAAAGTGTACTTGGTGCAATTATTCAAGATTTAGGCATTTGACAAATAACTCACTATATATTCATGTATGTTTGCCTGTAGGAGCTCAGCCTTCAAACAGTCTTCTTTCTCTAACTTTCTCCAATCAGGAAGATCAGTTTCCAGATGATCCTAATTTGGCTAAGATGGTATAAATATGAATGTAGTCATACTAGGCTTTTTTCCCTAGCATTTTCAATGTGTCAGCATTATAAAAGAGAGAGTAGAAAAAAATTTCCAAACTCATCTAAGGAAATTGTGAGCGCATGATTTTTATTTTTTTATTTTTATTTTTTTATTCTACTTTATGTTCTAGGGTACATGTGCACAACATGCAGGTTTGTTACATATGTATACACGTGTCATGTTGGTGTGCTGCACCCATTAACTCATCATTTACATTAGGTATATCTCCCTCCCCACTCCCCCAACCCTACAACAGGCCCCGGTGTGTGATGTTCACCTTCCTGTGTCCAAGTGATCTCATTCTTCAATTCCCACCTATGAGTGAGAACAGAGTGCATGATTTTTAATAGTGATTTTTTTCCCTATTACTATTGATCTCATAGCAGTATAATGACTGGGGATCATTTTGCTCCCCAAGGGACATTTGGCATTGTCTGCAGTAACTTTTGGTTGTTGGAACTTTGCAGGGGAGTACTACTGGAACCTAGTATGCAAAGTTTAGGAATGTTGATAATATCACAATGCATAGGACAGTCTCTCCCCCTCCCTCAATAAAGATTTAACTGTGACAAAATGTCAATAGCACTGAGATTGAGAAATCCTGCATTGTAGCAATGACTCAAACAGAATGAATTTGAGTTTGTTGCTACATATATATTTTAACATATACAATATCCTACTATGTGGGGCAAGAGAGACTCAATATAAAACTCCCCAAAAGATATTAGCACAGCAATTATCTCATTAACTAAATTAATTTTAAAAGGGAGGTGGGAATAAAGGTTTAGACACACAGAAAAAGCATGGGTTTTGTTAAATACTAGTCCACAGTCATGTACAGTACTATAAAATATGCAATTAAATACATATAAAAATGACGACTTCAACATAATAATTAAGTAATTCCAAAGATGTTTTCTTGGTTATCTATAAATACTAATATGCAAAAAAATGCTGGCCACTTTTAGTAATAAATGTAAATATTACACAATAAAGTCTTAACCAAAATCTTGTATCAAATTGTTTGTGAATGTCTAATTTTATAATGACTTCTCATGTAAGGTGTTTATGAATATCTAATTTATATTGATTTCCCATTCTGCAGATCCCTTAATTGTTCTGAAGTTTGTTGAAAATTGTTTAAAGAAAATACATTGAGATAATTTTAAAAAGTGAAAAGTAAGTTTACGCAAAGATTGAAACTTCTCTCATTTTAAAGATGAAACTAAAACTAGCTCTTTCTCACCGAATCATTGCCTCTTTTCCTTTCAACTTAAAAATGCCAAGAAAGGTTGCCTTTAATTTATGAGTATATAAAAGCATTTTTACAAAGTTCAGAGCAGAATCCTGTACAAAGCAATATTGACAGTTCTCTTGCTGTCTGATCCAGGGATTTATTGATTACTCCAAAATAAACATCAGTGTAATTGTTTAAAGAGACTAAAATCTACATCATTGAGTATAAATATAAACGTCAATCTTTTTCAAGTTTCTAAGGAAGTTAAATGCACTTCTGAGGGCAAAGGGGAATGGATTCACAGTAGTGCCATCTCTTAAGCCCAGTTTCATGCCTAGTGTCCCTTCCATCATTTGTGTTAACAATGGTGAAAATTAATAACCTTGACTTATCTAGTTCAGTGAACTCACACATTCTTAATGAGGAATATTTGACAGGAGAGACTAAAGCTGTGGAGCCATCAGGTACGGGAGGCATGCCGTTTCAGTGAAAAAGTAGAGCATGCTTAGCCAATTGGTACTTTGATTCAACTGCTGGCTCACTCTGAAAGGAATATTGTATGTCTTAGAAAAAGAAAAATGAACAAATCAGAGACACTTAGCAGCAATGGTAGATCTTTGTGTAGCTGAAATATCTTCTGTGCCCATAGGAGAAAAACAGACGATGTGAAGGAAAGCCTGCCTTCTTCGTGTTTAAGGGGAAAGTCATTAGATCACATTTTTTTGGATTTTGAACTCGAAGATAATACACGTGGCGACACACACTAAACACAATTTTCTAGAGACCACACATGACATTTATAGTTTGGATTTGAGATGATTGTTGCATTAGATGTTAGTTTTAGATTTAATCCAGTCTCGATAATGAGTCACTTTGGTATAGAGTCCCAACTTGTTTTCTTTTCCACAGTCTATCCCCCAGCTTACTATTCCAACAAGGTACCAGGCGTTTCTATCACGTGCAATAACCAGAGGACCTCCAGAATCACCCTGGAAAAGAAGAAGAAAACAATACGATCAATTTGATAAATAAAGGGACGTCAGAAATGGGTTAATTGGCATCTGAATGTCTAATAAACTAACACCTTGGATCAAAATATGTAAAATCATTGTATTTTACTTACCATTAGTATTAATATGATAATTGAGCTTATTACTTACTCCCTGTTAATGCCTTCAGGTACAAGGTAATGTGAATAAAGCTAAGATTTCAGTTTTACCCTTGTACAATTTTTAGTTTTGCTGTCTAAAATTTTTAGTTTTAGTTTAGACAGAGCAAAACGAAATTCTATGACACTACGCATGAGACTAGGAAGGCTTAACTAAGACACAGGACTGTGTTCTTCTAGTCTTACATAAATGATAACCTCAAGACTCAATAAACGAGTCACCTTGTCCATAAGCCTCTCCCAGGTTCATGCCTAGTGTCTCTTCCATCATTGTTTCTGTTAACTAGAAGGAGTCTCTGGCTGTGAATTTGAATCTCATCTTATTCCACTCACATTAATTGACAGGAAAATGTCCTGGATATCATATCACTATGTCTCAGTAGGTTTGAGAGGAGCAACATATGCAAAGGGCACTCCATGCAAATGTGTGCTATTTCTTGCTGAACATATTCTGCTCCCAAACTAAGGTGGAATCCCTAACCCTAGTGGACTGGTCTAAAGTTATGAGGACTTCCCTCTTACCTTTAAACCTTGGTATAGACAAATGATTTTAAATTGATCTTTTAACAATGTACCTATTCATTCAAAAGAATACTATGTGGAAGCCCATTATAGAGTTTTTAAACAAGAGAAAAAATCCTGTTTGAAGAAGACATGGGCTTCTAGAGTCTTGTGCCTTTAGCTCCCTTCCCTTCCATTTTCTTCACATACTTCTTGACCTCCTTCAGAGTCAGTGGACAGAGTGTGAAAACCTCGGTCTACTAAAAGAACTCCTCCTTAGCTCCTTTTCCTTAGGCCCACATCCTAACTTAGGTCCTTGGTATTTCACTATGCTAGCAGTGAAAGGAAGCAAGCGTATATGAACCAGTGAAAAGAGAGATCTGCTTTTACATAGATTTATTTGGGTTTTTCTTTTAAGCCATGTGATCTAGTTATATCTCGGACCACCCACATTGCTTCTCCTTCCCCTCATGATGGAAAGTGAGTGGAGGGAGACCCTGTATTCTAGAATATGTAGCCAAACCCTCGCCTTTCATTTATTTGTTTGAATTATTTGTGTGCTATATTATTAGATTATAAATTCATTGTGGATTCATTGTGATTTTAACAAATGCTTATGCTTCCTTCAGTAACTGCTACAGTATCTTGCAGTTGACAAAAAATGGAATGAATAAGTGAATATGTTTATTACAATCACATGACAGACAGCCAATGGCAGATCAACAGCGGCACTTTTGCATATAAGAAAAGTGCACATATATATCAAATTCTCAAAGCCATTCTTAATTCTTCAAAAAATCACTAAACTGTTCCAGTTTCAAATGCTACAAATTCAAACTTTTATTATTTTATTTGCTTATTTTTATTCCTTTACATATCCAAAATTTAAAACTTATATTCTCCTAAAATGTTTAATGATTATATTATTTATTGAATTAGTTTCTAAATGTGATCTGTGAGGTAACACTTTACCCTGAACAAATGTAGATAAATATGTACTTTTTTGTTTTGTTTCTAATAGCATAATTATGTCTGGAAGTATGTCGTTTGAAGTCAATGGCTTAGATACCTGTGGGACCTGTGGGATGCTTTTACTGACCATAGATATAGATGCAGGTCCCATCTTGCGATGCCTTGCAATTAGTAGGGATTAGATACCTAACTACTGGTTATGATTGTGGCTTGAAGCAATTATTGTATGGCTTCCTGACTTGGTTTCTACTATCTGCTTTCAGTATGTTTCTCTAATGAGAGTGCTATTTGCAGCTGGTGACCACGTTTTAGGGATAGTTCTCCTCAATAGGGTGTTAAATGAGAATTATGTCTCAGGATTATTCCACTCCCTCATTTTACACTCTCCTCCACAGGTTAATTTCATGCAGTCATGTGAAATGATATTGTTCTATGGTCAGTAAGGCCATTCCTACTAACAGTCATTTTTGTGGATTTCAATCTATTCTTACCTTACAGGCATCTAGTTTTCCTGACAAGAATCCAGCACATATCATTCCTGATGATACAGCACCACCATACACATGAACTTGATTACATGTGTCATTACTTATGATCTCTACCTCAACTTCTCACAGCATATTGGGAAAGGGACCTGAAAGAAAGAAAAAATAAATAGATGAAGAACTTCTGCATTGCTGCCATGATAGTTAATTGTGTCTTACAAAGAACGGACCAGTGACAAAACCTTCATCTTGAAGTTGTAAGATTCTGGAGAATGACAATGCTCAGAATCAAGTTACATTTATAGGGTGGTTTCTATTCACTAGGTGCCATATTTGGCTTGTTTACTCCTGCTACCTTATTTAATCCTTGCAGCAGCCACCAAAGAAAGATATAACTATTCTCTTTTTCAGTTGAGGAGACCAAAACTTACCTGATTAGGAGTCTTGTCATGATCACACAGTTAAGGAATAATGTTAGAAGCTTTTTAATTGAGGTGATCTTTTTGAAACCAGAGTATTTCGTACCACCTAGGAGAATATGCTACAGCTTACCTTAACCTTACTCGGAAATCTTCTTCATTACTTTACAAAGGACACAGCTATTTTGGGAACTGTGAATCTTGAGGAAAAGCAGCATAGAACACTACTGTACTACCAGATTTAACTTTAATATGGATGGAATGCTATTGCTTCATAGGAAAACCATGCTTACTCTGATAATAGCTTAACTTGCTATCCAAAACAAATACCAGAGTAAGTAACACATACCAAGAAAAGACATAGCTTATATTTTGTTAATTAACCACACACTTATTGATTGAATGTAATATTGTTTTAACTATTATATTCTTCTCATTTCTTTAAAATAGGAGCAACTTCTATTTTAAAGACTGTACTAATCTTTCATATAAAGATGGATGCCTTGTTTACAACAGGGTCAAAGACAATTGAGAGGATGAGGGAGGGCAGTAGTATTGATTTGAGCAATGAATTAGCATAATTATGTGCTTGAGGGCCTTGAACTTAGAAGGAGCAGATATGAGTTTGAACACTATTTGCACAATTTACAAGCTATGTGACTTTGGGAAAGTTACTAAGCATCATTTAACTCACCTGTGAAAAGGAGAAAATAATGCCTTGCTCAGACGTTTATAAGTTAAAAAACAATGAATATAATCAGTTATGACAGTACCTTGCATCATATTCAGTTCTTGATAAAAGGATGCTATTAGAGTGAACTGTAGAGATTAGGGTATATACTTAAGATCCTCAGGGTCTTAAAGCTGCACTTTAAGGTTTATGTTGGATGGAGAGAAAGTTAGTGCTTTTATAAGGAGAGATCTAGGTTTCTAGGGATTTGGTCATTTGTTGTCAAGAAAACTAATTGTTTTAAAATGAGTAAATTTACTCACCTAAGATTGCCAGTCTTGCTGAGAAACTAAGTCCAGATTCTCTACAGTCATTAAAGATTTTGTAGGGTATTGTGAATTTCTCCACCTCAGTCATCATCTTTAAAAGGGTCATTGTATGGCCATTTTCTCTTCCAGCTCTCATTCTGCTTGAAATGTTCCCAGTGAGGCAGTCTGCTCACCAACTGCTCTTTATATAGACTTTATGCAATCTATTTATTTGTGTCAATGCCTTAGCAATATTCAATACTATCTATTTTGTTGTGTACAGTGTCATTAAAATGTTTACGGTATTCTCAAGTTTTAATCAATTGTATTCTATTTGTAATTTCTGTGTGCGAATTTTTATTTTAGCTACCTGGACTAAAATGCTCAGTCTCAATTTTCAAATGCTTATAATCTTAATCTCAGCTTAAAAAATAAATTCAAGTGCTCGACAATATGACAAACTACTTTACATTACCAATTATTTAAGGAAGAAACTATCCAGAGAGGAGAATGTTTCTGTTTTGCAAGCTGTCTGGTAACAAGATTTCTTTTCTTTAAAAAAAATTATTTTAGATTCAGTGGTAAATTAGTGTCTTGGGGATTTGTTGTATAGGTTATTTCATCACTCAAGTACTAAGGCTAGTACCCAATAGCTGGTTTTTTTTTTTTTTTTTAATGCTCCTCTCCCTCCTCCCATTCTCCATCCTCAATTAGGCCCCAGTGTCTGTTGTTACCTTCTTTGTGTTAACAAGATTTCTAATTAGATATGATTGGCTAAATCTTGGGAGGCAGGAGAAGAGAACCTGAGTATGTCCTTATCTCCATTTCAAAGTGCAGGAAAATAAAAAAATACAATCAAATATCTATTAATTTAGTTTGATGCCTTACAAATCCATAATGTTATTGTGAACTGTATTCAACTTATGAGAGTAGATAGCTCATTGCACAGTAATCTGCACACTATTGGGCTTTGAATGATTCACGATGAAGTACCAGATCACTCCCAAACTCTGGGAGTAGGAGGTGTTTAGTTTAGTTAGATTATAGAAGTAAGCGTAATGGTGTTACTCAAGTAGTAGATGTTTTCCTTTTCTACTTTTATCAGGAAGTGGTTTTAAGTCTTAAAACATTTAATTCCCCTTCATACTCATCACCATTTCCTATAGAACAATGCAGATCGCTAGGAAATTTTGATTACATAATCTGAGATTATAATGATAGTGTATCAACCTGGACTCAACGTCAGAATTTTAGAGTGTATATTGGAGGGAAGTCTACTTCTATAAAAATTAACCGATTAGACTCATATGACTTCATAATAAGAGCCCGAAACAAAAATTAGAAATTTGAGGGCAGATTAAACCCTCACATGTAAAAGTCAAGCAGTAGACATAAAAATGGGAAAGTCATATCAGGATCTAAACATCTATGTTTGTAGTTTATTGTCAAATTTATGAAGTTTCAGGTTGAAGAACAGCTCCATAGATACACGGACCAGAGGGACCCCATTTAATATTTAGGGCTAGGTAAAGAGTAGTCATTCAGTTTATTCACTTAAGGCTATTTCTGTTTAGCTGCATGATGCATTGAGAAAGCTTATCATTACTAGTGCTTGCAAATTATATACTTTATGAATCAAGCAGTCATAGCAGAAACTACACATATGAAAGACAGCATTTGAAAGAAAAAAATATGTAAAAATATGCTTTAATAAATTTGGAAAATAAAGCTCTAACCAGTTTCCAAACAGTCCATATAAAGAAAATAAACATAGGTGCTGTGTAATAGTAATGGTGCTAAAGTTTTTGAAATTCATCACATCTGTTTCTTATTTGTTTGTTTTTGCCATATTTATCATGGGACATCTGATTTCATCTCTTATTTTTTTGATTTTGTATTTTATTTCATATCCTTGTTCAAATGAAGGATAGGTTTATATTTTTTTGCTTTGTTGTTTTACTGAGATACTCACCATCTAATTTAAGTGCTCCCCATCCAGTGACAAACACTTTCCTCTTAGATAAGGCTTCAGAAGTAGCTTCTGGAAGACAGACTCTGTGCACCTCATTGGAAAATATGATGGGGGAGAAGAGCTTCACTACAGCGATATCATCATCATGTTTATGGGCAGCATAGTTCTCATGAATAATAATTGACTCCACCTTTCTTCTCATTAGTGAGGGACTCAGGGTTATTCCAAAACTAGCCATCTACAGTTTGGAATTTTTCTCACCGATCAGAGTAAAAGGAGTACAGTTGGTTCATTTCTAATTTAAATTTGCCCGGGACTCTGGATGGGCAGAGGACATAGATGTGGGAGAGGGGCCAATTTTTTAAGGCAATAATTGATTGGGACCATCTCACCTTCTTATCTGAGGCTTCTCTCCTACGACTGCTTTGCTTTCATCTACTTGATAACAAACCCCCATTCCAAGGCAGCTTAAATTACTCTCCTTGAAGGAAGTTTTTATTTGTATGTTATTCTACATTATTCTATATTATCGCCATTTTTGATTATATAAATAACACAAATTAATTTAAGAAAACATAATTATTAAGTAGACATATACACACACAGATTCACTTATACACTCATATCAAGGCACGATCATATAAATGTATGTATAGTTATAAAGAGAAAGAGATGTAAAATTGGAGTGATATTTTATATATTTTTATTGTTTCCTCATGCTTTCTTTTTATTTAACATCTTACCCAGAATATTCTCCCATTTTATATAAATTTTACTAGGGCTACGGTATCTCTGTATTATTTCCAAGTGTTCTATATGTTAAATTGTCAAAAAACATACAAAGAATAAAAGCACAGCACCAAAGATATTCATGTGGGATCATCAGCTATAACCTATAGTTCAGGAAACGATTAACAGAGTTTTTGTTTGTTTGTTTGTTTTATCTAAAATATCTCTCAGGAGAACAGGTGAGTGTGCATAATCTTTGACAGTGCTGGCTTGTTCCTAGTTAAAATTGAGATTGTTGGAGAGTATATTTTCAGTTGGAACTGAAGATATTCTCTCTAATTTTTTCTACTATTCTTCAGTTAACTGTCATTTATTCCTAACCCTGCTGGACAATCATAAGTGGCACTGGGAGGTCTAAGATGTTTTCTTTTTTGGGTGTTTGTTCGTTTGTTTGTTTTTTGAAATGGAGTCTCACTCTGTCACTCAGGCTGAAGTGCGATGGTGTGATCTCAGCTCATGGCAACTCCTGCCTCCTGGGTTCAAGCGATCTCCTGCCTCAGCCTTATGAGTAGGTGGGACTACGGGCACATGCCACCATGTCCAGCTAATTTTTGTATTTTTAGTACAGACGGGTGTCACTATGTTGACCAGGCTGCAGCCTAAGATGTTTATAAAGGAAATGCAAAAGACAGAACTATCGGATATGAAGAGATGAAAAAGAGGCGAAGCTAGTGATCCCATGGGTATAGACTGGGAACTCATAAGTCAAAACAGTGAGCCGCGGTCAGGAGCCACTCTTCACTGATCAAAGATGCGCCACACAAATGGATCCCCTCCACCTGCAGGCTCACTTGCCAGGGCCAATCACCTTTTCTTGCAATCCAACCATCAGCAATTCTTTCCACGGATGGAAACTCCTTCCCTAAACCACAACCTGTAAGAAGGAAATAAGATAGCTAATTTCAGGTTATAAACATGTGTAGGTATGTTTGGCACATAGTTAAGGGTAGAAATATCTACAAATGTGTCTTACCTTAAAAAAACTATTGAAGTTAATGTTAAATAAACGAATAGTAATACACATTGATAAAATGTGATTATTCACACTTTAAGTAAGTATTAACATTTTCAAAATTATTTAACACTCTCTCTGGTGAATTTAAAACAACATCATTTTATTTATTTATTTATTTATTTATTTATTTATTTATTTATTTATTTTTTTGAGATGGAGTCTTGCTCTGTAGCCCGGGCTGGAGTGCAGTGGCCGGATCTCAGCTCACTGCAAGCTCCGCCTCCCGGGTTCACGCCATTCTCCTGCCTCAGCCTCCGGAGTAGCTGGGACTACAGGCGCCCGCCACCTCGCCCGGCTAGTTTTTTGTATTTTTTAGTAGAGACGGGGTTTCACCGTGTTAGCCAGGATGGTCTCGATCTCCTGACCTCGTGATCCACCCGTCTCGGCCTCCCTAAGTGCTGGGATTACAGGCTTGAGCCACCGCGCCCGGCCAACAACATCATTTTAAAATGTGGTTTTTCACATTCTTCCAGGTCATGCTGTTACGTGCAGCAGTGTACCCTAATAACATTTATTGAGTGCCAAGTGTACACTATTTATTGCAGAAAATAACAAATGTAGTTTTTAAAAAATGCATGTCTAATATGGCAACCAAAATACTACTATAGCATAAACATCAAAGTTTCTATATTAAAGTTTTTGGGTGTCATTTAACCACTAAACAAAATTTACTACTTTAACAAAGAAGGCCAAATAAAAATAAATACAATGAAATAAAAGAAAACTGTTAAAGAAGACATTAGCGAAACTTTCTGTGAGGAAGAGCAAACATTTTCAAGGAATACATACAGATATTCTCAATTATGACTAGTAATTTTTCCCTTGAGGAGAATCAAATTGCATATCCATCTAGAGATATTATATACTTTTGAGAAAGAGTAAACATGGAAAAAGAGAAATGCTAAACGTTTTGAGTTTTGTTCTTTGGTTTATAAACATCTCAGTGATATTCTTGAACTTACAGCTGTTAAGAATGTGTTCTGCTTGTGCTGCATTCATATCTGAAAAAAAAAACCAGAAGATGCTCAGTGATTAAATTATTATAATTTAAAATACTATTCCTACATGATATGACTTTTTCTGGTTGAGAGGAACTGCATCAGTCAGGAAATTTTTAATTCAAAGGCAATAGAATAAAATCCTATGTAAAGGAGAAGCCTAGATGTAAATTGAACTCTTTTGACTGTATGTGGACTCCAGAAAATCCTGGTTTATGGTTACAAGATCACTGGCACAAAGAAAGATACAATTTGCCATAAAGGAAGGAGTCTTCTAGTTAATCAATGCCACACCATTTTTTCAAAATATAAGTTAAAACAGAAGAGTCCAGGAATAGTCTTCGCCATGAATGCATCTTAGAAGTCTGGTAATCTACGCTTGGTCCAGGGATGCTCCCTGTGGAATCAAAATTCACCAATGTGCTAAGAAAACCTCAAAGCATGCTATCTTGTTAGTCATTTTTTTCAAAATGTGAAATAAAGAAAACCATAATCTGTGACTGTCCTCCCAAATTATTTGAATTGTTCTGTATCCTAGTTTGTATAATGAGCAATCTAGACCCACATTTTGTAAAGATGAAAGCCAATGTGGAGTTTTGGTGAGCCTGAAAACTGATGAGTCTTTAATTCAGGTCAGACTCTAAAGTGGCACATTGAGTTCATATGCAGGAAAGTATGATTAAGTTTATTAGAGTAAATTCCTTAGAATTAAATTTTGCCACTAATGGTTTCCGTGGCTTCTAGAATAAATCAAACTTCCTACCTGGCCCTACATGATATGATCCTTATTTACGTCTCTGATGGCAAAGTGGCTCTGCTGTTGCTTTCAGTCATGACTCAATGGCCACCTTGGCCTTCCTGTTTCTTAACTGTACAAAGGTATTTCTGCCTGCAATCTTTGTTCTAGCTGTACCTTTTGCCAGAAATGCTTATTTCTCTTGGCCTTTTTATGGTTGGTTTCCCTTTGCCACTCAGATCTCAGCTTTAAAATCCTGTCCTCAGAGAGAACTTCCATTACAACCAAATCTAAAGTAGCTTTTTCCTCTCTCTGTTCTCTGCATGGAGTTTCAAATTATCTGATATGACTTTGTTTATTTTTTATCTAGTTATTATGTTCCTTACCACAATTAGAATATTAGTTCCATGAAGCAGAGACTTTAATTTTTGGCACAAATAGGTTCTCGATAAATACTTGCTGAGTGAATAAATAAGTGGCAATCATAACTAATAGTTTACTAAGCCTTGTATATTAGGTTCTGTGACAAAATTTATTTGCTTATTATATCCTCACAATAATATTATGAGGCAAATTTATTAAGAACATGATTTATTTTTATTTTTTTAGGGACAGGGTTTCACTCTGTTGCCCAGGGTGGAGTGCAGTGATACAATCATAGCTCACTGCAGCCTCAAACTCCTGGCCTCAAGCAATTCTCTTGCCTTGGCCTTCTAAAGTTCTGGGAATACAGGAGTGAGCTGCCATGCCCAGCTGGAACATGATTTAATAATTCGTGAGGCAAAAGCTTGTGCTGCATACATTTCACTGTAACATCAATTATAGTTTAGTGCCATTCTCTATAGGTTATGGAGTGGTGGGAGAGGGGTAGAATTATAGTTAGTTCACAGCTAAGTTTAGCTCAATCCTAAACGCATCTCCATTTATGTAAAAACTATTGTTGAATTTCCATGATGGTGCTGTATATCAAATGTGAGCATTATGTAATACATGTGTTCCATCTGCAGGATAAAAGAGGTTTAATACCTCTAGTTCTAGAACAAGATTGTGTAGACTCACTTTTCCCTGCTCTTCTCTTGTAAAAACAACTAGGTAATCTAAAAATTATTCATCAAATAACAATAAAAGAACTCTGAAAGCTAGAAGGAAGAAGACAGAATGGCTAGAGACTTCAGAATTTAAGGAAGGACAAGTGGTGCATGTTCTTGGATTTTCTTTTTATTTCACATATACGCTGGACTGGGGACCTAAGGCCTGCAATTTGTAATCATCAACAGGAATAGACAAAATGATCCCAATACATGTCTGTTCTCTCTCTCCAAAGTACTGGGAAAGGGAAAGCACAACAGACAGCTAATGGCAAATTCAAACCTTCTGCTTCGCAGCCAAGTCCTGGCAGTCCGTTCTGCCAGCAGCAGTGACAGCAGAAAGCCCTTGACCATCCCAATCCACACTTCAAAACCAGGAACTACCTGGCAGACTGATATACCCACAAAGACAGTGGCAGCAGAGACCTGCATCTACTCAGAAACATAAGGAGACTCAGGCCCAGCACCCCTCCACAAAGGGTGGCCCACTGATTCAAGGCAGCCCAGGGAAGCATGTTCTACTCCCACAAAAGGGACGGGAAACAGTAATCAAGAGGAAGTGCAGAATAGTATTGCAAGGATATGAAAATTAAATTGTCACTGAAGCAACAAAGAATCTGTACTCTAAACCTAAACAGGTTGCCTATCTGTTAAAGTAGAAGAATTAAATCGAATCAGAAGTCTCCTAATGTAACTAAAATGTTCAGAATACAAAGAAAAATTGCTCATCATACCCCAAAACAGGAAAACTATAATCTAAATGAGAAAAGACAACCAATGCCAATCCTGAGATGAATAAGATGTTGGATGTGTCTGATGTGTATTTTAAAGACCCGCCATAAAAGTGATTTAGAAATAAAGTATAAATTATCTTGAAACAAAAAAAACTAGAAAATCTCAGCAAATAAATAGAAATTATAAAAAAGGACCAAACGAAAGATTATAGGACTGAATAATACAATAAGCAAAATAACAACAACAATAATAATGAACCAATCTGATGGATGGTGCTAATAGTGGAGTAGAAAAGATGGAAAATGAAGTTAGTAAACTTGAGTATAAATCAATAGAATTCACTCAGTCTGAAGACAGAGTATAAATGGATTGAAGAAAATGAACAAAGCCTCTGGGATCTGTGGGACAGTAGCAAAAGATCTAACATTGGTATCATTCGATTTTCAGAAGGAGAGGAAAATAAGTGTGAGGCTGAAAAATATTCAAAGAATTAATTATTGAAAACTCCCCAGATTTGGCCAACAATAGAGACCAACAGACTCAAGAAGATGAGTAAATCCCAAAGAGTACGAATTGCAAGAATCCATACCAAGACCCATCATAACTAAACTACTAAAAATGAAAGAAAAAAATCTTAAAAGCATACAGAGAAAAACGATGCATTACCTGAAGCAGAACACCAATTCAGTAACAGTGGTTCTCATCTGAAACCATGAAGGCCAAATGAAAGTGGCACAGCATTTTTCAAGTTCTGAAAAAAAAAAGAATTATCAACCCTGAATCTCATAACCCATGAAACTCTTTGAGACATATAGAAGAAATAAGTATATTCTCAGATGACGAGAAACAAAAAGAATTTATTTCTAACAAATCTTCCCTTAAATAATGACTAAACAACAGTATCCAAACAAAAAGCAAATGATTACAGGAGGCTAGAATGTGCAGAAAGAAAAGAAAGCTACAGAATGGATAAAAATAAAAGTAAACAAAAGACTATCTTTCATTTAATGAGTTTCTTAAAGAAATATATTTTATGGTTGAAGGAAAAAATATGACACCAACTGATGTTGTGCTGAATGTATGTTGAAGAAATATTTAAGATAAGTATACTTTAAAAGTAGGTAGGTTAAAGAGACCCAAACTGAAGTACATTCAAATGAAATGTTACCACTACATTTCATTTGAAGTGGTAAAATGTCAGCACCACTAGGCTGTGATTAGTTATGTATATAATGATAATACTCACAATAGCCTCTAAGATGACTGCACAAATTGATGAATTTTAAAAAGCCATAAGTAAATCAAAATAAAATTATAAAAAGTATTGAAGTTACTCACAAAAGGATAAGAAAAAAGGAACAGAGAAATAAGACACATCAAACAGAAAACAAATTATAAAATGAAAGCCTTAAACCCTAACGTATCGATAATTAGTATGTAAATGGTTTAAACATAACAATTAAAAGACAAGGGTTGGCAGAATGGATTTTAAAAACATAACTCAACAATGTGGTTTATAAGAAACTCCGTGCTCACTTCAGCAGCACATATACTAAAATTGGAACAATACAGAGAAGATTAGCCTGGCCCCTACACAAGGATGACACAAAGATTTACGAAGCGTTCTATAATATTCCACTACAAATACATGGAAGTATACAGTCCAATGACACTAGGAAGCAACACATAAACAAGTCTGCAGAATAACCAGCTAGCATCATGATGACAGGATCAAATTCATATATAATAATACTAACTTTAAATATAAATTGGCTAAATGCCCCAGTTAAAAGTCACAGAATGGCCAGCTGAATAAAGAGTCAAGAGTCATCAGTATGCAGTCTTCAATGGACCCATCTCATGTGCAAAGACAGACATAGGCTCAAAATAAAGGGATGAAGGAAAATTTACCAAGCAAGTGGAAAACAGAAAAAAGCAGGGGTCTCAATCATAGTTTCTAACACAACGGATTTTAAACAAACAAAGATAAAAACAGACAAAGAAAGGCATTACATAAAGGTAAAGGGTTCAATTCAACAAGAAGAGCTAACTATCCTAAATATATATGCACCCAATACAGAAGCAGATTCATAAAGCAAATTCTTAGAGACCTACAAAGAGACTTATATTCACACACAATAATAGTGAAAATACTTTATTATCTCACTGACAGTGTTAGACAGATCATCGAGACAGAAAAATTAACGAAGATATTCAGGACCTGAACTCAGCTCTGGATCAAGCAGACCTCATATATATCTACAGAAATCTCCAGCCAAAACAACAGAATATACATTCTTCACATCGCCACATGGCACTTACTCTAAAATTGATCACATAGTCGGAAGAACTGAAATTATAACAAGCAGTTATAAGACCACAGCGCAATAAAATTAGAACTCAAGATTAAGAAACTCACTCAAAACCACACAACTACATGGAAATTGAACAATCTGCTCCTGAATGACTCCTGGGTAAATAATGAAATTAAGGCAGAAATCAATAACTTCTTTGAAATTAATGAGAACAAAAAGACAATTTACCAGCGTATCTGGCATTCAGCTAAAGTAGTGGTAAGAGGGAAATGTATAACACTAAATGCCCACATCAGAAAACTAGAAAGATCTCAAATCAACAACCTAACATTACAACTAAAAGAATTAGAGAATCAAAGTGGTGAGCTGCTACGTGACTGGATGGCCGCGTAGGTGCTGGAACAAGTAAACCAGGCAGCGAGCGAAGGACGGGAGTCGGACCCTGGGCCCCGTGGAACTCCAGCCCGCGCCACCACGTCACGCACACGCTCGGCGCTGCGATCCGCGCTTATAACGATATTTGTATTTGACCTGCGTTTTGGAATTTATCTACACTTAAAATGCCACCAGCAGTTGGAGGTCCAGTTGGATACACCCCCCCAGATGGAGGCTGGGGCTGGGCAGTGGTAATTGGAGCTTTCATTTCCATCGGCTTCTCTTATGCATTTCCCAAGTCTATTACTGTCTTCTTCAAAGAGATTGAAAGTATATTCCATGCCACCACCAGCGAAGTGTCATGGATATCCTCCATAATGTTGGCTGTCATGTATGGTGGAGGTCCTATCAGCAGTATCCTGGTGAATAAATATGGAAGTCGTATAGTCATGATTATTGCTGGCTGCTTGTCAGGCTGTGGCTTGATTGCAGCTTCTTTCTGTAACACTGTACAGGAACTGTACTTCTGTATTGGATTCGTTGGAGGTCTTGGGCTTGCCTTCAACTTGAATCCAGCTCTAACCATGATTGGCAAGTATTTCTACAAAAGGCGACCACTGGCCAACGGACTGGCCATGGCAGGCAGCCCTGTGTTCCTCTGTACTCTGGCCCCCCTCAATCAGGTTTTCTTTGGTATCTTTGGATGGAGAGGAAGCTTTCTAATTCTTGGAGGCTTGCTACTAAACTGCTGTGTCGCTGGAGCCCTCATGCGACCAATCGGGCCCAAACCAACCAAGGCAGGGAAAGATAAGTCTAAAGCATCCCTTCAGAAAGCTGGAAAATCTGGTGTAAAAAAAAGTCTGCATGATGCAAATACGGATCTTATTGGAAGACACCCTAAACGGGAGAAACGATCAGTCTTCCAAACAATCAGTTCCTGGACTTAACCCTATTCACCCACAGAGGCTTTTTACTATACCTCTCTGGAAATGTGATCATATTTTTTGGACTCTTTGCACCTTTAGTGTTTCTTAGTAGTTATGGGAAGAGTCAGCATTATTCTAGTGAGAAGTCTGCCTTCCTTCTTTCCATTCTGGCTTTTGTTGACATGGTAGCCAGACCATCTATGGGACTTGTAGCCAACACAAAGCCAATAAGACCTCGAATTCAGTATTTCTTTGTGGCTTCTATTGTTGCAAATGGAGTGTGTCATATGCTAGCACCTTTATCCAGTACCTATGTTGGATTCTGTGTCTATGCGGGATTCTTTGGATTTGCCTTTGGGTGGCTCAGCTCCGTATTGTTTGAAACACTGATGGACCTTGTTGGACCCCAGAGGTTCTCCAGCGCTGTGGGATTGGTGACCATTGTGGAATGCTGTCCTGTCCTCCTGGGGCCACCACTTTTAGGTCGGCTCAGTGACATGTGTGGAGACTACAAATACACATACTGGGCATGTGGCGTCGTCCTAATTATTTCCGGTATCTATCTCTTCATTGGCATGGGCATCAATTATCGACTTTTGGCAAAAGAACAGAAAGCAAATGAGCAGAAAAAGGAAAGTAAAGAGGAAGATACCAGTATAGATGTTGCTGGAAAGCCAAAGGAAGTTACCAAAGCAGCAGAATCTCCGGACCAGAAAGACACAGAAGAAGGGCTCAAGGAGGAGGACAGTCCAGTCTGAATCCATGGGGCTGAAGGGTAAAATTGAGCAGTTGATGACCCAGGATATCTGAAAATATTCTACTGGCCTGTAATCTACCAGTGGTGCTCAATGCAAATAGTAGACATTTGTGTGGAAATCATACCAGTTGTTCATTGGTGGGATTTTTGTTTGACTCCTTACCAATAGCCTGAATTTAAAGTGACATATGCTTTGAGGAGGGAGTGATTGGTAGCAAAAGATGCGGGAAAGAAGTAGGTTTTGTTTTGTTTTGTTTTAATCTTCGCTTTTAATAGTGTCATAAAGATTATACTATGTGCCTTAAGTTTTAGTCATTAGAACTCTAGAGAGCCTTAACTTCTTAAACCATTTTTGCTGAATTCATCTATTTCGAGTGTTGTGTTAAAAGGAAAAATAACAACTAGCTTGTCTGAGGCAAATCCAAAATTTAAAATTAATCTTGCTTCATTGTTACATGTAATATATTTCAGACATTTTCACTGGAAGATTTATGAACAGAAATATTGGATGAAAATTAGAGATTTTATAAAATGCTGACAAATATTTTACTAGCATCAGTAGATTTCTGGCATATGTTTCTGCTAGCTACATATTTAGGAAATTCAAAGCATAAAACTTTGGCAACATCTTGGCTGTTCTAGACACAGTGTACTTGTCAACCCCTCTCAGGTACCTTTTCTTGGAATGCTTATTAGAAGCCAAGTGCAGTGCTTAA
This sequence comes from Chlorocebus sabaeus, assembly GCF_047675955.1. NCBI lineage: Eukaryota > Metazoa > Chordata > Mammalia > Primates > Cercopithecidae > Chlorocebus > Chlorocebus sabaeus. Next base: position 1,357,949 of record NC_132910.1, on the reverse strand, counting down.
GGTTTGTTTTCATTAAATTAGCTATTTTTGCTCCCCTGTTCAAAGATGCATTTTGAGTGTTTATAGATCACTGCCCTTTTTGAAATCACCTGGTATTATTTTTCTCACTGGAAAAGTTAGTATTAAAATCTACAAAACTACATATTTGTGCCTCCTTGGTAAATACAACACACCTAATTAAATGTAGACAGATACTTCAAACATCAGCTGAATTCACTTAAGTTTTTCCAAAACCTCAGTTAAACTGTGAAGCTATTGGAATTTTTTTTTCCTGGAATTTTTTCCCTTTGATTCACAGTGGTCCCATTTATATCTGCTTCCAGCTTAGTGCTATGCATAAGATATGTGTGTGTTTGGTGTTTTGTTGTGTTCTTTTTTTTGTTTTTTAATTTTATTTTTTAATGTTTGCAAATTAAAAAGGGCCAGAAAAATTTGGCACCAGACAAACGAATAAAGATAGGATTGGGAAAGAAGTTGCTAAGTGTGCTTAGTTTTAATAAGTAATTCTTTCTCTTTTTTCAGAGAAGGCCTTACAGAAAATCGTTGTTGAATTGTTGGATGCATTCTTACTCTCCACACAAACCTAGAAATTTTGTGACCCCTTTCACTTACCTGAAAATTAGAGAAATTGATTCAGTATAAGGATAAGGAGGGAAGGTGGACCAGAATGAAAACTGTAAATATTTTTTTAACCTAATATCACTTAAATTGAGGCAGAAAGATATAGATATTCAATGAATTATATTCAATGCATTTAAAATACCACTGTAATTGACAGAGTTAAAAGCATAGATACAAAACCTTGTGTAAGAGGCTGACTTTTCCAAATAAACATTTTTTTAAGAAAAAAAAAAAAAGAATTAGAGAATCAACAGCAAATAAACCCCAAAGCTAGCAGATGACAAGAAATAACTAAGATCAGAGTAGAACTGAAGGAGACAGAGACATGAAAAACCCTTTAAATAATCAACAAATCCAGCAGCTGTTTGCTTTTAATTAATAAAATAGACTGTCAGCTAGACTAATAAAGAAGAAAAGAGAGAAGACTCAAATAAACACAATCAGAAATGATAAGGGGGATATCACCACTGACTCCACAGAAATATAAACAACCATCAGAGAGTACTGTAAACACATCTATGCACATACACTAGAAAATCTAGAAGAAATGTATAAGTTCCTGGACACATATGCCCAACCAAGACTGAAACAAAAAGCAACTGAATCCCTGAACAGACTAGTAATGGGTTCTGAAGTTAAGGCAGTAATAAATAGCCTATCAACCAAAAAAAAAAAAAAAAAAAAAAAGCCCAAGACCAGACAGATTCGAAACTGAATTCTGCCAGAGGTACAAAGACCTTCAAACAATACTGCAAGGCTACAGTAACCAAAACAGCATGGTACCAGTACAAAAACAGACACGTAGTCCAAAGGAACCGAATAGATATCTCAGAAATAAGACCACATGTCTACAACCATGTGATCTTGGAAAAATCTGACAAAAACAAGCAATTGGGAAAGGATTCCCTATTCAATAAATGGTGTTGGGAGAACTGGCTAGCCATATGCAGAAAATTGAAACTGGACCCCTTCTTTACAGCTTATACAAAAATTAACTTTTGGGAGGCCGAGGCAGGTGGATCATGAAGTCAAGAGATCGAGACCAGCCTGACCAATATGGTGAAACCCCGTCTCTACTAAAAAATACAAAAAGCTAGCCGGGCGAGGTGGTGGGCGCCTGTAGTCCCAGCTACTTGGGAGGCTGAGGCAGGAGAATGGCATAAACCCGGAAGGCGGAGCTTGCAGTGAGCGGAGATCTGGCCACTGCCCTCCAACCCGGGTGCAGAGCGAGACTCCGTCTCAAAAAAAAAAAAAAAATTAGCTGCACATGGTGGCACATGCCTGTAGTCCCAGCTACTAGAGAGGCTGAGGCAGGAGAATCGCTTGAACCGGGAGGTGGAGGTTGCAGTGAGCCGAGATCCCACCACTTCACTCCAGCCTGGTGATAGAGCAAGACTCCATCTCAAAAATAAAATAAAATAAAATAAAATAAAATAAAATAAAATAAAATAAAAAACACAAGATGGATTAAAGACTTAAATGTAAAACCCACAACTATAAAAACCCTAGAAGAAAATTTAGGCAATACCATTCAAGACATAGAAATGGGAGAATATTTCATGACTAAAGTGCAAAAGCGATTTCAACAAAAGCAAAAATTGACAAATGGGATTTAATTAAACTAAAGAGCTTCTGCACAGCAAAAGAAACTGCCCTCAGGGTGAACAGAAACCTACAGAATGGGAGAAAAATTTTACAGCGTATCCATCTGACGAATGTTTAATATCCAGAGTCCACAAGGAACTTAAACAAATATACAAGGAAAAAAAATTTCAGTAAAAAGTGGGCAAAGGACATGAACAGATACTTCTCAAAAGAAGACATATATGCAGCCAAGAAACATATGAAAAAGAGCTCAACATCACTGATCATTAGAGAAAAGCAAATCAAAACCACAATGAGACACCATCTCACACCAGTCAGAATGGCTACTATTAAAAAGTCACAAAACAACAGAGACTGGCAAGGTTGTAGAGGAAAAGGAATGCTTTTACACTGGTGGTGGGAATGTAAATTAATTAAACCATTGTGGAACACAGTGTGGCGATTCCTGAAAGACCTAGAGGCAGAAATATCATTTGACCCAGCAATCCCATTACTGGGTATATACCCAAAGGAATAGAAACCATTCTATTACAAGGATACACACACGCGTACGTTCATTGCAACACTATTCACAAAGACACAGAATCAACCCAAATGTACATCAATAATAGCCTGGATAAAGAAAATGTGGTGTATATACACCATGGAATACTACGCAGCCATAAAAAGGATTGAAATAATGTCCTTTGCAGGGACATGGATGGAGTTGCAAGCCATTATCCTCAGCAAACTAACACAAGAACAGCAAACCAAACATCACATATTCTCATTTATAAGTGAGAACTGAATGATGAGAACACATAGACACATGAAGGGGAGCAACACACACTGGGGCCTGTTGGAAAGCAGGTGGTGGGAGGAGGGAGAGCATCAGGAAGAATAGCTAATGGATGCTGGGCTTAATACCTAGGTGATGGGTTGATCTGTGTAGTAAACCACCAAAGCACATGTTTACCTGTGTAACAAACCTGCACATCCTGCACATGTACCCCTCAACTTAAAAGTTTAAGAAAAAAAATTTTTAATGTTTTATTTTTTAATTGACCAAAAAAGAAACTCATTTCAAACAAGCTACATAGATAAACTGAAAGTAAAAGAATGGAAAAGATAAATCATAAAAACAATTTTAAAGAGGAGTATTGGTATCAGATCACGTAAATTTCAAAGCATGGAACATTACTAGGGCCAAAGAGGCACATTATGTAATGATAAAGGATCAACCCATCAACAACTATAGTAGCCACAACAATTTTGGTAGAGGAGAATAAAGTGGGATAAATCATTTTTACCAGTTAAGGCTTAATATACTGTTGCAGTAATCAAGAAAGTATGGTACCAGTGAAAGGATAGACCTAAATCAATGGAAAAGAATGGAGAACCCAAAAGTAGATTCATACTAGTATGCCCAATATACCTAATTAGTTTTTGACAAAGGAGCAAAAGTAACGCAATGGAAGATGAATAACGTTTTTACAAATGGTACTGGAATAATGGAACGTCAATTAAAAAAATTTTAAAAGCCTCTACCTAAATGTCACGGTGTAGAAAATTAACTCAAAATGGATTATAAACTTAAATGTAAAATATAATGTAATGTAAAATTATGAAACTTCCAGAAAAAATGTAACATGTAGAAAAAGTGTAAGTTTAAAATGTAAAACTATAAAACTTACAGAAAAGAGCCTAGATATCTGAGAAAGTCCATCAAATAATACATTAAATTCACTTATTCTTTCTTAGTAAATTTGAAAGCACTTTTACACCTTCCTAAAGAGTAAGTTCTACATTTATTATCTTATTTTTGCAAAACAGGAACTGATGCACAGTTTCAGCAACTTTTGCAGGGCTGACTACTGTCATTGCTAGAATACAGGTCTTCTAAGTCCTAGACTAGCGTTCTCTCTACCATCATCTGCAGTCTTTCTGAATGCATTCCATGCATTTTTTCTTTATATTCTTTATATTTAAATGATGTTTCTTATCCTATAAAATTCAACTCTAGTTTTAAAATTGTGAAATATGCAACCTCTCACCTTTTTTCCCCTATACAGTTCTAAAACTCTATATGGAAAGAGAAATGATTTTAAGGTCTTCAGTTTTCTGTTGTATTATTACTTTTAAAAGTTCCCTCTTTTTTCCTGCCCACTTTGAAGAAATTGAGTTGTTTTATAGAGTTAAAGATAAAACATCTCACAAATACCATGTTTCTGTCTTGTGTTGAGTTCTATGCTAATGCTGGGGATGTGCTTGTGACTACAGCAGGCATATTTCCTGTGTTCAGAAAGTTATATCTTTTGGAGAGAAACATGAAATAAAAAATATACAAATCAAAGCAACTCCCAAGCACCCTTGTGAAGTATGTAAGTATAAGGAATTACCATTGCACGGAAGCCTTTGGTTGGGAATAAGGATCATCTCAACAATAACTTGCTTAGACAAGCAACTGAGTATCTGGTGATGGGTGACGCATCACCAGTAGATGCCTACATGAACCAATAATGAGACCTAAATCACCCCCTCCTCCCCACATCCAGCAACACTGTGAAAGGATCTAAGTCCCTCTAGTACCATAAAGCAGATGCCGGGGTAGGAGTGAGGGATAGGTCCAGAAATAATGAGTTTAAGATGTTAACATTTGACTTAAAAGTAAAGTTACACTTGACAGATACCTATACCTCCTCAACAAAACATTTCCTTCAGGAAGTGTTGTCTCTGCTATTTATAGTCCAGTGCTTTGAAGTCAGAGTCTATTCTGTCCTGTCTGCATAACTAATGGAACTGAATGTTGGATATTTCTCAGAGACTACTCATTCTTATCTTCAAGCTATTTTTTCTTCTTTCTGACTTTGGTCAAATCTACAACATAATTTTATCTTCTGTTAACATACTATAATGTATATGCTCTAACCTCCCAGAATAGTTCTGGGAAAAGGTACTGAGTGAAGATTTACTGATAATTTGTAATTTTCGATCAGTCTTATAATCTCATTGCAAAAGTTAAACAAATTCTGGTAAAACATGACAACTTCAAAGCTAATTCCTGAGAGGCAGCTAGTAGTTTTAGAATTATAATAAACTTTATTTAATTTCATATCCTGAACACTTATCAATCAGTTCTTTGTGTCTGTGTTGCAAATAAGATGGTGTCTCCATGCCTCAGACAGATACTATCCAAGTCCGATGTCTTTCTTGTCATTCTGCCCACTCCATGTCCCGGGCCAATCCTATCCTGTGTGCTGTAGAGAGGGTATGAGAGTGTATCCTACAATGCCAGGCCTCTTTCCTCCTTCCTCCCATATTTTGTTTGTGCCCTACATATTGTGACTCGTGCGTCCATACCACTTTCACATTCTGGATTCAGATTGGAAAGAGTATTTCAAGAGAGTCAGACACTATAGATTACTACTGTGTATCAACAGTAGAGTGTTGGCTTTTATCATATGTATGCTGCATGAACACAAACAATTCCACTGAGATCTCTTTTAAAAAGGAAGAAATGTTATTATATTTGGGTTATCATACAATTCTTACTTATAATTATTTTCATACTTGCCAAAAGAAGATAATCTTCCTTATCACAATCAAAGGTTTGTTCATTATCAAGTAAACGAGAGACTTAAAATGAAAAGTAGTTTTCTTTATGGTGAAATAAAGAAGCTCTCTCTGTATATGAGAAGGTTATTAAAATGAGTAACTATAATATGAAAGAAAAATAGTATTTCCTGCCTCTAAGATAAGGTAATGAAGTGTCTATCTTCAAGAAGCTTTCATTTGATTTCAACTTCTGATGCAAAATGTTATCAGCTTGCATTTTTATTGTGTTCTCATTGTTAGGAATAAACTGACATTTAAGCAATACATCTGCTTTCAAATTGTCATTACTTGGCCTGAAAAGCAAAATAACCAGAATGAATGAGGCCACAGCCACAGTAATTATTATGTCATACTTTATTACTTAAATATTAGTTATATCTTCATGAAAATACAACATAAATATTTTACACATTTTATTGTCATAGATTTTCTCCCCTTGTGTCACACAGGTATTAATACCTAAATTATTCCCTGCTTGTAAAACTTGATCATATTTAGGGAGGAGAGAGTATTTGACAATTCTAGAATTATTTTTTCTAAAAAAGAAATCTAAAGCACTTGTTACATCCACCAACATTGTATATATATAATCATAAACTATATATGTGAATATATATTCAATATATATTCCTGTGATTCAAAAATTCATAATAGCTGTTTGTTATTTTTTAAAGTCAGTAAAATTGAGAGCAGTAGTTAATAATTGAAAGAATCTTCCATAAGAAAAGCAAAAGACTTTAAAAGGACAACCCATAGAATATATTTCATCACTACTGAAGAAACCCCATCACTACAGGAACTCTATACAGGAGGAATAACAAATGTAATAACATTAAGCTATTTTCGCTCTTGATATATCTAAGATCTTTAGACCTGTATACAAAGCAAATAACTGAAGAATAACTATATAATACAAAACTGCCTTTTATAATCATACAAATAAATTAACTGTGATTACCTAAAGTTGACAACATGACACTTGATGTAATGATGGTTAACATTGGATCTCTGAAATATCTTATCTATCTGAGAAAAGAAAAAATACAACGAAATAGAGCTTTGTTAAATATGAATTTCACACATTTCAATGTATCACAAAAATGCTTACATAAAGCCTGCCGTGATGCAAATAACATTTACTTCAATGTTTATTTACGGTTAGCCCCCCCAAACCTCATTTGGGCATAATCCCGCCATCATAAATATTATCTCTATAATCGGATAATGATACTTGAACAACTTGTCACATGGTCAAAGATGACTATCTAAAGGGTTGACTTAATGAGGCATTTCAACCTCTATTATAAAATATACATGGAGAAGGAGGCACAGAGATTTGAAAGTTTGATATATATGGATGCATCACTCACTCATCGCTCAATATCATTCCAGCTCAGTTATCATCCTCATGGATGTGATTGAAAGATCAGCTTTTTAGGCTCTTAATAAACTTTTTTGGCCTGATTTTGATGCTGTGGCAAATGGGAGAAAGGAAGAGGACACATATTATTGAACAACTCTCTAGAAACATCATACTTACCAATAAAAATGTCAGAAAGGATTACTTAGAATAAGATAAGACTGTAAATGCCACTGTGTGTCATTTTAGACTTCCTACATAGGATAATTTGTCTGTGGTATGAATACCTAGGTTGAATTATTTCTTAATAAAACCACAGCTTGTTACAAAATATGTGGTTTCATAAGCCTGATTATAGACTCATCAAGCTGGCTTGTCAGAAAAAAGACTGACTATATACTGAATCTTAAGTGAACCTGAGTCTGCATAGTGAGTTTCACAAACCAGAAGAGAAGAGCTGCTAAGTTGTGAAACCGGGTATATGTCAAAGAAGTGCTTTTCATTTATCTGACTTGATTTATGAAATTTTCTTTGGTGAAATGCCATGTAATATCATCTTGAATAGGCTGGTGAGCACAAGTTAATTAATAAATCAATAGTTACTCAAAACAAATGGTTATGTGTTTTTCTTCCAATTGACTATGAAGGGAAATTTGTTTTTGAAGAATATATTTTTATATACACATGCACATTTATATGATAAAACTGATGCATATTTATTGTTAAAAAATTCTAAAGTAAGCAATATAGAAAATATATTGGAAAGCATTGAAGTCATTTTTAAATCACTGTCTAGAGAACTTGTTATTTACATTTTGGTATATATACTTCCACATTTTATATTTACATGTTTATATATACATAAAATATATTTGCTCTATATGTACAAATATAGATGTTTATATAATATCTGTATGTTTTCTGCCTGCCTCCTTCCATTCTCTTTCCAATTTAATAATTTTTTTTCTAAGTAAATCTCAGCTTCATGAGTCACACATAAACAGTCTGGATTATTGAACTCCTCAGGAAAGTATAAAATTCATTTTAGGTACTGGTTTTAATCTTCTCTTTTAGGAATATGTTTGCTGTAACTGTAACTCAACTTTACAAGGATTGGCAAACTATAGCCTATACACAAAATCAAACCTGCTACCTGCGTTTATATTGCTCACGATCTAAGGACGGTCCTCATGTCTTTTTAATAGTTGAAAAAAAGAATGAGAAGGGTATTTTTGATATCCAAAAATTTTACAAAATTCAAGTTTCAGTGTTCATAATAAATTTTTATTGAAACATTGTCACACCTACTTGTTTATGTGTTGTCTGTGGCTGCTTTAACACTACAGTAACAGCTGTGAGTAGTTGCACAGACACTGTGTGTCCTGCAAAGTTGAAAATATTTACTATCTTGCATTTTATAGAAAAAGTTTGCATTTACCTCTGGTCGAAATTACTGCATTGCCTTTCTTGATGTTATCTCCATTTATGCATTAAGGGACAGGACCGATATTAGTAAGTTGATCATTTATTTACTAGTCATCTCCTTGATGAGTATTTATATGGGCCTGCCTTGCACAAACACTGTGAAAGGCACAAGAAATACAAGAAGAAATGGAGTTAGCTCCAGCACAAATGAATTCACAAGTTAAAAGGGGGCATAGACATACAATGTTTTCATAACTTATGATCAGTGCTTTAGAAAAGGTATATAAAAAGTTCTGTGAGAGCACTGGAAACAGATGCTAATGTTTATTAGGATATTACCTTTCATGCTTTGTATTCACTACATTTGGTGATCCTTAAAATAACACTAGGAGTTGAGTGAAATTATCCCTATTTTGTAGTGCAAATTTTTAGGGGTCAAGCAACTTTTTTAAAGTTATTAGGATGACAAAGGATAAAACTGGGATATCCTTTGTGGCATCTAGATGTCTATGACTTCGAAGTCTGGGCTGTCTCTAATTCTAATACACTGGCCTGCCTTTTTCCCCCGTCAATGAAAATTTCCTTAAAATGTATTTTTGAAAAGGCATATCCACTCCACTTAGTAGCATTCTTCAAACCATTTTATCAGCTTCTGGTTTGAGTTGTGAAATGGCTGAAGAAATAAGTCTGAACGCATGGTAAGAGTGATCTGCCTTCTTTGATTGGTGAATGCTGGGCTCAGTAGTGGCTGCGAATACAACTGAAGAGGAAGAGCTAGTCTGTGTGTTTCTGTGGTATATTTTCAAGAGCAGCCTAATGGGACATATATCAGGGTCATCCATAGAGTAGGTACTTAATAAATGGTATGTGGTAATGTTATTTGTGCCTGGATGGTCGAGTTAAGATTTTAGATAACTCTAATCATTGGTTTTGTATTTGCCTTTTAATTTTTCTATTAGGGCCAGGCGCAGTGGCTCACACCTGTAATCCCAGCACTTTGGGAGCCCGAGGTGGGTGGATCACCTGAGGTTAGGAGTTCGAGACCAGCCTGGCCAACATGGTGAAACCCTGTCTCTACTAAAAATACAAAAATTAGCCAGGCGTGGTGGCAGGCACCTGTAATCCCAGCTACTCAGGAGGCTGAAGCAGGAGATTCGCTTGAACCTGGGAGATGGAGGTTGCAGTGAGCCAAGATCACACCACTGCACTCCAGCCTGGGCAACAAAGGCAAGGCTTGGTCTCAAAAAACAAAACAAAACAAAACAAAAATCTGTTGGGCTTATGTTGTTCAGTCTCTGGTGCCATTATCATTTGTCTAGTTTATTTTTCTAGGTGTCCTGAGATGATGTTGGTGATAGGTTTTAGCTGTGTCTCCACCCAAATCTCATCTTGAATTGTAGCTCCCACAATTCCCATGTGTCATGGGAAGAGGGAGGAGGTAGTTGAATCATAGGGACAGGTATTTCCCGTGCTGTTCTCGTGATAGTGAATAAGTCTCAGGAGATCTGATGGCTTTATAAAAGGGAATTCCCCTACACAAGCTCTCTTTTGTCTGCAGCCATGTAAGATACCCCTTGATCTTCCACCATGATTATGAGGCCTCTCCAGCTATGTGGAACTGTGAGTCACTTATCTTCCCTTTATAATCTTTAATAATCCTTAACAATCTTTCCTTTATAAATTACCCAGTCTCAGGTATGTCTTTATTACCAGTGTGAGAACAGACTAATACAGTGGTTACAGTTTCCAGAATTAGCAAATTAAAACACAGTTAAACTTGAATTTCAGATAAACAATGAATTACTTTTTAGTACAAGCATGTTTCAAATACTGCATGAAGATATTTTCAGGATGATCTGAAATTAAAATTTAACTGGGCATTCTGTTTTTTTCAGGAAATTCTAATGTATATGCAAAAAGCAGCGCTTTCAACTCACATTTTGCCTTAATTTTAACAATAGTATTGTCAGGAGAGGAATAATGCCAGCAAAGATTTAGCTTACCTCATTACTGACTTTTTGTTTCAGATCAGTGCTAAGTTTTGAGTGTTCTACTGAAAAATCAGGATTATATTCAATACTGGGCATCTGGAAGGAGGTCTGGTAATAGTAAAACTTCTGGCCTGAAAAGGAAAGCAGACAGGGATGGTTTCTGTTTAGTAAATTTGAGTTGTATAATTATGAGAAGTAGAGAGGTTGAAAACAAAAAATGATACAATTGGTGAACTCCCGAGAGTTAAAAATTCTATAGCGGTAGTCTATACCTCCCTCTAACTCTATTTTAGGATCACACATTTTCATAGTCACCATGCTTGTCAGTTATGTCATAACACAATTATCACCTGTTAGTGATCATTCATAAATTTAAGCTGTAAATTAAGTAATGGTAGAATGTAACATATTCTCAGAAGTTGACCTCAAATTTAGAATTTCTACTAAAATAATTTACTCTTAGCATATTAACTAATATTATATCACAAAATTACATAGGATATATTTATTGCACTGTTCAATAAATAATATTATACAAACCACATCAAAATTTAAACTCTAGACATAATTTTTATACATAAAAGATTATTTCCCCAACCGTATATAAATGTATTCAAACAGAAATTGCATTCTAAAATATTAGAAAACATTAAAGTTTTAAAATAAGTAAAGTGGGTTTTCAAATATTCAAAATAAAACAATGAATAGATACTTACCATATGCCAAAAAATAAACAAGGAGACCAATCGGTATCACCAGAATCAACACAACAGCTATGACAATAAGGGCAATCATCCATGGTTTCAGTGAACTCACTCTTCTACCCAGTGTCAATGGCCTTTTGAGAAAGAATAGTATGTTAAAAATGAATAGAATTTTAAGACCAAATATTCCTTTTACTGTAGAATTTTTTTTCTGGAATTCATATTTAGCTCATATTGCACTTGGTAACACTTAAATATATTTTCCATGAAAATTTCTTAAATGCTATGAAAATATGATAGACATTTAACATTATATTTTCTTTTTTTAAAATCAGCAATATTTTGCCATTCACTACCTTTTCATATACTTCCTGGTCCATTATACTATATGTTCTAATTTTTTCTTTGTAAATGAACTAATAAGATATATTTGATTCATGTGTTTCAAATCACAATGAACCTAAGAAAACAAGAGTGTCTGGGTCACTCTTCTCATTCTAACATGAAGAGACAGAGGTTCAGAGATTACCAAAACCTCAAAGTTGGATATTAGGGGACCCAGAAATAGGACTTGGGTTGTTTGGGCTCCTTTTACACCTCTATACTTAAAAAATCCTACTACACCATTTACAGTTCATGCAACTCATAGTGCATATGAAGAGCATCTATAATAAGGCTGATTGAAAAAAATAAAATAGAAGAGAACTATAAGGAAAAAATAATTAGCCAAACAAGAAGAGATCATTCATATGATGAACAAGCAAATCAATTGTGGTAGCTCAGGACTTCAGACCCAGGAACTCTGTGTTGTGATAAATATCTATTTCATAGGGTCATAAGAAGTCAAACCTGTGATTTCAATAGATGATATTGTTTATCATAAAACCAAATTTATTTGAATAAATTAAAAATAAATTTTAAGAAAATATCAAGGCAATGATAGTGCCAGTATGCAAATAGGGCAAATGCATAAAAGTAGTATGCAAATGACTGACATTTGGGAATCCCTAGTGCAAGCAGGAAAAGGTAACAAAGCTCTCTCCTCATCCCAGTGCCGGAGCCCACAGTCTAAAGACAAAATTTGAACAGTTACAGAGTTGAGGCAGGCTAAGATAACACCAACATGGGTTGTTTAAAGCGATTTAATCCATAAGGAGACTGGACAAGAATATGATTCTGAGAAAGGTGCTAGTTCTTATACTGTCTGTTAAAATCACACATGGAAAGGAAAAAGAGGGAATTACCTTTCCTGAGATTGGTACCTGGTAAAGTGCATAGTAGGCCTCAGGTTATAACTGAAGACATCAGTTGAGTCTCCTCTTTGGGCATCACTGAACTGGAAGGAGTCAGGCTTCTAACATTCCTGGGTCTGGGAAAGGAGTATATAGAGGCAATTTCTCCATCCCAGAATCATCAACCTGAGCCCTGTTAAGTATTCAAGTAGCACTAATTCTGAGTTCAGCTGGTATTCTAGAAGGATCTTACGTTACTCTGTCCTGTTACTTTTAGGCGGGTAGCAAAAGAAAAGCATTACAATCTGGAAATATCTGAAGTGTCTCTAGAATCACTGAGTTGGAGATGGAACACAGGCAAGAGCTGATGAACATATCCGTCACCTTCACTAATAGAAGACCATGGAGAATCACGAGCCCATTGTCAACATTCACTGAGTTTCTTCTGTGTGTCAGTGAGACACTTCTAGAGATTCAAAATGATTAAGACATAGTCTCTTCTCTTAAAAGATGTGTAATCTAGAGACACATGAAGTAACTAGCATAACGCAAGTCTCAAAATGCTATTAGAGATGAGTGGATACGAATGGTTTTGCCTTAGAGAAGCTGTTCTGAGAACTAGGTCCTAAAGGCTGAGAAGGAATTGGCAAGGGTCATGTGTGCATCAGGCAGAGAACACCATAATCAAAGACAAGAAAACATGAGAACCAAGGACATACTTGAGAAAACCGTACATTAATGAGAGTAGAGGTAAACTTAATTAATGTGTTTATGCATTAGTTAACTCAGCAGGTATTTTATTCAGGATTACTACGTACGAAACAGGAGAATGTAAAGACTTTTCAACAGATCTTTCTTTTGAGGAACTTATAGTCTGATAAAGGAGGAACACAATGGACACAAATTGCTATCAGAATTGCAGAAAATTTAAATGAGAATTTCAAAGAAGGGCTAACGATTCCTCTTTGGAGGAAATAATGGCTGAAATAAGGATACAGTTTTTTTTAAACTTAAAAAGGGTGGACATATCTTCTCACTATTTTCCTCTCTGAGCCAGATACAGAAAACAATTCATAAAGGGGAGTTTCTTTTGCAACAGAATTCTCATCTTCAAAAAATGTGATTACCTGTTGAATTATTCTACTTCTAACACCAGAACCATTACTGTGACTGAATTAAAGTCTTATATGTCAAAATGAGAAGTTGTTTCAGTTTTTTTCCTTCCAGACATTCCCTGAAATATTTATTCCTCAATGTTGTTTAAAAGATAACATTTTTCTCTCTATTTCTTTAAGTACTAACCTAATTTTAGCCTAAACATTGAAGAATTTCCATGGCTATTCTAGACTGCTGGGGAGCTTCCTTCATGGAAGTACTTGGTAATTATTTGTCTACTGGATGAAATAATGTGTCATAAAGTAGTAGACAGCTCTAAACCATTTGTAAAACAAATAACTATTTTTAGCAAAACGTATTGCTATGTGTGCATTGCTTTTTCCATGGCAGGAATGGAAATGAGATTGAGCATTTACTTGGAATTAAGATATAATTTAAAATTTTATACAAAATTTGTACTTAATAATCACTAAAGGATAATTCTGTCTTCATCTTTCTTTCTTGGCTTCTCCCTATCCCTAATACTTCCAATTCAAGGAATTTAGCTTTAGTAAGACTATCCCAGAGAGACTACTAAACAAGTTCACTACTGTACAGGAAAATCCAGCTTTGGAGAAACCTCTGACCAGCAAACCAAAGAAAAATGTAAGTGACTTCACCCTTGAGGAATACCTGAGGCAGTGTTGTTTTTAAAGAAAAAAAGGTTTGTTCGACTCACTGTTCTGTAGGCTATATAAAAAACACGGTGCTGGAATTTGCTGGGCTTCTGATGAGGGCTAAAGGCTGCTTCCAGTCAGGGAAGAAGGCAAATTGGAGCCAGAGTTTGCACGCAGCACACAACCAGAGAGGAACAAGATGGGGTGCCAGGTTTTGCTTTGTTTTTTTTTGTTGTTGTTGTTGTTGTTGTTGAACAATTAGCTCTTGTGGGAACTAATAAAGTGAAAACTCGCTCATCTTAGGAAGGGCATTAATCTATTCTTGAGGGATCTGCCCTGATGACCCAAAGACTTCCCATGAGGCCCCACCTCCAACATTGGTGTCAAATTTCAGGATGAGGTTTGTTGGGTCAAATATCCAAACTCTAGCACCCATATTATGTGGGATCATAGCAATGCCTGAGTTAATATATATGTAAGACTACTTCAAACAGTAGTTGAAACATGGTAAGGATTTAGGAGGTTGGGTTATTTTATTACTATTATTATCCAGGCCATACTAAAAATAACATCAAGTTTTTCAAAAGCAGCTAGGCAAGGATACCAAGGAGTCTGTGAATAGATGGAGTGGAGTGAGCTGGTAGATAGTGAATGTGCTGCTCATGAAAGAAACAGAGGTGGTGCCCAGGACTTCAGAATTCGAGTGACAACACTGGACACTAACTACTCACTGACTGGGGAGCAGCTGAGTAGCCTAGCAAATTGTGGTTTATCCCCCGAGAATGTTCCAGCAGGTAAGAGATTCTAAGGTGGGGGACGGGGGGAGCCTACAGGAGAAGTCACAGGTTCAAAAGTAGGCATTATATGGTGAGCACATTTTGAAGTATCCACAGGGAAAGAATTACTGGACGAAGATAATGAATATGGGAAATTTTAGAACAAGATGGGTGAATCATCAGTTAGAATTTTACTTCATTTCCTAGGTAAAACACAGTAACTCTGGAATAAAGTTGTTGTCATTCAAATACCAGCAAGTGGTGGTGTTACTATTCATAATCATGATGGCTTAATAATAGTGATGATGATCATTCTAATTGTCCCACCAGATGCAATGAGACTGTAATAAAATCGGTAATGTGGACAGAAATACTGAAAGTTGTGTAACAGATTAAATGAGGTTTGTGCTTTCTTTTACATTTCATGTTCTGACAAGCTGTGTGTCTTGTTTCCATAATCCCACATTATACAAATAAGAAAGACATAATGTTTCATAACTGGAAAGTTGATTGATATCATAATTAAAATTATTAAAATAACTGATGCTTTAGTAGATAAAAGTTCAACAGGGGATAATCAATGTCAAGAGTGCTACCCTTCAAAGTTCTGCTCATAAATGCAAATTTACATGGGGAAGTTCCATGAGAAATTATTCTTTGAAGGAATTGAGATAATTAAAACCTGGTAAGAATAAAAAAGAATGCATAGGCCATTGACCTGTGCTATCGAAAACAATGTGACTGGCCAGAGCAGTACTTTCCAACCATTTTTGTCAATATTGCTTCAGATCTGGAGGGGGCACATTTTTTTTTTTTCTGCTTTCTCACTAATGTCTTCAGTTAAGCATCATTCATCCTTAGTCATCTCTCTTCCTACTGTCACTTGATAAAATTTTGACCTCCACAGGAAAGACCAGGTCTTGTTTTGAAAGTTGTAATGTGCACAAAGACATTACTTGCAAATCTTTACTAATGAACAAGTCTTACTGTCACTGTATCTGACCATTGGGAAATAGTTTTTCTTTAAAAAATAAAAGATGAGGCTGGGCACGGTGGCACATGCCTGTAGTCCCAGCTACTTGGGAGGTTGAGGCGGGAGAATCACTTGAACCTGGGAGACAGAGGTTACAGTGAGCTGAGATCATGCCATTTTACTCTAGCCTGGGCAACACAGTGAGACTCCATCTCAGGAAAAAAAAAAAAAAAAGGGATGAAGTTTGAAAGAAAATCAACTAAGGTCTTCCTTGAGTCAGAAAGAACAATTTAAAGAACTATTTGAGAAGTCATGTAAGTCACAGCTAAAGTTACGTAAGTGCTAAAGAGGAGGGATAATGACAGAGTATGACTTTGGCACTTCAGTGAATAATAGCTGTGGGAGCTTCTATATTGAATGAAGACACACTTTTGAGTTTCCAGAGCCTTTTGATCTCTTCTTTCCTTTATTTTTCTTTCCTTTCCTCCCTTTTCTTTCTTTTTTTTTTCTAACAGCTTTATGGAGATATAATTCACATATCATACTGGTCACCAATTTAAAGTGTGCAACTCAATGCTTTTCAGTATATTCATAAAGTGCGATCATCCTATTTTCTAACGTTCTGTCATCCCAAATAGAACTCTCAAAATGAACAAATCAAAGAATAAGTTTTGGTTGTTAAACATATTAGAGAGTGATTGCAGGTTTAGGGACAGTGGTGACAATCACTTAATTAAGCAGCAGGGATTTGTCACTGAAGAAAAGCTATTTGGGCTGAGTGGTGAATCACAAGGAAACAATTTCAAGATGTGGGGAGAGAGCAACAAGGTGGCAGCAAGTTCTAAGAACTGGAACAACAGTGAACTTGTTGAGTCCCTGGAGGAACTGAGGCCACTGTGATTGGATTGCAGTGAGTCCCAGGAAGGGTGGAGAAGGTTAGCCGGAGAGGCAGACAAGGATCACATCATGGGGTCTCTGTAGGCCATGGTGAGGTGTCACTAAATCTAAGGGTTATAGGAATCCACTGGACAATTTTAAAAAGTGTGAAAAACATGATATAATTTACTTTTTCTTCATTGAGACAGTGTCTTGTTCTGTCACCCAGGCTGGAGTGCAGGGTCATGATCTCAGCTCACTGCAGCCTCAATCTCCCATGCTCAAGCCATCCTCCCACCTCAGCCTCTCCAGTAGCTGGGACTACCAACCTGCACCACCACACCTGGCTAATTTTTGCAGTTTTTGTAGAAATGGGGTTTGCCATGTTGCCCACGCTAGTCTGGAACTCCTGAGCTCGAGTGACCCACCTGCCTCGCCCTCCCAAAATGCTGGGATTACAGGTGCGAGCCACTGCGCTTGGCTGATACGATATACATTAAAAAAAAAAAAAAAAAAAAAAAAAGCCTTCCATATATTGAGTCAATCTTACTTTTGCACTCTGAAGGTATAGTACTTTTCTTCACATGTGCTGTTCTGTTCCTTACATTCACCCACTCCTTTGTTTTGCTAATAACACCTCCTTTTACCTAAAACGTCCTCTCTATATCCCTTTTCCCAGCCACTAGCATTTTCGTTTCTGGAAATCTTTCAGTGTGCTGCTCCATACCTTTTCCCTCCTTTAAGAACAAGTTCCTTACACAGCTATCCTCCACCGAGTTAGCAGATCTCTTGAAATTTCCTATCCAGTTTTGTTGCTAACTACTTTATTGCACTAGCCATGTTCTATCTTCTGTTCTAACTCTTTGCACCAATAACCTTGCCCTTCTCCCTACTTTTGCTGCCCTCTCCCATAATTCATACTCTATAGCTTGTCATTACCAATAGCTGCAGTTTCTTCGTAATCTAAATTTTGATGTCTCAACTGTTTAACTGCTACCACCCATTTTCCCAGCTCACTTCCTTGGTACCCTGACTTCTATCCCACTGGGCCCTATAACCTGCTGATCCTCCCACTTCCTCACTGACTCCCATCACCCTCAGCTTGCACTGCTCTCCTTACTTAGCCTACATCCCATGATCCCTCATCATATTCGTTCCCTGGCATACACCCTCAGACCTGTAACTCTACCTGACTTTTCCTAATCATTTAGGAAAACCCAATCTCTGATTAAATACAACTTTTGGCCTATTTTGTGTTACACAAATGTGGCTGGGAAAAAAATAAAATCATTTTAAATCCAGGACCACTATCCTGAAGTTTGTCCTCAGTGATTCCTGACCATCATACTATTTAGCTTCTCTTTCTCCTAATGTGAGAAATAGTCAATTATTTTATATCTTCTCTTTTCAAAGCTGCAATACCTTCTCTGTAATCATCATTCTCAGCCCATGACATTGATTTCATTGCATAGAGAAAATATAAATAACCAGAACAGAATACACACAAGCTCTCACTAACAAATCTGCTACAGTGCTATGCTTTACTTACATCTCATTTCTGGGCCAGTGTTCTCTCCGTTTCCTATTATCACTACACTAATGTTTAGCACAATGCTTGGCTCAAAGTGGGCAATACATTCTGTTTTCTCCAGAGACCATGCGACGTCAGTGGAGGGGATATGAGATAGGGAGTGAAAAGAGAGATAGGGACTGGGTTCTAGTTTTCTCCTCCAATCATTGGTCAGAATCACTTTGAAAAGGGGAAAACAAGAATTAAGCTAATTATCTATATAATTAGTAGGAAAAACTCTCATGTTCTCTTAATATCCAAGATGGTTTTCTCGATATTCCACCGATCTGTACAATCTTGTCTGTATGTGACCTATCACATCTTTAGGTTACTGTTGGCTAATAAGCAAGAATGAGGCTGACAGTTATCTATTTACTAGTTTGCATCTTTTTCCCCCTGAGTTTTATTAAGATATAATTGACAGATAAAAAAAATGTTGGCTACTAGTGGTGGCCCATGCCTGTAATCATAAGGAGGATCTCTTGAGTCCAGGAGTTTGAGACCAGTTGGGCAACACAGGGAGACCCCATCTCACAAAAAAAAATAAAAATAAAAAAATAATTCCCAGTCTGCAGGAACACATTTACATTTTTTAAAAAATAGCCTTTCATATATTGAATCAAACTTACCTTTGCACTCTGAAGATATAGTACTTCTCTTCACATGTGCTGTTCTGTTCCTTACATTCACCCACTCCTTTGTTTTGCTAATAACACCTCCTCTACCTAAAACATCCTCTCTACGTCCCTTTTCCCAGCCACTAGCATTTCCATTTCTGGAAATCTTTCAGTGTGCTGCTCCATACCTTTTCCCTCCTTTAAGAACCAGTTCCTTTCACAGCTATCCTCCACCGAGGTTTTTTGTGTGCCTGTGATTCTAGCTACTTGGGAAACTGAGCTACATCCCTTGAGCCTGGAAGTTTGAGGCTGCAGTGGGCCACGATCACCCAACTTCACTCCAGCCTGGGTGGCGGAACAAGACCCTGACTCACAAAAAATGTATATATTTAAGGTGTTTCACATGATAATTGATATATGTATGCATTGTGAAATTACTACTACAACTAAACTAACATATCTATCACTTCACATATTTACCATTTTTCTGTGTGTATGGTGAGAACGTTTAATAGCTACATTCTTAGCAAATTTCAAATATACAATAAAGTAATATTAACTATAGTTACCATGCTGTACATTAGATTTACTGGGTTGCAGGATAGGTGAGGTGGCCCACCTCTATAATCCTAGCACTTTGGGATGCTGAGGCGTGTGGAACTCCTGAGGTCAGGAGTTCGAGACCAGCCTGGCCAACATGGTGAAACCCCAACTCTACTAAAATTACAAAAATTAGCTGGGCATGGTGGTGTGTGCCTGTAATCTCAACTACTCTGGAGGCTGAGGCAGGAGAATGACTTGAACCCAGGAGGCGGAAGTTGCAGTGAGCTGAGATTACGCCATTGCACCCTAGCCTGGGCAACAAGAGCAAAACTCTATCTCAAATAAATAAATAAATAAATAAATAAATAAATAAATATAATAGAAATAAAATATTTACTGGGTTGCATTTTCATGTGTACATTGAACACTGCCATGAGTCAGGCATATAAGAAAGATGTTTGAAGACAATGCAGTGATATACTATTTTATGCATCAATAGGATTTGGGAACAAGAAATGCAGTTTTACATGTTATTTCACCTCTTCCAGCCAATTCTGCACATCTCACATTATTGAACAGAAAATAAACAATATTTCTCCCATATTTACCTTTTAAGGTTTGGTCACAGCACCCTCACCAACTCTCTGAATAGAGGTTGCATGTGAGGTAGAAAAAGCCTGGACTGTTTCAGACAGAATTCCTTGGCACTCACAAGTTACATGGCCTGGCATCACCTACTGGAGCCTGAGTTTATTAATCTGTAAAATAGAGATGATATCTACAGCGGTACTATGAGAAAGAAAAGTTTGGAAGTACTCATTCAATGTTAGCTCTTATCAAACTTGATTAAGGAAGTAGCTGTGAGTGATTGATCTGGTTGAACAAAACTAGATGGTTTGGAAAGTGTAAGCAGTTGATAGCTGCTCTGACCAAAGCAGTTGAGCCACCACATAGAAGTTATGCTTATTGTGGAGGTTCCTGACAACACTGTAATGAAGTAATTTCTATCCAGATAGTTCTCATCTCCACTTTTCTTTTACTAATCCTCACATTTTAGTGACAAAATACTTGCCACAGGGTGGCTTCAGCTAAATATATGCATAAAAATATAAACAGAATTTGCATATGTCTGATAAGCTGTCTTAATTGTTGGGGTTCTTTCTGCCTGTGTTTGATACATGTGCATAGTGTAAGCAGTCTTAGGAGGGTGATGTTAGAAAGTTGTAGGGTCCCTGAAAATGTAGGGCATGGTCCTTTACTTATGGTTGCCCTACCTTATTCCAAACACATTTGGGAGAACAAAGTGTGAGGTATAAGGACGAAGTACGTGTCACTCTGATTATAATGATTATAGTAACTTTTATATATCACTTTATACTTACAAAGATCTTTAACATATCCTGTAACAGTTGATCCACCCAACATCTATATAAAGTGTATACGGTAAATATAATTATGCCCACTTTTCAACTGAGGCAACTGAGGTTAAAACAATTTACCCCAAAACATAAAAGTAGTAATTTAGTTTTGCCCACCTAAGTTTCTTGTCTTCTATAAAATAACATTTTCCTCTGTACAGTCATTATAGGTTCTAATACAGAATTCACATCACAATGACCAATGTGGCATGTGAGAAAAATAGAAGCTTGAAAACAGAGCAGAAAATACTAAGAAATACTGTTATTATTTTCATCCAAGATCCAGGAATCTGAAAGAGCCCCAAAACTCATACAAGTAGTGTGTAGCAGCGCAAATAGGAACTTCTAGTACTATGGGGAATAGCCATGGAGAAACGCTGCTTGCAGTGGAATCACCCAGCAGACCACAAGGGAGAGACATGCCTGAGTTACATGATACATGTCTCAAGATAGTGAGGCCTCCAAGTACCTGGGCTATGACTCAAGGTGCAGACCAGAAAATAATTATTACTCTTGGAGAGACCTAAAACTCTTTGGTGAAAATAATCATTTGCTTACAAATAGGAGACAATAAACTATTCTATTGGATCTGTTCTCTGTTACCTGAATAGAAATTCAAGGAAAAAAAAAGACAGTAAATCCCTAAAAAGTAAATGGGCCATTTGTTCCACAGGTGCCTCTCGCACAAGGGTTATGATCAAACCCTACATTGATATATGAAACTCTCTTTTCAACGGCACCTCCATTGGGTCCATTAGCAATGAAAACCTTTTATTGTTTTGTAGTTCTCATTGTATTTAACCTGGGTACTCATACAGAGATAGAAACAGGTTCACAGAAGTCTTGGGTCTGGTCTAATGACACTTAGCTATTGACTAGAGAAGTTTTGATTTAAAATCAGGTGTTCTGACCCCACACCCAGTGTGTTCTTCCATATTGTCTGCTCAAAACTGCTATTTATTTCCTAATGGGAGCATTTCAATAATCAGGATTATAATTTATTAGTTGTAATAAATCAGGATTCTAATTTGTTAGTTTATCATCAAATAGAGAACCTGAATTACAAGAATTATAGTGGATTTCATTTGTATAAACTGGAAAGGGTTAACAAATTCAGGCAGCTACTCTCAAAGTAGTATTTAACTGTAATAATTATAACAACAACATGACTTAAAAATCAAGTCATCCATATGATTTTTTCTGCCTTATCTGTAATACATTTTTATGCCTGCTGAGACATATAATATCTTCTATAACAAATTTCTAAAATGAGTATTTGTTTTAAAATGAAAACCTTATAATTTGCATTTTTCTTGAGGATGTCAATCTAGTACAAAACAAAATAAACAAAACATCTGTTATATTAATGAAGGTGGGCCCCTGATTTTAGATGTTGTTAGTCTGATAACCCATCTAAAATTGGCCCCCTGTACTTCTCTACTCATGAGAAACATACTTTTAAGACTGCACCAAGTGCTATATTTGAAGTGCTCATTTTCTGTCCTGTTTAGAATTAATTTCTCTTTCCTATTTCTTCATTTACTTATTTTTAAATTGATAGATAACATTGTATGGTTTTTATTGTTTACACACATGATGCTCTCCTTTGCATATATAGCCAATAGTGGAATTGATGGATCATATGGTAGGTCTATTTTTAAAATTTTTTTTGAGAAATCTTCATACTCTTTTCCATAATGGCTGTAGATACTTACATTCCCACCATGTGTATCAGTTCCCTTTTGGTTAACCCGCTTTAAAAGAAAAAAAAATCTTTTTGACCTATTGGTTGTTTAGGAATGGTTGAAAAACCAGAGAAAATGAGGAGAAAATTAGAGGAGATAAGAAGAATAAGTGTGATACAATAACAAAGGATAAAGAGTAATATGATAAAAATGTAGAATACACACTGAATTAAGCAATAGAGAATCATCGGTGATCATGATAAGAAAAGGAACACAGTAATGGGGTCATAAATCATCTATCTGTGGGTTGGAGAAAATATTGGAAGTGAGTAAATGGGACAAGTGAGTTTCAACAATTGTTTCATGAGTTTATGGATGGGAAGAGAGAGACAAATCATCAAGGTTTATGGAGTTGACAGAGGATTTTTGTTTTCTTGTGGATGCAACAGTTTTCAGTATACTTAAAATGGTGTAACTAACCAGTAGATTGTCTGAGGTTGGGAGGGGAATTGGACTCACATAATATTTGAATAATCATGGATTCTAAACTATTAGGTTCACCCACATGAAATTACCTTCCACATAGGGTCAAAAGTTGTCATATACCAACATTTTCATATGGTTCAATGTAACAGACTGGGAAACTTGGACACACTATAGGCATCCACTTGAGAACATGAATGGATGCAGGTAGGTTCATTGGTTCAATATCAGGAAGTTGAAGGAAATATCATCTAATTCATCAATCACATGATCTCTTTGAAGTAGTAGAAAGATGAGATGGTAGGTGATGAGAACTGAAAATTTGAGGAAGCTGAATAAACTGGGTCAATGTGGAAAATAGTTTAAGGGAATATAGTAGGAATGGTGGGCAGAATTGAGAACTTAGATGAAGAGGCAACTCTTCAACATTTGTGTAGCATATGCTACACAATGCTACACACATGCTACATTTCTGTAGCATTTCTCAGTGGTCTGAGCAGATGTTAGCCATTTTTCGGATAGTAATATCTTCCCTATGTTTTAGCCAGTATGAACGATAAAAGAGATACAGGGAGAGATAATTTAGTGGAGTTCAAGTCATAGTTAAAATTTTTGTTTAAATCATTGACCTAAGGATCGCAAGAAAAGCAAAGACGAGTGTGTGTGTGTGTGTGCGCGCGCGCGCACACACACACTGACAGTGGCTGCTGATGGATATAAAGAATTCAAAGATCAGAAGAGTGAATTAGTAAAAAAATAAAAATAAAAAACCTTGATGCACTGTAAGTAACTAAGATCGCTACAAAGGAAAGTTAGAATGTGATAAAGTCCAAAGTTGTGATTCAGATAGAGTGATTCCAAATCATCACAAAGTCCAGGATGTGCACTGAAGAGTATTATTGGAAGAGAAAATTATAGAGATAAGATGCTCAAGGAAATAAATGACTAAGATGTTGAACATCGACCACAGAAGCACTGACGCTATCTAGGGTAAGTGTAGAAGTAGAAAAGGAAATAGAGAGGCAAGTGTCAGAGTCTCCAATAAATAGAAAGCATAACTTTGGGGTCCATAAGCACAGCAATGAGTAAAGAAAGAGTGTGGATAGGAGAATTGTAGGAACCTCAACAAAACAAGGCAGTTTTACAAGGGTGTGAAGAGTAATGGTCCAAGATGGCATGGAGGAGAAGCACTAAGTCTTCAATTCTGAGGTATCTTGAAGTATGGGAGAATGAGAAACCCTTACTCCAATTATCCAGGGGTATAAAGAATAGTCAGTGAAAAAATAAATTTAGAATACAGTTTATTAACCAGGAATGACATTTCAAGAATGGTAAAAGTATTTGTGCCGAAAAGAATTTATCCTAAGGGATCAATTTTGAATGTGCACAGAAATTAGCCAGAAGAATGACCATTATTACAGATAATAATGTTTGCAGAACATTCATAAGTGCAATACTGACTTCTATGTGTGTCAATTTTACCAAGATGCAAAAATTTAAAAATAACATGTTTAAAGATTGTCATAACATTTTCCTGTAAAAATACTTAACATTAGATTAATACAGACCAGTTTATGTCTTGTTAAGTCTTATTCAATAATATATATGAAGAAAAAAGAAAATCTAAATTATATATGTGTATATATGTATGTACGTATATGTTCTGATAAAACTTTCATTGCATTTTTAAACTTGGAATTGTGCTAATTATTCTTACTCAGTTTTGGGACCATCTGTTTTTTCTCTCCTTTTTTTTTTTTTTTTTTTGACATGTAGTCCTAGTCTTACACTAACAGTGCTAAACTTCTAGAGTTCAAAATACTGTCACAGGAGATGAAGGTAGTCTCTCATTTAAATGACAAATCTGGTTGCTAAATTACAATCAATAGACTCTGTTTTCTACATTTACATGTTTTCAATTGGCAGAGTTCTTTTATTCTCACTATCATGAAATCAAAACTTGACTTTAATAGTCAATGTGGGAAATAACCTAAAATTTATTGATAGATGTTACTACATGAAAAGAGACTCTGATATATTTCTGTGTAAGGCAAAGAGAAATGTAAAATTACGCAGGACCCCATTGAAGAACTTAATCTGAGGAATCTATTCCATAATTACTCATTTGTAGAAAAAGGTAATGACTAAATACTATCTATTAAGTGGAATATAAATAAGGACTAAAGATTAAACACTATAAATGTATTTACATATATATACATCACTATATTTAAATACAGAGTGACTTACCAGAAAAGTAAACAAAATATTTCTGTGTAAAAAAGAGTCTTTCAAGATGCTATTGAAATCCATTTGAGTCAAGTGGAGAAGACCCAAACAACCAGGAGCAGATAAGTTGTTGGTTGAAAATTAAATGATACCAAATAAATTTGAAGAACAATTAAATGCTTCAACTAATATACATGGGCCAAGCATTCTACTAAGTGCTGAAATGTACAACAAAGAATAAAATTGTCTTTTTCACATTACTTAGAGATGACAAAAACTAATAAATAAAGATGTTTGTGTATTCCAAATGAAGAAAACCCTCTGAGAGCTATTTACACTGAAGCATTGATTATCAATGGTAAGAGTAGAGATGGCTTTTCAACAAATGCTTCCTCCACCCATACTACCACTCTTACCCCTCACATTCCTCTGAGCCAAAAAACCAAAGAAAACCAAACTCAGTGTTTCAAAAAAGATATAAAGTAGTCATACTGATTTATCTGAAAGGAGAATGGGAGTGTGGAGTTTTCAAAAAGATTTAGGACCAGGAGAAGACAACTTTAAAAATCTTGAAAGGTAACAGAAATGTAGAAGCTTAAATGGGTCCTTGGACTATTGACCAGATGTAGATCTTTTGCTTTTCCTAGATTTTTATTTCACTCTACTTTTCCTGTCTCTATTTATGTAGTTTTCATTTGTTTCTTTACATTTCTGGTATGTCTCTTTTTCCTTTAACTAGCTATACTACAGAATTGATATTCACATAACCCTCAAAGAACTGTATGTTTTTCACTCCTATGCTCCCCCACCCTACCCATCGCCACAGTGGTAAGAATGGTGCCTGGCACATGACTGAACTTGAATAAAGGCTTTGTTGCCTATTAAAGATATTAAAGAGTTAAAAAGGACTAAATTATTTTATTGGTATGACATAATCAGTTTTTTCTTTACAGAGTAGAGATCATTTAAAGTAAAAATAAAAATAATAATGAATAAATAAAAATAATTGTTCCTATTACTGTCCATTTTAAAAGTAAATCTTAATGTGTTACATGTGGAAAGTGTGTTTTTTGGTTATTAGTTTTTAATAACCTAAATCTTTTTTTTTTTTTTTTTTTTTTTTTTTTTTTTTTTTTTTTTTGAGACGGAGTCTCGCTCTGTCACCCAGGCTGGAGTGCAGTGGCCGGATCTCAGCTCACTGCAAGCTCCGCCTCCCGGGTTTACGCCATTCTCCTGCCTCAGCCTCCCGAGTAGCTGGGACTACAGGCGCCGCCACCTCGCCCGGCTAGTTTTTTTTTTGTATTTTTAGTAGAGACGGGGTTTCACCGTATTAGCCAGGATGGTCTCGATCTCCTGACCTCGTGATCCGCCCGTCTCAGCCTCCCAAAGTGCTGGGATTACAGGCTTGAGCCACCGCGCCCGGCAATAACCTAAATCTTAATTTGTGGCTTTAAGATGAGCAGGTGAAAAGAGGAACATTTTTAATGATAGTACAGAGTTAAATCTGTTAGGAGGACTGTGATTTAGAGATCCATACATTTAATTGAATTTTATATGTAGAAATATTATTAACAATGGGAAAAAAAGTGCAACTCTGGTTAAACACCACTAGCAAAGATATTGGTAATTCCCTAATTATCTTAAGCAGTTTGCATTAATTAACCTCATATTTGTAGATGAAAAATTAATGTTCAATAATGTGTAATCCAAACACTTTGGAAGGTCGAGGCAGGAGGATCACTTGAGCCCAGGAGTTCTGGGCAAAATAAGGAGATGCCCACTTCTACAAAAGATTAAAAAATTAGCCTGGTGTGGTGGCACATGGCCATAGTCCCAGTTACTTGGAGGCTGAGGTGATAGCATTGCTGGAGCCTGGGAGGTCAAGGCTGCAGTGAGCCATGATCATGCCACTGCACTCCAGTGCTGCACTCTGGAAAGAGAGCAAGACCGTGCCTCAAATAAATAAATACAAAAATAAAAGATTTATTTTCTATAAACTTCCTTCCAAATCTATTAAAATACAAAAAATCTTAAGATCCTTTGTTTGCTTTTCACTTTATATTCTATGTACAAATTATTCTTATATTACTCTTATTTTTTTATTTTAAAGGCAAATAATTTCCTGGAGTATTAAAATTTATATTTTTTGAAGTTTTAGTTATATTTATCAATTGCAGAATGAGGGTTGAAATACAATACTTCCTATTCCTTGCTCCATTCTATTCCTATAATTGATACCAGTCACCTCAGGCTCTCTTTCCTCCCTCTCTTTGTGATCATCTCATCCTTACAATAAACTTTGCAACTAAAATCCAATGTGTTACTTTTCAAATCCTATATATAAAATTATTAGTCTGGTTTCTCAAAATAAAGAGTAACATTACTTTATGTTTTCCAACAAAAAGTAAAGAGGAAAAAAAAAAGATTATATTCCCAATTTGAATAACTTCCGATTTGCATTGGGGAAGCCACAGATATGAAACAAATCTTTCAAACATGAAATAAAACTAAACTTACCAATTCATCATACAGTTTTGAGAACACAAACTCTTCTACGTCGTGCTGCTTTGTGATGTATGGTCAAATGAATAGTATGTGCGGCATTCTTTCTGACTTGTAAGCTGACTAAAGTAAGAATGCTTAAGGATTTAAAAGAAACTAGTTTAACAGGTTAGGATGAATAACCTTTAACCAACACTGAGGTGAAGAATCACTTGATTAAGTCTTTGCTGCAGGAAGTAAGAATTTCCTCGTTCTAGCTAATTAAAATTAAGGGAGAAACAATATCGAAGTTTCAAACCTAAGTAACACCCTAGGGTACTTTGAAAAATTTTGTATTTGTCTTTCAAGAGGTAGCGCTCTTCATTCTGAGTCAGTACAAGTCTGGTCTCCGGCCCTGACATTCACCTCTTTCAGAGGCAAGCTTTTAACACACCAGAGGTTTTCATAAAACATTCTATGGCCTTTGATTCACTTTTCTTCAGGCAATGATACTTGTGCTTATGCTCTCTGACCCAGCAATTCATTTGTGTCTATTCTTAAGACGAGCTGACTTTAAGGTAGAAAAATTAAAATATATTTTGAACCAACTACTTTTTCAAAGGGCTTCGCCAGCTGATCATCGTCTGTCTGTATGCTTACAGTGTATTCGCCATTTTCATAGTGAAAACCGCAATTACTTTTGAAACAACCTAATGTATACACTATCATTGCATGCTTTGACTTACCCGAGTTTTTTGTTGTTGTTGTTCTCAATCTAGGCTTTTTCACCCCCACAGAGACTTTGTCCCTTGTTCCTATAATGTTTTTTCCCTCCTTTGTATTACAGTTTTCAATGTAAAATCCCTCTCACTACAAGGTTCAAGTCATTTAGTTAGAACCTGTCTACACAGGGTCCATAGACTCTGAAAGCCTACACTCCAAGGTTAATTCCCGCGGGATTATTTCCACTAATTTCCCCAGCTCCCACACTATCTGAACAATCCTTTACCCACACTTTCCCCTCACGTAGGCTTCTAGTTTTAGTTTTGCTTATTTGCGGATTTATAGACCCATTTCTCCTGTTTGGTATGAATGATTTGAAGTTCAAAACTGTGATGTCTTCATATGCACTTACCAGCACCTCTGCAAACACTGTGGCATTCAATACTTACTGAGGCTTTCTTTTCGTCAGTGTGACAATTGATATTCTCATTTATTTTTCAGCCTCTCTTTGATTTTGAAAAAAAGATTTTGGTAAAACAGAAACATGTCTTAATTACAATTAATAAATGAGCATATAGAAAAACGTTCCAATGATTAAGTACATAATTCTAAACCTTTATCAATTTTCTTTACTATGTAACAAATTACCATAAACTTAACCACTTAAAAACAACTGCCTCTTATTTTCCATTTCTATTCTGTAGATCAGAAGTTCAGGCAAACTCAACTTTTTTCTCTGTTCAGGGTCAGAAATGATAAAAGTAAGATATGTGTCCAGCTACACTTTAATCTGGAGGCTATGGTGAAGAATTTTACTTCCTAGCTCATTCAGGCTGTTGACAGAATTCAATTCCTTGCAAAATGGACTAATGTCCCTTTTTGCTTGGTCACTGTGAGTCAGGACTGCTCTCAGCTTCTGGAGGCTGGTCACACTCTTTGACAAACGGCTCCTTCCATCTTCAAGTCAGCAATAGTGTGTATTTTGAAACTCGGAATCTCTGACTTTTCTGCTACTAGGAAGAGAAAATTACCTACTTCTAATGGTTTTCATGCTAATGTATTAGATTAGGCTCATCTGGGTAATATTCTTTTTGATTAACTCAAGGTCAACTGATTAATAACTGCTGTAGTCTGATTGTTTGTCTTCTCCTCTCCCAAATTCATGTTGGAAATCAAATAACAAAAGTGATGTGACTGGGAGATGGACTTTGGGAGGTGAATAGATCATGAGGGTGGAGCCCGTCATCAAAGAGGCCTTAGAAATCTGTCTTACCACATCCACCATGTGAGGATACAGTAAGAAGGTGCTGACAATCCCATTACTGGGTATATACCTAGAGGAAGAGAAAGCATTCTACTGTTAAGACACATGCACACGAATGTTCACTGCAGCACTGTTCACAATAGCAAAGGCATAGAATTAACCTCAATTCCCATCGATGACAGACTGGATAAAGAAAATGTGTATAGGCACCATGGAATATTACACAGCCATAGAAAAGTGAGATCATGTTTTTTTGTGGGAACACGGATGGAGCTAGAGGCCATCACCCTTAGCAAACTCATTCAGAAACAGATAACTAAATACCACATGTTCTCACTTATAAGTGGGAGGTAAATGACAAGAACTTACGAACACACAGAAGGAAAAGACAGACACTGCTGAAGACTACTTGAAGGCAGCAGGTGGGAGGAGGGAGAGGAGCAGAAAAGATAACTATGGGTACTGAGCTTAATACCTGGGTGATGTAATAGTGTGTACATCAAACTCCCGTGACACGTGCTTATCTGCCGGGTCTGACCCGCAGACCCTGGCAGAGTGACGGATGATAAAATGTACACAGACACAGGTTTTTTGCCTGGGTCCGCAGCTAGGGGACCAGGCCACTCACAGACACCGAGGAGGGTGCTGTAAAGAGTCACAGAAGCCGCAGCCAGGACAAGCCGGCGCTGCGGGCATGTATTTAGTACAGATTTAATGACAAGGGCTTTGAGATAACACAACTTGTGGATAATTAACATGGTCGCCCCCACCAACCCCGGAGAGAGCAGTCCTGCACACGGATTATTAAAGGCCAGGTTCCAAGGCCTAAGTAAACTAACTTATCTAGATCAATTCCTTACACTTTCTTGTTATCTACCCTGAGAGAATTCAGCTGCCTTTAGCCAAATCCTCTTCTGAAGCTTTTGCAAAACCTCCCGGCCTTCCAAGAAGGTTTCCATCTTCTTCTCACAATTTCTCCCCCCACCACCCTGACCAACTGACCACCATGACCATCCTATATCCATCTATGTAATAAACCTTCACATGTACCCCCAAACCTAAAATAAAACTTTTTTTAAATGAAGGTGCTGCCTATGTCTATTCACCAGACATTGAATCTGTCTGGCATCTTGATCTTGAACTCTTCAGCCTCTAAAACTGTAAGAAATAAATGTTGTTTATAAGCTATCCAGTTTATGGTAGGTGTTTTTATTATAGCAGCCAGAACAGACTAAGATAGTAACTTTAATCACATCTACACAATCTCTTTTGCTATGGAACATAACATAATTATGGGCATGGTATCTCATTATATTAGGACAGAAGACTTTGGGGGACCGTTTCAGAATTCTGTCTACCATAATGCCAAACAAAATGTTATTTTTTATGCTTTAAACTATACATTTAAAGCATGCACACGTGCTTACACACACACACACACACACACACACACACACACCCCTATAATTGAAAGACACCGCAAATTTCTGTTAAAAGTTAATGGAAATAAAGACAAAATTTTTCTATCTAAATTTTGGGGCTCTAGATTAAGTAACTCTGCTTTAGGAGGTGAGAAAATGAAAGGAATTTGAAAAGAGGTGCAGGAGAATGAACTAGAGCAGATCAACAATGCAAGAATGCAGAAGGAAGATCAATTTAATGTTCTTCTAACATGAGATGGTGGGAATCCGAACAGAGTACAAGCCAGCAGGAATAGAAAGAAAAGATTCAAATAGGAGATAATGACAGAAAATACTGACAGAGGTGAGAAATAGGACAGAATCAAAGCTAATTTCTAGGTTCTTAGTGCTGTGGGTCAAGGGCACAGGTTCTGAAAATGGTCAGTCCATCTTTCCTACTTTCCTTCTTTTCTTACTTCTTTTTCTTTCTTGATAGAAGAATGTAGAAAATGTTTATAGCTTAACTGGAAGGAAACGACAGAAAGAGTGACAGAACAAGAGAGATGGAGACAGAGAAGGAGAGAGAGAGACATTTAAATACTAGAGAGAGGGTAAGTGATGAACCAACATCTGGGGCAGAACTGGAGGCAGTAATAACAGAACACAGTTTCTGGTCTTTCACTGAGAGGAAAACACTTTGGTAAGACAGAACAAAAGGAGGCAAACAATAATGCAAACACTAGTGTGAAAGTGAGTTATTGAGTTGCAGAATTTTGGATAATCTCTTCTGTTCTTAGCATGGTTAGCACCAAAGTGAGTGGAGAGAGTGTGGGCTAAGTACCAGTGCTGGGGTGAGTGTTGTCTTCTTGGAACAACATGTCAGAAAAATGTTTTTAAAAGAAAAAGAATTGGCCAGGCGCGGTGGCTCATACCTGTAATCCCAGCACTTTGGGAGGCCGAGGCGGGCAGATCACCTGAGGTCAGGAGTTCAAGACCAGCCTGACCAACATGATGAAACCCCATCTCTACTAAAAATACAAAAATTACCTGGGCGTGGTGGCACATGCCTGTAATGCCAGCTACTCAGGAGGCTGACGCAGGAGAATCGCTTGAATCTGGGAGGTGGAGGTTGCCGTGAGCTGAGATTGTACCATTGCACTACAGCCCGGGTGACAGAGCAAGAACCTATCTCAAAAAAAAAAAGGAAAAAAAAAAAAAAAGAAAAAGAGTTATTTGGTGTCATCAATAGTAAAACTGAAACGAGATAGCCCCAATTACTAATGGTGTTAATACGTATGGTTGGATTAATTTTCTCTAACTTTGCTCATTTCTACCAGGCACAGAAGAAGAGCCACTGAATTTTGAGATTGACCTAGGGCTGACAGTTTGTTAGATTGGTAGCCTGCAACCTAAGGACTAGGAAACTGACCATTATAGTGATAGAAAACTAGTTTATGACATCTAAAATGAAGTTCCACAGGTTTGTATGAAAGTGTGGTTTTTAAGAATTAGACATACTATGATACTACGGAGACTCTGAGACATTTAATAAATCAGAACATCAGATACCTAAAGTGAAAAAGAAGTTAAAGTCATTTGAATTTATGAGCTCAAAGAATTAAGGATAGGTGTGGGTCATCTGCCTGGATTTTGAAATTGACCACAAGGAAGAGATGGGTTGGGTGGAGAGGTTTGTGTTGAGTCAGGTGCCTAGTCCCTCAGTAAATGCGGGGAGTGAGCAAGAGGATGACCGTAATTAGGAGTGGCAATGTGTGGTATAGCTAGAGGCATGAATATCAGGGAAATACATTTTTATACTAGTGTGCAGCAAAAATTGTTGGAAGACTATATAAGTATTTGAAAGCTTGTAGTTGGGAGTTGGAAATTTTCTGACTTAGTATTAAAGCCAGGGAGAAGAAACAATCACTTGAGATGGTTAAAACAAAGTGATGTTTTAGATAGTGACATCCAGACTTTAGTAAGATGATGTGGAAGCTTTCTGTGGAGAGGCTGAAGGTATAGGAGCATTTTAATGAAAGGGAGCAAGGAGGACTCAGTGAAACCAGCTGGGAAAGAGGGTGCTAAAGAGATGTGAAACCAGTGGAGGAGGGAGTGGTACAGGGTAAAGGGGGAAAAACCACACACATTATTGGCAAGGAACAAAACAGGGGAAACGACAAGTGGTCACAGGGTGTTTATTGGTGCATAGAGTGGGGAAGGGCAGGATGCCATACTTATGATTCCTGATCCTGGTATTAAATTTAACTGACAACAGACTAGCCTAATGTTCTGGGCTAGGTCTCTGTGGCTTAACTATTTGATGTATCATAGACATCAAAACTGATGATTATATAAAAATATGGTCATAAAATATATAATTTAAGGTGGAGAAATACATAATTTTATAATGCCATTATGTCAATTTGTGAAATACATGCATTCATATATACAAGAATTAGAAAATAAAAAGTAAAAATAGCTGTGCTAAGTTGGTGCAATTGTGTGCTCTCTCCCATCAGTATGTGTCATAATGTTCCTTTAATTTTTTTCAAAAGTGGTGAATAATCCATTTTTTCTTTACTTCTTAAAAAGTAACCTTTGTTCTGAATTCCAGTTATTTTTTCTTCTATGAACCTTTTCATCGAGTAGCTGTGGTTTAGTATTTGTCTTTCCAATAGTTTCTTCTTTATTCTTAGATTCTGTTTATTTTTCCTATCCACTTTTAAATTCCCCCTTTTCTCATAGGGAATTCTAGCCTGTTCATTTAACCTTTGAATCCACTTTTCCTAAGGATTATCAATGTAGGACAAACACTAATGGGTTTAAAAATTATCCCAAGAATTTAGGAGTCACCACATAGGTCTAAATAGAAAGATACATTTTTGAGGTTCAGCAGAAGGTATTTGCTTTGAATACAGACCAAGGGTAGTAATTAAAACCACTAAGATGGCAATCTTACGTGTATATGAAATTTCTCCTTCTGGAAATAATTAGAAGAGGGGCATATGAGCATCTTTTGTGGAGAGTACCGAAGTTTGGGAGTCAAAAGAGAACGCAGATCAAATAAGATGATCTCCTTATCTCCAACGCTACATTTTAAAATAACAGGGACACAGGTTCTGACAGAGGAAGAAAATATATAAAAACATAACTCCACAGGAATTATGTGACCTAAAGAAAGCTTAATAATTCAGAATACAAACTGCTAGGGCTCAGATGTTTTATCCCCACCAAAACTCATGTTGAAATTTGATCCCCAATGAAGTAATGTTGGGAGATTGGTCCTAGTGGGAGATATTTGGGTCATGGAAGCTGATTCCTCAGGAGTGGCTTGGTGGTGTTCTCTCAGTAACAAAGGAGTTCTCACTCTTGAGAAACTAGATTAGCTCTTGCAGGAATGGACTAGTTCCCATGAGAGCAGGTTGTTACAATGTGAGGTTCCTCCTCCTGTCTGGTATCTCTTTGCACATGTCAGCTTCCCCTTTGACTATCTACCATGTTTTGACTGAGGACAAAAACCCTCACCAGAAGTGAAGCAGATGCTGAAGTCATGCCCTTAAACGTTTCAGCATGCAGAATTGTGAGCTAAATAACCTATCTTTTTTGTAAATTACCCACTCTCAAGTATTCTGTTAAAGCAACATAAAATGGACTAGGATGTAGACGAAAACATTACTTTGTAAAATGCTGACCCTAAGTAGCATTTTTTTTTTTTTTTGTATTTTCCACTGTCAGCTACATAATAGCATTAAAAACATTCCAAGTAGATTGATGTAGAGTTCTCAGGCATGCTATACTAAAATATTAGTTAAATAAAATAAAGTTGGATTATATTTATTCTTAAAGCTATCAAGTGAACAATAATTGATTCAGCTAGTTATTCTTTTTCCAATAAATTAATATTAAATGCACACATTGTATGGTATGTTCCTCATCAGAAAATGTTAAATACAATTTAAAGGAACAGCAGTATTTGCCAAATAACAAAACAACACTATAGATAAAAATGTTAACATTATATAAAAACTTCTTTACAATCTTAACAAACGTGTGGCATTGTCTGTGCTGAAATCAGTTTACAATAATATGCTTTGCACTTTTTTTTTTTTTTTGAGATGGAGTGTCGCTCTGTCACCCAGGCTGGAGTGCAGTGGTGTGATCTCAGCTCACTGCAACCTCCGCCTTCTGGGTTCAAGTGATTCTCCTGTCTCAGTCTCCTGAGTAGCTGGGCCTACAGGTGCACACCACCATGCCTGGCTAATTTTTCTATTTTTGCAGAGACTGGGTTTTGCCCTGTTGGCCAGGCTGATCTCGAACTCCTGACCTCAAACGATACACCCACCTCAGCCTCCCAAAGTGCTAGGATTACAGGCCATCTTCCTCATTTCTCATTAGTCATAGTTAAAACATTAAGGCAAAGAATATATTGAAACCTGTAAAAGAATGTTAACTGTAAGCATTTACAAAAGTGACTTAATCAAAACTTGTTTATTGTTTGCATTTTAGTGGGCTTCTATAGCTTTTTTTAAATAAAACAGAATATTCTAAAAAAGTAAAGAGTAAAACAGATATTTGTTGTTTTAATAAGGCTTGAAATCTTTTGCTGCCTTATTTTAAAATATGGTATGGATATTTTATTTCTATCATATTAAGGCTTTAAATTACTTCAAAATGTTAAAAATTATAACTGTGTGGAGAGTGAGAAAAGGATGGAATTAGGTATGAATCTGGGGGGAAACTTCTCACAAAGTATTATGATCTTCCTATTTAACTAGCTTAGTAGCTTTGCCTAATTCATCTTCTGTTTCCTTAGGAATGGTTGAATATAGTTGTAAGTGGCTTGTTGTCTTAATCATAAAACTGGTTTGGTCCAGCAATATACTTTGCAGAACACCATGTAAGTTTAGCTTACTTCACCTTTTTTTTGTATCCAATAGATGTGAGATAAGATCTTGCAATTCTTATTATTGAATTACAGAAATTAAGTATAATTTACTTACTTAGGGCTTTGAGGATTCTTGGTCTGATTTAACCTAGGTTTCTAGTTTAATATTTAAAATATTGGTGAGATTGGCAGGAATAGGGCTGAAGTAATAATGAATGGTGGTAGGAGGAGGATTTGTTTTATGTTTTAAAATTGCAATTTTAATGTTATTAGTTGTTAGGAACATCATTAGTGATGTGGAATAAATTAGATGTATATAAAAGTACAGGTTGAGAAGAGCTATGAAAGCCATGAATGTAGGTATAATGAGGCTATTATTTTTTGTTATTTCTTGAATGATAGCTCATTTGGGTAAAAATCCTGTTAGCAGGGGCAGTTCTCCTAGGAATAGTAGAGTAACAAGGATTATAGATGTTAGTAATGGTCATTTATTTCACATATAGGATAGTGATAATGTTGTGTTACTTATATTTGCATTGAATAGTATAAATAGGTTACTGTTGATATTAGGTAAATTAGTAGATTTGAGAATGACGGTGGGGATGTAAATTAAAATTGCGATTACTCAACCTATGTGGGTAACTGATGAATAGGCTAGAATTTTTTATTGTGTTTGAGTCCTCTTGAACCTCCTAGTAGAATGAATAGTACTGCGATTGCTAACAGTATATTTTGGTCTAGTGAGGAAAAGATTTAGAACATAATAGAAATTGGGGCTAGTTTTTGTCACATAAAAAGAATCACAGCTGATGTTGGGGAAATCCCTTGTGTTACTTCTGGAACTCAGAAGTGAAAGGGGGAATTCCCAGTTTCATTGCTAAAGTTACAATAATTATTGGAGATGCTGTTTGGTTGAGCATATTTATAACTACTAGGAGAAATTAGTTTGGCAGTAGTCATTTAACTTTAGTGACTTGTAGGTCTGCAATGATCCTGCCTACTGAACCTGGAAAACTCAGGTTAGAATAGAGGAGAAAAGACTGGACTGGATACTAGAGCTCCTAGATTCTCTTCCTCCACTGTCTAAAATCCACTGTATAACCTTGCAGAAATTCTCTTGGCCTTGACTTCACATCAGTCAAAAGAGGAGGTTGATGTAGATAATCTCTTAGGTCTCTCCCAGTTCTAATAGCTATGATTCTAGCTTTCAAGTTTGTTTTTCATTTTCATGATTGCATGAAGAGATTCCTTGCATACCTCCTTTGTCTGTCAAATAAATACATTAACAAAGAAATAAGTTTAGCAGTGGGAAGAGTAGATTCCTATTAAAATATTTTTGTTCCCCATATTGTTGTTGAATCATATAGATTTCACTGAGAGATGGTTAGCTATTGGCAACAATTTTGGTCTAATATTGTTCTAGCATTATAAACTAACTAGAGTTCTCAGGCCACCCAAAATTCCATCAGGACTGCACGGAGATTATGAGCTGCCTTATTTATTGTCAGTTTAATGAATTTGACCTGTATTTTAAAAAGAGTCCGACAAATTGTAAGTTTTTTTTTTCTATGAAAAGGTATGAATATTACTATAGGATCACCACACAGGAGGCAAAGTCTGTTTTTCTTTATGTTTTAGGGTGTTTTTTTTGTTTGTTTTTGACCACAAATATATTTTCAAAACTCACAGAGCATAAAAATGCCAATACTGTAGAAAAACCCAAACTTCTTTACAATGTTAATGGATTTTCAGCATCATCGGAAATGATATCAGTTTATAATGATATACTTTGCATGTTTGAGCAAGTTTTGAACATTCATAGAATTTTCAACTTTATTATTCATCTCAAAAGTCTCACAACGATGCCAGAAGGTAGACAGCTTAAGGTCCCATTTGGAAGATGGAAAACATGAGGTAAAAAACATTACATGATTTCTACAAAACCATTCAATAAGTCAGACACCTAACTAGAAATAGGACATATAAATTCTGTTTAAAAAAATCCACTTTTCCATTCTTGGGTTTTCTTATAACCTTGTGTATTTATTTCTCTCATTTGTGCTTAAATATCATTGAACTCAATTGAATCAAGAACAGAAATATTTAAATCAGTATACACAGTTTCACAGATACTTACACACAAAAAGGTATCACAGTCTTATTAAATATAAATAAGATTACACAAAACACATATTCATTGTTATAGAAATTAAACAGAGGAAAGTGATTTTTTGGTAGACAGATTTGCTGTCCCATATCTACTAAAGGAAGTGTTTAGCTTTAATATAAAATATGTTCATCATCAATCAAGCCCATTTTTAATATGCTAAACATTCTCAAAAACTTCAAATGTTTCTATGCTATATACAAACTGTAGAAGTTTAAGTGAAGGACGTGTAAGAATTTAAGTTTTTACTCTGCTTTCCCTGGTGGTATTTAGTTACACCTAGTCATTGACTCAAATTCGATGACATTTCGTTTTTAAAGAGGAAATGTATATAATAAGCTTTTTGTGTTTATATCTTATTGACATGTGAATAATAACTGGGAGATATTTTAGTTGTATTTCTCTCATTTACATATATTACATA
The DNA here is from genome assembly GCF_047675955.1 of Chlorocebus sabaeus. Classification (NCBI taxonomy): domain Eukaryota; kingdom Metazoa; phylum Chordata; class Mammalia; order Primates; family Cercopithecidae; genus Chlorocebus; species Chlorocebus sabaeus. The sequence continues at coordinate 1,319,131 of NC_132910.1, read as the reverse complement.
TAAACACATGTACATGTAAACTAACAAAATTTTCTAACACTAGGGAAATTAATAGTCTAGACTTTAGTAAATCAGGGCAACAAATCGAATCTCACATTTGAGGTCTATAGATGGATACAGATGCATCTCTGCAGTCAGAACCACAGTGACAAATGATTGTCACAGCCTATGACTACTTGTCTATAAGCAGACATAGTTCAAAGTATATTCAAGAGGCATAAGAGTGACTTTCAAAAAATTCTAGTAGTTCACCGAATTTGTTTTACAATGTAATTCAAAGTACTTTGAAATCAATTACATGGCTTTAAAGAGGCAAAGACCAATTTTTTAAAAGTATAGTAAGTTATATTGAGGAGTCTAAAACACATTATTAACGATAAATAGAAGCTAATTCATATTGAGAGACTACTGTGTGCAGACACTATTGCAAGTGTGGTACTTGTTTTGATTCATTTAATTCTCAAAACAACTATATGAGGTAGTACTACTTTTATTCCCATTGTAGAGGTGAAAGAGTTAATGAAGGGAGACATTAAGGAACTTGAGCAAGGACACACAGCTCCTATGAGGCAGAGACAATGTTTCAGCTTGAGGAGCCTGGTTCAAAGTCAATGCTATCACTATTGCCATCATTAGGATTTGGGCCGTATGTAACACTTACTTGAAAAATTGAGTTCATTTATCTTAAAGCTTGCCAAGGCATTCACTTCCATACAACAAAGATTTATTTAGTTCATAGTATATGCCAGGCACTGTCCTAAGTGCTTTACACTAAGCTTTACACAAATCAGCTCTGATATTCTGACAGACATCTGACCTGATACTCTGATGGACATCTGACTTATCAGAGAGCTGAAGACCTACAAAAGTACCAGTTGCCATATACTGATATAAATATTTCTAAGTAAATAATTGGATAGCTCATTCCATCAAAAATTAGCATGCTTGTCCTGTTACTAATTATTTGAAACCAACTCTCCTAGCCTTCATCTGCTTCTTTTTATCCTCTTGTGCTCATGGAAAAACACTCCCAAGAGTCTTCGTTTTGTTTTGTTTTGTTTTTTCCTTTCTGGGCCAACTACAACTAACATATAGATGGCAAGATGCTGTTAAAGAATAAATCAGAAATGCTTCTTAACAACGCAACATGCTTCCTGAAGCTAGTACTTGAGTGTGTAACACTGTGTTAACAGCAAGTTCAGATACATTTAAAAACTTTTAAAATGTCAACTGTTGAGGTTAGTGATAATGCTCTGTATTATTAGCTATAAGCCAGGTCAGAGTTCAAGTCATATTGCAAATCCCGTGCTTCTCCATTCTTGCACACTGAAGGTCCACTTATCAGTTCTAAAATGTTGAAGCCCTGAGTCTTCAGGGAAGACTGCTCTTTTTCACTAGAAGAATCTCAGGTGCTCCAGGTATTATATGAGGTAAGATTTTGGCATTACTGGCAGCTCTTCATATCTTGTGGAAAACGATGTTCCTGTCTTCGATTGAGGGAAACCACTTATTTATCTTATTAGGAAGTATCACAAGCAGTTTCCCTTGTGAGTAAGGAATAGGTGCTATCTGTCATTTACTGTGTCTTCTTCCCTCATGGTAGAGAAGTTTTGATCTTATGTACATAAAGACCACCTCATGATACTAGATTTGTCTGGGTTTGAAGGGTTTCTTGACATCTAGCAAAAACACTAATCCAAACTACACTAATTTAAACAATAGAAAATATTCAGGAGTATCAGCTCCGTGTGCCATGTGTATAACTCACAGACAATCCACACTACATACCAGTCTTTGAGGCAATCCAATCTCGATACTTAGTTACTCTGGTGTAGACCCCAGGTTTTTTGGGAAGAGCACATGATTGTCCCCAACTTACTATACCTACAATGTACCAGATGTCATGATTATCATAAACCAGAGGTCCACCAGAATCACCCTGAAATAAAAACATATTTTAAGTTGTTAACTCTACTTTAATTCAGTAGGAAGGTATTGTAATCTGATGTTCACAGAAAAAGAAAGGAAATTGGTACACAGACTACAGACTATGTAATGGGTCTCTTAACTGAATAAAAATTTTTGCTAGACTTTAAAGGGTATTGTTTTTCTTAGGAAGGCTAACACTCATTCACAGGAAATGGTTACATTATTTCTGTTTCAGTATCCTTAGGTGTTGGTTTTTTTTTTTTTTTTTTTTTTTTCCCTAGTTTGACCATACCTGTTTAGCATGGTTTAGTAACTATGTATATAAAATGTTAAATGTGAGGTTAGCATTTGTAAGCCTAGGTATGCAATTTCAAGGATCTCTTCCAAATGCTGTATTTTATGGACCTATTCTTGGTCTTGATTGTATTTTATGGACCTATTCTTGGTCTCCTTTTCTTTAACTCATCTACTTCTAATTAGTTTTCTTTTTTTCTTTTTTCTTTTTTTTTTTTTTTTTTGAGACGGAGTCTCGCTTTGTCGCCCAGGCTGGAGTGCAGTGGCCGGATCTCAGCTCACTGCAAGCCCCGCCTCCCGGGTTCATGCCATTCTCCTGCCTCAGCCTCCCGAGTAGCTGGGACTACAGGCGCCCGCCACCTCGCCCGGCTAATTTTTTTGTATTTTTAGTAGAGACGGGGTTTCACCGTGTTAGCCAGGATGGTCTCGACCTCCTGACCTCGTGATCCGCCCGTCTAGGCCTCCCAAAGTGCTGGGATTACAGGCTTGAGCCACCGCACCCGGCTAATTAGTTTTCTTGCTAAATTTTTATAAGCTCCTGTAAATCTCTTTTGATAAACAAAAAGAAGAACAAAGAAGATTAAGTAAATAAACAAGTAAGTAAATAAATATGTGGTCGTTAAAAGTGTGGTCTAAGCAGCTGAACTGCCGGTTTCAGGTCCAGCTCTATTAATTACTGGCTGTATGACCCTAGGTAAGATACTTAAGCTTTCTGTGCCTCTTCCTCACTTATTTATTTATCTGTTTCTTTAATTATTTATTGAGTTCCTACTCTATCTCTGAGGTAATCTGATGTCTATTAGGGATAAAATAATGACCAAAAATGAAAGGCCCCTGTGCTCATAGAGTTTGAAGTTTAGGTTAAATATATATATATATAAAATAAACCTAAAAACAAACACGTAATTACTATTATGATAATTACTTTGGTAACATACAACAGGGAAATTTGACTGATAAGGAAAAACAGGACAGTTTCCCCTGATGAGTATAATTGAGCTGATATCTGAAGGAAGAAGAGCTAACCACAAGGGAATTGGGAGTTAGGTGTGTTATAGGCAGAGGGAACAGTATTGCAAATGCTCTGTGGCATGAAGGAGCCTGGCAAATGCAAGGGTCTAAAAAAGGAAGTGGGTGGAGAGAGGAGTGTAAGAGGGGCAAATAGTGTGTGATGAGTCTGGAAGGTAAGGAAAGACAAGTCCTTGTAGAGCCTTGTAGGTCTTTAGAAGTTTTTGTTTGTATCTTAAGACTAAAGGTAAGCCACTGAAGTGTTCTCAGAGAGAGATCTGACGTGATTAGCATTTCTTTAGAAATAGTTCTGGCTCTTATGCGACTAACACTTGAGAGGAGCATAAGAGTAAAAATGAGGAAATTAGCAAGACAGCTAGTGTAGTTGTCTGGTCAAGGGAGGAAGGAAAGGAGCATGAAAGAGAGGCAAGGAAAGGCAATAGAGAAATGGTGATGCAGAAATATTTAAGAAGGTAAAACATCCTATTAAGACTGAATCATGAAGAAGTGGAAAATCTGAAGAAATGGAAAACCTGAACAGACCAATAATAAGTAAGAATATGGAATCAGTAATTAAAAAGTCTCCCACCAAAGTCAAGTCTAGGACCAGATGACTTCGCAGTTCAATTCTACCAAACATCTAAAGAAGAACTAATACCAAGCCTTCTTAAACTCTTCCAAAAAACTTAAGAGGGAATACTCCCAAACTCATTTGACAAGGTGAGGATTACCTTGATACTAAAGCCAGATAAGGACACTACAAGAAAAGAAAATTATGGGTCAATATTCCTGATAAGCATAGGACATAAAAATCCCTAACAAAATACTCCTGAACCAAATTCAACTAGATTGAAAGAATCACTCACTATTATCAAGTGGGATTTATCCCTCAGATGCATGAATGGTTCAATATATTTGAATCAATAAGTGTGATTCATTACATTAACAAAATGAAGGCTAAAAACCATGATCAATTCAACAGATGCAGGAAAACCTTTTGACAAAAGTCAACACACTTTTGTAAGAAAAGCTCTCAACGTAATAGGTGTATGTCAAACACAATAAAAGTCATATATTGGCTTTCATTATTAAAACCATAGTAAAATGTTTAAAGTGTTTCCTGTAAGACCAGGGACGTCAAACGGATGTCTATTCTGATTTCTTTTCAATGCAGTTCTGGAAGTTGTCACTAGAGAAATTAGGCAAGAGAAAGAAACAGAAGACATTCTAATAGAAAAGGAAGAGATGAAATTGTCTTTGTGTGTTGACAACATGATCTTATAGATAGAAAACCCTAAAACCAACAAAAAGCTGTTAGAAGAGATAAACAAATTCAGTAAGTTTGCAGAATACAAAATCAATATAGCAAACTCACTAGTGTTTCCATATACTAACAGTGAGCTATCTGAAAATGAAATTAAGAAAACTATCCATTTACAATAGCAACAAAATATACAACACTTGGGTGTAAATTTAACTGAGGAGGTGAACACTTTGTATACTGAAAACTATAAAATATTGAAGAAAGAAGTGGAAGAAAACACACAAAAATGAAAAGATATTCCATGTTTATAAATTGGAAGAATTATCATTGTTAAAATGTTCATTAAAATGTTAAAATTATCATTGTCAAAATGCATTCCCTACCAAAATTCCAATGCCATTTTTCACAAAGAGAGAAAACAATCCTTAAATCCTATAGAAGCAAAAAAGAACCTTGAATAGTCAAAATAATTCTGAGCAAAAAGAACAGGCTAGAGGCATTAGACTACCTGGTTTCAAAATGTCTTATAAAGCGTGTTACTGGCATAATAAAAGACTCATCAACTAATGGCATAGAATAGAAAGCCAGGAAAAAAAGAAAAACACATATTTATGGTCAACTGATTTTTTGACAAAGATGCCAAGAATACACACTGAGGAAAACATAGTCTATACAATAAAAGGTGCTGGGAAAATTGGTTATCTATATCAGAATAATAAAATTAGGCTGGACGTGGTGGCTCACGCCTGTAATCCCAGCACTTTGGGAGGCTGAGGCAGGTGGATCACTTACGGTCAGGAGTTCAAGACCAGCCTAGTCAACATGGTGAAACCTCGTCTTTATTGAAAATATAAAAGTTAGCCAGGCGTGGTGGCGTGTGCCTGCAGTCCCAGCTACTCAGGAAGCTGAGACAGGAGAATAGTTTGAACCTGGAAGGCAGAGGTTGCAGTGATTCGAGATCGAGATCGTACCACTGCAATCCAGCCTGGGTGACAAAGCAAGACTCTGTCTCAAAAAAAAAAAAAAAAAACTCAAAATGGATTAAAAACCTAAACTTAAGACCTGAAACTATAAAACTACTAGAAGAAAACAGAGGAAACACTCCACGACATTGGTTTGGGCAAGAATTTTTGTTTTGAATATTACCTCAAAAACTCAGGCAACAAAAGCAAAAATAGGCAAATGAGATTTCATCAAACTGAAAAGCTTTTGCACAGCAAACAAACAAAACAAAAAAAACACAATAAAGTGAAGAGACAACTCACAGAATGGGAAAACATGTTTGCAAACCATGTATTTGATAAGGGCTTACATCTAAAATTTATAAAGAAGTTAATTAACACAATAGCAAAAAATAAAACAAAACAAAACCTAATTTTAAAAAATTGGCAAAGGACTTAGATACCTCTCAAAAGAAGACATGCAAATGGCCATCACATTCATGAAAAAAAAGCTCAGCATTACAAATCATTAGGGAAATGAATTTAAACCACAAAGAGATACATCTTTACTCCTGCTAGAAGGGTTTTTATAAAAAAGATGAAAGTCAAGTATTGATGAGGATGAAGAGAAAAGGGAACCCTTATACACTCTTGGTGGAAATGTAAATTAGTACAGATATTATTGAAAACACTATGGAGGCTCCTTATAAAACTAAAACAGAACTATCATATGATCTAACAACCCCACCTCTGGGAATATATTCAAAAAATTAAAATCAGTATGTCAAAGGAATATCTGTGCTCTCATGTTCACTGCAGCATTATTCACAATAGCCAAGATTTGGAATCAACCTAAGGGTTCATCAGTGTGTGAAGAGATAAAGAAAATATGGTATATTTACAAAATAAATATTATGCAGCCATAAAAAGAATAGATTCTGTCCATTTGGGACAACATAAATGAATTTATGCTAAGTGAAATAGGCCAGGCACAGAAAGACATATACATCATTTCACCTATATGTGCAATCTAAAAAAGTTGGATTCATAGAAGTAGAGAGTAGACTGATGATTACCAGAGTCTGGGTGGGCCTAGGGTGGTGGAGAGTGAGGGAAGGGGCAGTTGCTAGTCAGAGGGTGCAAAGTTTCTGCAAGGAGGAATAAGTTTTAAGATCTACTGCAAAGCAGGGTGATATAATCAATAATACTCTATTATAGACTTCAAAATAACTAAGAGAGTAAAATTTAGATGTCTATCACAAAAAAAGTTAAGTGAGGTGATGAATATGTTAATTAGTTTTACTCAACCATTCCACATTGTATACATGTATCAAATGTCACATTGTACTCCGTAGATGTAATACAACTATGATTTATCAATAAAAAACAATAGTGAAATCTGAGCTGGAAAAGTAGAAGATGGAAGAAAGGAAAGGATTAATGAACTGTGAGAAAACAGAGAAATCAATGGACAATAGGTGTCCATGAAGTTGAAAAAAGACTGTTTTTCGTTCAGTCAACACATATTTTCACCAGTCTATTTCAGGTGCAGTAAATAAAATAGATTAAAATATGTCTTCCTTCATGAAGCTCACATTTTAGTTAGTGGAGAAATAGGCAATAAGCTAGATAAATGAAAATACTGCATACTGCATGGTGACAAAGCCTAAGGAGAAAAATAGAACAAAGAAAGGACACAAGGAATGTCCATGTAGGTTGTGCACGTTGGGAATGAGAGTTGGTAGACTAGGGTGTAACATAGTAAGTGTATCTAGGGAAGCAGTAGTTAAAAAGCAAGGGGGAAACACTGGGGGATAGGAGTCAAAAAGGAAGATGTAAATAAGCATTTTTGGAGATGGAGCAGTTTTTGATAACAAGGCCCATAGTATGACTCTAAGAGGAAGGTCTGAGGTGGCTGAAGAGTATAGAAGATCATTGGAGAAGAGGAGGTCTAGGAACTAAAAGTCCAGGATTTAAACAGGTCAGTGTTGCTAACGCAGGGCTACTGCAGGCCTTTGCAGTAGATCTCAAGATCTACTGTAAAGAAAACCTGTTTCAGGTGTCGCTGTCATTAAAAAATGCAAGGGGCGAAGGGAAATGACTGGGAGGCTGGGGGATGAATAAGGATAATTATGATATTGCTTTTATCTCATTACATTAAATGAAATAATGTATAAAAAGTGCTTAATTTTTGGCTTAGCATATATTAAACACTCAATACAATTATTATTATTGTTTTGATTATTAAATAAACTCAGTTCTTGGTGTAAGAGATGCCATTTTTTTTTTCTCCTAGGTAAAATATATGCCAAAGTCAGAAATAGCTAATGGAAACTTTCCCCACAAACTTTTGGCCTTTACTTTAAACTTACCTTACATGCATCTATTTTTCCTTCCATGAATCCAGCACATAACATTCCTGGAGTTATCAGGCCATCATACACATCCTTTCTGTTACACACATCATTGCTTATGGTTTCCACTCTGGCTTGCCGAAGTTTATTTTGTATAGGTCCTATTGCACAAATGGACAAAGAAACAAATAAACGATATTCCTCAAATACAATTGTATCTAAGACATAAAAGACACATAAATTGTACATTTTATATTCTCAGTAGCAAAAGCCAAAGATTATTTTATTAACATTAGGTATCATCTTATTTTCTGTGCCATAAATGTCTACATGCAAGGAGCCATAAATATACATGTCCCAGTATTACATCACATTTGTAGATCTCTCAAGGCTATTAGGAGCTTTAAAACTACATGTGAAATATTACATATGCATGCATTTTTTTCATGAGGAAAGGGCCCCTAGTCCTCATTAGATTCTCATAGAGGTTCATAACATTGGTCTTGTCCAACTGCCACATTTTCCGTATAAGGAAACCATGGCCCCTGGAAGTTCACTGATATTCCTAAAGCTATTCACGTAGAAACCAGGACACAGCTGCACAGATCTCTTCACCCTACTCTACTCTGTCATGTATTATTTAGGGGTATCTCACAGCATGGGAAGCAAAATTAATGCCCAATATATGCATCAGTGATCTGATGACAATACAGAACGGGACTGGATGTTAGGAGGAGAGGATACTGCCTAGTTGAATACAGAAAATAAGTAGTTTAGGGCTCTGGGTTGAAGCTATTGGTGAATACCCCTGTGCTAGCTGTAAGAGACTTTTAAGAACATCTCACAAAGCCAAGTTGGATATGCATGGAGCATTTGGAAAACTTTTCATATAATAAAATTCTGTCAAAAAAAAAAAAAAAAAGCTAGATTAAGATACATTAGCACTACATGACTAGGCGCGGTGGCCCACGACTGTAATCCCAGCACTTTGGGAGGCCAAGGCGGGTGGATCACGAGGTCAGGAGATCGCGACCATCTTGGCTAACACGGTGATACCCTGTCTCTACTAAAAACACACACATAAAAAAAATTAGCCAGGCGTGGTGGTGGGTGCCTGTAGTCCCAGCTACTCAGGAGGCTGAGGCAGGAGAATGGTGTGAACCCGGGAGGCGGAGCTTGCAGTGAGCCAAGATCACGCCACTGCCCTCCAGCCTGGGCCACAGAGCAAGACTCCGTCTCAAAAAAAAAAAAAAAAATATATATATATATATATATATATATAATATTAGCACTAGTTTTTGTTTGTTTGTTTTTTTCAGGATATCCTTGAAAGAAACTTAAGTGTCTCTCTCTCTCTCTCTTTTTTTTTTTTCCAGGTTCTAACTCTTACTAGTTTATTTGAAAAATCCTGGAAAAAGCTCTTGGATGTAACAATAAAAGGTGAATTTTTCCTTTTAATGCGGCCCTGTAACACACATTCTCAAACCTCAAGTCATCCAATATAGCTTTTGTGTTTTTTCTTATAATTCATGTGTATGAATGCATAGAGCTGCCATTTTTTAAACGAAAAAATATAGAATATCACGGTCTTTTTGGATTTCTTTTAAGGCCTTTTGGTATAGCCAAGCTGAAGTAATGCCTATGCATTGTTTTGTTATTATGGTAATAACAAGTTCTAGTTTATAATAATATATAGCACTTAGTTGGGATTAGGAGCAATGATATACTGCTTTTTAGTAACTGATAAATAGTATGTTTTTATATATTTTAACTAGAAGTGAGGAGAAAAAAGAAACTATTTTTAATATATATAAAACATACCCTAATAAAGTATATGCATAAAATGATAGATTAGATAAGAAGAAAAATTAAAAAGAAAACAGCTTATAATATTCCTGATTAATTAGAGTTCCTAAATATAAAAACAAATGAAAGTACCTTGTCATTTAAAAAATTAGCACATTATACAACTTTTACGTATCTCGGAGGAAATAAAGATCTTGTGACACTGTTCTGAGGAATCGTTACCTTTATAAAAATCGAAGGCTTAATTTTGCAAATACAACTTTCAAGCTGTATGAGCAAATTTTACTTACATGAAAGGCACAAGATAACATCACGTTGAAGAACTTTATCTGTAAATTTCTTAAAGTCTAGTCACAAGTTACTGGAAACTTCATAAGGAATCACAGAACTGTTTTTTAACATGATATTCTGATTCATACTGAGAACTGCATACTCTTTATATCACAAATATAAATTGAAGTAAGAGTGAAGATTTAGAGAGAGAACAGTTTATTATTTTGGATGCTACCTGCTTTACGCAGTGTTGGTTACTTAGAGCAGAAAATTAAAATTGAATTATTTTTCATTTTCTACAGCTTATCTGCTGTATTTTCAGTTTGTAAAAAAAAAAAAAAACGTATTTTCACGTTACTGCAATTTTTGAAGAGTCAATCACTGAAAGAAATTTTAAAGTAAAGTCCTGCTCTACTAGCTTCCTACATTGGAATACAAGAATACAGGAAGTGCATTCAACAGGAAGTTACATAGTTCTACAGTACAACCTGTCTAAAAGACTTGCAAGGGACCAACACAGTGACTTTATCTCTTCAGATTAGGCAAAAGCAGAGGCAAATGAAAAATGATCTTAAAAAAAAAAACATATTAAAAACATTCCTGTATGAAAATGAATACTTGTTTGCACTTAGATTTAGTGCTATAGAGAGGAACTGAGGCACAATGAAACTAAGTGCACAAAGGGAACATGTCTGAAATAAAACAATTTTCAATGTGACCGAAACTCTTCGCCATTAGATATGACTTATGATAGGGTTGGAGAACTACTTTTTCATATTAAAGAACATTACAAACACCAGGGACTGGCCAAGCTATGTTTTATAAATAATATGTAGGGTGATATTAAAATTATATTGCAACTAAAATTCTAATTTTTAAAATCACTTATAATTTTGATTTTTAATAAAATTACTAGCTCTTTTGCTAAATTAAAATTAACTTCAAATCAATAACACCTTATTAAATTTCTGGAGGACTATTAGTTTAGCAATGATAATGTACATTTCTCAGTTTCCCAAACAAGCTCTACCAGATACACATATTTTCTTCATTTATGTCAGTATGAGATGTTCTTTCCACAGAATTTAAAGCATTTTTCGAAAAGGTTGAATATGATTCTTCAAAGAACAGCTCTTCTAATGGCGACTTGGCAGAAACAGTAATGTTGTAATTGGAAATATGTTGCCTTGGATGGTAACTGTTTGCTTATTCTATTCATCATGACTCTAGCAACGCATGCCATCTATGTACTTGCTGTCCTTTTGACTCTTTCATTTCAGTCCAGTGATTGAGTTCTTCTTCTCCAGAGAGCTGTTGTGACCTAAAGAAATCCGGCCTATCATCTCTTTACTTCTCATGCTGCGTTTGTTATACACAGTCAGTATGAGTGTCACATCAGAAAGCTGAAATAGGGCCCCTTGAAAAACAAAAGTTTCCTTGTACACTGGATTTGGCTGCCCTCTGCAGATGGGTATCTTGCATTTGGACATCTCTTGATCCATGGATTTCAGCAGAGTTAACTTAATATATGTATTGGGTGGTCTATTTGCTGCCAAATTTTTGAATAGGCTGCCTTTTATCACTTCTGCTGATAGTCTTCCAGTTGTGGCATTACAAAACAGGCTAATGAGAATTTCTGGAACTGAGCCGAGTTCAAGAGACTGACATGAGGATATGCTTTCACTACACAACATTTCTGACATTATCATTTGGGAGTCACGGCCAAATTTTATCTTGTGAATTGTTCCTTGTACTCTATTCTGAACCAAGATCTGGAAGCCCTCCAACATTTTCAAAACAGAACTGCTTATTAATATAGAGAAAAAGAAGCAGCATCAAGATAATACCCCAACAGCTGACGAAAATCCAACTGCCTCTGGAGATACTTTTCTAAAACAGATAAGTTCATGAACTCCACATGTTCTCTCTCCACCTTCAATTGCCATGATGTGTTCACCATGGAACGCACCAACTGATGGTGAAACTTAAGTATTTCTTATTTCTCCTTAAAACATTCAGTTAATCTCTTTCTTTCTTTCTCTCTCTCTCCCTCCCTCTCTCTCTCTCTCTCTCTCTCTTTCTTTTTCTGTTTTGAGACGGAGTCTTGCTCTGTCACCAGGCTGGAGTGCAATGGCACAGTCTTGGATTACTGCAACCTCCACCTCCCAGGTTAAAGCAATTTTCCTGCCTCAGCCTCCCAAGTAGCTGGGACTACAGGCATCCACCACCACACCTGGCTAATTTTTTTTGTATTTTTAGTAGAAAAGGAGTTTCATCATGCTGGTCAGGACGGTCTTGATCTCCTGACCTCGTGATCCCCGACTCAGCCTCCCAAAGTGTTGGTATTACAGGCGTGAGCTATCATATCTGGCCTCATCTTTCTCTTTAAAGTAGAGTGAACTAGTACCTAGAAATCTTAAGTTCTGGTATTTAATTTATACAATTACTAGACTTGATGTCTTTTAACACCCCTAGTAGGTTGGACAGAGGAAAAAGACACAGATTTTATTAACTAACCAAAAAAATTGCTCAAAATATTTATAAACCATTTTAATGTTTATGACCATCATAAATTCTCATATAATGAGAAAGAATTAAAATAAAGGAAAATGCTATCATTACATTTGTGATTTAAAGTACATGCTGATTAAAATAAAATATATGTGACTTAAAGTATATGTAACGTATTTATATCCAGGAAAAGACAAAATTTGTGACTACTTACTGCCTTGAACTCCCGTAGTGTTCTGTCCCTTCTTATATCACCTGATGTAGTTGTTTTTTTCCTTCTATATTAAGTCTCTTTCCCTGACTTTTTTTTTTCCACTGCTCCAATTATGGAGATTTCTTTCTTCTTTTTTTTAGAGACGGAGTTTAGCTCTGTCACCCAGGTAGGAGTGCAGTGGTCCGATCTTGGCTCATTGAAACCTCTGCCTCCCAGGCTCAAGCAATTCTCCTAACTCAGCCTCCCAAGTAGCTGGGATTACAGGTGCACACCACATGTCCAGCTAATTTTTTGTGTGTTTTAGTAGAGATGCGGTTTTCACCATGTTGGCCAGGCGTATCTAGAACTCCAGATCTCAGGTGATCCACCTGCCTCGGCCTCCCAAAGTGCTAGCATTACAGGTGTGAGCCACCACACCCGGCCACCACTGCTCCAACTGTAAACTCAAAGACAGGACCTGATTTTTACTTTTTAACCCCTAGTCCCCTGTTCTGCCCAAGCCCACACACATTGAAAAGACCATTACTTTTATTAAAAACTTAAGAAGGATTCCTTTAGATAGCTCGTTTGATCTTAAGACATTTTTGTGCTAAGAAAATTAGGTTGAAACTACTCACCATCATCTACAATGGATCCAAATCCTGTGACAAACACGCTTGTTTTAGGTGGCAACTTTATAGACGAATCTGGGAGGCAAACTCTCTGGATTGTATTTGAAAACTCAACTCCAGTAGTGAGCTGAGCCAAAGCAATGTCATTTTCATTCGTTTCTCTATGGTAATTCTCATGAAGAATAATTTTCCTCAAATTTCGTTTCACTGCGGGTGGTGTTATAGTTGTACCAAAAGTAGCAATCCATTGAGTTGGGTCTTTATTTCTGCAAAATATTAAAAAGTAATACTTGTGGTGCTTGACTTGATTCTGTAAAAAAGAATGAGACTGTATTTCTTCCCAACTATCAGTTTTATGCTCCTGAAACATCATTTTAGTGAGAAAATTTGTAGTTGATAACATAATAGGAAAACAATAGTTCTTAAAATTATTACAATTAATTATGTACAAAAAATTAATAAGTATGATTAATTTCCAATTTTTAAAGTTCTTACTAGGAACTCTTCAGATTCTCTTTTTTCCCTAATTTCAACAAACTGTACAGAAATTAATTTTGATTTGTTTTGGATAATAAACATACTAAGAGGCATTTTCTCTCCATGTCACATCTTCCACCCATTCTTATTTTATGACTCACTTGTTGGTTCTTATTTTACTGGGTTTTACTGTGATCTTTGAAGTGAAGTGTAATTTGTCTGCTTTGCAAACCTTCATGCATACACTGGGTTTTTTTCTCCACCCTACGCCCATATTCCTCCCTGATATACAAGGACTAAGTAATCCTAACTCAAATTCAGCTCCCACCACCCATGGATCTGGCCTGGTCAGTCCCTCTTACTAGACTTTGAGTTCTCCTTTCACATAGATGCTTTTCTCTCCCACAAGGTTTATATCATCAGCAAATTCTACCTAGTACTATCATCTCTTTACCTCCTTATGGTCCTCCAAAGCCCAGTTCCTTCCTTTTAAAGTTATCCTCATCCTGAGTGACTGGAAATATATAGTAACTTGAAATTCTCTGGGTGAAGAAGAATTACTATGTTCGTGAATCATCAACCTTTAAATGTAATTTTAAAAACCTGAAAGATTAGTGTTTTCCTAAGTGCTGCACTTCTCTAAAAATGAGCAGGCAGAGGCCAGGTGCGGTGGCTCACGCATGTAATTCCAGCACTTTGGGAGGCTGAGGCGGGTGGATCATGAGGTCTAGAGTTCAAGACCAGCCTGACCAATATGGTGAAATCCCATCTCTACTAAAAATACAAAAATTAGCCAGGCATGGTGGCATGCACCTGTAGTACCGGCTACTCAGGAGGCTGAGGCAGAAGAATTGCTTGTTGAACCCTGGAGGTGGAGGTTGCAGTGAGCCAAGATCATGCCACTGCACCCCAGCCTGGGTGACAGAGCTAGACTCTGTCTCAAAAAAAAAAAAAAAAAAAAAAAAAAAGGCAGGCAGAGCCCAGGGAGAAGGGAGGGGTTCTGCTCTCATCTATTTTACTTCTTTACAGATTAAGATAAGATTTTATTCAAACGAGAAATCTTAGGACTGACTAAAAACTAGGCACTAGATACTAGAATTCTCAGAGATACAAAGACATAATATGACTTCAGGTCTTAAGGATTTCACAAATCAATCAGATAGAGAATAAAAAGTATCCCATCCCTTTATGTACTGCCAATGAGAGAGGAAACCTCACATGATGGGCCAATTCAACATGTTTTATGAATAAGAAAATCAAGGCCCAGAAGTTCAATGACTTGTGCAGGTGAGTGACACTCCGCTGGTTAGTGCCAAAAGGAGATGATCCAGGTCTCTTTCCATCTTTTCAAGAGTGTCTTCCCCACCCACACTGTTACACAAAGACTGGAATCATTTTTCATAGACATAAGGGTGCTAAGATTTGTCTTAAATATGATTTTGAAAATATGTTATTTCTGCAGAAAAAATAAATTTATAAAAATTTAAAGATGTGAATAACGCAATATTGTCTTCAAAGTACCACGTAGTTTTCCTTCACAACAGTATACCACATTGTGCGATTACATGAAATTATTAATATATCACTTCTAGATTGCACTCTTTTTTCCCTAGGATCATCACTTTACCCAACTCTTTTGGATTATTATTATCAGTATAAAATATGCTATTATGTGTCTCCCATATTTTAAAAAATCTCTTCTTTAACTTCACAACTGCCAACAACTGTCAAATTTGGTCTGATCCCTTTCATTTAAAAACTTCTTAAAAGTGGTTTTAAAACTTACTGCATCTAATCCTCCTCCGTTCTCTATTGAATCCATTCCCATCCCTATCATACTAGAAAAACTTCTTTTATCAAGGTCACCAGTAATCTCTACTTCATCAAGCTCAATGGCCAATTCCCAAGTAGGTCTGTGAGTACCCAGAGCCTGCACTGGACCTGCTGAAACAAGTATTTCAATTGCCACAGCTTATATTCTTCACTAAATATTAAGTTGGAATTCTGGATTTGTTTATTTTTAATTTACATAAAAAGAGATAAATTATAAACTAAAATGGAAGACACTCTCACAAAAACAGAAGTGCAAAGATTGGAGGACTGTGTGAATATGAAAAAATTAGAAAATCTTCACAAGTGAGTGGGACTCAAATTTACCCATAAGTCTTAATGCCAGTTATTTTGGGAGCTGTAAATACACATGTATAAGTGAGTCCCTTTTCTCTTCTCTTCTGTGAGGAAGCAACAGATAATCAACTTAGTATCTTGGAACCATCTGGGATGTTACCCTTCGAAGGATGATAAAGCGCCTCCCAGAATCACCAAGGATAGGCTCCTTTAATAAGGTGTAGAGTGCAAAAGTAGTGCCACAGGCCAGGCAAAGGGTCTCTATTTAGAGTTTTGTCTTTGAGAGTTTAAAAGGAAAAACTTTCTGTACCATGATGGTAAAACCTCAGGGAAGAAAAGCGGTGTGTTCCTGACCTTCTTGGGCACTAGGGTGCTGTGTGTGTCTGTATACATGAAATGACACAGCTGAGTTTTTAGGGGTACAACCATGAAAGCCCAGAGAGATTTTGCTGGGCTGTACTTAACCAGTCTTGAATACTATGAGGGGAGTAAGACAAGGTAGCAGGTCTCTCCCACCTTCCACACACCTTTCTGGACCATACAGGCCTGCAGGGTTCCTAGAGAATGCAATGAGAAGAGAGAACTTCAAGAGGGATACCTATGATTCTTTTCTTATTTGTAAAGTGATGGCCATGCTGACAGTGGGAAGTTAGAGGGATTAATTAGAAAAAAAACAAAACAAAAGTAGCTGGCTTTCTTCTTGAGTATGTAAGACATTAAACTTGTTACATGTGTAATAGTCTTTACACTATAATAATCTACTTATTACTTTATATAACACATGGTAGGAAACACAGCACTAGGGTCATGAGAGAGGAAAATATATAAGAACTATAAATGACAAAACCCAAGCATCATAGATAGGGCATAGGGGAAGCATAATCCATTTAGGGGATAGCAGGGTCTATGCTGAATGGAGCAAAGGATACACTGGCAAGACTGGACTCTTCTGATGCACTAAATCAATGGCAGATGAGGACTGTGGAAAGAAGGTTCACAGCAGCCTTGGTTAACTTACCTCCGAAAGCAGTGAGCAGCTGTGAGCAGCCATGTGTTACTGATGAGGCTGGCTCCACACTGATGGCCTGACGCTATGAGCTGGAGGCTGGCCTGCCACGGCCATTCCCCTTCCATAGCTGTTTCCCTTCCTTGGACAATTCTTTGAGTAGAAGAGGATGCTGGTAATGGCATGTTTGAAGATGTCATCCTTATTCCACAGCCTGCCGCAGAAATACATGATCGTCCGTATTCATAAAAAGGAGGGAAAATGTATATTCTGATTTGCTTTGTTTATAGACAATCCTTTGTCCCTGTTACCTTGTGAACCATTCATAGCACTCAGCCTTTGGGCTTATTTGATACAGGTCTTGCTGATCCTATTGAGATTCAGAAGAAATGTTCACTAACATTTCAAGGCATTCAGACCAGGAATTAACTTCTGTCTCTCCTTATAAAGCATATATAGATAATTCATCTAGCACCAAAAATGTATAGATCCTCTGCTATGTGTTTTAGATGTGTTTATAGCAACAAACCTTTTAGATGAGAAAATTAAGCCTTGAAGAGGGAACATTGCTGGCGGTCACCCAGCTGGTAAGTGACAGAGTGGGATACAAAATTAGGAGGACCCACACCAAAACTAGTAGCAGTATCCTTATTACTGAGAGAGAGCCCAATACTAAATGTGGGTCATGATTTTCTCTTAACTAATGACTAAGGAGAATCAATTTATTGTGTTTGCAAAGCCCTATATTTTAACAGATTCAAACAATATTGACCTTTTTGGTCTTTTAAAACTTGAAAGACTAGTTTAAAAAAAAAAAAAAAAATTCTTCTTCCCTGGTATCAAACCCTAAATTGACTAGATTTCAAGTCAATCTTAAAAGAGACCTTAAAGTGTTACAACATTTTTAATGGGCACGTTTGTCCACAATAGACCTTAATTGTGCACCAATGCTGGAATGTGGGGTGCAGGGCAGGAAGAGGAAGAGAATTTACATAACAGATATTTCAATAAAAATGCAAGCAAATTAAAAAAAAATTAAAGCCTAAATGTTACCAGTTTAAAACACTCTCTTGAATTGTCAGATAATATTAAAAGAGCTATTTATAGTGAATATTAATATAATATCTAGAATATTATGTAAGGTGTTTTTAACCACATCTCATAGGTCATATGAACTTAAAATTGTATTTGGTATAAATTTACAAATTTAAATACTAAAAATAATAAAAAGACTTACAAAAATATAAAATGAGTCTTAAAAAGCTTGGTAAATCTTACCACTAACTTTTCTATAACTTTTTTTCATGATCTTTCACTGTGAAATAAACAG
The DNA here is from genome assembly GCF_047675955.1 of Chlorocebus sabaeus. NCBI lineage: Eukaryota > Metazoa > Chordata > Mammalia > Primates > Cercopithecidae > Chlorocebus > Chlorocebus sabaeus. Next base: position 1,300,986 of record NC_132910.1, on the reverse strand, counting down.
TTAATTGTGGGTTTTGGAACTTACGACTGTTGAGAAGATTCCTCATCTTTCTGCTGTCAATCGCTGGAATAAGTAAAATATGAATTAGCTGGCAGAATAATATATTCCCATTTTCATGTTACCTTGTTCAATTGGTCATTAATAGAAATGCAAATTATCCACTAAGCATACATATTTCAAGAGAGCATGAGATTTTTCATAATCAAGTAATATATAAATAACTCTTTCCTCTGATTTTATTTTTGGTCCAAATTGTATAATTTACTTTAAAATTAAACCAGAGGGCATTTTATTTCCTGATTTTGCTCAGGAAAAAGAAATAGAAACTAGGAAATTAGGAAATAATAAATAAGGATAAATGTCTCTGACTGCTTTCTTTGGGGGCTTCAGTATAATCTGAAGGAGCAACCTCCAATTCCCAACACAATTGGTGTTTACCAACCTATGTGGTTTAGGCATATTCCTAATGGCCAGTCTGAAATGGTAGCTCTATGGAGCTAAATGCATCACAGATCCCTGAGGGCCCAATTTCAAGGCCCTGATCTAACAGAGTAGGAATTTAGTCAGTGCAGGTTGATAACCTTGTCTCCCTGAGGATTCTCTCTTGTGAATGGCTTGGATGGTTGTGGCTCAGGCAGCAGGCACTAGAAGCATGAAGTTCTTTCACATACAACCAGTCCAGAGTCCCCAGTCACACCCAAACTTTCACTTCATTTTATGTTTCCCTTCCGTGACATCTTTTTTTCCCTTCAAATTTATTCATTCGTGTTCATTATAACTCAGATACATTAGATGTTCGTTGGGTGATTGGTTTTCTGTTTGTCAGTGAGAAAATGGAGAATTACAGTGATTTTATCAGGAACATTGACTTCTCCCCAGAAAGGGATGCAAGTCCCAATTCCTACTAGAGGTTTCATGGATATGTCTCTTTATTTAACAGAATACATGTATGTGGCAGAAGAAAACATATACAGTTCATTATTGAGCATGGTCAGAGAATTTAGTTATTTTGGTATTAAAACAACTTGTATCAGAAAAAATCATTGTATGTAACCAACAATGACAAAATTTTTTAATAAATTGTACAATAAGAAACTCTACAACAGTAACAACTCAGTAAACATAATGTCACTTTTATAATGGATATTTTACTTTAGGATATATGATTGTGGCTTAGGGACAGTTATATCATCAGGAATTGAGATTTCCATGTATAGAATGCTGGAAAATACTTATACTTTGGAATATAATTGATTAACAATCAAGGTGGATATTATACTCTCCATTATTTCTAATTACTTTATGAGAACATAACAATATTTGTGGGGATTCTATCTCAAAATATATTTAAAGAACTTTCCTGATTTCTAACAACAAAAGAATTAACTTTAGATAACCTGTTTCCTAAATAAATATATGGCTTTTGGGAAGGGAGAAATCTTTTGGGTCCAAAATACAAGTCCCTCTTCCGTCTTTTTTGTATTAAATTAGAAGTAACTAAACTTGGAAATACATAACAAGAAGCAATGAATAGAGCTGGAACACCTATCACATGTGAGATGTATGCTAGTGTTTGAGGGAGGGGTAAGAAAATAAAAAGACACAGTTCCTGCCTTTGACATTTAAAATTTTATTTAAAACACGTTATTTTACTACCTTCAATTACATATTGGCATAGAAATGAGCTCGGATTCCAACTAGCTGTAAGGTAGTTTGAATTTCAGTTTCTTAATTTGAACTTCCTTTTCTTCCACTTTGGGAGGAAAACAAAACAAGAACTGTCCTATTTTATTTCATGAGGAATAAATAAGGAACGGATGAAAAATAGTTTTAAGTTGGAAACAAGCTAGAGAACCTCTTTACGGTTCATGTCGCTGGCTCTTCCTACAGGGGTAAACCTTCATAAATGTGTCTTTCTTTGATACTATAAAAAATAACCCCCAGAACTGATCTGTAAAGACCTCTGTGAGTCACAATACCTGTGTCTAATTCTAGCCCCAAGGTTTGCTAATCTCATGTCACATCTTCTTTGAGTCTCAGCTTCTTTACCTGTAAAATGGTGAAAGTAATACTTACCCTTTGGAACTTTTGTAAGGACCCAATAATATATGATATGGAAAAAAGTTTAGAAACCTTATTAAAAGCCCTAGTAAAATATGAAATAAAACATGTTTTAATACTAAATTTTGCCTCATAGTGGAATTTTATTTTAGTTTTATTCCGTGCTGATATTTTATATACATATATATATATTTTTTTACAAAAAATTATATATATGGGTATATATGTTAATGGGTATATTTTACAAAAAATATATATGTATGTTGCTTATAAAAATTAAAGAGGATTACAAGAGGAGGGAACCACAAAAGTGGCAAATAAAAGTAAAAGACTTACGTGTGAGTCTAAACGATGATTTGTTTATGGTCAAAGACAACTGTTTGGTCTTCAAACTTTGATATAAAGCCTTTTCAATTTTTTTCTTGATTTGTTCAGCACTATCAGTAGATGGGTATCGAAACATGAGCACGGTAAGAATGTCCACACCTTGTTCATCTGGACTGAAGAACAAAAAAGCAGATTAAAAATGCCATTTATCTAATCATTAATGACTTTAACCTATTAGGACTCAAATTAAACTTTAAAAGCATAATGCGTGATACATGTGCATACCAGATTTTTAAATTATCTCTAGATACAGAGATTAAAAATGAGTGTATAACAACCAGGAAGTGTTGGAAGCACTGTAGAAGAACTAAACACAACATGCTAGAAATACTGGATAAAATACATACCTGAAAAGTTGTTCACTGTCTTTACTTAGCTCATAGTTTAGAGGGGGCTTATGGGAGGAGATGTTTGTGAAATCATGCTTTATACATACTTAAATGGCTTGCTTTTTAAGGCAATTTTAGCAAAAGCTGTAACTAATGTCATTATTCTTTAGAAATGGTGTGGCAAGGAGTTTGTTTACCAAACCCAGTTTCCTTTGTCTCCTGAGTACAGAGGTAGATTCCATTTCCTGGACATTCCTGAGGTTTACTGAAACTTTCTAATGAATCTGGTCAATGAGATATGGAAAGAAATAATGTCCCCTACTTCCAGGTCTGGCTTCTAATAAAACCTCTCATAGCATTTTCCTGCTCTCACTCTTCCCTTGTCTGCCACCAGATGCAGAAGATACAGTGGAGAGTTTCATTTCCTAATCTTAATTGGCACCCACACCCTTGCCCCAACTTCTGATTCTTTGGACTGTACCATAAAAATGAAATAAACCTTTACTATATTAAAGCACTGACCTGTTGGGCTCTGGTGGTCTGTTAATAGACAAATGATTAAAGAAAGCAGTTATAAAAGAGAATCATTTGATAAACAGTTCAAATGTATAAATTTATATTGTGATGTACGGGGTTAGAAAGCCTCAAGAAATCTTTTGAGAATGAATTTGAGAGATAAAAGAAAAGAAGAAAGGAAGAAGAGGAGAAAGCGAAAGAAGGAGAGAAAAGTGGAAAGGAGAAAGGAAAAAAGCTAAGAAGGTATGAAAGAAAGAAGTGCAAGAGAAAAAGGAAAGACATGGGTTCCTTAATCATTTAACCATATTTATATTTACTTTGTCACCAAGAAGTGAAGCAAACAAATATTACAAATATATATATACACATGTTATAAATATATATACATATAAATATATATATAATACATATGTTACAAATATATATACATATATGCAAATGTATATATACACATATATACATATATATGAAGAGACATATATCACTATGGAATCTAAGCTTTTTAGACAACATGTAAAAACATTCAGGATGGATTCTGTAATTTTAGTCTCTGATAATAACTTCATGATTCACCAAATTAGTTTTCACCAAAACTAATTTGTTTTCACCAAAGCAAATTAGTTTTCACCAAAGCATCAAAATGAAAAGCCATTTTAAACTAACAATAAACATGCACTATCATGAAAGAAAAACTTTACTGAGGAGAAAGTCATTGTCTGATGGTGGGGTAGGCTTAAAATGAGGAAAATGAAAAAGACATTAAGTTCTACTTAGCCCCTAACTAAAGAGGCTGGGGGAAGAGGGAATGTCGGCTGTGTCATTCCCCTGTTTCTTGTATTTGTTTCCTCTTTTTCTATCCAATAACTGAGATTTTCTTGTCACAAAGCACCTTACAACTTTCTATTGTGATTGAGGAATAGGTAGGAAACCTTGGGCTGCTCAAGATTTATGAAATCTGTGTATTGCTGTAAAGACTTGCTCAGGGCAGCTAAGCAATTAGGTTCATCAAATACCTCATCTTAACAGTATTAACTTGAAATTACAAACCAAGTTTACATACCTTAATTTGATAACATGAGATTTGATAAATCGACCGTCTACAGAAGAACGTCGAAATATCCTAGACATCTGATTTTTAAAAAATAAGTATTAGTCTTCAGAACTTAAAAGTCAAATAAAAAATAATAATAATTTTAAAAAAGAAGTATTAGTCTTAAGAAAAGTATTATTCTTTGTCTTAGCCAGAGACTTAGGCAAAAAAAAAAAAAAGGTTTTCAGCTTATTCTCAGTCATGTTAATGGGTATACTGACAGTTGTAAGACTAAACCTGGGGCTTTATCTTTGTGGAACCAAATAACCACAACGAAATTGTTCAACTTTGCTAAGCCTCTGTAAAATGGGATAACAACAATATCTGCCTAATACAGTTGATTTGAGAATTAGGTGAAATTACATCACACATTTTACACCTTGTCTGGTATCTATTAAGCTATTGATGATAGTTTTAAATACTATCAAGTAAATTAAAAGTACATGCTATTTTTTTAAGATAGCATCCTCATTTCTAAAAAAGCCTACCTTGTTTGCTGCTCTCATCCCAAATACGTTATCTCATCAGTACTGATAGAATTTGTTGATTTCTTAAATGATTAAGTCATTTGACATGACTTGAAATGACTTCTGCCATGTGGCTCTGACACCCTCACTTATTAGTCATCTCTATGAGAGACAGGATTTCAAAACTGGTACTCTGCTTGGGAGTAAGTTTCACCACACTCTTATATCATCAGCATTTCATTACTTAGCTTTTCCAGTCTAAGCCATTGGAAGTTTTTCAATATTCAGGAAACTGATTTCCTAAAGGGTTCTGATTCCAGCTGACTATTGAGACACTGCCTTTTTGTCAAAAAAGCACTGGGCTAGTTGGGTGTGGTGGCTCACGCCTGTAATCCAAACACTTTGGGAGGCCAAGGTGGAGAGATTGCTCTAACCCAGGAGTTCCAGATGAGCCTGGGCAACATGGCAAAACTCCGTCTCTACTAAAAATACAAAAATTAACCAGAGTCATAATCTGTTCTCAAAATAAATAATAAATAGATAAAAAAAAATTTAAAAAGCACTGGGCTGAGAGTTATAAGTCAGAATAACAAGTCGATGGAAGTTTACATAAGATCTATTTCCATGGTAAATTTTGCCCCCAGTTTCTACATCTTGTCAGGAGAAGGAAAGTCTCCCTCCCCACAAGATTCCTTTCTCTCCCTGACTCTTCTCATGTGGTAATAACGCCCAGTAGACTTTACCTCCTAAATGTTAAATCCACTTCCCTTGATTCAATCCCATTGCTATGGTCTCAAATCAGCTCCTTAGAAACTTGTATCTGGGCCTTTGCAGCAGCCTCCTCATGGCATGTTGATGTGGTTCTACCCTATCTTCTGTCCCCTCAGTTGTTCCCTCCGAATGCTGCAACCAGGATGATATCTTTAAAATGCAAACCTGAGTATATTAGACCACTGCCTCAAGCTCAATATTTCCCTCAACACAATCTTACCCCTTCATTGGCCCCTACTTTGCCCCATCCCTACCTTCAAAGTCTTCTCTCTCTCTCTTCTCTCTTCTCTCTCTCTCTCTCTCTCTCTCATTTTAAGGTGTTTATTTTGTAAAAGCTTATATGGTAATATCCTAGATAGGACTTGAACAGGTACTTAATATATATTCAGTGGCAAGACTAAGCACATTAAGAGAAATAAAAGAAAACTAGGTCACCAATAACAGTTTATAGGACAATGAACCGCTTTCCTGGAAGAAGAAAGATATTCAACCAAAGAAAGAATAGGCTGGGCGTGGTGGCTCACCCCTATAATCCCAGCACTTTGGGAGGCCAAGGTGGGGGGATCACAAGGTCAGGAGGTCGAGATCATCCTGGCTAACAAGGTGAAACCAGGTCTGTACTAAAAATACAAAAATTAGCCAGGCATGGTGGCGGGCGCCTGCAGTCCCAGCTACTTGAGAGGCTGAGGCAGGAGAATGGCATGAACCTGGGAGGTGGAGCTTGTAATGAGCCGAGCTTGCGCCACTGCACTCCAGTGTGGGCAACAGAGTGAGACTCCATCTCAGGAAAAAAGAAAAGAAAAGAAAAAAGAAAGAACAAGGAACACTTCCAAAAGGAAAAATCAAATTTACATACTTAGAAATCATGATACAGTTAACAGAAAATTTTGCTTAAAGTTATACCTCCTTTCTTGATTTCCATTAGGGTAACACAGTTTCTCAGAATAATCATGGAGACATCGCCTTTCCACCCAGAGTCGAGAGTAAAACCACTGTCCAAATAACAAGGTCGCCTTCCATGCTTAATATAAGGCGTATAATTATCATTTCTAGCTGAAGGCTGGTGATAATTTTTCTACTTTAACTATAGTCATTGAAAACTGTTACTAAAATTCCTGCTAAAAGGATAGCAATAGCAACAGCTAAAGTCATTCCACAATAAAAATCAACTGTCTTGTCAAAACATCCCCAACAGAGGGCACTGCATATGAGGAGTTTTCTTCCATCAGTTGTATGGTCTGGTGCTCTGGTCTGATGATATCAGGCAAAATCGCTCCATTGGTTACTTCTCTTTCTGGGATAGGTAGCTCTGTTGGGGTAGCTATGGTCTCTCTGCACCCTTTTAAACTTGCTCAAACTTGTGCCTGCTCTGCAACTCTATTCTAGTTTATTCTCAAAATGTATGCTAAATAGAAGAGGTTTTAAAAGACACGCTCAATCCAGACCAGAGTCCTATTATCCTGTTTAGCAGCAAACATCAGAGATACTCCCATGGGAAAACAAAAAAGGTTTTCCCATAACCAATGGCAGTCAAGATAGCACCAATCTTCCATTTTCCTGTGCCTCTCACGACTCTACCAAAGGTACCTGTAAGTGTATCAAGTAGATGAAGAGGAGCAAAAACAGGCATCATTTGGCTCATAAAGGGAAATAATATCTGTCAATGGTAAATACATAGGCAACCACACTCTTCAAAACTACAAGTAAAAACACTTGCTGCAAGTGTACACACACTGGCACACAGGAGAACAGTAAAGTGGGGGCACCAAGCCTGCTCATGATTCCTGTTGCCACAGCATTGCCCACTCGTACACCAGCTGCCATGCCAAAGCCAGGGGGCAACCATCTTGACTACAAAGGCCAGTTCACAGATGATGCCCTGAGCTTCCAGCTCTGTCACATTAATCAGTCCTGCAAGAAGCGTTCCAATCTCAAGTTTGTCACTCAGTATACACCATGAGCATAATTGGATAGCCGGCTGGATGTAGGAGCCAAGCCCCACTCCTGGGAAAAGTCCCTAGTCCAACCTCCCCAAGTATTGATAGTTTTTTTTTTTTTTTTTTCCACATGTAGAGGAAAATAAGTGCAGAAAGGAAGAACCAGGAAGTGGTGTTGGCTCAGGCAGATTCCAACCCTCTAATGTGCACAGTTTACAAGCAAGAGTACATTAAGGCCCACACAGACTGCATTCCCTGTGATTCCAGTGATAACTTAAGGCAAGATGATGCCCTGACTTTTGTAAATATCTCCTCTGCAGCCAGAACAGACATGCTGCTAGAAGAGCAAGAATGAAAATCATCACATAAATTTGGGCCATCCTGGTGGCATCAGGATCCCCTTAAGAGCAGGAAGATGCTGTCAGTATTGAGAAAGATGGCCTAGCAAGGAAAACAGCACAGCATCAAGATAAGGATTCCTCTTTGAAGTATGGTCCCCACACATTTCAGGTTCTTGCCTACAAAGGATTGAGACATTAGCTTGTCACAAGGGGAGGCTAATCCAGTTTTAACTGAAATCCCAGTATCATTCACAAGTGTAACACTACCTCGCTTGACTGCCCAGATGTCCACAGAATATGAGACAGATGATGCAAATAAGAAAGACCATCAACTGTGCAAGGAACAGCAGACTTTGAGCAAGCACTGCAGCTCCTGCAGCCTAGCACCTTAGGTAGTGGGCGGTTCACTGGCAGGCTCCACACCATCCTAGATGTTAGCTAGGGCTCAATGTCATTGAGGGGAGAGGGTTCTGTGGCAGCCAGGATGAGCACATTGGGAAATGGAAGATGGAAGCAGAGACAGGAGGCTGGGCTGCCCTGCCCTGTCCTGGCCACTAACAAACCCAACGGAGGCACAGCCCTCCCGGGAAGCGGTGGATGGCCCCCTGGCCTCTGGCCACCCCCATCCCACCCTTACTCCCACCTGCTTACCTCTTTTGTACCCCCCTCCCCTCCCCTGAGCCTGGTCCAGCTGGAGAGGGGCCAAAACCTCTTATCTATTGATTTAATTTCTCTTTCCTAATCACAGTAGGCTGGTTCACACCTCTGTGACTGTGCACATTCATTTTCCTCTTCCTACAACGTTTTTTTTTTCCCCTGGCAAATTTCAATTACAACTTTACCTTACTTGAGAAACTCCAATGACAATTAAGTTAGCTCTAACAAGCCCTCCTCAAAGTTGAACACTCCTTTATTTGGGCTACCTTGTCATCTTGAATATGATTTTATTATATTAATAGCAATTATCACACTGGTTTACAGTAGTGTCTCTCTCACTCTAGACTGTGAACTGTGTAAGGCAGGGGGTGTGATTTATGTTTGTATATCCAATGCTCCACCCATTGTCTGGCCCATGGTGAACATACAAGCCATGTTTGATAAATAAATGAGTGCATGAATAAATGAATTAATGAATTAAGAATCAACAAGATGGTAAAGGGAAGAAGATGGTAACACATTGTTTTATCTGCAAATCGTGTTGCCAAGTGAAAGTAGAAATCTATGGTCATCTGCAGAAAGGTGGGACCCAGGAGACCCCAGTGGTGACCTCACATGTTTGGGTCATTCCTCAGGTTAGGATCAGTTCTGAGTCATGACACTTACGATTTCACTAAGTTTCTCTAAGTTCATTTTGTTTTCATCATTCAGGAAACAGGGAGAAAAGATGACTTTTATGTCGCTAGCACTTCTGATAAACGTCCTCTGAAATTCTGAACTTTGTACCTATGACACTTTGGGGAAGGATTAGGAGTCTTATTATATTAGAGTATAAGAAAATACCAAGATTCAATTCAAACTAAAATGTGATATTAACAAACTATGGTCCCCCAACACATCAACCTCTATTTTTAAAATGACATATGCTGGTATAGTACAATACTGGTGTGACCTTTACTAAAAGCTTACAAGTATTAATTCCATACTACATGGCAGGCATTGGACTGATTCTTTTGTTTAAAATTCAAACCACCTTAGGAGGAAAAGTATCATTCTCATCAGCTCCATTTGATAGATGAAGAAACTGAGACTCAGGATATATAATATTGTCTGAGGTGGCAAAGGAAATGGTGGCTCTGTAATATGAACCCAGGGAAGCCATCTTTAGATCTTGTGTTAAGTGCATTAAGTGACTTTGACAACCTTGAATTAATTACATATTTGAAGACAGATGTTAAAGTTGGTGGGAGACAGGCAGGTAGAAAGGTCATGGTGAAAGAAACCCTTAAAGAAAACCTCAAAGTCATCCTTTATTCCCTGAATATAAATCTCCTAAGAGATAATCTCTTCAGAGGTTGTTTCCTGCTTCTAAGTTTAACAGGGGTAGGGGAACTATTCCTCCTCAGATACCTAATCATTGTTATAACTAGTTTCTGGAAAGTTTACATTTTTCTGTTGGTAATTTTTACATTTTTCTGTTGGTAACTCAGTACTATGATGATTGTAATATGATCCAAACTACAAAAACTAATTGTATCCTGTCCCTTTTTATAGTTCAAACCTAAGAATAGATCATTTTACTAGAGATGATTCTGTTTGAAACAAGATAGTGTGCTTGTGGTAAAATGGGGGAAAAAAACTTCACCTTGAAATCAGATACCAATTGTAGTCTTTGGTTTGAACTCCAGTATTCAAAAACAAAATAACATATTTGAAATGATACCTATGGCTCTGACTAATTAGCTTCATACCCATCCAGGTACTGTTTTTGACAAGTTGAGCTTGCATCTTTCCTTTGGTTATGAACTAAATGCAGATTAAGTCCTCAAGGAAGATCAGCAGTTACTGCATGCCAGGTAGGGAATCCCTTTTGAGGTCCACCCATGAAAATATTCAAGCAGGTTATGCAAATTTCCTGCTACTGTCAAGGAAATGTGCCAGCAGAGCGCAAAAACACCAACAAAACTGATTCTTTTCCTCTTTCCTCTCCAGGAACGCTTCCTGCTGACTCAAAGGGATTTGTCTTCTTCTGAACTCCTATTATGGGAATGGATGAAATCACTTACAGAGCCACAGAAGGAAACAAAGCAAAGCCAGGATCATGAGTTGGATTATCTGGAGGCCTAGGTCAATGGGGAGTTATTGCTTGCAGTCACTTATCAAGCAAATAAACTTTTTCTTCTTTCTTAAGAAATTTATTTAAGAAGCTGAAATTACTTAAATGATAATGAGTTGTGAGAAAAGAATTGTAGCAGATATTTGTTCTCTATTCAAATTGCACTGAGTGGGGAGGTGTACCCATACCCCAGCTTCGAGAATTGACTGATAACAGTTCACACCTGCACTTCTGCAGAGGATTGTCCTTGTCTGACCTGAGTACCTTGTTTAGTAATGTCTGGTAGGCTATGCTCCACCTTCCCTGGGCAGCTCTACTGGTGTAAGACAAACAACCCAACCCTCTATTTCTGGGAAGAATCACCTCCGTGATTAATCTAGCTTCCAGATCTCCCAGAGAAATCATGCTGAGGCTACATTTTTGAAACTACATCTTTATCTAGCTTCTTCCTTTGCCCTTTCCTGCTGTCCTCACTTCCTTATGAATTTTTTCTGAAAGATCTTGATTAATAAATTATCTAATTAAAATTTGAACAAATTTTATAATTAAAAAATCAAAATAAATTTGTTATAAAATAAATTATTAATGATTTATTAATAAATTAATAAATATTTTATTAATAAATTAATGAATTAATAAATTATTTAATCAAGCTCACCAGTCATAAGTTCTGTGTTTTGGAATATAACCTATGTAAAAATAAACTAATCGGTACTAGATAATGCTCTGCTATGCATCTATTTCAATGTGTCTATTCTTTGGAAGTTCTGTCATCACACATCCCCAGTTTTCAGATAAGGATTTTAGCTTACAGTCAGGAAAAGATTCCATAAACTTAAATGAAAAAGTGTTTTTAAAGGTAATATTTTTTGTCTCTAAAGAAGTTTTTGTATTGCAAATGTTAATCTCTTAAAATAGAAGGAACAAAGAATGAAAAAAGAAATCTCTTTAAGATGTCCTTTTAAGAGATAATCCCTCAAGCTAGTTGTTGTAGTTTTAGAATATAAGGAGCCCAATAAAGATGGTTTCAGTGAGAAGCTATTATTAAGAAATGAAATTAGAAAGTGATGGAGTCAACATCTGTAGCCTTTTGATACTGAAAATTCTGCATAGTGGATGGGAGTCGTGAGAATTTTCCAGTCTTTATTACGGAAATCATTTACCTATCCAACTATAATATACTATAATTATAATACTATAATTTTATTTATAGTATTACCTTTTTGGATTGTCCTGAACATTCAGTTCCAAGGTGAAGTCAACGTATCATAGAGCATATGGAAAAATTCCAGAACTCATGTTTATATTTATTTTTATCTAAAAAAACAGTTTTTTACAGCATTAGCTTTGAGGTGTGGAATCCTAGCGTAAGTACATTAATTACTGGATGCTCCCAAGGGGAAAATGGAAACCAGTCTGTTAGAATGATTCCTTGTCCTAGGATACATACTTGATAAATCACTCCTGCATTCCATTTAGTTAAGTAGTGATACTTCACACGTTAATTTTAAGTAATCAATATTAATTTAATCATACTAGCAATTCTCAGTGTGTAAACAATTAGTATCTTGTTTCAATTACCAGACTAGTCATTTTTTTAACTTTGGCAAAAACGATGGAGTACTGTCAAAATATAAATTCAGTTTTTAAACAAAACAGTTCCATGCAAATTCTACACATGCATGGCTTTCATATGGCTTTTGGGCATAGAAAGATGATAGAGACAGACAATCTTCAACATTTTTGCTGAAGAACTATGATTTAAAGTATAAATTTATCATTAAAATGGATACATTTCACTCACTTCCTCTCTTTGCCACCAGTGAAAAATAACTGAGAACTTCTTGGGGGAGTGGAAAGATGGCTGTCCAGATACAGCCAGAAAAGAACTTTCCCACTGAGAGAGACCAAAATATGGAGTAAGCCAACATATATCAGACAGATTTCTGGGAGAGAAAACACTCAGAGTTGATAGAGAGGCAATGCAGACACAGAGGCTGAAGAGGAGGAAGCTGGCAACTCTGTGTGGTCTTGCTGGATGTTAGGACTAGCTCCTGGCCCTGAATAGCTCCTAGAGAAGGGGTGAATGAAGTGACTGTGGGGCAATTCGCTCTTGCTGGGGATCTCTAGGATCATACCTACAAGAGATCCCACGACCCCCATAGATACTTGAATTGGCAGGGGGATCTGCCTCGAGAGTAGGCAGAGAGCTCCTGCCTGCATGGAGCCCAGAGGGTTTTGCATGTGGGGCAGCTGCAGCAAAACACAGCCATAGGAACCCATCCTCCAAGACTCTCTCCCTTCCTCCAAATAGCTCTGACGTCTGCTGGCTGCAGGGCCAGGAGAGAGCAGGGCTGCCTTTCTCATGAGACTAGGGTGTGTCTCTTCTGCACAGGCTGCTCTCCGCCGGCCCCTCCCAAGGATGCTACCTGGTTGCTCCCACAAGAACACACACACAGCAGAGCCTCCACTGCCCAGTACGAGTGCTTTACTGGTTTGCCTTACTGGTCCGCTCCCCCAGCAGAGCCAGTCTCCAACCCAAGAGGCCAGAAGACAAAGCTGCAGGCTCAATCTCAGCCCCGTCGGGTTACAGCACATAGTTCAGGAGTGCCAAGCCGAGATCTATGGCTGGTGCTTGAGCAGGGGAAGAGCCCCCACTCTCAGAACACTGAGAAGACTGAGACATGGATTCATGGGCTGGTGCAAAAGCTGGTGTGCCTCCCTCTACAGGGATAATCCAGAAAGAGTGTGCCCTGTCTGACAGTCACTGCCTCTGACCAAAGAAGCACCATAGCCCCGGACACCTAACAGCCCAGTGATCTGGATACAGAAGGCTTGGGACAAAACCAGCTGGTTGGGCCAAATACTCAGGCAGCAAACAGAAGGTGACTTGGTTGAGGGAGAACAAGCTGGGCAGGCCCCACAGCTGTCTGCTGGGCAAAAAACCTGTGAGCCACAAGCACTACATAAGCTGCATACCCATGACAACACCACCCTGCCCAGAGATCCCTCACCCTTGACCAGTAGGCCAAGGCATCACCACCTTCAGATATACCGCACAACCTGCTTTGACTCCACCAAGCAGAGAGGACCAGTGAGCTTCCACAACATTGCAGGTCCCTTGGCAACCTAATCTTTGGCTTGGACTGTCACTAGTGCAGGCAGAAACACAGCCTGCTAGGACACCTCTTGAGGCTAAGGAAATGAGGGCATGGTGCCAGTGACTAAAGGGAGCCCCCTAGGGCACAGGGATGGACCTGGTAAGAGCATCATCTCTCTTCAATTCCACAACCACAGAGCACTGTTGCAAACACGGTGAAATACACAAGAGCAGGGCAGCTAAGAGCCTATCTGCCAGCCATTACTCTTAAGCACCATCTACTGGATCACAGTCTGAATTATAACACCAACAAAATTCTCCCAGAACACATGCCTATGAAAGCCATGCAAGAATCTAGCCACAAATAAAGACGCAGTACAGAACTCTGACCCTCTGAAAGCACGACGAAATGAAGACAACAGACTATACTCAATTTATACAACAGCCAAAATCTCAACGGAAATAAAGAATTAAAAAAAAAAAAAAGCCCCATTCAAATGACAGCAATTTCAAAAAGATAAAGGAACATGAGACCTCTCATATGAAAAAGAATAGGTGCAAGAACTCTGGCAATTCAAAAAGTCAGACTGTCTCCTTGTCTGCAAACAATCACTTTACCTCCCCCACAATGTTTCTGAACCAGATTGAAATGACTAAAACTACAGATATAGAATTTAGAATCTGGATAGCAAGGATACTCATTGAGATTCAGGAGAAAGTTGAAATCCAATCCCACAAGCCCAGTAATATGATCCAAGAGGTGAAAGATGACATAGCCACTTGTCAAGAAAGGACCAAACTAAATTCCTAGAATTGAAAAATTTACTACAGGAATTTTATAATATAGTTGGAAGCACTAACAACAGAATAGATCAAGCTAAGGAAATAATCTCAGAGCTCAAAGACCAGTTCTTTAAATCAACTTAGGCAAAAATAAAGAAAAAAGAATTTTTAAAAAAGAACAAAACCTCTAAGAAATAGAGATTATGTAAAGAGACTAAAGCTATGACCCACTGTCATTCTAGATAGACAAGAAGAGAGAGGAACAACTTGGAAAACATATTTAAGCATACGATCCACAAAACCTTCCCCAATCTCACTAGAGAAGTTGATATGCAAATTCAAGAAATTCAAAGAACCCCTACAAGAGGCATTATAAGACAACTATCCTCAAGGTATACAGTCATCAGATTCACCAAGGTCACTGCAAAAGAAAAAAAAAAAATGTAAAGGTAGCTACAGACACAGGTCAGGTCACTTACAAATGGAACCTCATCAGGCTATCTCAGTAGAAACTTTATAAGCCAGAAGAGACTGGGTACCTATTTTCAGCATGCTTAAAGAAAAGAAATTCTAACCAAGAACTTCATTCCCCACCAAATTAAGCTTCATAAGTAAAGGAGAAATAAAATCATTTTCAGATAAACAAAAGCTAAGGGATTTCGTTGCCATTACCAGTCTTATAAGAGGTCCTTAAGAGTATGTTAAATGTCAGAATGAAGGAACAATACCAGCTACCACAGAAACACATTTAAGTACATAGCCCACAGACACCATAAAGCCACTATACAATTATCTACAAAACAATCAGCTAACAACATGACAGGAACAAAATATCATATATCAATAGTAACTTAAATGTCAATGGTCTCAATGTCCCACTTAAAAGGCATAGAGTGGCAAGGTGGATAAAAACACAAGAGTCTACAATCTGTTGCCTTCAAAAGAACCATCTCACATGTAGTGACACCCATAGGCTCAAAGTAAAGGGATGGAGAAAAATCTGTCATGCAAACAGAAAACAAAAAGGAGCAAGAATGGTAAAGAAGGAAAAAGAAGGCCATTACATAATGATAAAAGGATCAATTCAACAAAAAGACTCAGCCATCCAAAATATATATGTACCCAACATTGGAGCACTCGGATTCATAAAACAAGTTCTTCTAGACTTACGAAGACTTGGATAGCTACACAATTAGGGTGGGAAACATCAACAGTCCCACTGATAGCATTACACAGATCATTGAGGCAGAAAACTAACAAAGAAATTGTGGACATAAACTTGACACTTGACCAACTTGACCTAACAAACATCTACAGAATAATACACCTAACAACCACAGAATACATACTCGTCTTATCTGCATGTGGAATATACTACAAGATAAATCAAATACTTGCCCACAAAGCAAGCCTCAATAAATTTTAAAAAATCACAGCAAGCACACTCTCATACCACAGCGCAATAAGAATAGAAATCATTACCAAGAAGATATCTCAAAACAACACAACTACATGGAAATTAAACAACTTGCTCCTGAATTACTTTTGGGTAAACAACAAATTTAAGGCAAAAATCAAACATTTCTTTGAAATTAGGGACAGTAAAGGCACAAGACATCAACATCTTTAGGATGCAGCCAAAGCAGTGTTAAGAGGAATGTCTAGAGCACTAAACACCTACATCAATAAGTTAGAAAGATCTAAAATTAGCAATCTAACAATGCACATAGAGAAACTAGAAAAACAACAACAAACCAACACTGAAGCTAGAAAAATAAAAGACAATTAAAACCAGAGCAGAATGAAACTAAATGGAGATACAAAAGTCTGTAAAAAAAGATGAACAAAACCAAATTTTTGGTTTATTGAAAGAATAAACAAGACTGATAGCTATCTAAATTAGAAAAAAAGAGAGACAATCCGTATAAGTACAATCGGAAATGACAAAGTTGACATTACAACCAAACCCACAGAAATACAAAAGTCTATTATGAACACTTATGCATGTAAATTAGAAAATCTAGAGGAAATAGATAAATTATTGCTAACATATAACCTCCCTGACTGAACCAAGTAGAAACTGAAAACCTGAGCAGACCAATAACGAGTTCTGAAACTAAATCAGTAATAAAAAACCTACAAATCAACAAAATCCCTGGACCAGATGAATTCACAGCCAAATTCTACCAGACATACACAGAATAATGGGTACCAGCCCTACTAAAACTATTCCCAAAAAATCAGGAAGAAAGGAGTCCTCCCTAACTCATTCTACAAAGCTAGCATCATCCTGATGCCAAAATTTGACAAAGACACACGAAAAAAAGAAAATATCAGGTCAATACTCCTTATAATCATAGACGCAAAAATCCTCAGCCAAATACCAGCAAACCAAATCTAACTGCACAAAAAGTTAATTTGTCACAATCAAGTAGCCTTTATTCCTGGGATGCAAGTGGCTCAACATACTCAAATCAGTCAATGTGATTCGCCATATGAACAGAATCAAAACCAGAATGATCATCCCAATAGATGCAGAAAAAGCTTTTGATAAAATCCCATATCCTTTCATGATAAAAACCCTCAACAAACTAGGCATTGAAGGAACATATGTCAAAATAATAAGATCCATCTATGACAAACCCACAGCCCATATCACACTGAATGGGCAAAAGCCGGAACCATTCCCCTTGAGAACCGGAACACAACAAGGATGCCCACCCTCTCCACTTCTATTCAACATAGTACTAGAAGTCCTACGCAGAGTAATGAGGCAACAGAAGAAAGTAAAAGGCGTCCAAATAGAAAAAGAAGTAGATAAACAATCTCCCTTCACAAATGATATGATTCTATGTCTATAAAACAAAGACTTCACAAAAAAAGCTCCCAGAATTGATAAACTTCATTAAAGTTTCAGGATACAAAAAATCAACATAAAACAATTACTAGCATTGGAAAACACCAATAATGTTCAAGCTGACAGCAAAATCAAGATGCAATCCCATCTACAATAGCCACGAAAAGAATAAAATACCTCGGAATACGTCTAATTGAAGAGGTAAATGATCTCTACAAGGAGAAATACAAAACACTGCTGAAAGAAATCAGAGACAAAACAAACGTTGTCTCATAGACATGATCATTGATTGGAAGAATCAATCCCATTAAAATGACCATACTGCCAAAAGCAATTTAGAGATTTAACACTATTTCTATCAAAGCACCAAGATCACTTTTTATAGAATTAGAAAAAAAAATTCTGAAACTTATAGAGAACCAAAAAGTGCCCAAATCACCAAAGCAATCATAAGCAAAAAGAAAAAAGGCAGAGGCATCACATTGCATGCACTTTTAGGGAAATGATTTTCAACTTAAAGTTGTGCATCCAAACTTTCAACTGAGTGAAATATAGAATACAGGATTTTTTTCAGTATAAAATAATTCATAAATTTTATATCCCATGAACTTTTTCTTAGAAAAGGTACTTGAGGACATATCTTACTATATCAATGAAAACATGGGATGCAAGAAGCAATGGATCTCACAAAAGGGTGCAGTCCTGTCCTGGGTTAGGTTTACCTTTGTAAAGTGCACCTACAGCACAACTAGTTGAAACTGAGGAGGAAACATAAGGTTTTAGAAAAGAAGATTTAAAGAAATACCAAGACCTTGGAAATGTCAGGTAATACAGTAAAATGGCAGGGGGGTTACACACACACAAAAGAGAGAGAAAAGATATTCATACTTAATTCTGGGAACATTATTTGACTGGCATAAGAACTGTGGTAATAATTGTAAAAAACAAAAATACTATTTATAAAGCTATGGAAATAGAAATGCTCTTATTGCTTTTCAACATTTAGAATCAACTTATATAAATAACAGGATAAACTGTAAATATTTTCTCACATTGTGAATAATACAGAGAGAGGATAGTATAGTGAGGGAAGAATGGGAATGCCAAAGTTCTCATCTTTTACTAAAGGAGATTAGTGTCTAAAGCTAATCATAAAGAATTGTATTAACATAGTGCTCTTCCTATTTGGCCATTAATTCTTTGTTCTAGAATAACTCTTATATGTTTAAAAGACTACAATCCAAGCTAATATACTGAATTTTGCTAAACAAATCTATGATCTCCATAACCATGCTTTTCATGGGACAAAAAATGGAAGACTATTCTCTTTGACTTTCTGCGACGACAGTTAAGGAGATGGCTCACCCCATATACTTAAAAAATTAGAAATAGCTTGATAAATACATAAGTTATAATAAAACAAAATATGTGAGTCATAACCAGATTTAAGATTAATATCAAAAATTATAGATATACCATGTCCTTTTATATAATTTTCAAGTGCTTTCAAAATAAACAAATTGGTAAGCTGATTGTGGCAACTCTATATTCTTATGTTAAAAAAGAATAAACAAAATGAATCGAAAAATATAAAATCAATAGTTAAAAATAGGGAAACATTTGTTTCAACCAACAATTTCTCAGGAGTTAATTAGTTGCCTGCTCTAATCTACTATACACATTTGATGGTGCACACAGTATACTGAATATTTTACACATATTAAGTAATTTAATATTTACAACTACATGACTTACATACTATATTACCTCCATTTTACAAAAGAAGAAATTGGGACTAAGTTCCTATATAACACCCATATTCAAAGTGATGCAAAAGACACATTAATAAACACTTAAAATTTCTATTGAGCTTACCATCCTTTCAATCTGATGACTCCTTTCTATAAACTCTCTCGAAGATCTCATGCCATAATTTTCTTTGTATTTGATATTTGTGACTTTAAAAGAGGCAAGGTAATAGAAAGACTTATCATCTAAAAGGTAAAACAAGCAAAAGTCTCATGGTTAAATGTAATAAGTTGTTTTGTCCCCTATAGCTTGCCCACATCTAATAGATAGGCTACTATAATACATATTATTTCTACTTAGTGCAAAAATTCTTGCAGACACTTCTCAAATATTTTGTAATTTCACAACTGCCGCCGGTTAAAATGAAAAATTCTGATCCCAAAGTACTCATATAGAACACTCCATTTATAGATATTTATGCATACCAAAATATTCATAAAATTGGACATGCAACATACAGTGGAAAGATAATAGCGAAAGCAATTGCTGAAAGTCATGTAAATGTCATCAGTTCCCTCAAGGAATTGCTAACAGGTATATCAGACATAAGCTGTATTATGAAGATACACTGAACAAGCTGTCAAATTTTTTTATGCTACTGCTAAGCTTACTTAAGTAGAAGTCCATATTTATTGTTTTCACCTTCTTTTTTTCCCATTCACTCCCTAATTCTCTGCAATCTGTTCCTACCACACCACTAAAGCTGTCTTTGTCAAGGACAACCATTGTAATGTCTTTCATGGTTTCGTTTGTTTGTTTTACTCCTTGATTTCCTTGTAGCCTTCATCATGTTCCCTGAAAATCTATCTTTGGTTTTATGAAGCCATCTTCTAGTTTTCTTCTTTCCTCCCTGGCCACACATCTTAGTTATCTTGGTGAGCTCTTTATTTCCACCCTTCTCGTTGGCATTCAAAGATTCTATCTTTGACCTGGTCATATTAAGTACTTTTTGGTAATCTTAACTGGGATGGCCTTACCCACTAACTAATTATTGATGACTCAAATTCTTTATCTTCAGACCAAATCTTTGTCATGAGTTTCAATTCTCTATCAACTGACTTTAGGAGACTGTTTATTGCACATTAAATAGGCACCTCTAATATATTTCCAAAGTGAAATAATCATTTACTTCCTTATTTACTTAAACCTCCTCTACTTCCTATATTTTATATCTTTGTGAACAGCTCTAACATCCATATGGTTACCCATGACTTGGTTTCATCCTGATTTCCAATATCCAATTAATTTTTCAGTCTTTAAATCCTGTAACTATAACCCATTTAATCTCTAATCTCTCTCTCTCTCTCTTTTTTTTTTTTTTTTTTTTTTTGGAGATGGAGTCTCACTCTACTGCCCAGGCTGGAGTGCAGTGGCACAATTCCAGCTCACTGCAACCTCCACCTCCTAGGTTCAAGTGATTCTCTTGCCTCAGCTTCCTGAGTAGCTGGGATTACAGGGGCATGCCACCACGCCCAGCTAATCTTTGTATTTTTAGTAGAGAACGAGTTCACCATGTTGACCAGGCTGGTCTCGAACTCCTGACCTCAAGTGATCCACCAGCCTCAACCTTCCAAAGTGCTGGGAATACAGGTGTGAGCCACCACACCCGGCCAAATCTCCAATTTCTTACTGCATTTTAAACATTCATTTTAAAACATATTTTAAATGTTTAAAACATTTAAATATTCATTTAAATTTTTTTAAATGTCAAAAACAAATATTCATTTAAAAACATTTTTTAGATCATAAATGCTATATCAGAAAATCTGGCATGACCAGAAAATTATATACAAGAGAATAAAAATCTGTAACTGTAATATCTAGAAGTAACTGATGTTATAATTTTGGTTTTTATTTATTCTGTTAAAATAATTGTTTTACTTGACTGAGATAGCTTATCACCACAATTTTGTATCTTTTTTGTTCCACTTACAAAATTTATTCTAAGCATTATCTTCTTTAAAAAAGTACATTTTGTTCATTCAAAATGAGATGTCAAGAAATACGAATCAAGGTGACATTTTACCACAACAGTTTACAATCTATTTTGCTATTTTGCTGACAATTTTTACTTCTTTTTTTTTTAACTGATGGATGAGTGGATGAATTAATCAATATTTACCAAGTTCCTAACATACACTAAACTCTGTCTAATCGGCTCTCACATATATTATCTTATTAAATTTAATGAATTCAAGCTACCTCTCAAGGCACTTCTTGAAAAGATTTCACAATTAAAGTTTTATTACAAAAAAAGATTAAAATGAAGATTGATCTCAGAGTGACAGAGCTATTTTACTCATTATCATACACATATCCCTATATTGTCTTTAAGAATTTTCCTGTTAAGCAAAAGCATATTCTGGAATCACGTAGAAGTAAAAGTGATTTTAATATATACTTTAAGTGCTTTTAAAAGTGCTAAAAATATGTTATATGTGAAGCATAACTATATTAGTCACTATACTATAGCAATTATGTCAATGTTGAACTTTTGTATTAATAAATAATAATACCTTTCCTTTACTGAACTGTCATTATATGCAGAGAACATGATATTTGCCATTTATTGAATATTACATGCTCAGCTCATTTCACCAGTGAAGAAATTCAACATTAAATAAGTTTTTATAAAAGATCAATTAGGAAGCCATTGTAGAAATCCAATTTAATAATGGCAAATATTTGTAAGAAATTACTATATACCATGCAGTGTGTGACAACACAAATCTAGTTTAATCATCACAACAATTTTCTGAATTAAAAATAATAGTAAACCGCTTTACACAACAGTACTGAAGCTTAGCGAAGTAGAAAAGAAGTTTGCTAAAGATCACCTAACTAATTTATGGTGAACCTGAGATTACAACCAAGGTATGCTTGGCTCTTGGGATTTCATGGGAGAATAACATTTTATGAGAAAACAAAATCCCTACATTCCTGGAAGTGGATACACTTCTACAGAACAGGAAGACAAGTGATGCTATCTCAATGCAAATTTTACTCTTTAGGTTTTCAAGAAACCAAACTTAAAAAACAGCTTTTGATAATTCAGTTTCTGGATTTTGTTAAAACATAATTCTAAATACTAAAATCTTTAAAATATTTCATGCAAGTCTATAAAGCATATTTGTTTTTACCCCATAACAAGTGGTATAATTGATTCTAAAAAATCCTGAAAAAATGTATCTGGGATATGAAAATGCTTGTTGAAAATATAATTTACTATATAATTCCAGTAACTAAACAACAAAATAACAACAAACACAGAAAATCCTGAGACAACTGGCAAATTCAGTGTTTGAATTTTTAAAGTTAGGGTCATATTTCATGTGAATGGTAGTGAATATTATTTTCTTCATTAATCTCAAAAGAGCTTTACACAGTTATGAAGGCAGTATTATATACATACATCTTTATAAGACATAAAAATATATGTATATAATATGTGTAACACATAATATGTATTATATATAAGATTTGTGTATATATGTGTGCATAATTTTTTCACTAGCAAAGGATATTTCTAATACATACAACTGACAATGAATATATATATCCAGAGAGAGCTATTTGAAATCAAAAAGAAAAAACAGATGACTCAATACAAAATGGGAAAATGACTTAAAAAGGCACTTCACAATAGCAGAAAATCCAAATGACTGACTGAGACATGGACAGATCCTCAACATCACTGTAGAACAGACAAATGCAAATTAAGATTACGATGATAATGCTATAACCTACACCAAATTAGCAAATGTAAAAAGTTATGGCAACAGTAAATGTTGGTGAGGATATGGAGCAATGGGAACTGAGATGCAGTGCCGGTAGAAAACTGTTTGGTATTATCCATGATGATAAAAAAGCACGTGCCCTGGCCAGGAGCGGTGGCTCACTCCTGTAATCCCAGCAATTCGGGAGGCCAAGGCGGGCATATCACGAGGTCAGGAGTTTGAGACCAGCCTCACCAACATGGTGAAACCCTGTCTGTACTAAAATCACAAAAATTATCTGGGCATAGTGGAGGGTGCCTGTAATCCCAGCTACTCAGGAGACTGAGGCAGAAGAATTGCTTGAACCTGGGAAGCAGAGGTTGCAGTGAGCCAAGACTGCACCATTGCAGGACAGCCTGGGTGACAGAGCACGATTCCATTTCAAAAAAAAAAAAAAAGCATATGTCCAATGACCCAGTGATTCGGTATCTGCATAGTTCCTAGACAAACTCTTGGATGTGTGTAACAAGATCTACGTATAAAAAGATTTACAGCAGTATTGCTTTAATGACTAAAACCTGGAACAATCCAAATGTCTAAGTATTTGAATGACAAGTAAATTATGGAATATTTAAGATAATGAATATCAGTCAGTAATTTCAAAAAAAAAAAAACCAGACTAAAGCTACCTTCAACAAGGCAGATGATGCTTGCAACAATGTTGAGGAGATGCAAGTCTCAAAAAAATATGTACAATGCTGTTATATTCATTTAATATTCAAATAGGATTTCATTTTAAGACATTTTCTTTCCCTGAGGAAATAATCAATAAGAATCCAAATGGAAATCCTGAGGATAATAAGCACACATTAATCTAAAAGTCTTTTCATCATGTCAAGTAATAAATAGAGACATGAATTCTATCAAGCATTTAATAGTCAATTAATAACACAGTAATTGTTTTTTTAAATGATACTCAAGTAGCATTGAAAAATTTTATGGAGTTGTAAATATAAAACCTGAGAAGGAAAAGGTAGTTCCTGATATCCATGGGCTGAGTTTTGGTATTTCCATTGAACTTCAATATCAGACAAAGCCATTCTGTGACCATAATCAATGAAGACCAAAAAAAAAAAAAAAAAAAAAGGCCATTCCAAATTATGTCTGAACTCAGACAAAGACAAGAAGACTATCTAAAACAATAAAACAAAACAAAAATGGAACATCTCCCTATTTTAGCCAATAGGAGTGACTACTGTTTCTCTACCAAATTACAGCTTTAGCCTCACTTCACTGTTAACCTTCTAAATAGGATTTAGTAAGCTACTCGGTCATAGCATTATTCCAGGTTTCTGACAGCAATCAGATAAAATCCAGTTCAGAGAAAAGATCCAGTTCCTTCAACCCTCCCCCTGAATAACCTAAGATAAGCCAAAATCTTATAGTGCATTTGTTTAAACAATCTTTTACTACACAGTCTGTGGTTCTCCATGGCATATGTTCTTTTTCCCCTGTATATATCTGAAGACGTATTCCTATGATCTCTGGCTGAAGGGCACTGATAAATCAACCATATTCAAAACTCACTGACTTTAATAATTCTTATTTTAAAATTGCCCATTTTTATAAACAGTGGATAATTGGTCAGAATTATAATACACTGAAAGCCGATCATTCATAATTACTGAGATCTTTAGAATAAAAATAACTCCATCAAATACACTTCCATCCTGGTGATGTGACTTTTACCACTGTCTGCTAAAATCCTTATTTCTATTGTGATTATTTCACAATTATTGATAATTTTTACTCCACTGTCTTTCAGATCTATTCATGTACAATCTATAAAAGTAGTATTTTAGAAATAATTTGTCTTCTGTTGTTACCCTAGTTACTAGAATGTAATTTCCTTCACTGAATTCCTTCTGTTATAAAAATAGGTATGTTCCTTTTAAAAACCACATCATCTTATGTACCTCTATATCCCATTCTACTTGTTTAACTTTTGTCATGGTCTGCCTTCTCCCCTCTTTTCCTAAATGTCCATCTGGAGTCAGGCAACTTTTCAATTATCTGCAGTCAGGAAATTCTTGGAGATAGAACACTCAAATCCTTGGGTGTTAGCCTCTGTATTAGTTGTCTACTGCTGCTATAACAAATTACTATAGGTTTGGTGACTTAAAACAACACAAATTTATACTCTTACAGTTCTGGAGGTCATATATTATATGTGAGTTTTACAAAGCTAAAATCAAAAAGTTGGCAGAGCTGGTTCCTTCTAGAGGTTGTAAGGGGAGAATTTATTTTTTGCCTTTTTCTAGAGTCTACCCTCATTCCTTTGCTGATGGTCCCATTTTACATCATCCCATCCTCCTCTTGCTTTTGTTGTTCCTCCTCCTTTGACCTTCTTTCCTCCCTTTTATTAGGACCCTTGCAGTTATATTTAGGACCTATCCAAAATAACCAGAATAATGTCCCATCTCAATATCATTAGTTTAATGACATCTGGAAAGGCCTTTTTGCTACATAAGGTAACATTCACAGATTCTAACAATTAGGACATAGACATCTTTGCATGGGAATGGGGCATTATTCAGTCCATGACAACCTCTAAGATTTTTTTTAATGGCTAAGTGCTTTTTTTGTGATTATTTTTACTATCCCTTCATTTTTTTCTTTTTTAAGCATTGGGAGTGAAAGGCATTTTAAAAACAAAGCTATTTCATTACCTCCTAATCCAAAGAAAATACTAACAAAAGATAAAACTGTATAGGGTAACTTGGCTTATGCTTTCATCTTATGAGAGTCTAAGGGATGGATATTATCAATCCCCCAATAATGAAGGTAGGAAGATAAACTGGGCATGTTGGACAATATTTCATTTCTTCTTCGGATCATTCAAATATAGTTTTATTGCCATGACTGATATGAGTGCCTAAAATTTTAAGTTTCAATCACCTGTGATTAAAAATGCAGAAATCGACCAGGCATGGTAGCTGATGCCTGTAATCCCAGTACTTTGGGAGATCGAGTCGAGCAGATCACCTGAGGTTGCAAGTTCGAGACCAGCCTGGACAACATGGTGAAACCCCAACTCTACTAAAAATACAAAAATTAACCGAGTGTGGTGGCAGGCACCTATGACCCCAGCTACTCAGGAGGCTGAGGCACGAGAATTTCTTGAACCTGGGAAGTGGATGTTGCAATGAGCCGGGATCGTGGGACTGTACTCCAGCCTGAGTGATAAGGCAAGAATCTGTCTCAAAAAAAAAAAAAAAAAAAAAAAAGAGGAAAATACAGAAACCAAAGAGGAAGGTAAATGAATCTTAGTTGATTGTCATTTGGCTCAACTATGATACTGACTCTCCATTTTTGCATATATAATTACGAATTAATTCTGAGCTTTTCCTTCTTCCCATAGTCAAAAAAAAAAGGGTTTTTTTCAAAAATAATGCTTGATCTTTAGCCCTTTAAAAGTATTTTTCAGATAACTCTTCTTATATTCTGAGTTTTTCGTGAGGCGACTCATTAATATACTGATTCTGAGAAGAGTATACTAAACTCTCAGCATATTATGTAATTTGTCTTTATGCTAAAGATGATCTTTTCATTCTTCTTTCTCTTTTTTATGTGTTTCTTTTAGATATGTCTATCAATGCAACGCTTATTACAAAGTTAACTGGGTGGAAATATGTAACACAGAGCTCAATACAGAGGCAAACTATAATTTAACATCAGTAAAAGACTGGTAATTAAAATGTTAATATCATGCAAATGTCACTTTTTATATAACAGAAAATTTCAAGATATGAAGTCGTGAAGTACTTAGGCAATGGAACTATGACCTGGATACTTACCCTCAACAACAAAATGAGTAACAATACCAATTGCAATTCCTATGATTGCTACAATTGCCAATGTGAAAAGAGCTAGCCGTACTGAGTCCCAAAATTGCTGTTTTCTTTGATATTCAAGTCGTGAGAATTCAGCTTCTGAAAATTCAACAGGTCTGTGATAATAGAAAGAAAATAGAGACAATAAAAATTCATTATAGTTCAACTTTGTTTACTTACTATGTTCCTCTATGAAAATAGTTTATACTCCTAAATAACAGTGAGCAACTTAGACTTTGAAAAGACCAGTAGATTTTAATTTGCGTATCCCCCCCCAAAACCTCAATCACAGAAGGAGTTTTAGATAAAATGCTGCTGATGTTGACATTCAAGTGAGGATATCTTCCCACTGTATTTTATCCGGCTTATTGGCAATTTGAAACTTTGGTAGTGAAACACAAAGACTGGCTTTCAGATTTTAATATAACTACTTTTTAAGTAAACTTAACAATTTCTTAATGACATGTTGTAAAAGTAGCAACATTACTTTTGAAGACCTGATCATGGCTCTTTTCATTTACTAGCACCTCCCAATGAAATAAAAAGTGGTGAATTGCACTTAGTAAGAGTCCACCACCCATGACCATCCTTCACTTACATTTGACTCACATGACCCCACTGGTGCTTTACCTCCATTACTCAAAAATATCTTACACCATTTATCTTTTTCCAACTTGAAAGTTGCTGTTTATTTACTTTACTGTCTGAATTCTTAAATAAGATTCAATATTATGATATCTTTCAAGTGAAATTTTTCTGTAAATGTCTTTATGCTTTTAACTTTACTTCATATTTATTGTGAACTTATTTTGTTAAATGAGATCATGAAAAAGTCCTTAGAACAGTAGCTACCACATTAAAATAATGTTTCAGAAACTGCTCTAGATCCCTAAATGTATACAGATTTTAAGATAAACTATTTGTCTTTGGGATGCCCACACTTTAAAAGGGGAGATAGACATGGAAACAAGTAGTTATTATATAGTGTGAACTGCGCCAAAATAAATTTGTACAAGATGAGGGAACACTAAACTTTTTGAAGGGTTGTGTCAGGAGATTTTATTAAGAAAGTGATATGATTACAATTTTGAGGAATAAAAGCTCACCAGTTAAAAAAAAAAAAAAAAGAGAAAATAGAATGTGGGTGGTGGGGGAAGGTAGAAATGTGAAAAAGCATTCATTACTAATAAGGGATAAAAATATAAATAAAACATGACTTTTGTCTTCTAAGAATTTATTGTCTCAATATATGTTCGAGATTGCAAGTCTTTCACAAGACTGCAATTCTGGGAAGAGGATATGATAGAGCTGGTGGGCTGGGAGTCTCATGATCCAAAGTAAACACCTGGAAATTTACTTTGGAGGAGGTGGAAAGTCAATAAAAAATTTTTAATTAGATTGAAGAGTTCTGAAGATTTGGAAAAGTCACACAGATGTGAATGAGGATGGGGATTAGGGCAAGAGTGCAGACAGGTAGAACAGTTTAGAGGTCATATTGAAGGCCCGGGAAGGAGATTGTGAGGACCTGAACTGAGGCTATGGAATGGGGTGGAGAGGAAGAGATGGATTTAGCTGTAGTTCTTGAACTTCACTGAATGATTGATCATCTGTGGGACAAGAAAAGGAATAATGGCCCACTTGTTTGGATGTCCAGGTAAATGACTGTGACTCCAGGCAAGATGAGGAATATTAAAGGAGAATAGTGTTTCCAATAAAGACATCAATATAGTTAATAAAGAGCAATTTGCTGTCCTTAGACGGGTCTGGGTCTGAATCAAATGAAAAGTATCTGTTTTACGGTCTTTCTCTTTGACTCATTTTATTTTAGTTGCATCACTAATATCTGTTTATATGATTCTAATAAAGCAAATGTTAAGGTTAGAATTATATAACCTAGAGAAAAAATGAAAACGTTACTGTGTACTCATGTGAAATACCATTCTTCTCACCCACAATCGAAGCCTGCACTTCCAAAATCTATGGCAATAGATAGTTTGAGTATGTAGCTTGTGAATATTATGGCTGCTGTAATTATTTTATTATTCCCATTCCTTTTCCCCCCTTAGTTTTATGAGTTTCATTACTGTACTCTGATCCCTTCAAGAAGCACGAAATAACAAGAATCAAATTTAATAAAATGTAAGGTGTTGATAGCCAAATATCACATCATGGTAGCACTGCATCGTTGTAAAAGGACTTTTTAAAAAAACATAGTCACATTTGATTTTAAAATAAGCTTCTTCTGCCTAGTGATTAGCTATTTTCAGTCTGATGTATCTGGAATGTTGCCTTCTGTCTAATGTGGAAGTTGAAATAAGTTTTACCAAATGCCATTTATGTGTTTTGAAGTGTAGCTGGCAGGTACAGTACGCAGACACCAGCCAAGTGCAAAGGAAGTGATGTTTACCCTAATTGTGGAAAATAAGGTCATAATAAAATAACAAAGTGTTCAGAAAATTGTTAAGAAATGTGTTGGTTAGGCTGTTGTGAAAAGCTTGTAATAAGCATAATAAATAAAACAAAATATATTCAGGGCATTCTCAATTATGCAAGAAACTTTGAGCTTTTGACTATAGTTTAGATATGTTAGATGTATAAATGGTTTAAGCTTTGAAAAAGATTATTTAGATGACATTTAAATTCCCTAATGCCTTTAAAATTCCTGTATGTTTCTCCTGATTTGTACATGACAATTTTTTGTTCATTTAAACCTGAATGAGTGGGATGCTAAATGAAACCTTTCAACAGCATTTTTTTTAGAAAAATAAATTTTATCGTGTATATTTAAAGTATATAACATGATGTTAAGGAATACATATAAATAGTAAAAAGGTTACTATAGTGAAACAAATTCACTTATCCTTTCTCTCACCTAGTAACCGTTTTTTGTTTGTTTTTGTGGCAACAACAACTAAAATCTACTCATTTAGCATGAATCCTACATAGAATACAATTTTATTACCTATAGTCCTCATGTTGTACATAAGATCTCCAGACTTTCCATCCTACATACCTGCTACTTTGTATCCTCTAGTTGACATCTCCCCATTTAATTGCCCCTATAACCACCATTTTGTTTGCAACTCTGTATTTTGTATTTTTTAAAAAATATTACACATCTAAGAGATAATGCAATATTTTTCTCTCTGTTTCTGGCTTATGTTACTTAGCTAATATCCTCCAGGCTCATCCATGCGTGGCAAATGGCAGGATCTTGTTTTTTTTTTCTGGGCTCAGGAAAATTTCATTGTATATATTTACCACAACTTCCTTATCCATCCGTCTGTCAACGGGCACTTAGGTTGTTTCCGTATCTCAGCTATTGTGAATAATGCAGCAATGGACATGGGAGTGCAGATATCTTTACCAGATGAAGATTTCATTTCCTTTGGGTATAAGCCCAGAAGAGAGATTGCTGGGTCGTATGGTAGCTGTATTTTTAATTTCTTTAGAAACCTCCATACTGTTTTTTATAATGTCTGTACCAATCCACATTCTCAGCAACATTGTCCTAGGTTCCCTTTTCTCCATACCATGGTCAACATTTGGTACCTTTTGACTTTTTGGTAATGGCCATCCTAAGGAGTGTGAGGTGGTCTCTCATGTTAGTTTTAATTTACATTTTTTGATGATTAATGATGTTGAGAACCTTTTCATATACTGTTGACCATTTTTATGTCTTCTTTAGATAAATGTCTATTCTGGTCTTTTGAAAATTTTTTATTAGGTTATTTTTCCCCACTGTTGGGTTGTATGAGTTGTTAAGCCGTAGATATTAACCCTTTATCAGATATATGGTTGCAAATATTTTTCCCAATCTGGGAGCTGTCTTTTCATTTTATCAATTGTTTCCTTTGCTGTGTGGAAGTTTTTAAGTTTAATGCTGTTCTGTTTGTTTTTGCTTTTGTAGTTTGAGCTTTTTGTGTGATACCCAAAAAAATCATTGCCAAGGCCAATGTCCAGGAGCTTTTACCCTATGTTCTCTTCTGAAAGTTTTGTAGTTTCTGGTCTTCTATTTAGGTCTTTTATCCAATTTTGGGTTGATTTTTTTTTTTTTTTTTTTTTTTGTAAGGTGTAAGATAAGGTTTTAATTGCATTCTTTTGCATGTGGAAATCTTGTTTAATTTACCATACCAGTACCATTTATTGGTACCGGTACCACTTATTCAGAGACTATCCTTTCCTTATTGTGTCCTTGTGATGCCGTTGTCAAAAATTAGTTGACCATGGTCAGGCACAGTGGTTCATGCCCACAATCCCAACAGTTTGAAAGGCCAAGGTGGGTGGATCACTTGAGTCCAGGAGTTTCAGGCCAGCCTGGGCAACATGGCAAAACTCTCTCTACAAAAAAATATATTTAAAAAAATAGTCAGGTGTGGTGGCACATGCCTGTAGTCCCAGCTACTCGAGAGGCTGAGGTGGGAGGATCACCTGAGCTCGGGAGGTCAAAGGAGCAGTGAGCTGTGATCACGCCACTGCACTTCAGCTTGGGTGACAGAGTGAGACCCTGTTTCAAAACAAAAACATTAGTTGATCATATGTGTCTGGATTAATTTCTAAGCTCTCTACTATGTTTCACTGGCCTAAGTGTTTGTCTTTATGCCAGCAGTGGTGCTGTTTTGATTAACATAGCTTTGTAATACAATTTTAAAACAGAAAGTGTGATGTCTCAAACTTTTTCTTTCTCAGAATTATTTTGGCTATTCAAGGTCTTTTATGGTTCCATACAAACTTTGGGAGATTTTTTTTTCTATTTCTATGAAGAATGCCATTGAGATTTTGATAGGGATTGTGTTAGATCTATATATTTCTTTGGCTAGTATGGACATTTTAACAATAGCAATTCTTCTGATTCAGAACATAGGATATCTTTCCATTTATTGGTATTGTCTTTATTTCTTTCATATTTTATAGTTTTGGCATACAAATCTTTGACTTCCTTGGTTAAATTTATCCTAGGTATATTACTTTTTAAATTTTTGACTACTGGAAATAGAATTGTTTTCTTCATTTATTTTTCAATTAGGTTGTTATTTGTGTATTGAAACAATATTGATTTTGTATGTTGATTTTGTATCCTGCAACTTTATAAAATTCACTTATTAGTTCTAATAGTGTTTTGTGGCATCTTTGGGATTTAGACATTTAAGATCATGTCAAAATAATTTTACTTCTTCCTTTCTGATTCAGATACCATTTATTTCTTTTCCTTATCTGACTGCTCTTGCTAGTAGTTCCAGTACTATGGTGAACAGAAGTGGCAAGAGTGGGAATTCTTGCTTTTTACAGATGTTGGTGGAAATGCATTCAGTTTTTCCCCACTGATTACAATATTGGTTGTAGGTTTTTCATAAATGGCATTTATTGGGTTGAAGAATTTCCCTTCTGATGTGGTTTGCCTGTGTCCCCATTCAAATCTCATCTTGAATTGTAGTTGTCATTATCCCTACATATCATGGGAGGGACCTGGTGGGAGGTAACTGAATCATGGGGGTGGTTACCCCGTGCTGTTCTCATGAAAGTGAGTGAGTTTTTACAAGATCTAATGGTTTTATAAGGGGCTTTTCCCTGCCTTCACGCTACACTTCTCCTTGTCATTGCCATGCGAAGAAGGACATGTTTGCTTCACCTTCCGCCATGATTGTAAGTTTCCTGAGGGCTCCTCAGCCCTGCAGAACTGTGAGTCAATTATACCTCTTTCCTTTATAAATTACTCACTCTCAGGTATTTCTTCATATCAGTGTGAGAATGGACTAATACACCTTCTATTCCAAAACTGTTGAGAATTTTTATCAAGAAATAATGTTGAACTTTGTCAGAGATATTTTCTATTAAGATAATCATGAGGCTTTTATCTATCATTCTACTAGTGTGATGCATCACATTGATTGATGTATGTATGTTAAACCAGTCTTGCATGCCAAAGTTAAATCCCACTTGATCATGATGTATATTTTTGATGTGCTGCTGTATTCAATATATTTTATTGAGCATTTTTGCATCAATGTTTATCTAAGAAAGTTGCCTGTAGCTTTTTTTGTTTTTCTTGTGATGTCTTTGTCTTCTTAGGTATCAAGGTGGTGCTGGCCCTGTAAAATGTGTTGGAAATCATTCCCTCTAGGTCTTTTTTTTTTTTTTTTTTTTTTTTTTTTTTGCAAGAGTTTGGGAAGTACTGGTATCAATTCTTCTTTAAATATTTGGCAGAATTCAGCTGTGAAGCCATCTGGTCCTGGGCTTTTCTTTGTTGGAAATTAACAACCTTTATCATACTTTGTATTGCATCTATTATAGAAGATAAAATTATGTTTGTTCTTTAGTCCTTTTGAAGGTGGAAATGTTTGTTTTGCTGTATTTTCTTTCTTCATGTTAAAGTAAAATGGGAATAAAAATGAGAAGTACGCAACTCAAACCTAATCTTCCATGTAAGTAAATTTTTTAAAAGTTAAACAGAAAATGTCTGCATATCCTCTAAACTAGTGATGGATTTTTATGATTGAAATAAATACAAGTTGACTGGGTTTAATTCTGGCTTTGCTACTATCAGCAAGCTAGTTAAATTCTGTACTTCAATCTCCTCATCTGTAAAATGAAGAATCAAAGTCTTTCATGGCTTTATCAGAATCCAAAATAATACAAATAATAAATAGCAGTAAATAATTGGTGGATAGTCCTGTTTCTTTCAATCCCTAAAGCAAAGGGCCTTGTTTTGTTCTGTTTTTGGTCTTTTCTTTAAATATAATTCTTCAGATGACCTGACAGTTTATAGTTAGGAACATTTCTGCATTTTCTCCAGAGCAATCTGTATAATTACTGTTACTCATTAATATTATTTTTAAAATTTATAAAAATAAATGTTTCTGAATTTCTTGCAAAATGAACAAAATGATGTCTAGAAGCATAAACATAAAGAATATAAACTTGTCAGTATTTACTGCCAAAATTCTCTATTTTAACTGCTTTAAGATATTAACCACTCAGCAGAATTAAAATAAAATCTTGATCTACAGACTGAAGGTAACAAACACAGAATATTTAAAATAAAACTGATACACCTGTTAAAAAAAACTTGTGGGATAATGCTTTATCCATTAATAATTCAATGTGGACACCAAATAAAATGACATTGTTGTGACATCACATTAATGTTGTAATGAGACATAAAATAACTAGCATATTTGTCCATATCATTTAAAAAATCTATTCAAATAAACAGAACACAGTAACTAAAGCCCTTTGGTAATTTAAATAGAAAGAAAACTTGAACAGTCACAGGAATGGACTGCACGTCAAAACAGTCCAATTTAGTTCTGTAGATGGCAGTGGGATTCCCCTTCAGGAGATCTGTTTCTGTGGTAGGTCTATTGGCAATACTGGAAAGCATGAGTCAGAAACACTGACAATGGGAGACAGATAGTAAAAAGGAGGAGCTAATTGTGTTGTTGCAGCACTTAAAATGATATAGCCATCTAAGTCGTAATGACACTGGTATTTTCATGACAAGGCAAAATTTCCTTTGGACTCAATAAAAATTCCAAAGATAAGAAACACTAATCAGAGGACTGCAAAAAAATGTCCTTGGTTTTCTCAAAAGACATACAAGGGTATATTCTATAAAAGTCATTATCATAAGTGACTTAAGAAGCATCAAGAACTGGCAAAGTTGGGGGGAAACTGGGGTGGTGGGGCAGTTACAACTATGAGTTAGTTATCAGAATTAGCTTCCTATCAGCTAGAAATGACTGGTTTGACAAAAGAGTCAATGAAGAAGAATGAAATTGTGGAGTGTGGGCAGAAATTGCATAGCACCCTGCTCCTTTATTGGAATGTGTAATAGCTCTGTACACGGGGGAAAATATTAAATCTTATTTACATAATGGAATATAATGTAAAACATATAAGACATTTAAAGAAACTGGTTATAATAATTTCATCAGTTTTCTGAAATTTTCTTTGAAAACATTTTTTAGACCTTTGAGTTCTAGATTCAGTAAAAGATCTATCTCTCTTCATAGTTGACTTTCAAAATCATTATTACCATCTTGGAAGCACTACTCTCATGCTACAGTATCAGCAAGGTCAACTATACCTCTGATAGCAGCTACACAAGTAACAATACTTAGTCACTTAATTTCATTCATACAAATACTAGGAGCATTTATGCAGTTTTCTTATATTAGAATGGTCACATTTTCTACCTCAAGAAGACTTTATAGTTTAACTGCCAAGTATAGTATTAATAAAAATAAATTTCATTCATTCATTTAGCTTATATTCAATTAGTACATGTTCATTGGACATCTACTATGTTCCAGACACTAATTTAGTTATATGGTTATGGCCGTACTAAGGATATAGACTGCCTTTATGTGTCCCAATGGAAAAGACAGTTTGTGCAATAAACAAATCTATACATAAATGTCAGGTATCAAGTAAGAGGACAGAGAATAATGAGGGTACAGTGAGGGAGGTGGTAGGATTAATGTGATCAGGGGAGATTACTCTGCAAAGGTGATATCTAACTGGAGACATGAACAAGGTGAAAGATGGACCCATGCAACTATCTGAGGGGAAAATGCTACAGTAAAAGAAATAGTCATTACAAGGGCCCTGAGGTAGGAACAGACTTGGTGAATTTGCAGAAGAGCAAAAAGTCAGTGTGGCCAGTAGGCAGTGTGCAAGTGGAAGAGGAAAGATGATGGAATCAGAGATCATTATAGACCACATCATAACCCAGCAGGCCACAATAACAACCATTTTGGTCCCAGCACTTTAAAAGGCCCAGGCAGGCGGATCATGAGGTCAAGAGATCGAGACTATCCTGGCCAACATGGTGAAACCCCATCTCTACTAAAAATACAAAAATTAGTTGGGTGTGGTAGCACTTGCCTATAGTCCCAGCTACTCAGGAGGCTGAGGCAGAAGAATCGCTTTAACCTGAGAGGCAGAGGCTGCAGTGAACTGAGATTGTGCCACTGCACTCCAGTCTGGAGACAAAGTGAGGCTCCGTCTCAAAGAAAAAAAAAAAAAAAAAAAGAACGATTTTGGAGTTTTGATCCCTGTGGATGGGACTGATCTTTTTAAAAGGATGACCCTGTGAAGAATACACTGGGTAGAAGGCAGCAGTGAAGGTGTGAAAAGTGGAAGCAGAGAAACTGATTAGGGAACCCTTGAAATAGTTCCGGTCTGAGATGATGGCTGCTTGGAGTAGGATGCTAGCAACAAGAAAATCAGAACATATAACTGGATTCAGAATACATTGTCAAGTTATAGCTGACAGAATTTGCTGATGAATTGGTTGTAGAACATGAGAGAAACAGAAGAGTTAAGGAGGATGTCAAGGTCTTTAGTCTGTGCAGAGAAAAATGATAATCCAGTGGATATGAAACATTTGAAAGTAGTGACATCATTCTCAAATTAATGCTTATATGGAACTCTAGTGTATAACACAGACTTACAGCAAAGATGTTCTGGGATGGAGAAGGTGTACAGAAGTCTGCCAGTATGTAATCTCCCCACAGGAAGGGACCCCTGAGACACATTTGCAAGAATTAATTGCTGAATTTCACACTGACTACGATCGCTTCAGCAAAATCCTGAAGATCCTCCACGATGGAGCCCTGGGCAGCAAGATCTGTCACCCAGTCCCTACTGATGTCTCTTGCATTCCGTTCTCCAGCCTTTACCTGCCATATACCCAATGAGCACACCTTCATTTTTCTAATGTCACCTCTATAAAATCTTTCCAACATATAAAACTCCTGGGTAGGCTTTGACTTGTAAATAAGGAACTAGCATGCCTTTTATTTCCTCTCTGTCCTCAGAAGAGATTATTGCTTCAGAAGAGGTAGAAAAGGCTGTGATCTAGAGAAGTTAGTCTTTGATAACGGGACCTGCTTCCTCTGAGACTAGCTGTAGTACAAATGTATTTGTAAGTATGGGGGTAGGGATTTGAAAGATTTCTTTTTTTATTTTACCCAGGACCTGACAGAATCACAGAATTTACAGTTAACTTACAATTATTCCATTTCATTCATCAATACTAACATCCACTTTATCAGAACCCTACCATAATGTTGTCTAGCCTATTCTTAAAACCTTTCCTTCTAACTTCCTGAAAAAGCTCCCTTCACCTTTACTTAGTCTGATGATGCCTTCTAGGCATGCATTCCCAAAGTTTGCATCTCCTACACTAACTGTATTTTCTTAAGAACATTCAAAATGGATATAATCCTTATGTCATATCTAATTCAGTCAACAAGTTCTAATTGAGCACCTACTGTATAACCTAACACTATTCTAGGCTCTGGGTATTCTCTAGTGAACAAAAGAAGGTCCGGTACTCCAGTAACAGAAATAAAATCACTTACACATTTACAGTTCCTCCCACCAACTGGCCAAACCAGAGGGTTAAATCCCCTTATTGCCTTGGTGAAAAATTAGGGTCATGCTGAGAAAGCATTTGCCACATATCTTTTATAAATTAAGAAATATGAATAGGAATTATATACCAGGTGGATATAATGATGAAGGTACAGCTCCCTAAAAATTTTATAAGTCTGCTTTTTAGGTTCAGACTTTAATGCTTAGCTTTGTTTTAAATCAACCACCTAAATAATGTATCTCGAAATTTGAAACAAAGAGCCAATAGTTTATGTTGAATAAGTTTATATATTCAACTTAGTAACACAAAGAAAAGAAGGATGAGTTGGCCGAGGGTTTAAGTGCAAAAGAGAAGTTATTTGTGAGGACTGTATAAACATCCTTTAATAACATATGACTACTATTATTCAAATGTTTATGATCATCCTACATGACCCTCCATTTGGTTTATTTCCGTGTTTGTTTTTAACATCATTAAAACAAGAAAACACTGGGCAATTAATTTGAAGTTGGTGAAGTGAATCCATAAGATAACTGATGACATCAAGATGAGGATTTAAATATCTGATTATACTTGCTACTAAAGAAATGTAAACAACAAAACATTAAATTAAATGCAGTACACTCTTCTATGTGCAGCATAAATATTTATGTGCTGATCAAGTATTCTCACAGCTGTAGCCTTGGGGGGAAATTCTTTTTATGTCTTACAGATGTCTTAACATATTTGTATTCAACCTGAAGCATAGATACACATTAGATATTCTGTTTGGGCACAGTTCTCTCTACTTCTTGCCAAAAAGCCTTCATTTCTGGGAATACATGTGGTTAATAACATCTCCTTAATGACATGGGTTAACTAAGGTTAATGACCTTCCTTACTACACATATATACACACAGATACACAGAATGAGATTCACATGTCAGTGGTGAGAAGCAGCAATAGAGAACAAACACAATATTTATTTTAAATGCTATTTTAGATGCACGAAGGAAACTGTGAACCTCAGCAAAATCCACAGACTCGGCCGGGCGCGGTGGCTCAAGCCTGTAATCCCAGCGCTTTGGGAGGCCGAGGCGGGTGGATCACGAGGTCAGGAGATCGAGACCATCCTGGCTAACATGGTGAAACCCCATCTCTACTAAAAACACAAAAAACTAGCCGGGCGAGGTGGTGGGCGCCTGTAGTCCCAGCTACTGGGAGGCTGAGGCCGGAGAATGGCGTGAACCCGGGAGGCGGAGCTTGCAGTGAGCTGAGATCCGGCCACTGCACTCCAGCCTGGGTGACACAGCGAGACTCCGTCTCAAAAAAAAAAAAAAAAAAAAAAAAAATCCACAGACTCAGACCTCTTCCTCCGCAGCGGTTAGCCATGGATATGTGGCAGAGTAAAATTAAATCACCAAAACTGGACTGCCTTTAATTATGGCCTGCTCTGTGGGCAGTTAAAAGGTATAAAGTTTGTTTTGAGAGATTTAAGTTGAGAGAGCATATAACATACTAGTTAGAAGCACAGATTCTGGAGTCCCGCTGTTCTATTTTAAGTTCCAACTCTGACATTTATGAGCTGTATGATTTTAGGCAAGATACTGAACCTTTTTGTATCTCAGTTTTTTTCATCTGCAAAATGGGTATAATGGTATCTACTTGATACACTCCTTATGAAAATAAAATGAGATAATATATTTAACATGTCAAAAGTGCTATAAATGTTATTGCTATTATTAAAATGCTATCTGCTCACTGATTTTTATTTTAAAACACTAAATGCGTAGGAATAATCAAATCCAAATGTCTTTGTTCCTCTTCAGTATGACCACTTTATTTCTGTTCTCACTTTAGTGAAATGTTTTTCTGCTTTCTTGAATTTCCAGTCTTTAAAAATAAAATTCCAAGGATGGGAATGGACAGTACAACTCTTTAACCATTCTTCAAAACCGTGGTACTAAGTCCTTTCAAAATAAACAAGGCCATGATAAATTTCAATCTCATTTTCTTTTATGCCTTATTTGGACTGAAGTCCACCAATTAGAGGCTGTTTTTATACAAATTCCATATAGCATTAAGCATGATGATGTAACATAGCTAAATCTCAGTACTGTTCCCTTTTCTATGTGACTTGTCTAGTGTACTCTTCCCAGTTGGAGCTCATACATGTACTTTCACAATCTTCACCCATCTCAGTTTTATATTTCCAAAATGATTCTCATGCACTGAATCTCTTAATAAACAGTCCTTCCAAAACTTTTGACTACTCCTATGACAACTCAGACATCTTTGCCTACTGTATTTAAAAAAAAAAAAAAAAAGCCATGAAACAGATGCCCCAATACTTGTAGACAGCAGCTGATTTTACCACTTACTAACTGTATATGCTTTTTATACCCTTCAGTTTCTTCATCTGAAAAATGATGATAATGGCCTTAAATTTCTGGACTGTAGTGAGGTTTAGGTATAATAAATTAAGCGCTTAGCATAATGTCTGACAGGTAATAGCCTATGAAAGGAAACTATTACAATTATTATTATTCATCAACTTGAAACTATAATTATTTCAGTGAAACTCCCCAAATGCCATCTTGAGGGGGAAATGGAATTTGTGTTATTTCAATATTTTTCTGCCAGCATGGTGGTGGGTGGTTGATACATTTTATCTCAAATTTACCCAATTCTTTTTAGTAGTTATTTAATAGCCTCATTTAATGATTAGTTAAATAAGGCCTAGAGAGACTAATTTAGGCAAGGTAAATTTGGCAAGTAATGGAACTAAGATTTTGACTCAGTACTATGATTCCCAGTTCTCAATTATTTCTGTACTCTATAAATCTTCCTTTGATATTTAATCCACAGATAACTAAAACCAACGATTTGGTTAAGTTCTATCTCATTATGTACTTACTTAATTATCACAATGGAGTCTTAGCCCTTCTTCCTATTTCCACATTTCTCTGCAGCAATCCATCAGACGCTCTGTGATTTCAAATATTTTGGAAAGTCTTTGATACTCTCTCTTCTGCTCAAATGTCTTCTTCTACCTACTGTCTACTGAATCAAGCCCACACTCCATAGCATGAACTCATATCTTTTCAGTCAAGCATTTATTATTTTCATTGGCGTTTCAAGTTCAGTGAGTCTAGCTTCCCTACTGAACCTTCTTGAGCCTTTGAACATGCCCCCACACTTAACTGATCCTGCTCAAGCTGTGGCTCCCCCCATCGGCACTGTTTTTTTCCTACCTCCCTACACTGAAATCCTATTCACCTTTCAAGATCCAGCTTAACTGTTATATCTCCACGGACCCTTTCTGAATCCCTAGTTAAAAGTGATGTTTTACTAATGCCAAACCTATTTGGGGTTAATACTTTTCTGTTATTTGTTGTGCTCTCTCTGCTAAGCTTATGTTCCTATAGTGCCCAATACTTTTACAACCTTAAATTAATAATAAAAATATAATATGATTGA
Organism: Chlorocebus sabaeus; assembly: GCF_047675955.1. NCBI lineage: Eukaryota > Metazoa > Chordata > Mammalia > Primates > Cercopithecidae > Chlorocebus > Chlorocebus sabaeus. Next base: position 1,260,315 of record NC_132910.1, on the reverse strand, counting down.
GCCCAGGAGTTACAGTACAGCCTATGTAGTGAGACTCCTGCCTCTAAAAAATACTACTAATAATACATCAATAAATAATCAAATATTATTTGTATTGATTCTAATATCATTTTTACCCAGCTAGACAGTAAACTCCATAGAGTATGAATAGTACCTATTTTGCTCGTTGCTGTAACTCCAGTGTCTAGCAGAGTACCTGAGCCTTAGTGGTGTATAATAAACATTATTGAGTTAGTAATACAGACATTACAATCTACCTCATTCAATATTCTTTTATGTTAATAATTATACCTTCTCTTAGTTTACAGTTTCTTAAAGGGCAGAATATATAGCATTCTCCTCTATATCTTTTCCAGAGTTCCTAAATATGTGATTAAAAATATTAATAAATCTTCCCTCTGCAAAATTTGCTCCATAGAAAGTAAAATTCTAAAATATTTATTTTTCTAATATTATACAAATATTGACCTAGGTGACTTTTATAGAACACTCCACCCAACAACAATATAATACACATTCTCTTACACTGCATATGCAAAATTCATCAAAAAAGGGCATAATCTGGTTCATAAACATGCCTCAACAAATTAAAACAAATTAAATCTTACAAAGTATGTTCTTTGATTATAGAAAAATTAAATCGTCCCATAAAGGGTGATTCTGGTGAGGTCTCAGATAGAAATGAGAAACATGTTATTGGACAATGGAGAAAAGGCTATTCTTGTAATAAAGTGGCAAAGAATTTGGCTGAATTGTTTTTGTGTCCTAGTGTTTTGTGGAAGGTAGAACCTGAGTGATGAAATTGGATATTGGCCAAGGAAATATCTATGTGAATTACTGAAGATATGGCTTGGCTTTTCTTGACTGCCTACTGTATATGAAAAATGTAAAGGAAAAAAATGCAATACCCGTGAAGTGCAGTAAAGTGAATCACAACAAAAAGAAGTATGTCTGTATTACTATCACACAAAATCAACTTTAAATCAAGGGTTTTGCCAAGAACTAAAGAAAGATGATATGTAATTATAAAGGGGTCAATTCATCAACATAACAAATGTTAAAACAATCTGTAAATGTGTATGCAACTAACCACAGAGCTGCAAAGTACTTGAAGCAAATACTGTTATAATGAAGAGGAAAAGTACACAAATCCACATTACAGTTTAAGACGTCAACACTCTTCTCTCAGTAACTGATAAAGTAGACAAAAATTGATAAGGAAATATATCTACTAGCAACACTATCAATCATCTTGACCTAGTTGATATTTGTAGAACACTCCACCCAACAACAGCATAATACACATTATCTGCCACTGCATATACAAAATTAATAAAAAAAAGAGCACAATTTGGTTCATAAACACACCTTAACAAATTTTAAAACATAAATCTTATAAAGTATGTTCTTCAATTTTCAAAGAATTGAACCACAAGTTGATAACAGAAAGATATCTGGAAAATCCCCAAATATTATGAAATTAAACAATAAGCTTCTAAATGACCTAGGAATTAAAAAGAAGCACAAAAAACTTAAAAATGTTTTGTTTTAAATGAAAACATAAAAAAATTGGTGAGATGCACATAAGGCAATAATTGGGGAAAATTTATAGTTTTAAGTTCTTAATTAGAAAATAAGAAAATAAGAAAACAATAATCAGCCCTACCTTAAGACGGGAAAAAGCTAAGCAAAGTAAACCAAATAAAAGCAGAAAAAAGAAAACAATAAAGAAACTAATGAAATTGAAAACAGTAGAGAAATCAATAGAAACAAGTCAGTTCATTATAAAGATATATAAAAATTGGTAAGCCCTATATAATTATTCAGATAAAAGAAGGCACAAATTTGCAACACTAGGAATGAGAAGGAAGGTATTACCACAGACCTATTAAACATAAAAGAATGATAAATAAATGCTATGAATAACATTATGCCAATAAATTTGCTCACGTAGATAAAATGGATAAATCTTTTTGAAATACAAAAACTTTCAAAGCTCATTCAGGAAGATACAAATGTCTGAAAAGTACATATCTAAAAATAATCACATCAATTTAAACAGATTTTGCCAGAAAATAACAGATTCTGCCAGAAAATAGAAAAAAAGGAAATGCTTCCAAATTTTTGTAATGAATCCAGCATATCCTGATAACAAAACCAAAGACATTATTTTTAAAAATCGGACAAGTTAGAGTTTCCTAAAGGGAACTGGAAAAAAAATCAGACGAAAGCCCCTCGAAACAAGAAGTAAAAATCTTTAAAAAATGGAATTCAAGAGTACCTAAAACCAATATTATATAAAAACAAGTGAGATTTATCTTAGAACTACAAAGTTAGCTCAAAATTTGGAAGCCAATCAGTATAACTCATAGTATTTACAGACCAAAAAACAAAACAGAAACAGAAACACTCCTATATGATCATCTCAATATATTCAGAGAAAGCATCTGAAAAAAACTTAACCTTAATTCATCATTTAAAAAAAAAAGAAGAAGAAGAAGAAAGCTTTCAACAAGCTAGAGATAGAAGTAAAGTTTCCCAAGTATATAAAGCTCTTCTAAGGAAATCCTATAGCTAATATATACAGTGGTGAGACTGAATGCTTTCTTTTAAAGCTCAGAACAGAGCAAGGATGTCTGCTCTTACTACTCCTATTTGTATTGGAAGTCCTAGCCACTGCAATAAAGCAAAAAAAAAAAAAAAAAAAAAAAAAAAGAAATACAAAACACACAAAATGGCAAGGAATAAAATGCTTTTATTAACATACTATAAAGAAAATTCTTGAGAATCTGCCATAAAGAGACTAATATGTACATTTACAAAAATCACCGAGTGAAAGGTCATATATAAAAATCAAACAATTTCCATAGATAAGCATTGAACAAATAAGTACTGAAATTGTAAAAGCAGTAACATATACAATAGCACTGAAAACTATGAAATAATTATCTGTGAATCTAACAAAATTTGTAAAATATTTAAATGGAAAAAAATTTAAAGCATTTATGAAAAATCAAATAAAACCTTAAAAATTGATAGATATATTATGCTTAATTAGAAAAGTTAATCTTGTTAATTTGACAATTCTTTTCAAGTTTAACTATATATTCTCAGCAAGAATCAACTATTAATCACAAAATGTGAGTCCTTCAGCTTTTTATTGTTTCTCAAAATTATTTTGGCTTTTCTAGGTCATTTGTTCTTAAATATCAACTTTAGAATTGTTTGTTTCTTTCTCAAAAAAAAAAAAAAATCCTACAGTTATAAAACTTAGAAAATAGAGAAGAAAATATTTTTGTCCATGAAGTAGAAAATATTTTGTAGATAGGAAATACACACCTATTAGAATGGCTAAAGTTTTTGTTTGTTTCCTAAGGGAAAATAACTAGAATATTCATATGTTGGTGTTGGGAATGCAAAATGGTACCTCCACTTTAGAAACTGGTTTGGGAGAAATGAAGTTAAACATTAAAAAATGCACAGATAAATGGAAGGACATTCCATGTTCATATATTGAAAAAACGAGTATTGTTAAAATGCCCATACTACCCAAAGCAATCTACAGATTCAATGCAATCCTGTGAAAATCTCAATGGCATTTTTCACAGAAAAAAAAAAAAAAAGAAAAAAAGTCCTAAAATTCATCTAGACTCACAAAAGACCCCAAATATGCAATGCAATTTTGAACAAGAACAACAATGCTAGCGGTACCATACTCCCTGATTTCATAGTATACTACAAAGCTATAGTAATCAAAACAATATGGTATTGGCATAAAATCAGACATAGAGACCAATGCAACAGAAGAGAGAACCCAGAAATAAACTGATGCATCTATGCCAACTGATATTTTCCAAGGGTACCAAGAATACACAGTGGATAAAAGATAGTGTCCTCAATAAAGAGTATTAGGGAAACTAAACATCCACATGCAGAAAAACAAAATTGGGCCCTATTTCACTCCATTCATAAAAATTAACTTGAAATGGATTGAAAACTTAAATATAAAACTGAAACATTAAAACTCTTAGAAGAAAACATAGAGACCAAGCTTCTAAATATTAGACTTGGCAATGATTTATTGGATATGACATGACAGCAAAAGCAAAGGCAGCAAAAGCAAAAACAGATAAGGGGATTACATCAAACTAAAAAGCTTCTGCACAGTCAAGGAATCAATTAAAAATTAAAAGGTGGTCTACGAAATGGGAGAAAATATTTGCAAACCATGTATCTGATAAAAAGTTAATATCCAAAGTTTATAAGGAACTCCAAAAACTCAATAGCAAAAGACCAAATAATCTAGTTTAAAAATGGACAAATGACCTGAATAGACATTCCATCAAAGAAGACATACAAATGGACAACAGGTTTATGAGGAGGTGAACAACATTCTTAATCATCAGGAAAATTCAAGTCAAAACAACAATGAGATATCACCTCACATCTGTTAGGATCGTTGTTAGGTTGAATAGAAAGTTGGGTGTCTCCACTGAGAAACCCTTTGGGCTAGGGTTGGCTCCAAGTTCTCAACTGTCAACTCACTGAATTATAAAAATAACTATTAATTACCACTGATTCTTTGGCAAAATCCCCTTAAAACACATTCCTACATATATTTCACACCCAGGTAGTTAGTCTCAATCATGATAATTCCATCTCTGTGGCTCAGGCCTGTTCAAAAATGGACATGCAATTCAAGTCTAGCCAGTGATATGTGAGGGACAGTTGGGAAATTGTTGAGAAAGACTTCTTTTCTTCTAAAATAAGTCAAACTGAGAGATAACGCCTTATTATTTTCTCTGAATATTGTTGTGTCCTGATGTGACACCTGAGACTGCTACAACTCTATGAGAAGCAAGCGATAAGAGAAACTAACCTGAGGAGAATGTAGACTCACAAAGAATACCAAAGTAGAAAGAAATAACCAGGGTTTCATATCACACATTTGAGGGGTTGGATCAAATGTCACTGAGAACAACCCAGCTTTTGGTATTACTAGTATATTAAATAATAATTTTTCATATTGTTAACACTAACCAGTGTGGGGCTGAAGTTTTAATTAATTGCAATTGAAAACACCCAAATGAATACACATACTTAAACATTAATTCCCATAGCCTCAAGAATCTTCCAAAAATATGGAAGGCTTTTTATCTGAAACTTCAAGAAAAGTTTCAATTCAAACTCTATTATAACACAATTTTTGATAGTTCAAACAAGGACTTTTCTATTACACGTATACAAAAACATTTTTTAAAAAATACTATAACCCACCAAAGAAAGACACTTCCTGCATATTTTGTGCAATTTAAAGCACCCATTACATATGCTTGGTATACTAATTACAATATATTTCTAGCAATTCTTTGAAAACAGGTCTTTAGTCATATGCTTGGTTAAGTAATTCTGAGATTTCTTAATTCATTCAAAAAATACTTACTGAAATTTTTTGCTGGCTGAAGGTGAAATGGTTAATCATAGATACTCAAGGAGTTTATAGGCTGGGGGAAATACAAATATTAAAAAATGTATATGTAAACAATTAACATAATTAAAAATGGTAACAGAAATGAAAAGTGCTCTTATACGTCTATAACAAGGAAATCTTATCTAGAGTAAGGGGTCAGGGAAGGTTTTTCTGAGAACATTTAAATGAATACCTGAAGGATCATCTAACTAGGGTGAAAGTAAAAGGATGAGTTGGGCATCTTACACTTTAAATCAAAAACTAGAAATAATTAAGCTTAACGAAAAAGTCACATTGAAAGGTAAGACAGGCTGAAAGCTAGGCCTCTTGTACCAAACAGCCAAGTTATGCAAAGAAACAGTTTTGAGTAAATTAAAAGTGTTATTTCAGTGAATAAACAAATGATAAGAAAGTAGAACAGACTTATTACTGATATGGAGTAAGTTTTGTGGGCTAGATAGAAGATCAAACCAGCCATACATAACATGTGTTAAGGCCAAAGTCTAATCCAAAGCAAGGCCCTAACTCTAATTCTTTCATTCTATAAAGGCTGAGAGAGGTGAGGAAGCTACAGACCAAAATTCTGAAGCAAGCAGAACTTAGTTCATGAGACTTAAGGAAAGAAACCATTTTCATAACATAAGAGTGCAAGGCAAAGCAGTAAGTGTTAATGTAGAATTTTCAGCAAGTTATCCAGAAGATTACTTAAGATACCTGATAAAGGTGGGTGAACTAAATAATAGACTTTCAGTGTAGGCAACTTTCATAGCTAGAGGGGAGAAGTCAATGCCTAGCTTCAAATACAGGCTGACTCTCTTGTTAGGAGCTAATACAGTTAGTGACTTGAGGTTGAAGCCGACACTCATCTCCATTCCAAAAATTCTAGGGCCCTTAAAAATTATGCTAAATCCACTTTGCCTGTGCTCTATAGATGGAAGAACAAAGCCTGATGACAGAACATCTCTTTACAGCATGGTTTACCAAATATTTTAAGCCCACCGTTGAGACCTATTGCTCCAAAAAAAGAGAGATTCCTTTCAGAATATTACTGATCATAGATGATGCATATCTGGTCATCTCAGAGCTCTGAAGGAGATCAGTGTTGTTTTCATGCCTGCTAACAGCAGTCTATTCTGCAGCCCATGGATCAAAGAGGAATTATGACTTTCAAGTATTGTTATTTAAGAAATACATTGATAAGACTATAGCTCTCATAGTAGTAACTGAAAGCTTTCTGGAAAGGATTTACCATTCCAGATGCCACTTAGAACATCTATGGTTCATGGAGGGAAGGTCAAAATATCAAAATTAACAGGAATTTGGAAGAAATTGATTCCAACCCTCATGGATAATTTTGAGGGGTTCAAAACTTTAGTGGAGGAAGTAACTGCAGATGTAATGGATAAAGCAAGATAACTAGATTTAGAAGTGGAACCTGAAGACATGACTCAAATGCTGCAATCTCATGATAAAACTTGAACAGCTGAAGAGTTGCTTCTTATGGATGAACAAAGAAAGTGGTTTTTTGAGATAGAAACTATTCCTGGTGAAATGTTGTGAACACTGTTGATATGAAAAGAAAGGATTTAGAATAATATGTATGCTTAGTTGATAAAGCAGTGGCAGAATTTCAGAGGACTGACTCCAGTTTTGAAAAAAGTTCTACTCTGAGCAAAATGCTATCAAACAGCATCACATGTTACAGAGAAATCTTTATTGAAAGAAAGAGTCAATTGATGAAACAAGTTTCATTGTCTTATTTTAAGAAATTGTCACAGCACATCAACTTTCAGCAATTACCACCATGACTAGTTAGCAGCCATGAATACTAACGCAAGATCCTCACCTGCATAAAGATTACAACTCACTGAAGGCTCCAGTGATTGTTAGCATTTCTTTCATCAATAAAGTATTTTTCATTAAGGTATGTGCTTCTTTTAGATATAATGTTTTTGCACATTTAATAGACCACAGTATAGTGTAAACATAACTTTTACATGCACTGGGATATGTAAAAAATTTGTGGCACTCACTATTGTGATATTTATTGCAGTGGTCTGGAACAGAAACTGCAATATCTTCAGGGTGTGCATGTATTAAGTCTCACCTCGCCTTCTATATGCTCCACCCAGTTGACTGGATCCATACTTCTTAGGTCTATTCTTTTTTTTTTTGCTCTATGAGATATCTCAATGGCCTCTCAATTAATTGTGTTTTATAAAACTCAATTTCAATTGTTTCAACCAAAATAATTTTAACCACCCACATCTAAGAGCCCGTAAAATGTTTCTTGAGGAATCAAATTCTGTTACTTGTGACTGAGTATGGGAAAACATCTAAGGAGACAAAAGCAGAATTAAAATTGTGACTGAAAAAGAATGGGCAGATCACGAGGTCAGGAGATCAAGACCATCCTGGCTAACATGGTGAAACCCTGTCTCTACTAAAAATACAACAAAAAAATTAGCCGGGTTTGGTGGCGGGCGCCTGTAGTCCCAGCTACACGGGAGATTGAGGCGGGAGAATGGCGTGAACCCGGGAGGCGGAGCTTGCAGTGAGCTGAGATCATGCCACTGCACTCCAGCCTGGGCGACAGAGCCAGACTCTGTCTCAAAAAACTAAAATAAAATAAAAAATAAAAAAAAAGAATTCATAAATTGTCCAGTAAACTCTCTTCTGAAAAATATGTCATATTACTTGTTGATGTTGAACATTTTTGGTATGCTATTCCTAGAAATAATTCAATATTTTGTTTCCTATTCAAAGTTATATTAATGATAATACATTTCAATTTATAATAAACACTAGTTTTATTTTATCTTATATATATATATCATGGAGGCTAAACATAATGTGCTATGGCTATGCAGTTTCTGGCAAAATAAGTAACTAAATACAAAAAAATAAATTTTAAAACACAGTTGTTTTCAATAAGCAGCCAGTGTTCTTCACTTAGCTTCCTGTATGATTGATTTAAATATTTGTATTTCAGTGGTATTTTGCAATCCAGTTCAGAGGGAGGAGCTATGATTAAGATATAATTGTCCTAGAGAGATGTGATCAGCAATGTTCACAGCTAATATAATCTGCATATTAAATAAACAAAATTAACATGTCCCAGAATTTGCCTGTCATATTTCTAAAGGGCCATGTGTGAAAGAGGTAATGAGTACTTTAGAGTGCTGCATACGAAGACCTTTGAGAGCTTCTCATTCTTGGAATGCTCCCCTCTAATGCCAAGTGGCCTTAGCATTGCCCAATTAACTCAAAAAACAACCCAAATGCTATTTCCTAAGATTTATAATTTTTAAATAACCACTTTTTTTTATTTTTGAAGATTTGAGTATGTATTAAGTGATTCATTAAGACCTAATTGTTATTATAAAGTCACCTAATTCTCAAGATGTTTTAAAAGATATACGATATAGCATAGGATAACACAGAATAATTACACTTTAACTGTTGAGCTTTAAACGAAAAATACCTTACAAACCATGTGTATAGTTAAAACAATGTAAGTATTAGGCTTTGTCTGTGTAAGAATACCTAAAATTCTATTATTGAATTTCATATGATAGACCTTACTTTTATTTCCATAAGTAGATCAATAGAAATTTACTTCTCTATTTGCATGAAAATCTATTAATTTATTATAGTACTGTATCTGGCTACAGATAAAATACTGAAAAATAATTACAGCCAGAAAAAAAAAAAAGCTTCTTTCATAGCTGTATGAATGATAATACCAATATTTCATTAAGTATACAGAGGGATTTGGAATCTAGCTTTCGTGTATTTTCCCCTAAGCAGTTAAACATTATAAATGAAAAAATAGTTTTCTCAATATTAGCATATGAATCAAAGAAAATGCAATTCTAATAGGTAGATTCCATTCTAAACAATGTTTATGTCATTTATTCTAATGCACAGATAACACATAATTCAAGCAGATAAACCACTGCCAGGCATCTATCTAGAACAACTCCTAATTCATGCCTGTTGAATGAAAAACTTCATCTTACTTAGCATTTATTAAATTACTTCCAGAAAGGCAATCATGAATATACAACGCTTTATTTTTATTAGTTTAGACATATGCACATTAATGCTGCCTGAATTCCTAATCCACTTTAAAAAAATGTTTTTGAGGGAATGTTAGAATGACGCTTCAGTCTGAACTCTGACTTACCATTTTCAGAAATACCTACTTCAGTTTGTTCAAGTTGGGTAGTGAGATAAGAACATAATCACAGTTGCCTTTACTATGTTCCTTGATAATGAACTGCAAGTCTATCTTAGCCATTCAGACTTCCAGATAATGCCCTAAAAGAGTCAGGGTAAATAAATCCCCACAATACAAAAGAAGACAACAGCTAATAATCCATTATCTTCTGTGTTGCCACAGTTTTGTTATAAGTAATGTTTCGCATTCTTCTAAAAGCTGTTGTCAGTAGGAGAAATATGGTAGCTAAGTAGCTAAATGAATTCAAATGAGAAGAAATTAATGGTTTTGGCAGTTTTTAAGAAGTAGTACACACTGACTAAATTCTTGCTGCTCTTATTAGGTCAAAAAGTAAAGAACACAAGAGCAGTCCTAAGCAAGAATTAGTTGCCCAAAAAGAATAAATCATGAAAGTCAAGAAATCTAAGTCTATATCATCTAAAGAGGATACATTTCTTGAGTTAACTTTACTGAAAATGATTCTGCCCATTCTGTGAAAAAGTGAAGGTGCTTGTCTCAACCATTTTTACCTGATAATATCCCAAGAGCCCAACCACAACATCCCATGAGTTAATATTTTTTAAAGTGATATGATATACAAGCTATGAAACAAAATAAATTGATCTTTCCTTTACCCAGCAGAAATCATGGCCAAGTACCATCCAAAGCAACTGAAGTTTGAGATTGGAAATTAAAGTATAATCTGGGCCTACTAACCACCACAAAGCAAGATGATTATGGAAGAATGAATGATAAAAGGGAGGGGAAGGTAGGCAGTAGGGCCACAGTAGGACAGGAAATGTCTCACTGATTTGCTAGAGAGGAGATAGATGATACTGTTGACGTGGTTTCAAGGTGATGTCTATGCTAATATGGCAAACTCAATCCTTAAGCCTCTACAATCTATTCAAGTCTATACATATGACTGAAATAATGAATTTAGTGTTAAAGATAGCAGTATCATAAATAACTTACATTTAATCTATTGTTAAAAATCTTTATCAAGATCAGGCATGGTGGCTTATGCCTGTAATCCTAGCACTTTGGGAGGCCGAGGCAGGTAGATCACCTGAGGTCAGGAGTTCGAGACCAGCGTGGCCAATGTGGCGAAACTCCATCTCTACTAAAAATACAAAAATTAGCCAGGAGTGATAGTGCACGCCTGTAATCCCAGCTACTCAGGAGTCTAAAGCAGGAGAACCACTTGAACCCGAGTGGCAAAGGTTGTAGTGAGCTGAGATTGCACCACTGCATTCCAGCCTGGGCGACAGGGTAAGACTCCATCTCAAAAAAAAAAAAAAACCTTTATCAAGATAAAGCTGTAGGGGCCAAGGGCATGGTGCCTCACACCTATAATCCCAGCTCAGGAGATAGAGAAAAACCCCATCTCCACCAAAAATACAAAAAATTAGCTGTGCGTGGTGGTGTGCGCCTGTGGTCCCAGCTACTCCGGAAGCTGAAGTGGGAGAATTATCGTTTGAGCCTGAGAGGCAGAGGTTGTAGTGAGCAGCGATCATGGGCAAAACTCGGGCAACTGAGTGGAAACTGCAGTCTTACAGAAAAAGACGAAGCTGTAGGTTATTTTAGTTTGTATTGATTCATTGATTCTCTTGTTATTTGACATCAATGTATTACACTAAAGGCCTCATTCATTTGGGGTCCTTCTGCCTGTTCAGGTTTATTTGCCTAATTATAAAAGCAAGCAGTGCAAAGCAAATACAACAGTCTGTTGGTGGGCATAAGAGTAGTAGATGTAAGAGTTAAGGCAAGTTGTTTGGCACCTTGTAAATCAAACGATTAACTAGATTTTGTTTTTTTCTTTTTGCTTACAATAGTATCTAGACACACCCTACACTCTGTTTTGCACTGAGTGGTTTTTGTTTTTGTTTTTTTTTTGTATTTTCAGAAGTGAATGTTTGCCAACTTGCTTTTATCTTATCTTACCTGTTGGAATGTGTCTTCAAAGTAGTTTGACATTCTAAGTATCTAAACCAGCTTTTTTTTTTTTTTTACCTAGTACAAAAGACTTTTCAATCCTTGATATTTAGTTTGAAAATCATGTATTCTGAATGCTGCATTGATCATTCCATATATTATATTCTACAAAAAATAAAACAAGACCAGGAAAAGACTTCATAAACTTGAACCATATGAAATTACCTGTATTCAATGGTTTTTTTAACCTACAAATGGGGCAATTTCATATGGTTCCCACTTGTAGATTATACTAAATATTTTTATGGCTATATTTTAAATTATTTTTATTTTATATAAAGTACTGAATATGTGGGCTGCTCCCATCACCTGATAATAATGCTATGTAAATTGTTGAATTCTTCAAAATACTCTACATTCAAATTTTGAGCAGCAGTCAAATAATTATAAAATTTTCTAACTTTGCAAAAAAAATTAAAGACAAGTCAATAATACATTTTAAATAATAGCCAACTACAGAAAATTAGTTTAGAGTCAAAGTTTAGTCATATATGATACTGGAAGAAAATATAATACACAGAATCTGAAATAGCACATGCAGATAGCTCTGATTTGTCTTTGAATTGAGTTTTGCACCTGGATTTTGAATATGAATGTTCCTTGAATTGAGTTTTGAACCTGGATTTTGAATATGATTGTTTTTTGAATTTAGTTTTGAATCTGGATTTTGAATATGAATGTTCCTGAAATGCTAAGTTGACAATGCTTCATAATAAATATTGAACCCTTATAATGCTTGTATGATCCAAGCGTATAAAAACTTTCTTGCTATTTGTCCCTAAATATCCATTCACTACCCTAACACACCCAGTCCCACACTCCAAAGACACAATATCCTTTTTTAAAGACTACTGCAAATAACTGCTTAAAGCAACACAGACTTATCTTTTTGGTCAAGATCTAGTTTCCATGCTGTCTTCCTACATTTGTTTAATAGTGTTAAGAGGTCCCACTTAGATCTTCCCAAGACTTCTTTAAGTGCAATAGGAAGTTATGCCAGTATTTAATGTTTTCAAAATGCATTTCAGAAATTTAGCTTTTATTTTCCTGCAGATAAACAAAAATAGGCAGTAAAATGTTATATAAACTGGAGATCTACTTTCTAAAAAGTTAGCCATTAAAGAAATAAAGTGAATTAGAAACCTTTTTTGGAAAAAGTACAAAATGTTTACCTCATACTTGTCAAAGTCATAATTCATATATATTTGCTTATTTATCGTGTTTCCTCCTCTTCCTCCTATGGTATTATAAACACCATAAAAGTAGAGATTCTGTTTATTTTATTCATATATGTGTATATGTGTGTATATGCATCTTATATGTACACAACACATCTTATATATACACAACACATATGTCTACATATAACATATGTAGATATATACATATGTGTATAATGTGCTACTAGTATACTATAAGCTAAATTAAATATTTGTTGTATCAATGAATAAATGAAACTTTAAAATCTAGTCTATAAGTATCTATCTGATGTTTTTATCTCTTCAACAATAAATCTCTATCAGCACTACAACTTAAGTTTACTTAAAGTACACTCTCTCTAATTTTCAGCTTTGTACTTACTTTCTGAATTACTGAATCTCAAATATCTCACAGGCCTTCTTTAAGAAGATATGTAAGCTATGTGCAAACACAGACACATGATAAACAGTAAAACTTGAAATTTTCATTTACTCCTAACCTTTCCTCTTTCCTCAGTATCTGTTCTTTCGTTTTAGCCATATGTAATCATAAGTCAATGTACAAATGTTGAGAGTCTACAGTGTGACAGGCAATGTGTTTGGCACTAGCAATAAAGGGATGGAGCTCTCTGTTTAAGCAGAGACATATAAATGAAAACAAATTAGCATACAAATAGAGGAGTGCCAACAGAAGTATACACGATGCGTTGCATATGTTTGAAGAGAGGGCAGCTGTACTTCAGGAACAATTAAGATGTGAAGGTAGGAGAAAAATTTCACAGTGACTTTGTTATATCTTGAAGGAAGACCATCGGTCTCACTAAATGTCAGGAAGAACATTCATTTTAGGCAGAGGAAACAACAAATACATAGGCAGTCTCTCTGCCACGCCCTTCATTTAGTTCTGCAAAAAGTGACAATAGCACCACCAAGCTGCACTGGTACACTCCAATGGTTCTAAATTGCATTGTCATTTTTTTCCTCTTGCTTAAATCAACTTTTATTATGTAATATGGACATTTAACCTAGTGCAAAAGGCCCTTCATAGTCAGAATGATCACTTCAGCTTTATCTGACAACTTCCAACATCTGTTTGTGAGTGTATCTCAAGTCTCATGACCCTTGCAAGGGCTATGTTCTCTCAACCCAGAATACCGTCTTTCTCCTACTAATTCTGCTTGCTTTTAAAAACTAAACACAGTTATTACGTATTCAAAGAAGTTTTTATGAAATTGAATGTGCACCCCTATAGCAGCATGTCAGTATTTGTTTTTTCCCATTGATCACAATGTGCCATCAGAATGTGGCTTATTGATTTGCCTCATCACAAAGATAAGCATCTCTCTTATCTCTGCCTCACTTGCAGAGGGCACCAAATACAGGGACTCATGAGAAAAACTTAAATAACCTACAATGTGGGATAATTTAAACTGTTCTCTAGTGCCTTGAGAATGCTAATGTGTTCTCCATATTAACTAGCTATTAACTCTTTGAAATCATAGAATTAAGCATTCAAAAAGACTTCAGGGCTATCTAACGCAGTGTTTTAAAAAATATTTTTGATGATAACCCACAGTAGAAATCTTCAACATCATGGCCTGGTGCACATACTCATATATCTGAATCTGAATCTGAATCATATATCTATAATATAACATTTATACTAATACTTAAGATATAGAAAAAATAACAAAATTAATACAAATCTTATTTTATTACAGTTTAAATATACCAACAACAAATGAATAATACCAAAATAAACCAAAGAACAAACCAATAAACCAAAAATTGCTTTTAGCTATCCACAAATATTACTTCAAGGCCCATTAATGGTGACAACCCCTCCCCTCATTCATTTACTTATAAACCTTCCCCACATTTCACAGATAAAAGTGAGGTCTTGAGAAGTACCAGACAGGCCGGGCACGGTGGCTCAAGCCTGTAATCCCAGCACTTTGGGAGGCCGAGACGGGCGGATCATGAGGTCAGGAGATCGAGACCATCCTGGCTAACACGGTGAAACCCGTCTCTACTAACCATACAAAAAAACTAGCCGGGCGAAGTGGTGGGTGCCTGTAGTCCCAGCTACTCGGGAGGCTGAGGCAGGAGAATGGCGTGAACCCGAGAGGAGGAGCTTGCAGTGAGCTGAGATCCGGCCACTGCACTCCAGCCTGGGTGACACAGCAAGACTCCATCTCAAAAAAAAAAAAAAAAAAAAAAAAAAAAAGAGAAGTACCAGACAAGTGAGTCCAAAGTTGGATCTTGAACACATCTAAACGCTGGTACTCTTTCTACTTCACCAAAATGAGAAAGACAGGGCTTTTGCTAAGAAGCTATAGTCTATCTAATTCATTCTTTGAGACTAGATCCCTTGGGCAAAATACCTTTACTAATGAATTCAATAAACCCACTGTCTAAGCTTCTTATCTTTATACACAATCTATATTTTTTGATAGAGTATTTGTTTTAAAAGCAGATCTGATCTGAAATCTAATTTAGCAAGAATATTTTAAAGCCTCAGAATAATAAATGTTTGAGATGATAAATATACTAATTACTCTGATCTGATTACTATGTATTACAGATATTGAAGTAGCACTATGTAGCCCATAAATATGTAGAATTATTATATGTCAACTTAAAAATAAAACAAAAAAATCCTCAGAACTCTAATAAACTCTGGATCAAAGCTGATGAGGATTCAATATAGAAATTTCATGTTGTAATGATATTTTCAGGGTGGAAAAGTGAGTGTTTAGAGATGATGCCGTAAGTTGGGAAGAGGAGAACCAGGCTAATAGAAAACACATACTGAAGAATTCTGAAATAAATTAGAATAAGAGAACTTCAAAATGTTTGCTAATTTTTTACAGAAATTTTGAGCATATCATATTTATATGAATGATAGTTAAATATAAAAGTTTTTCTACTGTACATTTTATCTTATTCTATCTTTATCTTGATAAATAAGAAATATACTTTGTTGTATTTAGTAAGAAGAGCAGATAATATGCCATATCATGCTATCATGATGGGGTCTATATGGGAGATTTATGCATGAAATGGACAATCTTCCTCAGGATCATGCTGTCATTTAAAAGTAAATTAGGGAGGGCAGGAACACTCATCATTTAAGAGTGCCAGAGCCTACAGGCCTTAGTATTTAGGTTAACTGAAGACAAAATCAAATGACTGAACAATTAAAATTATCACAAAATCATGATTAAGTTGGAAATATCAGTCAGTGCAGAACATGTAGGAAATTTGTGTCTGTAGAAAGATCAAGAACCTTTTTAAGAAACAAGGCTAGACTTAGCACAGTTTGAATGAAATCCTTCATCAAATATCAGTTATTCCTTTTGAAATTTATAAAACTATAGTCTGAATATTACCTAACATAAATATATAATACAAATTTATTTACATTAAATTCAATAATTGATTAATTATTTTGGAGTTCAGTTATGACACAGAGTCTAGATTTTGTTAATTTGATAATTTTTTACATATGAGTGTTTTAATTTTAATCATTTCACTCATGATATACACAATAACTTCACTGCTATCATACTTTCTATTAGAATTAAACAAATAAAAATTTTAATAGACTCTCCTCTTAAATTTGTATTTACTTTTCCCAGAATATACTTCAATAAGTAACATATGATAAAAATGTATATCATGCTATGGAACATGGAAAAGTAACTAAATGGGCTATATTAAACACTTTATTCTTTGAAGTACAGGTTTTTCTAAATGTTTTAAATATTAACATAGTTAACTTATTACCTCATATCACTTCTGTTTCTTTTATTTAGAAACAAAAAAAAC
Organism: Chlorocebus sabaeus; assembly: GCF_047675955.1. Taxonomy (NCBI): domain Eukaryota; kingdom Metazoa; phylum Chordata; class Mammalia; order Primates; family Cercopithecidae; genus Chlorocebus; species Chlorocebus sabaeus. The sequence continues at coordinate 1,243,598 of NC_132910.1, read as the reverse complement.
ACCACACTGGCCTCTGTTGTTCAAAAAAATTCTGATATTTAAAAACAACAACAATAGAACTTTAATATAAAATACAATAACACACATTACAACTCTAATGTTTAAATCAATCTCCACCAGCCAACATTTGTACTACCTGTCTCAGGAATTGTAAACCTCTGTCCCCACTGATAACCTTTACTGAGAAAAGCTGAATACTTACGCGTACATCATGAACCCAGGACTAGGGCAGCTTCTATTCAGTCACCATCTGATCTGTATCAGCAGGTTAGGACTGGGAGGCTGCAAAATAATGACAGTCACTGGCAACAAGAAAGGAAACAAGTTTGACAGGTTTACTGAGTGAGGTATGCAGTCTTCTAGCCTGATAAGAACAAGAACATGATCAATTTTGTGCCAACTGGCTCCACACAGGGAAGTAATTGTCAGTATCCGCATAGAGAAGCTCCAAGTAGTAGAGGGCTCAGAATGTGCAACTTGTGATGATTCAGAAGACCACACTTTTCCAGTTGGGGAAGTATGATAAGCATTGAGGTGTGGCCCCAGTTTGCTTTAAAAAAAAAAAAAAAAAAAACTGACAAAACAAAGCACACTAGAGCGCACTGATAGCACTTATTTGTTCATTAGAAATGTTCTGTCTCTTCCCTTTGAGGGAATAACAAGGCATAGTGGAGCGGAGAAGACCTAAGTTATGAACCAGGGCACCTGTCTCAGCCATTATTCAGCTTATTGGGACTTACTTTCCTCCTGAGGAAAATGGCAGGACTGTATTAGCTTTTCTTAATACTGTCCATTTTAGCTCTAAATATAATAAAATGTATTGAAACAATTCATTTACCCAAAAGAAAGGTAAATAACAAAAGCAAAAATGTATTTTCTTCTTTCTTATTATTAGGAATAACTTTGTCCATCTTAGTGGTATGAAGTCCCCAGTATTTACAAACCATCCCTTTAAATACTTTCATGTATCTGTAGATAATTCAGTATAAATACATGAACTTCTTATAAAGATTAGAAAAGTTACAAAATAGAAATTACAATTTTAAGAGCTACTAAGGCTCAGAGTCAAAATATATTAAAGAAAAATGATAAATTTGTATTTTCATTGTACGGAATATCTTCATCTAAAATGCTAAAAATGCAATGTGCATCTAATTGTAACACTTTCATTATAATGCTCTGCAAAGGTATTAAAAGGACAATAGGAGAAAAAGAGAGGAATAAAAAATACACAAAACAACCTGAAAACAATTAACACTATGACTTAAACAAAAGCAGACATATCAATGATAGCCTTGAATGTAAATAAATTAATTAAATTTTCAAAGATACAGACAACAGATAAAAAACATGACCCAAATACATGCTGCTTATAAGAAACACACTCTACCTCTGACAAACTGATAAAGTGCTAAATCCAGGGAGAGGATTTAGCGATTCTAAATATATATGTGCCCAACACTGGAGCACCCATATTCATAAAGTGGGATTTATCCAAGGGATGCAAGAATGGTTTAAAATACATAAATCAATAAATATAATATATCACATCAACAGAAAATAAACAGATTCATCACATCAACAGAAGAACAAAAACCAAAACCATATTGTCAGTCTCAATAGACACAGTAAAAGCACTTGATACAATTCAACACCGCTTAATCATAAAAGCTCTCAACAAACTAGGCTTAAAAGGAACATACCTCAAAATAATAAAGGCCATATATGACAAGCTGACAGTTAACATTATATTGAATGGAAAAAAAGTTGAAGGTCTTTCCTCTGAGAACTCAAATAAGACAAGAGGGTCCACTTTTACTGCTCCTATTCAGCATAGTAATGGAAGTCCTAGCCAGAGCAATCAGAAAAAAGAAAGAAAGAAAAGATATTCAAATTGGAAAAGAGGAAGTCAAATTGTCCCTCATTGCAGATGACATGATCTTATATTTAGAAAAAACAAAAGTCTTTACCAAAAAACTCTTAGATTTGACATGCAAATTCAATGAAGTTGCAGGATACAAAGTCAACATACCAAAATCAGAAGTGTTTCTATACACCAATAATGAAAGAGCCAAAAAAGAAAAGAAGAACACAATCCAATTTACAATAACTACAAGAAAATAGAATACATAGAAATAAATTTAACTGAGGAATGGAAAGATCTTTATAAGAAAAACTACAAAATACTGATGAGAGAACTCAAAGAGGACACAAACAAACCGAAAGACATTCTATTCTCATGGACTGGAAGAATTAGTATCTTTAAAATGACCATACTGCCTAAAGCAAGCTACAGATTCAATATGATCTCTGTCAAAATACTAACATCATTTTTCACAGAAATAGAAAAAAGAATCCTAAAATGTTATGGAACAAGTAAGAGCCTGAATAGACAAAGCAATACTGAATATAAAGAGCAAACTGGAGGAATGACACAACCTGACATCAAAACATATTACAAGGCTATATTAACCAAAATAGCATAACGCTGGTATGAAAACAGACACGCCAATGGAACAGAATAGAGCACACAGAAATAAAACCACATATTTAGAGCCAATTGATTTTCAAAAATGGTGCCAAGAACATACACTGGTGAAAGGGCACCCTCTTCAATAAATGGTGCTGGAAAAATTAGATATCCACATGCAAAAGAATAAAACTGGACACCATCCTTCACCATATACAAAAATTAACTCATGATGGATTAAAAACTTAAACATAAAACCCAAAACTATAAAACTATCAAAAGAAAACATTGGGAAAACATTTTGTGACATCGATCTGGAAAAAAACTTTATGGCTAAGACCTTAAAAGCATTGAGAACTAAAACAGAAACAGACACCTGGGAATATATTAGATTAAAAAGCCTCTGTATTGCAAAGGAAACCATCATTACAGTGAGGAGGCAACCTGTTAAATGGGACAAAATATGTGCAAAATATTCACCTGACAAGAGACTAATGCACAGAATTCACAAGGAACTCGAGCAACTGAACAACAACAAATAAGCACATTAAAAAGTGGGCAAAGGCAGGAGTTCAAAGGCAGGGCACCCCATCTCTACAAAAAATAAAATAAAGTAAAAATTAGCTGAGTGTGGTAGCACATTCCCGTAGTCCTAGCTACTTGGGGGTCTGAGGCAATGGAGTTGTCTCAGCCCAGGAGTTTGAGGTTACAGTGAGCTTTGATTGTGCCACTGCACTCCAGTCTAGGTGACAGAGTGAGATCCTATCTCTAAGAAAAACAAAAACAGTAACCAAAAAAAAATTGAGCAAAGGATATGAACAGGTAATTCTCAAAAGAAGATATATGGGCTGGGCGTGGTGGCTCACACCTGTAATCCCAGTACTTTGGGAGGCCTAGGCGGGTGGATGATGAGGTCAGGAGTTCGAGATCAGCCTGGCTCTGTCACTACTAAAAATACAAAAATTAGCTGGGCATAATGGCGGGCATCTATAATCCCAGCTACTCAGGAGGCTGAGGCAGTAGAATCGCTCAAAACCAGAAGGCGGAGGTTGCAGTGAGCCGAGATCATGCCACTACACTCCAGCTTGGACAACAAGAGCAAAACTCCATAAGAAAAAGAAAAGAAAGAAAAGAAAGAAAAGAAAAGAAAAGAAAAGAAAAGAAAAGAAAAGAAAAGAAAAGAAAGAAAGAAAGAAAGAAAGAAAAGAAAGAAAGAAAAGAAAGAAAAGAAGAAGAAAGAAAGAAAAGAAAGAAAGAAAGAAAGAAAGAAAGAAAGAAAGAAAGAAAGAAAGAAAGAAAGAAAGAAAGAAAGAAAGAAAGAAGAAAAGAAAATATATAAAAGGCAAACAGGTATATTTAAAAATCCTCAACATTGCTAAGCATCTGGGAAATGCAAATCAAAATCACACTGAGATGTCATCTTACCCTAGGTAGAATGACTGTTATTTAAAAATAAATAAATAACACATGCTAGAGAGGATACAGAGAAAATGGAACTCTTATACACTGTGAGTGGGAATGTAAATTAGTATAACCACTATAGAATACAGTTTGAAGAGTTCTCAAAAAACTAAACTGCCATACAACCCAATAATCCCACTACTGGGTGTCTATACAAAAGAATCAGTGTATCAAAAGGACACCTGCACTTGCATGTTTATTGCAGCACTATTCACAATAAAGGTATTGAGTCAAGCTAAGTGTTCATGAACAGACAAATGGATAAAGAAAATGTGGCATATATAAGCAATGGAATACTATTAGGTCATAAAAAAGAATAGTTATATCATTTGTAGCAACATGGATGGAACTGGGGGTCACTGTGTTAAATTAAATAAGCTAGGTGGAGAAAGACAAATTCCACACGTTCTCAAGCAGATAGAGAATAAAGTGATAGATACCCACGGCTGTGAAGGGAGTGAGTGAATATAGGAAGGGCCAATGAAGAGAGGTTGGTGAATGGGTACAAACTTAGATAGAAGAAATGAATTACAATATTTGATAGTAGACTAGGGCAACTATAGTTGTCAACAACATATTGTGTATTTCAAGGTAGCTAGAAGACTTGAAATGTTACCAACACATAGAAATGATAATACTCAAGGTGATGGATATTCCCAAATGCCCTGAGGTAATCATCACACATTCTATGCATGTAGAAAGCACTCATATGTATTGCATAAATATGTAAAATATTATTTATCTACAAAAAGCAGGGTAACAGTTTGTGTGTGGGAGGGGCGAGGAAGGTACGTGGGAATTCCTTGAACCTTCTGTTCAATTTCATGATAAACTTAAAACTACTCTGAAAGAATATAGTATATTAAAAACAAAAATGTGATAAATGATTAAAACATTGAACTATTAGGTCCTAGTTCATGTAGCATGTGAAGATTTTAAAAAGAGTGATCTTCATACAGATTTACAAGCCTTCATAAAACAAATTCTGAGGGTTGACAGGCATTAGCAATTTATACTATAAAAGTGAAATTACTACACGTGAATTTTCTTTCATTAGCATTCAGCACCCTTAGTTAGACACGTATTGCCATATGTGGGCCAACACCACACTGTGTTTTTTTGTTGTTGTTGTCTTTTGTTTTTTGGGTTTTTTTCGAGACAGATTCTCGCTCTGTCACCCAGGCTGGAGTGCAGTGGCATGGTCTTGCTTCACTGCAACCTCTGCCTTCTGGGTTCAAGAGATTCTCCTGCCTCAGTCCTTCCAGTAGCTGGGATTACAGGTGGGCACCACCATACCGAGCTAATTTTTGTATCTTTAGTAGAGATGGGGTTTCACCTTATCGGCCAGACTGGTCACGAATTCCTGACCTCAAGTGATCCGCCGGCCTCGGCTTCCCAAAGTTCTGGGATTACAGGCCTGAGCTACCACGCCCAGCCCACACTGGTTTCTATTGCTGCACTGTTGAATGATTTATTATCAGTCAAAAGACAATGCATGTTTGATGCAATACATCAATAAGGAAAAGTCAACGATAATATGACATTACACCAGGATGTCAAGGGGAGAGTTAAGATACTGCCAAATTGATCATGTTTCTTCAAAATCAAAGAAAATTTTTTTAAAACCCCAACATCTAGAATAGGCTTTCTAAAAGGATTCTGTGCCCTTCCCTGTAATTTTTGACTTTAAAATAAATTAATTAAATGTTTAACTTAATAAATGAGTCATCAGCAAATAATTTAATTTATACCTACTAATAACCTAAAAGTTGGCCTTAAGTTTTGCCTTGTGCTTGTGATGCAATCAATGTACTATTTCTTCCACTGAAGAAAGAACATAAGGGAATTTAGTGCAGAATCGCACCTTTCCAAGTATGAGCAATCAGATCCAAAAGATAAGCATCCAGAAGACACAATCTTGGAAAGAAGAGGCCACCTTTAACGGAGACAGAGAGTCCCATGAGTTAGAATGAATGAATCATAGGCCTGAGGAAAGGCAGACCAAATTGGGTGGCCATTATTATAAGAATTGATATGATTTGTCTCAAAAAACTAAGACAATAAAAATTGGAGAAACTCACGATAAAATCTATTCATTTCTATGGATCACTTCCATTTGCTCATTAAACTCTGGAACTGAGAGAAATAATATATGTGCATTTTAACTCAAAAAGTGTGTCTTGGAACACATCAATGTTCAAGTCAATAATTTTTTTGTCAGATCTTAATTGTTTCTTTTAGAACACTTTATTTTTAAGCAAAACATATATTTTACACCTAAGAGAAAAAGGTCACATTTGAATTATCAATATATAAGTTAATTAATTCATTATAACCATATTCAAAGGTATACATACTCTATTATCACTCAAAGGTCAAGTGTGAAATGGTGTCCTTGCTGACAAGTATGTGTAATAGTACCTAAAACAATTTTATCAGTTTTAAGCAGTACAGTGAAACTGCAGGAACTGACTTACACAGCATTCTTTCGTCTCTTCATAGTTTTGGGGGTTTCTATTTTCCAGTAGATTTCTAGCTGAACTCCATCATTTGTTTCTTTCTCCTTCCGACACACATTCATGCTCACTAAAGACTTTAATTGCCCATAAAACGCGTTTTCATCATATGACTATTTGTAGAAAATCTTTTGGATTTCTGTTTTCTACCTCATCAAGAACATACTCGACCTTCAAAATTTTCTAAGAATTAAATCTATCCCAATTTCATTTCTCATAATAGGTCACATTATGAACTTTAAATCTAACTAAGCTTTGTCATTTTTAAAACATGTAATTCTCATTCTAACTTTGTAATTTATCTTCTATTATCACAGCCTCCTTCCCATTGGAGTATTCTCTACATTCTTTTCTCTCACTTAAATATGACACTTTGAAAAAGCTCAGTCTAATTACCACCTCCTTAACGAAATCTCTGTGAGATTAGGACAGCAGTTTAAAGTGCAGTTCCTGTATATAGACTGCTTGGACTCAAATCTTTGTTCTGCTACGAACTTTTTGATTTTGGTTAAATCACTTTTTCTGTGCCTCCATTTCTTCATCTGCAAAAGAAAGATGAAAATAGCATTTATCTTTTAGCATAGTTCTGAGTAGCAAATGAAATAATGAATGTAGATTAATTGGAACGCTAATAAATCACTAAATAAATATTACATCATTATAAGCAATGACAACAGTTTAGTAGTAGTAGCATACTATTCCATTAACTCTTAGCCTGTACTCTATAAGTGATAGATTTCTTGGAACATTATGTAAGAAATCACTTAATAAGTCAGGCATGGTGGCTCATGCCTGTAATCCCAGCACTTTAGGAGGCCGAGGTGGGTGGATCACGAGGTCAGGAGTTCAAGACCATCCTGGTCAAGATGGTGAAACCCTGTCTCTACTGAAAATACAAAAATTAGCCGGGCATGTTGGTGGGCGCTTGTAATCCCAGCTACTCGGGAGGCTGAGACAGAGAATTGCTTGAACCCGGGAGGTGGAGGTTGCAGTGAACCGAGATTGCGCCACTGCACTCCAGCCTGGGCAACAGAGTGAGACTCCATCTCAAAAAGAAAAAGAAAAAAAAGAAAAAGAAATCACTTAATAAATATTACATCATCATCAACAACAACAACAGTTTAGTGACAGTAGCATACTATTCCATAACTCTTAGCCTCTCCTCTATAAGTGATAGATTTCTATCACTTATAATACATGACATACAATTTAGCCCTTAATTATATGTGGGTTTGTGTTATTTGCTATTATCTTATGTATTACTCTAGTTTTGTCTCTTCAAGTACATTAAAAATCCTAAAGACTCTAAAAACTGAATCTTTTGTTTCTTAGATGTCTTCCAGTGTCGGCTATTGGAACTTTCATTGCTGTTACAAAGCAATGACAAACCAAAGTTGGAGTCCAGTGTTAACAGAAGCAGTCTGTTCTGCAGGTAGGAAATAAGCGAGTACATTATCTATGAAGAATTTTAAAACAAAGTTGGTGTGTTTATTATGATGATCACCTCTCACCAACAATTTTAAACAACATCACTGATAAAATATACCTCCATGCTGGGGGTAGAGACTACTACCCACTGACACCTTACCCCCACTCTTCCTCCTAAATCACTGCTCTAACATTACCCTTGCAGGAATTAAGATTTTTTCCTGGTCAATATTGGGGTTTCTGATACTTCTGAGTGCAGCATTATTTTTCAAAATTTTTACTATGTTCCACAGTAAAAATATATTTTAAATTACAGCAAAGTACACACATAGATACACATACATGTTTCACAGGAGTCATGTGACTACTAAAAGGTCATGGCACTGATTTTGAAAAAAAAATATTGCTTGAATTTGATCCTTAGCAATCCAAATTAGAACTACCAAGTTTGAACTATCTTTTCTAAAATGAATTAGGTAGTTTCCCTGGAGTCCTGTGAACTAGATATGTTTCAACACTGAAACAAACTAGACTTCCGATACTGAAGGGCAAAAAACAGAAATAAAGGAGTTGACTTATTTTCTTGGACCTTATATACTAATAGGCATAAACAAGAGATAACTGTATACCAAAGCTAAGTCCCAGGCTCAGGGGCGAGTATGACGGACTCCCCAACTTTGCTCTTTGGAATTTTTATTCCCAAGTGTGGCCCTAACCATCTCTCAATTTCTCCTCCATTTCTATTTTTCATCTAAAATATGCTTATTACTCTTACTGAATTCTAGCCAAATTTGTATTCCATTCCAAATTCACAGAACACTGAAGCTCATCAATGTCCATGCCTTTCTAGACCATGTGTTTTGTTTCATTCATCTCCAGTGAGCGTACTGACTCCTTAGTTATCTCTCTCACTATCTATCCATAAATCAAGTACCTGTCACTGGAGAAATTACTTTATGCCCGTAATTCATGAATGAAACCAGTCATGATGCAATATTGGCTGGTCAGGATTTCCTCATGAAAGCTATAGTTAGAAGCCTAATTAACAGTAAGATGATAAGTTTAGGCTTAATGACACATTTCAAATATTACAAATTATTCCTTCTTACCTACTCTTTGGTTTAGGAAACAGAACAGTTATAAACAGAGATTTAATCATTATTATACAATTTCCAGAAATCTATTTAAACAATGAAAATGTTATCGAAAAGCCCTTGGTAAATATTGAAAAGAGGATGATATATTCTTAGTTCTACACCAATGGCCATACAGTTACTTCACATCAACTAAAAAGATGACCTAAATCGGTAGGGATTATAGGGATTCATTATAGATTAATATGCATACTTTCATTGACTAACTGGTGTTAAAATGGGCTTTTATTCCCTCTAAGCCATGGTTTCTCTAATTGTTAAAAATTACGGATATAAATACTATCAACAGCTCTCTGTATGCTCACAATAATATAATATAGCAGGAAATTATACAAGAACATTTAACGCCTTGCAGGTAAAAACACTATTTGCAAAAAATGTAATTTTCTACATAGAAATTCCAAGCTAATTAAGAGGAAAACTGAATTAATAAAGAATTTCACAGTAACTTAATACAAAAAATAAATATACCAAATTAAGTAACTTTAACACTATCAGCTAACTGTAAATAATTTAAAAATCATTTCATTCACAAGACCAAAAATCATAAAATATAATAATAACCTTTTAAAATGTGGAGAACTCATGTAAAAAAAGTTATATACATTTTTTAAATTTAACTTAAATTTATTTTATGTTCTGGGATACATGAGCAGGATGTGCAGGTTTGTTACACAGGTAAATGTGTGCCATAGTGGTTTGCTGCACCTATCAACCCATCACCTAGGTATTAAGTCCCACATGCATTAGCTATTTATCCTGATGCTCTCACTCCCCCATGCTCCCTGACAGGCTCCAGTGTGTGTTGTTCACCTCCACGTGTCCATGTGTTCTCATTGTTCAGCTCCCACTTATAAGTGAGAACATGTGGTATTTGGTTTTCTGTTCCTGTGTTAGTTTGCTGAGGATAACGGCTTCCAGCTCCATCCACGTCCCTAAAAAGGACATAATCTCATTCCTTTTTATACTTACATAGTATTCCATGTTGTATATGTACCACATTTTCTTTATCCACTCTATCGATGGGCATTGGTGTTGACTCCATGTCTTTGCTATTGTGAATAGTGCTCCAACGAACACATGCATGCATGAATCTTTATAATAGAATGATTTATATTCCTTTGGGTATATGCCCAGTAATAGAATTGCAGGGTCAAATGGTATTTCTGGTTCTAGGTCTTTGAGGAATCACCACACTGTGTTCCACAATGGTCGAGCTAATTTACATTCCTACCAACAGTATAAAAGTGTTCCTATTTCTCCATAGCTTTGCCAGCATCTGTTGTTTCTTGACTTTTTAATAATTGCCATTCTGACTGGCATGAGATGCTATTTCATTGTGGTTTGGATTTGCATTTCTCTAATGATCAGTGATGTTGAGCTTTATTTCATATATTTCTTGGGCATGTAAATGTCTTCTTTTGAGAAGTATCTACTCACGTCCTTTGCCCAATTTTTAATGAGATCGTTTGTATTTTTCTTGCAAATTTGTTTCAGTTTCTCATAGACTCTGAATATTAGACCTTTGTCAGGTGGATAGATTGAAAAAATTTTCTCCCATTCTGTAGGCTGTCTGTTAAATCTGATGATAGTTTATTTTGCCGTGCAGAAGCTCTTTAGTTTAATTACATTCCATTTGTCAATGTTTGCTTTTATTGTAATTGCTTTGACATTTTCATCATGAAATCTTTGCCAGTGCCTATGTCCTGAATGGTATTGCCTAAATTTTCTTCTACATTTTTTATAGTTTTGGGTTTTACATTTAAGTGTTTAATCTATCTTGAGTAAATTTTTGTATAAGGTGTAAGGAAGGGGTCCAGTTTCAATTTTCCACATATGGCTAGCCGGTTCTCCCAGCACCATTTATTAAATACGGAATCCTTTCCCCATTGCTTGTTTTTGTCAGGTCTGTCAAAGATTAGACGGTTGCATATGTGCGGTCTTATTTCTGAGTTCTCTATTCTGTTCCATTGGTCTATGTGTCTGTTTTTGTACCAGTACCATGCTGTTTTGGTTACTGCAGCCTTCTAGTATCATTTGGAGTCAAGTAGTATGATGTTTCCAGTTTTATTCTTTTTGCTTAGGATTGCCTTGGCTATGGGGCTGTTTTCTGATTCCATATGAATTTTACAGTAATTTTTTCTAATTCTGTGAAGAATATCAATGGTAGTTTAATGGGAATAACATTGAATTTATAAATTACTTTGGGTAGTATGGCCATTTTTACAATATTGAATCTTCCTATCCATGAGCATGGAATGTTTTCCCATTTGTTTGTGTCCTCTCTGATTTCCTTGAAGAGTGGTTTGTAGTTCTCCTTGAAGAGGTCCTTCACTTCCCTTGTTAGCTATATTCCTAGGTATTTTATTCTCTTTGTAGCAATTGTGAATGGTAGTTCATGCATGATTTGGCTCTGCTCGTCTACTGCTGGTGTACAGGAATGCCTGTGATTTTTGCACAGTGATTTTGTATCCTGAGACTTTGCCGAAGTTGCTTATCAGCTTAAGGAGCTTTTGGGCTGAGATGATGGGGTTTTCAAGACATAGGATCATGTCATCTGCAAACAAGATAATTTGACTTCCTCTCTCCCTATGTGAATAACCTTTATTTCCCTCTCTTGCCTGATTGCCTTGGCCAGAATTACCAACACTATGTTGAATAGAAGTGGTGAGAGAGAGCATCCTTGTTTTGTGCCAGTTTTCAAGGGGACTGCTTCCAGGTTTTGCCCATTCAATATGATATTGGCTGTGGGTTTGTCATAAATGGTTATTATATTGAGGCATGTTCCATCAATACCTAGTTTATTGAGAGTTTTTAACATGAAGTGATGTTGAATTTTATCAAAGGCCTTTTGTGTGTCTGTTGAGATAATCATGTGGTTTTGGTCATTAGTTCTGTTTATGGGATGATTTAAATTGATTTGCATATGTTGGACCAGCATTGTATCCCAGGGATGAAGCTGACTTAATTGTGGTATATAAGCTTTTTGATGGGCTGCTGGATTTGTTTTGATAGTATTTTATTGAGGACTTTTGCATCAATGCTCATCAGTGATATTGTCCTGAAATTTTAGTTTTTGGCTGTATGTCTACTGGGTTTCAATATCAGGATGATACTGGCCTCATAAAGTGAGTTAGAGAGCAGTGTCTCCTTTTCAATTGTTTGGAACAGTTTCAGAAGAAATGGTGCCAGCTCTTCTTTGTACCTCTGGAAGAATTCAGCTGTAAATCTGTCTGGTCCTGGGCTTTTTTTGGTTGGTAGGTTATTTACTACTGCCTCAATTTCAGAACTCGTTATAAGTCTATTCAGGGATTCAACTTCTTCCTGGTTCGGTCATGGGAGGGTGTATGTGTTCCCGGAATTCAATCATTTCTTCTAGATTTTCTAGTTTATTTGCATAGAGCTGTTTATAATATTCTCTGATGGTTGTTTGTATATCTGTGGGGTCAGTGGTCATATCCCCTTTACCATTTTTTATTGCATCTATTTGATTCTTCTCTTTTTTCTTCTTTATTAGTCTAGCTACTGGTCTATCTATTTTACTAATTTTTTCAAAAAAAAAAAAAAAACAGCTCCTGAATTCATTGATTTTTTAAAGGGTTTTTTGTGTCTGTCTCCTTCAGTTATGCTCTGATCTTGGTTATCTCCTGTCTTCTGTTAGCTTTTAGGTTTGTTTGCTCTAGTTTCTCCAGTTCTTTTGCTTGTGATGTTAGGGTGTTGATCTGAGATATTTCTAGCGTTGTGATGTGGGTATTTCATGCTATAAATGCCCCTTTTAACACTGCTTTCCCTGCATCCCAGAGATCCTGGTACATGATCTCTTTGTTCTCACTGGTTTCAAAGAACTTCCTGATTTCTGCTTTAATTTCATTATTTACCCATTCGGGAGTCATTCGGGAGCAGATTGTTCAATTTTCATGTAGTTGTGTAGTTCTGAGTGAGTTTCTTAATCCTGAGTTCTAATTTGATTGTGCTGTGTTCCGAGGGACTGCTTGTTATGAGTTCAGTTCTTTTGCATTTGCTGAGGATTGTTTTACTCCCAATTATGTGATCAGTTTTAGAGTAAGTGACATGTGGTGCCCAAAAAAAAATGTATATTCTATTTTTCTGGGTGGAGAGTTCTTTAGATATCTGTCAGGTCCACTTGATTGAGAGCTGAGTTCAAGTCCTGAATATTCTTGTTAACTTTCTGTCTCAATAATTTGTCTAATATTGACAGAGGGGTGTTATAGTCTCCCACTATTATGAGAATCTAAGTCTCTTTGTAGATCTCTAAGAGTTTGTTTTATGAATGTGGGTGTTCTTGTAATAAATGAACATATATTTAGGATAGTTAGCTCTTCTTGCTGAATTGACTTCTCTACCATTATGTAACGCCCTTCTTTGTCTTTTTTCATCTTCGGTGGTTTAAAGTCTGTTTTGTCAGAAACTAGGATTGCAACCCCTGTTTTATATGATTTCTGTTTGCCTGGAAAATTTTCCTCTATCCCTGTATTTTGAGCCTATGTCTCTGCACATGAGATGGGTCTCTTGAATCGAGCACACCAATGGCTCTTGACTTTTTATCCAGCTTGCCATTCTGCATCTCTTAATTGGGGCATTTAACCCATTTACATTTAAGGTTAATATTATAATGTGTGAATCTGATCCTGTCATCATGATGCTAGCTCATTATTTTGCAGACTTGTTGATGTAGTTATTTCATTTTGTCATTGGTCTTTGTACTTAATAAGTATCCTTATTAAGGATATAAGTGTGTTTTTGCAGTGGCTAGTAACATTTTTTCCTTTCAATGTTTACTGCTGCCTTCAGGAGCTCTGGTGGTGACAAATTCCCTCAGCATTTGCTCAGCATCTGAAAAATATCTTATTTCCCCTTCACTTATGAAGCTTAGTTTGGCTGGATATAAAATTCTGGATTAGAAATTATTTTCTTTAAGAATGTTGAATATTGGTCCCCAATCTCTTCTGGCTTCTATGGTTTCTGCTGAGAGGTCCACTGTTAGTCTAATGGGCTTTCCTTTGTGGGTTACCTGGCCTTTGTCTCTGGTTGCCCTTAACATTTTCATTTCAACCTTGGAGAATCTGATGATTATGTTTCTTACTGGGGTTCTCTGGATTTCTTGAATTTGAATGTTGGCCTGTCTTGTTAGGTTGGAGAAGTTCTCATGGATGATATCCTGAAGTATGTTTTCCAACTTGGTTACATTATCCCCATTTTAGGTATAGGTTCAGTCACAGGTTCAGTCTTTTTACATAATCTCACAGTTCTCAAAGGCTTTGTTTCTTTTCATTCTTTTTTCTCTAATCTTGTCTGCCTGTTTTATTTCAGCAAGATAGTCTTCAAGCTCTAAAATTCTTTCCTCTGCTTGATCTGATTATTGATACTTGTGTTGCATTGTGAAGTTCTCATGTTGTGTTTTTCAGCTACATGAGGTCATTTATATTCCTCTCTAAACTGGTTATTCTGGTTAACAGCTCCTGTAGTGTTTTATCATGATTCTTAGTGACTTTGCACTGGGTTAGAACATGCTCCTTTAGCTCAGTGAAGTTCATTATTACCCACCTTCTGAAGTCTACTTCTGTCAATTCATCCACCTCATGCTCTGCCCAGATCTATGCCTTTGCTGGAGAGGTGTTGCAATCAAGTGGGGGAGAAGAGGCATGCTGGCTTTTTGAGTTTTTGGTATTTTTTTCATTGATTCTTTCTTATCTTGTGAGTTTATCTAGCTTCAATCTTTGAGGTTGCTGAACTTTGCATGGAGTTTACATGGGACTTTTTGTTGATGCTGCTGTTGTTGTTGCTTTCTGTTTGTTTTTCTTTTAATCCTGAGGCCTATCTCTATAGGGCTGCTGCAGTTTGCTGGGGGTCCACTCCAGAAACTATTCACCTGGGTCCCTCCCGCACCTGGATTGTCATCAGTGGAGGTTGCAAAACAGCAAAGATGGCTGCCTGCTCCTTCCTCTGGGATCTCTGTCCCAGAGGGGACCAGTCTGATGCCAGCAGAAATACTCTTGTATAAGGTGTCTGGCAACCCCTGTTGGAGGGGGTTCTTACCCAGTCAGGAGGCATGGGATCTGGTACCCACTTAACAAAGCACTCTGGCTGCCCCTTGGCAGAGGGGGTGTGCTGTGCTGGGGGGAGTCCCACTTGTCTGGACTACCCAGATTCCCCAGAGCCAGCAGAGAGAAAGACTAAGTCTGCTGATCCACGGAGATCATGGACACCACTCTCCCCAGGGGCTCAGTCCCAGGGAGATCAGAATTCTGTCCCTAAACCCCTAGCTGGAGTTGCAGGGAGTTCCTGCAGGGAGGCCCCATCCAGTAAGGAGGGATAGGTGAGGGTCTGGCCTAAAGAGAAAGTCTGGCCACCATCTGCCACAGTCACCGTGCTGTGCTGGGGAGAATTCCTCCTGGGCCCAAACCATCCAGTCTCCCTGCAGTGGGATAATTTAGGAATCAGAGAGACCAAGGGGTTGAGGAGGATACTTATTAAGTATTATTTAGGTGCACCAGCCCAGTCAGATTAACATCCAAAAAGACTGAGTCCTGAATATAGAGTCTGGTTACCTTTTAAGCATTTTATGGGGCGGGGGGAGATCTGTGCAGGGGGAAGCATATTACAGAAGCAAGAAACAAAGACAGTTATTCAACTGAGACACGCATTATATCATTTCTTACTTTCCAAGGAAAAACATGTTTTACAACTTGAGATTATCTGTCTAGTGACCTTGCAGCTGCACAGCTAGAGAAACAGAGTCTTCATGATGCCTTGGAAGGGGAGAGACAAGGCTCACCAGCCACAGACAAACAGGCAGTTAATTTTTAAAGGACTTTGGCTCTTTCTCTTCCTCTGGGATAATTGGGTTTTCTTACATACAGCTGAGTTTTTGCTTAGACATTCTTTAATTTCTTTTAACTCCTGTTTCATCCCCAGCACTGGCAGGGGGAAAAAACCACAGACTGGAGCTGCAGTGATGGCAGCTGCCCCTACCACTGGGAGTTCAGTCATCTTAGGCAGCAGGCAGCCGCAGTGATGGTGGTC
Organism: Chlorocebus sabaeus; assembly: GCF_047675955.1. Classification (NCBI taxonomy): domain Eukaryota; kingdom Metazoa; phylum Chordata; class Mammalia; order Primates; family Cercopithecidae; genus Chlorocebus; species Chlorocebus sabaeus. The sequence continues at coordinate 1,227,525 of NC_132910.1, read as the reverse complement.
TCCCCTCCCCCTGGGAGTTCAGGTGTCTTAGGCAGCAGGCAACCAGAGTGAAGATGGCTGCCCCTTTCCCTGGGGAACTCTATATCTTTAGGTGGTCTCCAGTCGAGTGGCCACTGAGAATCTGAACAGTTTTGTGCTTGAGACCCAAGGCCTCAGTGGCACGGGCTCACAAGAGGGATCTCCTGATCTGCAGGTTACACAGATCCATGGAAAGAGCATGGTTTCCTGGGCAGGGTAGCACGATCACTCACTGCCTCCTTTGGCTGCGTATGGGAGCTCCCCTTGCCCCATGTGGCTCACAGGTGGGCCATCACACCACCCTGCTTTTCCTTGCTGTCTGTGGGTCATGTCAACTTCCTAGAGTCCCAGTGAGAGAACCTGGATACCTCAGTAGTTGGTGCAGGATTCACTCACCATTTTCATTCCTCTCGGTGGGAGCCTCTGACCACACCTGTTTCTAGTCAGCCATCTTGGCCTCTCCCCCAATAACATGCATTTTAAAGATACTACAAAGATATGCAGAAAAATATTACAAAAGAAAAATATTTTTATAAGACAAAATGTGATTTTTATATATAAACACTGGCAATATAAAATTGTTTAAGAAGTGTAACAGTTTTAAGTACGAAATTTCATATAGTGTAACAGTTTTAAGTATGAAATTTCATATTAGCTATCAGGATGTGGAAGAGGAAGAGCAGAGAAGGGAACAAGTAGAGGTTTTCAGCAGGATAGAGAAAAAATGGGTGGCAAACAGTAAAACAAATAAAAGAAAGAAAGTGAGAAGAGAACATAGGAAATTCTGGGGATTACAATATTCAAATGTTCCTTTAGGTATAAATTTTAGAATGTTCTCTGATCATGGCTCTTCAATTTTTTTAAATCTATAATCTCGCAGAGGCTGCAGTTTAAATAGCAGCAAGAGAGGGGCAGAGCATGATTGTCAAATAGAAGGCTCCACTGATTGTCACCCAACAAGGACACCAATTTAACAACCATCTACACCAAAAAAATCACCTTCATAAGAACCAAAAATCAAGTGACCATTCACAGTACCTGGTTTTCACTTCATATCATTAAAAGCAGCACTAGAAGAGGGCAGAAAAGACAGTCTTAAATCACCGATGCCATCCCTTCCCCATCCACTGGCAGCAGTGGATTCTATTTTTACTTGCCTCTCCACCCCCTGGAGTTCTACTTCAAGTGGGAGCATGAGTAAATGTGCATCTAACCTCCTTTCCCCAAGTCTTTTTCATTCTCTTCATAATTTACCCAATAAGAAAAGTTCTTTTTTTTTTTCTCCAGCATGGACTTACCTTATCATAACTTTCTTCCTTGAGGCAGTAATCCTCAGAATTTAGTTTTAAATAAGGAAGGAATATCCTTTCTATACTATGGAAGGAATGTTAACAATCTTGTCCTGGCTTGGCTCTAGAAATGATCATTGGAGCTAGCAGGATTTAGAAAATACTTTTTTTTTTTTTTTTTTTTTTAAGTCAAAGCTTAGCTTTCAAATTATGGCTTTCCCTCAACTACAAACAAATTTTACTTTGGATTTCAAAAGTTGTATCTTTCTCTTACAAAATATTCATTGTAAAATTCCTAACCCAAGGCAAATGTATATCCTTGGCATGATGGGGGGTTGTTCATGCATGAAAAAATGCAAAAGAGAAAAGCACAATGATGTAATTTTTAAAATATTACCTTATTACATATACTTGTCATCCTTTATTTCCCACAATACCGGGCTTTTCATAGAGAACATAATGAATGGAATCTTCTGACAGTAATACTATCTCCCATTTTTCCTTAAGTATGGAACCCACTAGATATTCTAGTCACTCATTTTCTTTTCTTTTTTTTAAATTTTCCGTACTCCATGTGGAACTTCAGCTGAACATCTCCCCTTTTGACTTGCATGAATTTAGGCTTCCATATTTAACTGTGGTTTATCCTTTAACATATCAGTATAGTTATAGGGAACTTCCAGTTAAGAAATTTATAGGAAGTAGAGTATTCCAGTATAAAGATCTTGCATTCTGGAACTCTCAGGATTTTTTCTTAAATCATTAACTCTCCTTTGCTTTTCTCTCTTAAAGGCAATAACGTAGAATACATTATTAGATTTATAAAAATATATACCCATTCAAAACCATGTACATAGAAAGTATCTTTAAACAATTACAGTATGAGATGTGCATCATAATATGAATGTGTTTAATGTGTGTCTTTGTTAGGCTACAAGTAAGAATAGGATAAGAAAACAAAGCAAGGTTGACATTTATAATACCTTTGGGTTTTTCCCTAACTAGGATCTCAAGTTTCTTGGGTGTGTTTTTTAAGGAGTTCTCGTGTGTTGAAATTGTTTATGACTTACAGTCCAATCAGAAATAGCTAAAGGGCACATTGTTCCTCTCATTTTCTCACAGAACAACTATGATATACACATTCAAATCATGAGGAAAGCTGAAATTCATAGATGCAATGGTATCTTTACTTATATACGAAGATATTTTAATGATTTTCAACCTTAAATTTCCAATTATGAAAGCATAGCAATCGAGATAAAAACCACTGATTTTCTATCATGTGCCATATGCCTCATCATATCATGTTTAACCCACATTAGAGCACTTGAGGTATTACTATCCCCCTTTAACATATGAAGAAATCAATACTCAGAGAGGTTAATGACCAAATTCTAAGTCACACAGCTTATAAGGAGTAGGGCCAAGATTTTAGCTTGCAGAGATTGACTTTTTCTACTATACTATGTCAGCTATTAATCTAGGGGAAAATGTTGATGTATGTCGGTCTCTTCTCTGTACTAAAATTTTCTGCATGCCTCCTCTCCAAAATTTAAGCAAAGGCTGTGATTATTAGTAACTGCCAATATCTCTCACCTCTTTCTCTAATTCCACAAATGTAAGGGCTGTTGAATCACAGACAATGGATATGAGGCCTCTTAGGATCTATATGGCTGACTTCCTGACAGAGTTAACTCATTCTTGGCCTCACTACCTTTTTCTGAAAGGTGATTTTTAAAAATTCAAATGGCTCTCTTGTCTGAAAAGAGGTGGTATCACAGAGAGATGGGATTAAGAAAGAGTCAGAGTAGAAGCCCAAATGTCAAATATCTATTGAGCAACCTATAAGGAAATACAACCAAGATAAATAGACAGCAGGAGCCAGACACAATCCCTGATATCCCCAAAATGCTAAGCCCTCAGCTAAAAAGAAACCAAAGAAAATAGTAAGCAAAGAAGCAAGCAGCGGATGAATGGATGATTCAGCTAAGGCTAATTTATCTCTGAAAAAAAAAAAGTCCTTTGTCACTATAAGAACTGATACCAGAGCATTTTCACAAAGACTACCTGTGATTCAACACAGCAAATGAAGGACCATGACTCATGACTCACACAGTGACTGGAAAGACACATCCCAGATATGAGGGGAAAAGAACAGGATATGTTACTCTGATTCAAACTATTTTACCTTACCCCCTCAGTATAATTTTTTAGTTCTGCTGTCTCACTCCCTTAAAAAAAAGTTACAGACAACAGGAATGGAGACAGTGGGTCATTATGACAGCAAGAAGGAGGATGTGTTAGAGAAAAGAGAAGATATGTTCCTGCATGTGTGGCTGTGTGTGTGTGTGTGTGTGTAATAGAACAAGAACTTGGGAGGGGAGCAAAAATTACATGCTTGAGTGTTTTAAGCATTTTGTTTTGTGGAGGAGTACTGAGATATCAATGTCTAAGTCTATGGCATTATTTATGGTAATGGTTTCATGGGTGTATACTTATCTTCAAATTCATCAAGGTGCATACATTAAATACATACAGCTTTTCTGTACGTCAATTCCTTTATTTGTTATATATAGATCAGGCTAGAAATAGGGACAGGGGAAATTGGCATTAATCTGCCAACAGAGATGAAAAGTAGAGTCACCAGATACAATACAAGATGCCCAACTGAATTTCAATTTCAGATAAAAATAAATTTTGTAGTGTATGGTGCGTGCAATATTTTACATACTCCTACATCCCAGAACTGTACTGCCCAGGTCTTAAGGTTGCCACTTATTTTCTAGGACAAGCAATATTTAGGACACATTTATTCTAAAAATCATTGTTGTTTACTAAAATTCAAATTTAACTGAGTGCCTTGTACTTTTATTATAAAATCTGGCAATTTTATTCCAAAGTACATGATTGATCTATGCATATATTTTTCTAAATTTATATTATGCATCTCAGCGTGTGTGTGTGTGTGTGTGTGCGTATGTGTCCATGTGTATGGGGGTGATGGGGGTGGAAGAGAGACTGAGAGAGAGACAGACAGAGAGAGAAAATTTAGATGACTCTGCATGAGAGATAACAAATATATTCTTCACATTACTAAATACTTTTATTGTATTAGTATATACAAAATTTAGAAAACAAATAAGAATATAAAGTTATAACATTCATAATTCCATCGCCTGGAGATAATCACTGTTAAAATTTTGGATTTTCTTAACTCTTCACTCCTGATATCCACAAATACAAAACTGTTATGAAATGTTAAGAGCTACATAAATGCTAACATTTATTGCAGACTTAATATATGCCAGGCAATGTATTAAGAGCTTTATGTGGATTAATTCATTATAATCTCAGTGAAAACCCCCTATTCTTGTCACTACTGTTTTACCAATGAGAGAACAATGAATAAGGCACAAAGAAGTTAAGCAACATTCCCAAAATTACTCAGTACATAAGTGTCCCAGCTGGGATTCAAATCTGAGCAGTAGTGCTCTGGGTTGTGGGCTGAAAGACCATGCCCAAGCTATAATTCAGAGACTGAACTTTATTTGGAGTCATTCCCTCATTCATTCATTCATTCATTATAACATTTAACCTACTAACAATGTCAAAATCACAGACCTTTTTTTTTTTTTTTTGGCTTTGGAACTAGGAACAAGATATTTCTCATAGAAAAATTAAGCTACTTCTTCAATAGAATGAATAAGTCATTAGCAGTTCCTGTGACTGATTGGAAGTTTGAGAAAACTTTTAGAAGTGAATTTTTCGATATGGCAGAGCATCACAACTGAATTAGATATATTTGGATTTTTCAGCTTTGCTGTTTACTAGTTACATAACATTGTGGAGGTGATATTTCAACCTTAATTTGCAAACTTTTTGATAGAGAAAATAATAATATTTATCCCAGGGATAGCTTCAGGAGAGTGCAACTTGTGTAGTCTTATAGAGCACTACCCACTAGAATGACCCTTGCTAGATTTAAAGTTTTATTCTCGCCATCTTTAAATTCTTAACAATTTTATATTTGAATGTGCATTTGAGTAGAGGCAACATAATAGGCAAGAAAGAAGGAAGAGGCAACTCCCTTACAGAGATAGAGGGAGGAGACCTCCAACTCAAAAGAGGAAACCCCAAGTGTGGCAGAAAACAGTCAGTTATATGAGGAGGCAATGTCTGATTTGCATAGGACCCAGGGGATTGGTTTGACCAGCTATGTCATTCAAGTAGCCGAGGCAAAAAAACTGGCCCTCCCACCCTGGCCTTTTAATATGCAAACACAGGGCGCCATGATGTTCTACACACGTGGGGATATGTGGGGGCAGCCATGTTGCCAGGCACAGGTGGGGACCTGAAGAATTGGCAGGAATCACCATGTTTGGGTGAGCTCAGCTTCTAATGGGTTTTCTGTAATACAAGAAAATTTTCTGGAACTGCTTTAAAAATAAATAAATAAAATAACTTCCCAAAGACTCCTTGTCCTATCTGCCTAAAATAATTTCTTAATAACTCCTATAACAATTAGAATAGCATTAAATCTGTAAATTGCTTTGAGCAGTATGGCCATTTTAACAATATTGATTCCTCCTATCCATGAGCATGGAATGTTTTTTATTGTTTGTGTTATCTCTGACTTTTATCAGCCATGTTTTGTAATTCCCATTGCAGAGATCTTTTACCTCCTTGATAAGCTGTATTCTTTGGTATTTTATACTTTTTGTGGCTATTGTAAATGAAATTACATTTGTGATTTGGCTCTGAGCTTGGATATTATTGGTGTATAGAAATGCCAACTTTTCTACATTGATTTTGTACCCTCAAACTTTACTGAAGTCATTTTTCACTTCTAGATGCCTTCTGGTAGAGACTATAGGATTTTCTAGGTACAGAATCATACTTTCTGCAAACAGACATAGTTTGACTTCCGATTTGGATGCCTTTTATTTCCTTCTCTTCCCTAATTCCTCTGCATAGGACTTTCAGTACTATGTTGAATAGGAGTGACAAGAGTGAATTTACCTGTCTTATTCAAATTCTCAAGAGAAATGCTTCCAGTTCTTGCCCATTCAATATGATGTTGGCTGTCGGTTTGTCATAGATGGCTCTTACTTTTAGGTACCTTTGATGCCTAATTTGTTGAGGATTTTTAACAGGAAGGGACATTGAATTTTGTCAGAGACTTTTTCTGTGTCTATTGGATGATCATGTCATTTTATTGTTAATTCTGTTTATGTAGTGAATGACATTTATTGATTTGCATATGTTAAACCAACCTTGCATCCCAGAAATACAGCCCATCTCAATATAGTGAATTAACTTGTTGATGTGTTGCTGGATTCAATTTGCTGGTATTTTGTTGATGATTTTTGCTGTTATGTTCTCAGAAATATTGGCCTAAAGTTATCATTTTACATTGTATCTCTGCCAGGCTTTGGTGTCAGAATAACACTGACTTTGTAGAATGAGTTACGGAGGAGTCCCTCCTCCTAGGTTTTTGAAATAATTCCAATAGGAGAGAGACCAGTTCTTTATACATCTGGTAGAATTTGGCTATAAATCCATCTGGTCCAGGACTTTTTTTTAGTTGGTAGGCTTTTTATTAACAAGTCCATTTCAGAATTTGTTACTGGTGTGCTCAAGATTTTAATTTCTCCCTGGTTCAGTCTTCAGAGGCTTGTGTTTCCAGGAATGTATCCATTTCTTCTAGGTTTTCTAGTTTGTGTGCATAGAGGTGTTCACCATAGTCTCTCAGGATTTTTTGTATTTCTGTGGGGTTGGTTGTCATATCACCTTTGCCATTTCTAATTGTATTTATTTGGATCCTCTCTTTTTTATTTTTTTTTTTAACTAATACAGCTAGCGGTATATCAATCTTGTTTAATCTTTTGAAAAACAAACTTTTGGCTTCATTTGTCTTTTGTATGGATTTTTGCATCCCAATTTCATTCCATTCAGCTTCGATTTCAGTTATTTCATTTCTTCTGATTGCTTTGGGGTTGGTTTGCTCTTGTTTTTCTAGTTCCTCTAGGCGTGACATTCGAATGTTAATTTGAGATTTTACTAACTTGTTGATGTAGGCATTCAGCACTATAAACTTTCATCTTAAAACTACTTTATCTGTGTGATTTTGGTATATTGTGTCTCCGTTTTCATTAGTTTCAAAGAATTTTTTTAAATTTCTGCCCAAATTTCATTATTTACTCTAAAGTCATTTAAGAGCACATTGTTTAACTTCCATGCCATTGGATGGTTTTGATAGATCTTCTTGGCACCATGTCTAATTTTTTGCCCTACAGTCTGAGAGTGTGGTAGGTATGATTTCTATTTTTGTTTAATTTGTTGAGATGAGTTTTATGGCCAAGCATGTAGTTGATCTTAGACTATGTGCCACGTGCAGATGAGAAAAATGTATATTCTGTTATCACTGGGTGAAGTATTCTCTACATATTTATGAGGTTTAATTGGTCAAGTGTCGAGTTTAAGACCATGATATCTGTTAGTTCTCAGCCTCAGTGATTGATCTAATACTATCAGAGGAGAGTTGAAGGCCCCCAGTATTATGTGGTTGTCTAAATCTCTTCATAGATATCTAAAAACTTGCTTTATGAATCCACATGCTCCAGTGATGGGTATGTACATATTTAAGATAGTTAAGTCTTCTTGCTATATTGATCCATTATCATCATGTAACACCCCTTTTTGTTCTTTTTGATCATTGTTAGTTTAGTCTCTTTGAACTGGTATAAGCATAACTACTTCTGCTGTTTTCAGTTTTCCATTTGCCTGAATAGATCTTTCTCCAGTTCTTTGTTTTGAGCTTATGGATGTCATTACTCTTAAGATGGCTCTATTGAAGACAGAAGACAGTAGGGTCTTGCGTCTTAATCTAATTTGCCACTCTATGCCTTTTAAGTGGGGCACTTAGCTTATTTACAATTAGGGTCAATATTGTCATTGTACTGTTAGCTGATTGTTATGTAGATTTGATTGTATAGTTGCTTTGTAATGTCTATGGGGTATGTGCTTAAGTGTGTTTTTATGGTGGCAGGTATCATTCTTGAATTTCCATGTTTAGTGCTCCCTGTAGGCACCTTTGTAAGACGGACCTTACGTATCTGGTAATAAATTCACTAAGCCTTTGTCTGAAAAGGATTTCATTTCTCTTTCTCTTCTGCACTTTAGTTCAGCAGAGTATGAAATTCTCAGTTGGAATTTCTTTTGCTAAAGGATAATGAAGTTTGGCCCGCAATCTCTTCTGGCTTGTATGGTTTCTGCTGAAAGGTCTATTGTTAAGCCCAATAACATTCCCTTTTCAAGTGACCTACTCCTTCTCTCTAGCTGCCTTTAATATTTTTTTCTTTCATGTTGACCTTGAAGAATATAATGACTGTGTGTTGTGGGAATGGTCATCTTGCATTAGTATCTCACAGGAGTTCTCTGAATTTCCTGAATTTGCATGTTGACCCCCCTAGTGAGACTGGGAAAATTTTCATGGACTATATGCTCAAATATGTTTTCTAAGTTGCTTGATGTCTCTCTCCTCTTTCTGGCATGTCAAAAATTCGTGGGTTTGGTCTCTTTACAAAATCCCTTTTTATCAGAGGTTTTGTTCAGTTCTAAAAAATCTTTTCTCTTTATTTTTGTCTCCCCATGTTGCTTCAAAGTGGTGATCTTTAAAGTTCTGAGATCTTTTCTCAGCTTGGTCGATTCTGTTGTTAGTGATTCCAAATTCTGAAATTCCTCTAGTGAATTTTTCACTTCCAGAAGTACATTTTGGTTCTTTCTTAAAATCATTATGCTGTCTTTCAACTCTTGGATCATTTTAATGTTTTTCCTTGGATTATGTTTCAACCTTCTCTTGTATCTCAATGAGCTTCCTTGCCATCCTGATTCTGAATTCTATGTCTGATATCTCAACCATTTCAATCTGATTAGGATCCATTGCTAGGGAGCTACTGTGATCATTTGGAGATAAGACGACATTCTGGATTTTAGAGGTACCAGAGTTCTTGTGCTGTTTCTTTCTCATCTGTGAAGGCTGAGTTTCCTTTTTCCTTTGAAGTTGTTGTCCTCTGGATGGGACTTTTTGTTTTTAAAGATCTTTATTGCCCTTGAGGTTTTAATAGTGGTGCCAGTTGGATATAGTTGAATATCTTCATTTCTGGATGCTTTTAAGGGGAAGGCTCAGCTCTGCACTCATGGGCTGTGTATTCTAATCCTGGGGGACTGGGACTGAATCTGTGACTTTGTCCTCTGGTCCCTTGAGGTCAAGCCTTGGCTGGGCTGGACGGGCTGAGGTGCTCTCAGACAGCTGAGAACAGCACTCCACAGGGGATGGTGGGGAGCACCAGAGGCAGAAGGTACCCCTTCCTTAGGAACTGTTCAGGGCCTGGAATATGTCCTAGTGCTCAACAACCCTATGAAGGGTTCTCAGCTTCCTCCTCATTCAGTCTGGCATCTTAGTCAACTCTAACTTCTCTCAGTGTATTCTCTCAGATGGTCTTTTCAGAATATTCCAGTTTACTCAATATTCTGGTCTGTCTGGGTTGGAGAAGTACTTCCTAACTATCTCTAGTCAGCCATCTTAGCATTCTCCCTCATGATCACATTTAATGGAAAATAACACTATTTTCATATGAGGCTTTAGATGAACCAATTATTAAGGAGAAATAATTTGAAATTTAATTTTTTTATTGTACAGATACTTTAAATTATATATAAATCACGAGGCCTCTTTCAATTTCTTATATTATCTCCATAAGTTTCAGGAGATGTCAGAAGAAACATTAAAACCCCACTGTGTAAATATATATGTAAAATTGATTTCAGACTAACAGAAAACTGATTTATATGAAGAGTTATATGTTTTTAGAAAATTTTTTCTGTAAAAATCATCAGCTGTAGATGTACTGAAACTTAAGTTTTGAAATACTTTATCATTAATTTATCCCAATGTTGTCAGAGTCTAAAAAACACACTTAACAGTTCCAGTATTAGTTGTCATAAAAGTTGTATTTAAATTTTGACTCAGGGTGAATTAGGTGAGGGGGTCTTATCTCAGCCCCTCATCACAGAACACTGCTGCCAACTGAGCCAAAATACAAAAGACCTATCCAGTAGGTGGCACTTGAAAGTGTTAGCCATCTAAGTGCTGGCTAACGCTCTCAGGCGCCACCTATTGGATCACAGCCCAAAATACACCATCAAAATATTCTTGCCATTATACAGAACCTGTGAAAACTAAGGCAAAGGCTACCTGCCTCCAGCACCGTATCCCAGCTAATGCGCATGCACCCTGCTGCGATACTGTGGCTACTGGCACACGTGAGCGAACATGGATTCAACTCCCACTGCCATGAGAAGCACTTTGGCCAGCACCTCCCATCAGAGTGTTATGGCCAGCAGCCCAGGAATGTCTCAGCCCCTCCAGCACAGCAAGTTCCAAATATTTAGGAGCCAGAGAACAAAGTAAAGGGGGCTGGGTACCAGAGTCCCAGAGTTAGAATATGCAGCCCAGGAGTGCTGACTCGAGCACCTGGCACCCTAAAATCTTCCAGGAATCAAAGTCAGTCTATAGGATCCACTTTATACCATAATCAAAACCCCAAGGGCATAAAAGAAGATAAAAGCAAAAAGGAAATCAACTTCAAAGACTGATGGAATATCACCCCACATAGATGAAAAAGAACCAGCACAAGAATGCTAGCAACTCAAAAAGCCAAAGTGTCCTCTTATCTCCAAATGACTGCACTAGTTCCCCAGCAATGCTTCTTAACCAAGTTGAAATGGCTACAATCTCAGACATATGACTTAAAATATGGATAGAAATGAAGATCATTAAGATGGAAGAGAAAATGAAAACCTAATCCAAGGAATCTGAAGAAACAGTACCTACTACAAGGCAACAGTAACCAAAACAGCAGGGTACTGGTACAAAAACAGACATATAGACCAATGGAACAGAATGCAGAGCCCTGAAATAAAGTGGTACACCTGCAACCACCTGATAATCACCAAAGTCAACAAAAACAAGCAATAAGGAAAAGACCTGCTATTCAATAAATGGTGCTGGTATAACTGGCTAGTCACATCCAGAAGATTGAAACTTGACCCTTTTTTTATGTCGTATACACAAATTTACTCAAGATGGATTAAAGACTTAACTGTAAAACCTGAAATTATGAAAATCCTTGAAAGAAAACCTAGGAAAACCATTCTGGACATAGGCCATGGCAAATATTTCATGACAAAGATGCCAAAAGCAACTGCAACAATAGCAAAAAATGACAAATTGGACCTAATTAAACCAAAGAGTTTCTGCACAGCAAAAGAAACTACCAATAGAGTAAACAGATAACCCACAGAATAGGAGAAAATATTTGCAATCTATGCATCTGAAAAAGGTCTTATATCCAGAATCATAAGGAATTTAAATTTACAAGCAACACCATTAAAAAGTGGGCAAAGTACATGAACAGACACTTTTCAAAAGACATACACGTGACCAGCAGGCATATGAAAAAACATTCAACATTACTAATCGTTAGAGAAATGCAAATCAAAACCACAATGGGATACCAGCTCATATCAATCAGAATGGCTTTTTTTTTTTAAGTCAAAAAATAACGTTGGCAAGGTTGCAGAAAAAGGAAACATTTATACACTGCTAGTGGGAATGTAAATTAGTTCAGCTATTATGAAAAGCAGTTTTGTGATTTCTCAAAGAACTTAAAATTACCATTCAACCCAGCAATCCCAGTATTGGGAATATACCCCCAAAGAATATAAATCCTTCTACTGGAAAGACACATTTACTTGTATTACTTGCATGTTCATCACAGCACTATTCACAATAGCAAAGACATGAAATCAATGTAGATGCCTATTAGTGGTAGTCTGGATACAGAAAATGTGGTACATATACACTGTGAAATACTATACAGCCATAAAAAAGAATTAGGTCATGTCTTTTGCAGCAGCATAGATGCAGCTGGAAGTCATTATCCTAAGCAAACTAAGGCAAGTACAGAAAACCAAATACCATATGTTCTCACTTGTAAATGGGAGCTAAATATTGAGTATACATGGACACAAAGAAAGGAACAACAGACACAGGGGCCTACTTGAGGGTGCAGGGTGGGAGGAAGGGGAGGATCAAAAAAACTACCTATGAGGTAGTATGCATATCATCTAAGTGAGGAAATAATCTGTACACCAAACCCCCATGACATGCACTTTACTTATATAAGAAACTTGCTGCCTTGTGTGGTGGCTCATACCTGTAATCCCAGCACTTTGGGAGGCCAAGGCAGATGGATTACGAGGTCAGGAGATCAAGACCGTCCTGGCCAACATGGTGAAACCCCGTCTCTACTAAAAATACAAAAATTAGCCGGGTGTGGTGGTGTGCACCTGTAGTCTCAGCTACTCAGGAGGCTGAGCCAGAAAATAGCTTAAAACTGGGAGGTAGAGGTGGCAGTAAGCCGAGATCATGCCATTGCACTCCAGCCTGGGTGACAGAGCGAGACTTCATCTAAAAAAAGAAAGAAAGAAAGAAAGCGAAAAGAAAGAAAAGAAAGAAAAGAAAGAAAAGAAAGAAAAGAAAGAAAGAAAGAAAGAAAGAGAGAAAGAAAGAAAGAAAGAAAGGAAAGAAGGAAGGAAGGAAGGAAGGAAGGAAGGAAGGAAGGAAGGACGGACGGACGGAAGGAAGGAAGGGAAGGAAAGGAGGAAAGAAAGGAAAGAAAGGAAAGAAAGGAAAGAAAGGAAAGAAAAGAAAGAAAAGAAAGAAAAAAGAAACTTGCACATGTATCCCTGAAACTAAAAGTTAAACAATAAAATAAAATAATGGAATTGGAACACACACAACAACAACAAAATAAAATACATTTTGAAAAAGCAACCAAGCTTTCTGTAATCAATAGATTAGACTTGGAGACATCAGTATGAAATCATCATACTCACCAGTATAAACTCAGCTTAATACAGACACAGATTGTTACCATGGTCAAATCTGGAACAATTTGAACAATAAAATTAGTAAACTAGTATTGGATTTTAATCTAAACTATAAAATAAGTATCCAAGAGTCCACAGTGGTACAAATACATGATTGAATAAATAAATGAGAGAGAAGAGACAAATATCCCACGCAGAAAAATTCCAAATAATTTATGTAGATATTCCACCCTCAATGAAGTGGGTCATAACTCCCCACTCATTACATGTCATCTCTAAACGGTGATTTCCTTCCAAACAGTACAAATGGAAAGTGAGGAAATATAACTTTATGGTGGAGAATCCTGACAAACACTACCTAAGCTAGATGATCAAAGTAATATCAACAGAGATAAGTTATACTGATAGTATAAACCACTGATACGATATTATTAAAATGGTACTTTACCTCTGTGATCTTCTCCCAAAAACCCATGACTCCAAATCCAATTATGTGAATAACATCAGAGAAATCCTAATTGAGGAACATTCTATAAAATACTTGACAAGTATTTCTCAAAACTGTTAAGATCATCAAAAGCAAAGGAAATCTGAGAAACTATTATAGCTAAAAGGATCTTAAGGAGACATGATGGCTAAATGTAATGTAGTATCCTAAATGGGATCCTGGCACAGAAAGGGGCCATTAAATAAAAACTAAGGAAATATGAATTCAGTATGGGTTTTCATAATAATCATGTACCAATATCAGTTCATTAATTGTAACGAATGTACCACACTTTGGATGGCAGCAACAGGGGAAACTGTGAAATATATAGAAACTTTCCCTACCATCTTAACTTTTTTGTAAATCTAAAACTGTTCTAAAATGAAAAGTTCATCTTTATAAAAAGTAAAAAACAAATTGTGATCTTACCAAGAGCAACTGGCATTAATTTCAATTATATCAACTGAAGTTTAAAAAGAACAAATTTTGATAAACTAACAAATGAGTTTCCAGAAAAGCAGGAAAAAAAATTATGAGAAATCAAGATTACACATTATAAAGTATTATTTCTTTTATGATCTAAAATTAAAACACCAAAAATTGTATTTTTGCAATTTATTAGTTTATATTGTTACCCACATACTATTTTCATCCCTATTATGTTTTATAAGTGATAAAATATTTTTGAAGTTAAAAGTTTAAGGAGTATTGCATTTTCATTTTTCACTACCACCTGAAAATTATTACTTAGCGCCCAGTCAGTTGCAGAGATGTATGCCCATAGTCCGAGCTTCTTGGGAGCTGAGGTGATAGGATTCTTGAGCCCAGGAGTTGAAGTCTAGCCTGGGCAACATAAAAAGAACCTGTCCCTTTAATATAATAATAAATAGATAAATAAGATAATCAATGTTATACTTACCTCACCACCACATAGGAAAGTGCTTAATAAATGCTATTATTAGTGAGCTACAGTTAGTAACCAGTTATTAATTCTCAAGAAGAATTATTCTTCATAGAATGTTTTTAACATCTCAGTTGAACTTTTAACTACTTCATCCAAAATCACTTTATATCGAACTGGTGTTACATAGATGATGGAAGAGATCTGCATACATATTTGCATGTGAAATTAAGTATCTGAGAAAAAATGAGTGAAGAGGTAGGATTTAAGAGTAGTTTCTGATTTAAATTTGCTGATTTCCTATTATTGCACTGGGCACTTTTTAATACTTCACTTCCTTAATTATTACAAATGCTGTGAAGTACGCACTTTATTCCCATTAAACTGGAGAGCAAACTGAGATCAGGGAGCTTGAATCAACTTCTCAGCTCACAAGGTCACAATATGAGTAACAGGATTGAGATTGAAACCCAGTTTTTATTAATTCCAAGTAGTTTTCATTACCTCACAGTGCCTCTTATCACAGTGCAGGCAGGTACTATTTATTTGCTTTGTCAAAATTTCCTCACTTTGGTGAATACTGTAAAATGGTTCGATACCTCTAAAGAGCTTATTGTAAACTCAAGAACTTATTTTAAACAGGTCAGAATTAAGAATGATTCATTCTCATGTACCTTTTACAAGCTCAACTTCCAGAAATAGTTCTTTTTTACAACTACAATCCATTATCATGATCTCACTCTTTCAGCTCTGTTGGGTTACTGGCTAAACCTAGTTTTGGAATTACTTGGATTCTAGATTGTAGTTTTCTCTAGAATGCTCCTAATGATACTTCAGAAAACTGTCTGGCATCTACCACAGTAGATTATACCATAGAAAAGGGCTTTCAGACTTCGTTGGAGGAAAGTTTGTTGACGTTTTCACATTGGGGTCATGTTTTCATGGTACTACACCTGCTCGGCCAGCTAGTTCCATTGAGGTGCCTGTTCCCAGTCCCTCCTAGGGTTCTCAGACAAAATCTGACAGCATATTGCCTCACTGTTTACACTGCATTTCTTGTTTCCCACGTGAGGCTTTTCTACTGCCTCTGAGACACTGTGGAGGTACACTGATTTGCCCAGTTTTGTTTGTGACGTTGCAAACTATACATGGACAGTGGCAAGTGTCACGGACTTGCTTCCACTCACTAGCTTACTTCATGCAGTGTGGCTGGCACTGTGGATGTTGTCACTGCTGCTTTGTGATCTTGCTTCCTCATAACTGCTAGAGGGCCAGGTGGTACAACCTAAAAGTGTATCACAGTTGATGTGTCATGGGATGAATTTTTTCCAGTGGCAGATACAAGAAGGTGAATTCTTCTCCCTTCCTCTCCCTAGACAGATCATTCAGAAACACAGTGGCTCATATAGACTCTCCAAAGATATCCCACTAGCTTGATATAAAACTCTAGCCCAATTGGTAATGTACCCCTTACATTTGCTTTCCATCTCCATCCTTTGTTTCTCCATTGATCCCTTTCCCTCAGTCCTTCTTCCCTAGAATTGCATATCCCTAGAATTGCCTTGGGCTCTATCTTCTAAAAAAAAAATCCAGACTAAAAACAATTTGCCATCCTATGATCTCTACCATTATTCAATAGTTAATAAAACCATTTAGGGGTTTATTTATAATTATTTGATTGAGAGACGAAAGAGGAACAGAAGAGAGAACCTTATTTGCCAGGCTCCAAGAAGGTAGAGGAGGTTGCCCCACTTGGAGAACTGTGCCAAATTTCCTGACTCCAACTTCTATACTTCGTAGGTAACAGATGGCATGGTGGGTGGACGGGAGTTACACATGCAACTATTCAAATCACTAGCACTGAAAGTATCTTGATTGCAAGAGGTGATGCTTAGGAATTTTTAGAGACAGACATGTCAGAAGTAATTCTGATGTAGCAACAGCAGAATATATAAACAGGTTATCCCACAGGTAATTGTTTGCTTGCGCACTATTGGGATTTATACTGATGCATAGTATGCATTCTTCACCAAATATCCAGAGCAAACGTGCTAATGTATTGTGTTTAAAGAATTGCAGCCAGATTTGGGGAAAGAAAAGAACACAATAGGACCACTATTTCCACTCCTCTCAAAGGAAGAGAATGAAGTGAAAACAACTCTATCTAATTTGGGGGCTATGAACATTTTTCCTACAATCAGTGGCAATCTAACCGATTTGGTTCTGCAGATGTCAGATTATTCTGACATCTGGGGCAAGGAACCCAATAAACATGACAATGTGACACTGACAGTAGAAATAGAGATGTCTTCAGACAGAACACTATATAGTGAATACTTTAGGTCACATTAATGTCTTATGAAATGTTAAATATATCTTTTGTTGACCTAATGAACATATGAAACAGATTTTGTTTTGATTACACGTTAAGTAATCTCATGACGTGTTCTTTTGTGGAGGTTGAGGTTGTACGAGTTCAAAATGTGTCGGTAGTGGATGAGTAGGCATCCAAGTGGCAACACGCACTACCTAATTTAAAATAATACATTAGAGGTTTAACTTGATTGGGGTTACAGGAAGCTTTGGTTAATGTCTCATCATTTGAGCAATGAAATGAATATTTATGTCTTCTACTTGTATCTCAAAAGCAATGTTCTTTAACATGTTTAAGTTGCAGCCTTTTAGAAAAAAGACTTTCATTTCCCTCTTAGGTATCTGATTGTAATTGGGCCAATTCTATGGCATTTCATTTATTAACAAGAAGTTCTTATTTCAGGCAAAGACTCAATGATGACTATAAAGAAGAAAAAAAGAGTCTTCTGATGCTATTTTAATTTGAATTATTTGCTGAGAAGATGAAAAGGGCTACATATAACCTAATTAATTTGCCTTGTAGTACGCATTTGAAACTACTATTTTGTGAACCTGTTTATTTATTTAGCAAATATTTACTGAAGGTTCACTATGTGTAGGCAGTGTTCTAGATGCTGGAGTGACGACGGTGATACAACAAAGCCCTTGCCTTCATCGTCATTTATATTCAAAGAGAAGAGATAGGTAGTAAACAAGTAGATACATAACACAATGTCGGGTTGCGTTTAGCGCTGTGAAGAAAACTGAAACAGATTAAGGGACTGTAGAGTGAAAAGAACTTGGAGACTACATTAGATAGTGAAGCCAGAGAAAACCTCTCTGAAGATGTAAGATTCAAGTACAGACCTGAAGAAGATAAAAATTGATAAAAATCAAAATATTGCAGCGTGTGGTGGTGCACGTCTTTAATCCCAGCACTTTGGGAGGCTGAGGCAGGCAGATCCCTTGAGCCCAGGAGTCTGAGACCAGGCTGGTCAACACACTGAATCCTCATGTCTACAAAAAATACAAAAATTAGCCAGGCATGGTGGTGCATACCTGTGGTCCCAACTACTTGGGAAGCTGAGGTGAGAGGATCACTTGACCCGGGAGGCAGAAATTGCAGTGAGCTGAGATCATGCCACTGAACTCCAGGCTGGCAGACAGTGTGAGACTCTATCTCAAAGAAAAAAAATCAAAATATCTATTCATTCATTGGCTCTTTTAAATGAATTTGTATTTTAAGAATTGCAACTCCTATTCATATTTGGAAGTGGTATGTAATATACATTCAGTTTAAGTCATGGGTTGGTGTACTAACGGATTTGAGGATTTCTTGTGATAACTCCACAACCCACTACTGCCCCTAGGGAACTGCTCCTTTGGATCCATCCCATGTGCCCAACCTATCCCTATTCTCTTTAATGGGCAGTTATTTCCTAGTGCTTCCATTTGCGCCATGGTCAGCCCTTTGACTATTATTCCCCTCACCTAAAATGCCAGCCTTTTCTCAACTGTCTACCGATTCAAATTCTCTCTTCCCATCAAATTCTTTCTTCTGTAATAATAGAGCACTACTTTTTTAAACATTTACTATGTGCTAGGCGCTATGCAAAATGCTTTATGCTTATTGTATTTATGTACAAATATAGGTAGCAACTATTGTGATTCCTACTTTGCAGACAAGGACATGGAAACTCAGGGAGTTTAAGAAACCTGTTTAAGTTCATATAGCTTGGCAACGTCAGGGAATACTCACACTTTTTCTTTACTTTTTAATGGAAAATTGATTTTAAAAAAATTCTTTTATCAAAGTATATTATCTGTACCCACTAATCAACCTCTCTTCATCTCTCCCTTTCCTTTTACCCTTCCCTAGTAAAGACTAATTTACTCCATCTTCATGAGATCTACTTTTTCAGTTCCCACATATGAGTGACAGAACAAGTGATATTTGTCTTTCTATGTTTGTGATGGCCACATTTTAAATTATTATTCTAGTGTGCCTTCCTAGACCATTCCAGGACAACTATTCTATCTTGGTATGATCTTGCCCTAGAATGTTTACCATCAGAATTGCTGATTAAAAGAAAATCACATTAGGAAATTTCACTAAAAATTACACAAATAAGAGCTATACATATGCTAGTTCATTTTAATAATTTTTATTAGCCAAAATCAAATGAACAGCCTCAAAAGTGAGGGGATCCCTGTTCTCAGTGGTGTTCAAGCAAAGAAAGAGTGATTCTCTCAACTGGGTGAGAAGTTGGATTTAGTGACTTCACATGTAGAAATCTATGATTTGGATATCTATGCTTTTGCAGCAAGGTTCCATAAAAAGAAGAGGTGGGTGAGTCATAAGCAACCTGGAGGTGTTCATAAACATAATATGTTTGCAAAAAAATTAAGTAGAATTTTTATGACCTGGTAGTATTTCTGAATTGTTTACAAGACTATATTACATACAAGCACTAATGTCTCTTTGTAATTAATCCCTATGTCAGTATTTCAGTTAGTATTTTCCTCTGTGGTATAAAATCCTTAGGAGCCCTTCAGATAAGATGTCCCAGGAAAGTATTTTATTAGTCCAGAGCTAATATTTAGTCAGAGAAAATATGACAGAACCAAGAAGAAAAAGCTACTTTTAGAGGTGAAGGGGTTTTTTATTCCTTCAGTTTTACTTTTAAAGAAGAGATAATCTGAAAATCTTATTTTTGAAATCCAGAAAAAGTCTTTAAGCAATAAAATTTTTGAAAAGTGCTTTTTATTAGCATTTACTGAGAAGGATTTCACTCATTTACGTGTTTTATTGTTCCTTAACAAACCTTATCCTGGCAAATATTATTAGAAGACAATACTTTTACTGAAGCCCATCACTGGACAAAACCTTAAGATTTGTATAAATCTTTAAATATTTTTAACATATAAACCTGAGCTCTTCCAGTGCAGTTCTCACGAGGAAGTGGATATAAGTAGTACATAGCACAAATGAACAAGTATACAAGTATAAAGAGCCCCCACTTGTACTGTCAGTGTACCACTTGATTCAGCATATTAAGCTTCTACTGTGTTCAGTAGGCTGTTTGTTTCATAATTTTATAAAAATGGCATAGAGAAAAGAGACATTGACACATTATTTTAAACAGACTCTGATTAGTGTTTGATATGGCTTGGGTGTCCTGACTCAAATCTTCTCTGGAATTTCCATGTGTTGTGGGAGGGACCCAGTAGGAGGTAATTGAATCATGGTACTATCAGTGTGCCACTTGATTCAGAATAGTAAGATCCTGCTGTGTTCAGTAGGCTGTATGTCTCCTAACTTTATAAAAATGGCACAGAGGACTTACAAAGAAACTTAGACTCCTATACAATAATAATGGGAGACTTTAACACCCCACTGTCAACATTAGACAGATCAACGAGACAGAAAGTTAACAAGGATATCCAGGAATTGAATTCAACTCTGCACCAAGCAGACCTAACAGACATCTACAGAACTCTCCACCCCAAATCAACAGAATATACATTCTTCTCAGCACCACATCGCACTTATTCCAAAATTGACCACATAGTTGGAAGTAAAACACTCCTCAGCAAATGTAAAGGAACAGAAATTATAACAAACTGTCTCTCAGACCACAGTGCAATCAAACTAGAACTCAGGACTAAGAAACTCAATCAAAACTGCTCAACTACATGGAAACTGAACAACCTGCTCCCGAATGACTACTGGGTACATAATGAAATGAAGGCAGAAATAAAGATGTTCTTTGAAACCAATGAGAACAAAGATACAACATACCAGAATCTCTGGGACATATTTAAAGCAGTGTGTAGAGGGAAATTTATAGCACTAATTGCCCACAAGAGAAAGCAGGAAACATCTAAAATTGACACCCTAATATCACAATTAAAAGAACTAGAGAAGCAAGAGCAAACACATTCAAAAGCTAGCAGAAGGCAAAAAATAACTAAGATCAGAGCAGAAGTGAAGGAGATAGAGACACAAAAAACCCTCCAAAAAATCAATGAATCCAGGAGCTGGTTTTTTTGAAAAGATCAACAAAATTGATAGATCGCTAGCAAGACTAAAAAGAAGAAAAGACAGAAGAATCAAATAGACACATACAAAAAAAAAATGATAAAGGACATATCATCACTGACCCCACAGAAATACAAATTACCATCAGAGAATACTATAAACACCTCTATGCAAATAAACTAGAAAACCTAGAAGAAATGGATAATTTCCTGGACACTTACACTCTCCCAAGACTAAACCAGGAAAAAGTTGAATCCCTGAATAGACCAATAGCAGGCTCTGAAATTGAGGTAATAATTAATAGCCTACCAACCAAAATAAGTTCAGGACCAGATGGATTCATAGCCGAATTTTACCAGAGATACAAGGAGGAGCTGTACCATTCCTTCTGAAACGATTCCAATCAATCAATAGAAAAAGAGGGAATCCTCCCTAACTCATTTTATGAGGCCAACATCATCCTGATACCAAAGCCTGGCAGAGACACAACAAAAAAAGAGAATTTTAGACCAATATCCCTGATGAACATCGATGCAAAAATCCTCAACAAAATACTGGCAAACTGAATACAAGAGCACATCAAAAAGCTTATCCACCATGATCAAGTGGGCTTCATCCCTGGGATGCAAGACTGCTTCAACAGACGGAAATCAATAAATGTAATCCAACATATAAACAGAACCAAAGACAAAAATCACATGATTATATGAATAGATGCAGAAAAAGCCTTTGACAAAATTCAACAGACCTTCATGCTAAAAACTCTCAATAAATTTGGTATTGATGGAATGTATCTCAAAATAATAACAGCTATTTATGACAAACCCACAGCCAATATCATCCTGAATGGGCAAAAACTGGAAGCATTCCCTTTCAAAACTGGCACAAGACAGGGATGCCCACTCTCACCACTCCTATTCAACATAGTGTTGGAAGTTCTGGCTAGGGCAATCAGGCAAGAGAAAGAAATCAAGGGTATTCAGTTAGGAAAAGAAGAAGTAAATTGTCCCTCTTTGCAGATGACATTATTGTATATTTAGAAAACCCCATCGTCTCAGCCCAAAATCTCCTTAAGCTGATGAGCAACTTCAGCAAAGTCTCAGGATACAAAATCAATGTGCAAAAATCACAAGCATTCTTATACATCAGTAACAGATTGAGAGCCAAATCATGAATGAACTCCCATTCACAATAGCTTCAAAGAGAATAAAATATCTAGAAGTCCAACTTACAAGGGATGTGAAGGACCTCTTCAAGGAATACTACAAACAACTGCTCAGTGAAATAAAAGAGGGCACAAACAAATAGAAGAACATACCATGCTCATGGATAGGAAGAACCAATATTGTGAAAATGGCCATACTGCTCAAGGTAATTTATAGATTCAATGCCATCCCCATTAAGCTACGAATGACTTTACTCACAGAATTGAAAAAAAAAAACTGCTTTAAAGTTCATATGGAACCAAAAAGGAGCCTGCATTCCCAAGACAATCCTAAGCAAAAAGAACAAAGCTGGAGGCATCACACTACCTGACTTCAAACTATACTACAAGGCTACAGTAATCAAAACAGCATGGTACTGGCACCAAAACAGAGATATAGACCAATGGAACAGAACACAGCCCTCAGAAATAATATCACACATCTACAGTCATCTGATCTTTGACAAACCTGACAAAAACAAGAAATGGGGAAAGGATTCCCTATTTAATAAATGGTGCTGGGAAAATAGGCTAGCCATAAGTAGAAAGCTGAAACTGGATCCTTTCCTTACTCCTTATACGAAAAATAATTCAAGATGGATTAGAGACTTAAATGTTACACCTAAAACCATAAAAATCCTAGAAGAAAACCTAGGTAATACCATTCAGGACATAGGCATGGGAAAGGACTTCATGTCTAAAACACCAAAAGCAACGGCAACAAAAGCCAAAATTGACAAATGGGATCTAATTAAACTAAAGAGCTTCTGCACAGCAAAAGAAACTACCATCAGAGTGAACAGGCAGCCTACAGAATGGGAGAAAATTTTTGCAATCTACTCATCTGACGAAGGGCTAATATCCAGAACCTACAAAGAACTCAAACAAATTTACAAGAAAAAAACAAACAACCCCATCAAAAAGTGGGCAAAGGATATGAACAGACACTTCTCAAAAGAAGACATTCATACAGCAGACAGGCACATGAAAAAATGCTCATCATCACTGGCCATCAGAGAAATGCAAATCAAAACCACAATGAGATACCATCTCACACCGGTTAGAATGGCAATCATTAAAAAGTCAGGAAACAACAGGTGCTGGAGAGGATGTGGAGAAATAGGAACACTTTTACACTGTTGGTGGGATTGTAAACTAGTTCAACCATTATGGAAAACAGTATGGCGATTCCTCAAGGATCTAGTACTAGATGTACCATATGACCCAGCCATCCCATTACTGGGGATATACCCAAAGGATTACAAATCATGCTGCTATAAAGACACATGCACACGTATGTTTATTGTGGCACTAGTCACAAAAGCAAAGACTTGGAATCAACCCAAATGTCCATCAGTGACAGACTGGATTAAGAAAATGTGGCACATATACACCATGGAATACTCTGCAGCCATAAAAAAGCCATAAAAAAACTCATGGACACAAGCCATGAGTTTGTGTCCTTTGTAGGGACATGGATGAAGCTGGAAACCATCATTCTCAGCAAACTATCACAAGAACAGAAAACCAAACACCGCATGTTCTCACTCATAGGTGGGAACTGAACAATGAGATCACTTGGACTCAGTGGGGGGAACACCACACACTGTGGCCTGTCATGGGGAGGGGGGAGGGGGGAGGGATTGCATTGGGAGTTATACCTGATGTAAATGACGAGTTGATGGGTGCTGACGAGTTGATGGGTGCAGCACACCAACATGGCACAAGTATACATATGTAACAAACCTGCACGTTATGCACATGTACCCTAGAACTTAAAGTATAATAATAATAATAATAAAACATATTAATTCTTCCAGTCCATGAGAATAGAATGTCTTTCGGTTTGTGTCCTCTTTGAGTTCTCTCATCAGTATTTTGTAGTTATAAACCTGCACGTTATGCACATGTACCCTAGAACTTAAAGTATAATAATAATAATAATAAAAAACAGACTAATACAGTAAATCGGCATCTGTAGAGTGGGGCGTTGCTGAAAAGATACCTGAAAATGTGGAAGCAACTTTGGAACTGGGTAACAGGCAGAGGTTGGAACAGTTTGGAGGGCTCAGAAGAAGACAGGAAAATGTGGAAAAATTTGGAACTCCCTAGAGACTTGTTGACTGACTTTGACCAAAATGCTGATGATATGGACAATGAAATCCAGGTGGAGGTGGTCTCAGGTAGAGATGAGGAACTTCTTGGGAACTGGAGCAAAGGTGACCCTTGTTATGTTTTGGCAAAGAGACTAGCGGCATCTTGCCCCTGCCCTAGAGATTTGTGAAACTTTGGGAGGCCAAGGTGGGTGGATCACTTGAGGTCAGGAGTTTGAGAACAGACTAGTCAACATGGTGAAACCCCACCTCTACTAAAAATACTAAAAAATTAGCCAGGCATTGTGACAGGCACCTGTATTCCCAGCTACTAGGGAGGCTGAGGTAGGCGAATTGCTTGAACCCAGGAGGCAGAGGTTGTAGTGAGCCAAGATTGCACCATTGCACTCCAGCCTGGGCAACAAGAGGGAAACTCCATCTCAAAAAAAAAAAAAAAAAAAAAGGAAGAAAAGAAACTTTGAACTGGAGAGAGATGATGACTTAGGGTATCTGGTGGAAGAAATTTCTAAGCCTCAAAGCAATCAAGAGATGACTTGGGTGCTGTTAAAGAAATTCAGTTTTATGAGAGAGGCGAAGCATAAAAGTTCAGAAAATTTTCAGGCTAACAATGTGACAGAAAAGAAAAATCCCATCTTCTGAGGAGAAATTCAAGCCAGCTGAAAAAATCTATATAAGTAATGAGGAGCTGAATGTTAATCTTCAAAATAACGGGGAAAATGTCTCTAGGGCATGTCAGAGGTCTTCTCAGCAGCCTTTCCCATCACAGGCCCAGAGGCCTAGGAGAAAAAAGTGGTTTTGCGGGCCAGGCCCAAGGTCCCCATGCTGTGTGCAACCTAGGGACTTGGTGCCCTGCATCCCAGCCACTCTAGCAGTGGCTGAAAGAGGGCAATGTAGAGCTCGGCTGTGGCTTCAGAGGGTGCACGCCTCAAGCCTTGGCAGCTGCCATGTAGTGTTGAGCCTGCAAGTACACACAAGTCAAGGATTGGAGTTTGGGAACCTTGGCCTAGATATCAGAGAATGTATGGAAATGCCTGGATGTCCAGGCAGAAGTTTACTGCAGGGGCAGGGCTCTCATGGAGAACCTCTGCTAGGGCAGGACAGAAGGGAAATGAGGGGTTGGAACTCCCACACAGAGTCCCTACTGGGGGACCACCTAGTGGAGCTGTGAGAAGAGGGCCACCATACTCCCGACCCCAGAATGTTACATCCACTGACAGCTTGCACTGTGTGCCTGGAAAAGTTGCAGACACTTAACACCAGCCCATGAAAGCAGCTGGGAGGGAGGCTGTACCCCACCAAGCCACAAAGGCGGAGCTGCTCAAGACCATGGGAACCCACCGCTTAATATCAGCATAACCTGGATGAGAGACTGCAGTGAAAGGAGATCATGTTTGAGCTTTAAGATTTGACTGCCCCATTGGATTTTGGACTTGCATGGGGCCTGTAGCCGCTTTGTTTTGATCAATTTCTCCCATTTGGAATGGCTGTATTCACCCAATGCCTGTACCTCCTTTGTATCTAACTAACCTGGTTTTGATTTTCCAGGCTCATAGGTGGAAGGGGCTTGCTTTGTCTCAGATGAGACTTTGGACTATGGATGTTTGAGTTAATGCTGAAATGAGTTAAGACTTTGGGGGACTGTTGGGAAGGCATGATTGGTTTTAAAATGTAAGGACATGAGATTTGTAAGGGGCCAGCATGGAATATGGTTTGACTATGTCCTTGCCCAAATGTCATCTTGAATCCCCACGTGTTGTGGGAGGGACCTGGTGAGAGGTAATTGAATCACAGGGGCAGATCTTTCCCATACTGTTCTCATGATAGCAAATAAGTCTCACAAGAGCTGATGGTTTTAAAAAAGGGAAGTTTCTCTGCACAAACTCTCTTTGCCAGCTGCCATCCATGTAAGATGTGACTTGCTCTTCCTTGTTCTCCACTATGATTGTAAGGCTTCCCCAGCCACACGGAACTTCAAGTCCAATGAAACCTCTTTGTTTTGTAAATTGCCCAAAATCAGGTATGTCTTTATCAACAGTGTGAAAACGACTAATATGGTGTTCTAACAAAAATACAAATGATATGAGATCAGAGAACAGAAGAGGAGAGAATAATTTTTGCCAGCAAGTCTTTTTTACATGGAATTTGAGCTGGGCTCTGAAGGAAATCAGAGTTTTAATTGGCATGTCATGTTGCTAAAGGGAGGAACCCATAGGCAGGACTGGGAATTTAGATACCATTTAGATTATGAAGGACTTGAAAATCAAATTTTAAAAGTTATGCTTCTTAGCGGGGCGTGGTGGTGCGTGCCTGTAGTCCCAGCTACTTGGGAGGCTGAGGCAAGAAAATCGCCTGAACCCAGGAGGCAGAGGTTGCAGTGAGCTGAGATCACACCATTGCACTCTAGCCTGTGCAACAGAGCGAGACTATGCCTCAAAAAAAAAAAGAAAAAGAAGATAAAAAGTTATGCTTCACCTATTAGTAAATCACCAAAGACTTGCAAGACTAGTTAGGAAACCATCAGGAGTTAGGACTCGGGAAAAGATGATAGAAAAGGAGAGATTAGAGGTGATAATAAATTTTCAAGAACAGTAATGCCATTAAATAAATGGGTGAACACATAAAGAGGAACACATATGTAAATCAAATGCTAAAATGGGGTGGACATGTTAACTTTTGGGGGTCTTGCATTATTTGGAGTCATCAAGTAGGTAGCTGGAAGTATAAAACAGAGTGTAGTGTTCTAAACCTGGCAGTTATTACAGTTATCTTGCATTTGTATTTGCTGTATACTGGTACTTTCCACTAGGTTATGTGGCTTTTAGAGCAGAAAGTATTACTTAAATACATCTTTATTTATCATGGAAATTCTTACTGCCCTATGCAAGAATGAGTTTTCTTTTTAATGGAATCACGGTTTATATTTTTATTTGCCAGAAATAGGGATTGGGGGGTGTAAGTTTTCACTTTGTCTATTCTTCTGCCTCCTGCTGGGATTGTACTTTGCTCATTTATGAGCGTTCTCAAATTAACAATGTTAAGTTTGACATTTATGGGAAATACGTGAAGCCCGATACTTGGGTTGTAGTGCCCTCTGCTGGGAAAAGTGATAGAACATCGGTGTGTTCTTGCGCAAAAGAAAAAAATAGAAGTTCAGATGTCAGAGACAGTAATTAAAGGCTTTTTATCCGTTAATAAAATATATATGTGCATATCTATTTTACATTAAAAAAACTCAAAATAGTGGATGTATTTAAATACCAAGTTATTCTGGTAATTTAAAATGCAATTCCGTTTATAAAAACTAGCTTAACATAAATTTCATTAACACATTTATGGAAAACAAAAATAAATGATAAATCTATCATATGCTGTTATGTCCCATTTGAGCTTAAAGAAACATAATTATAGAATTTCAGTTATTTGTGACTATGCAACCATATGATTTTCCAAGACTGTTCAATGCAAAATTTTCAATTCATTTCTATCAAGCCAAATGTCCCAGTTTAGGCTGGGAAAATATATTCACCATATTCATAAATATCTCATCAATATTTAATGATTAACGATTTATTGAAAATATACCATTTAAACTGAAATTTATTTAAACAAAGGTTAATGAATTTTTTTTTCCTTTTGGTTATAAAGTAACCATGCTCATTATGGAAAATATAAGACAGACTCTAGAAATCATTCATAAAATCACTAGAATAAACTCTGTTAAACAAACAAACAAAAAACACTCTGGTCTCCTGTATTTTTTCTAGTCGTTTTTTCTACTCGTGTTTTATATAGCAGAGACAAACTACAGAGTAGTTTTATGTAACTTTTTTCTTTGCATTATGACTTATAAGTCTGTGCAATTTTAAAGAATTCTCATCCCAACATTGTACTTCTTTCCTTTTCCCTTTTCTACCCAATTAAAGATAAAAGCTCCCCAATACCAGCACAGAGCTTTTGATCATTATACCGGAAGGAATCTCTTGCTTGTCAGAACCTTCCAGGCTCTACTTCTACTTCTCTTTGATCTGCAACTGCACTGCTGCCTACTAGTCATCATTCTAGTTTATTCCCAGAGCCCTCTACTGTTTACTCTGTGAAAACTATTTGTTCTTTGCTACAGTAGAAATTAATGCCAGCAGTCTTTTTCAACAAATTAGTTTAGACCAGAGAAACTTCTGTGTCTCCAAATATATATGTCCTGTCTCACGTTTCTCAGTCCCCTTAAAGTTAAAAGGGGCCATGTAATAAGTTTTGACAAATGATTTAGGAGCATTAGTGGATATATTTTCATTCTGTTAGTGGATCTATTAGCAGCATTCTCTTGCTCTGTGATTAGGATTGTGAAGGCAATGTTCACACGTCATAGCCACAAGATGAAAGCAGCCTGGTTTGCTAATCCGGCAGCCTAGGAGGGTCATCCTACTGTCAATAGCCTATGAGTGAGAAGTAAACTTTGGTGTGCTAAGCTATGGAGATTTAAGTATGTGGAACCACAATAACATCTAGCCTATCCTGACTAATACATGATAGTATATTCAGTCACAGTGTTTGACAACGTTGTTTTCTCTACTTTGGGTGCCCTTCCCAAGCACCTCCACCCCTTCACCAAGAAGTTTTTCTTGGGCTTCCTCTTATTCATCCTACAGGGCTCATCTCAGGGGCATTAACTTGATAAACCTTTGATCACCCCCATCCCTCATTCTGGGTTAGTTGTCTGTCCCACCTGCTTCTGTAGCACCATAAGTATATAAATGAACAGTTCTTGGATATTTATGGATTGATGAAATTATTTTGTAGATATTGGTTATATAAAATTTTCTTTAGAATACTTATTAAAACAATCAGAATAGATCAGCAGTTTTCAAAGTGTTTTCTGCAGACCCCTAAGGGTCTCTGAGACTTTTTCAGGAAGTCTGTAAAATCAAACTAACAGTGAAAATAGATTAGTGACAAAAAACTGGGACTTTTAGCAAATCAAGGTAAAAGCACCAAACTATACCAGGAGTCATTGCATCATTGTATTTTTCACTGCCATGCATTTGCAGTAAAAAAATCCAACTTTATTTAAGAATGCTCTGGATGAAACATTAAAGATTACAAATTGTATTACATTTTGAAATTGAGTGCATACATATCTTGGTTATATTATGAATGACAAAATGAGAAGTAGACATAAGCAAGGTTGCTGCATAATTGAATTGAATGGCAATCTTGAGTAAAAGCACTAAAGTAATTTTATGATTTGCAAGCTGAACGCATCACTTTTGTCAT
This sequence comes from Chlorocebus sabaeus, assembly GCF_047675955.1. Classification (NCBI taxonomy): domain Eukaryota; kingdom Metazoa; phylum Chordata; class Mammalia; order Primates; family Cercopithecidae; genus Chlorocebus; species Chlorocebus sabaeus. The sequence continues at coordinate 1,197,892 of NC_132910.1, read as the reverse complement.
GGAACAATATTTTATTTGCTAAGAGTGACTGAAAACCTATTAGAATCAGAATCAGTATTTATTTAATATATTTGGAATCTGCATGTGGCAGATATTTTCTTGATAAAGTAAGCTTCTTATAAGGAAAGTGGCTGTTGCTAATTATGAAATATGAGATTTATTAAGAAAATTAGAATTTCGGTAAACTTATTTGTGCTACAAATTAATAAACTCTGGCTCTCAGAGGCAGATGGAAGCAAAAAAGATTCCAACTCCCAGACAGAGTTGTGGCATGGATTCACATAGAACAATTACACTAGTATTCAAGTTGCATCTGAAGGCTTAAAAACATAAAATTACAAGATTAATTAGAATATTAGCAGTCACTAGTATCACTTTCCATAATCTCTACTCCTACCCCCACCTCAAGACTAGATCCTTTAATCTCCTCTGCCCCTTCTAGAGGAGTCGGCATCCAGGATCCACCTGAATGGGAGCCAAATTTGCCAGACCATGATTCAGAGGGCATTTTCATATAGGCTCAAATGAGAAACATACAATACCCTATAAATATAAATACTTTAGTGAAAGTAATGCTGATTTCATTTCCCAGCATCTTCTTACTGTGTTAGGTATTACCCAAAGCTGTAAGGAGTTTTCACCTTTTTCAGGAAAAGCAAGTAAGCAAACACACAAACACATAACACCAACAAACAAAAACTCCCACAAGAATGTGAATTGTCAACAGCTTTGGGCACGGTGGCCCACGCCTGTAATCCCAGCACTTTGGGAGGCCGAGACGGGAGGATCACGAGGTCAGGAGATCAAGACCATCCTGGCTAAGACGGTGAAACCCCATCTCTACTAAAAAAAATACAAAAAATTAGCTGGGCGTGGTGGTGGACGCCTGTAGCCCCAGCTACTCGGGAGGTTGAGGCAGGAGAATGGCGTGAACCCAGGAGGCGGAGCTTGCAGTGAGCCAAGATAGCCTCACTGCACTCCAGGCTGGGCCACAGAGCCAGACTCTGTCTCAAAAAAAAAAAAAAAAAGAAAGAAAAAGAAAAAGAAAAAATCACTTCCTTATCCTGGACTTCTATGACTAAAAGGCAGGATTGTATAAAGTGGGTGTTGTTCTGCATTCTTGGACAAGGTTGTTAACCTCTTGGTATCTGTTTATTCATCTATAAAGTTAAAATAATAATAGTACTCCTCATGGAATAGACAGAAGGATCAATTGGGATAACACATACAAAGTCATTAGAATTGTGCCTGACACATAGTAAGAACTCAGTAAACGTTAAGCATTACTGTTTCAATTATGATGATGATAATGAATACAATGTGTAATGTTAATTACCACCAAGGGAATTAAATATCAATATCATTAATAACTGAAATTTAATATGCAGAGACTACTTTAAAAGATCTTTAGTATTTCAATGTTTTAAGAAACTGAGTTTATGGATGACATAAAGGAACTAAAAATGCCATTTAAAATTGATTTAATAAAATGTTAGGACAACTATTATTACATATATACTTATTTGAGATCTTTGGCAAATGCAAAATGGTTATCAGTAGATATAGTATAAAATCCACACTTTCTGGAAGAAGAAAACTCAGTAAGTAAAAGATTTTCTCATATATCTAATCTAGGTCATGGACGCTCAAGTAAAATTTATACATTGTATAAGGACTTATCAAGACACTAAGTCAAATTTTCAGTAAATACCAATAAAAATTTTAATTTTTTAAAAGTGAGTATTACAGACTGTAGTTACTTAATGCGTGGAGATTGTGTGGTTCATAAAACAAGGCTCCAGGCAAGCGTCTAGGGACTGTGGGACTGGGACTATGGCCAGAAATGAACAGTTGTGTCACACAAAAAACCCACCTGCAGACATACCGTGCTTACCTCCTTCTTGAACTCCCTTCTTTCCCGCCTCCAGCCTCTGACTCCTCCTTAACTTCCTCCCCAGAACCCCGCCCCCTCCGCAGCTTCCAGAACCATCTTCTTGGCCTTCCCATCATCCCCCAGCCGAAGCCGATTCAGCCTTTCTTTTGTGCACGTGTCTGTTTAGCTCCTTTCCAAAGAACCATGAGCCAGAATTACTGCACCGAAGTGGAGGCCGCCGACAGCAGCCTGGTCAACCCGCGGGGCGTCCCTTACCTACCTCTCTGTCTTCCTCCATTTCCACCGCAACGACGTGGCCCTGGAGGGCATGGGCCACTTCTTCCGAGAGCTGGCCCAGAAGAAGCGACAGGACGCCCAGAGTCTGTGGAAGACGCTAAACCACCGCGGAGCCCTCTGCGATGCCACCCTGAAGCCGTCCTGGGATGAACAGGACAGCAGCTTGGGCGCCCTGCAAGCCGCGTTGGCCCTGGAGATGAGCCTGAACCAGGCCCTGCTGGATCTGCACACCCTGGGCTCAAAGCATGCAGACCCTCACCTCTGTGGCTTCCTGGAGAACGACTTCCTAGGCCGCGAATGGAAGCTCATCCGGAAGACTGACAACCACCTGACAGACTCAGCGGGCGGGAGAGGCCCAACCCGCTCTGGCCAGGCCTCTTCCTCTGGCGCAACAAGGAGCCTGCGGTCCCCAGAAGCCTTCAAGAGGCCCGCCGGCCCCATTCCTCTGTCAGACCTGGGGCAGCGTCCACCGGAGCTGCTCCCTTCAGCCTCAAGATACTGTTTTTGTTTTGTTTTGTTTTGTTTTGTTTTGTTTTGTTTTGTTTTGTTTGAAAGAGTCTCCTTGCCTGGAGTGTAGTGGTGATCTCCCCTCACTGCAACCTCCGCCTCCCCAGTTCAAGTGATTCTCCTGCCTCAGCCTCCCGAGTAGCTGAGATTACTGGCGCGAGCCACTATCCCGGCTAATTAGACGGAGTTTCACCATGTTGGCCAGGCTGGTCCCAAACTCCAGACCTCAAGTAATCTGCCTGCCTTGGCCTCCCAAAGTGCTGGGATTACAGACATGAGCCACCAAGCCCGGCCCTCAAGATACTTTTTAACCACCCTGTGTCCTCCCGCAAGCCATGGTCCAAGTACAGGCAACCCTTCTTTTTATGGAAAAAGAAGTTAAAAAGAGAAAGAAAAACCCACCCACGAGTTCTCAAGAAAGCAAACAAAAACCAAAAAGAAAACTGTCATTGAACAGTTTGCTTTTACATTTGTTTTAATTAAAATACATGACACATTTTCAAGGTGCATAGAGACTTTTCAAAATATGTTACAAATAAAGAATTTCCACAGAAACTTGTAACAACAGTGAAGAACTACTACTCTGCCTGGTCTCTGTAAGTCTAAAATGTGCTGTTTTGCCTGGTTTTGCTGATGGTGAAATTCTTTCACAATGATTGCAAGAATTGATCAAGACCTCATACAAATAAAAGAGTGTAACTCAGTGCCTACTACATTCAGACTATATTTAGATCACAACCACACACCTTCCACAAAAACTATGACATGAAGGCAGATATAGCATATTCCAACCCAGTCTGCATAAAGTATTGATTCCAGTTACAGTGATTAATTTGCCATGGACAAGGACACACTTTCACAATTCTAGAAAGTCTGAATGACAAAAACCAAGAGTTTATGCTGTGATGAGATAGCCATGATGTGAGTTAATGAAACAAAAATAATTCATATTATGATAGTCTGATTTTGATGTGAACACTGTCTTTGCTTAGGCTTTTCTGAACCAAACCTGAGATGTCTTGTTTTATTGAGTTGGCTTAGAAGTCCACAAATATTCCCTTGGGATGGCAGTTCTTTCAAAACAGTCATTGTACACACTAATTTAAAATGCATGTTAAGTAAGGCTTAGGAGTAACAGGCAAAAACAATCTACAATAGTTGCTAGGAGATGATTTTCTGTTAGACATGAGTCTTAGAGGTGATCCAGTTGCAGTAGGTGGTCACTCGTGTGTAGACCCCTGGACTATTGATTGCACCACATTCATTCCTTCGCCAGCTCACTACTCCAAGAAGGCAGTATTTTGAGAATTAGGATGAACTAGTGGTCCTCCAGAGTCACCCTGAATAAAACAAAGAATATATATCATTGTGAGAATTTCCTTTCGGATACTTTATTTACACTAAATGATAACCCCAGATAAAGTTTGTAAGTCATTAGCATTTTACCCACAGTGTAAATCCCTATGTCACCATTAACTTCAACTGTGACTGACCAGAATACCTTGCCTAGGACTCTGGAGTTTACCTGAAACTGAAAGGTGTGATTTATTTTTTAAATTTATTTATATTTTAGAGACAGGATCTCACTCTGTCTCCCAGCCTGGAGTGCGGTGGCATGATCACAGCTCACTGCAGCCTGGAACTCCTGGGCTCAAGTAATCCTGCCACCTAGCTTTCTGAGTAGCTAGGAATACAGGCATGCCACCACACTGAGCTAGCTATTTTTTTATTTTTTGTAGAGATGAGGTCTCACTGGGATGCCCAGGCTGGTCTTGAACTCCTGATATCAAACAGTCCTCCTGCCTTGGTTTCCCAAAGTGCTGGGATTTCAGGCATGAGCCACTGCACCAAAGGTATGATTTAATAAGTTACAAGCTTTAATTCCATGACAAAGCTTTGGGAGACATATGAATATACTTGGAATACGGGACTTCATATCTGAGAAAAAATACCAGAACTCTAACCATGAGGGGGTAAGAAAGTGAGAGGAATTTCAGAATGGGCTGAAAGTAATTGAAAAAATTCTGAGACTGATTATTTGTTGAAATGTAGCTAAGAATCTGGACTGTGGTGCTAGACAGCCTAGGTTTGTATGTCAGCTATGATGTGCAAATTATTAAAATTTACCTGCCTCTATTTCCTCATTATAAAATGAGAATACTGGTATTCTCTACATCATAAGAGTGTAATGAAGATTAAATGAATCAACATTTGTAGAGGACTTAAAACAGTGTTTGACTCGGAATAAGTCCAGCACAAATGTTTGTTAAACACTTAAAAACATATGTTGCATGTAGGGAAGAATTACTTTAGTGCCAAAGCAGAGAGGAACTTTGACAGGATTGGAAAAGTGCAAATTAATTGAAGTATAGAATTGTCTCCATATTGATGATTTTCATAAAGTAAGAGCAGTTATTTATATACTACTGGTCAATGTAAATAATGGCCAGAATTACCTGGCAGGCATCAATATTTCCTTCCATGTACCCAGCACATAGCATTGTATCCTGCACCATACCATGATAGGCTTCTTTAGCATTACAAGTGTTTGTATCAATAATCTTCACAGATGCTTTCTGAATGAACACTGGATATTTACCTAAAGGGATTAAATATCGGCAAACAAGCTGAAAGAACTGGATGACCTTGCTTTATCCTCTGTACATAAGACCCATATTTGACTATCGTATACTTTTATTTTTATTTATTTATTTATTTATTTATTTATTTTTATTATTATACTTTAAGTTCTAGGGTACATGTGCATAACGTGCAGGTTTGTTACATATGTATACCTGTGCCATGTTAGCGTGCTGCACTCATCAACTCGTCAGCACCCATCAACTCATCATTTACATCAGGTATAACTCCCAATGCAATCCCTCCCCCCTCCCCCCTCCCCCATCCCCATGATAGGCCCCGGTGTGTGATATTCCCCTTCCCGAGTCCAAGTGATCTCATTGTTCAGTTCCCACCTATGAGTGAGAACATGTGGTGTTTGGTTTTCTGTTCTTGTGATAGTTTGCTAAGAATGATGGTTTCCAGCTGCATCCATGTCCCTACAAAGGACACAAACTTATCGTTTTTTATGGCTGCATAGTATTCCATGGTGTATATGTGCCACATTTTCTTAATCCAGTCTGTCACTGATGGACATTTGGGTTGATTCCAAGTCTTTGCTTTTGTGAATAGTGCCGCAATAAACATACGTGTGCATGTGTCTTTATAGCAGCATGATTTAGAATCCTTTGGGTATATACCCAGTAATGGGATGGCTGGGTCATATGGTACATCTAGTACTAGATCCTTGAGGAATCGCCATACTGTTTTCCATAATGGTTGAACTAGTTTACAATCCCACCAACAGTGTAAAAGTGTTCCTATTTCTCTACATCCTCTCCAGCACCTGTTGTTTCCTGACTTTTTAAATGATCACCATTCTAACTGGTGTGAGATGGTATCTCATTGTGATTTTGATTTGCATTTCTCTGATGGCCAGTGATGATGAGCATTTTTTCATGTGTCTGTTGGCTGTATGAATGTCTTCTTTTGAGAAATGTCTGTTCATATCCTTTGCCCACTTTTTGATGGGGTTGTTTGTTTTTTTCTTGTAAATTTGTTTGAGTTCTTTGTAGGTTCTGGATATTAGCCCTTTGTCAGATGAGTAGATTGCAAAAATTTTCTCCCATTCTGTAGGTTGCCTGTTCACTCTGATGGTAGTTTCTTTTGCTGTGCAGAAGCTCTTTAGTTTAATTAGATCCCATTTGTCAATTTTGGCTTTTGCTGCCGTTGTTTTTGGTGTTTTAGACATGAAATATTTGCCCATGCCTATGTCCTGAATGGTACTACCTAGGTTTTCTTCTAGGGTTTTTATGGTATTAGGTCTAACATTTAAGTCTCTAATCCATCTTGAATTAATTTTCGTATAAGGAATAAGGAAAGGATCCAGTTTCAGCTTTCTACTTATGGCTAGCCAATTTTCCCAGCACCATTTATTAAATAGGGAATCCTTTCCCCATTTCTTGTTTCTCTCAGGTTTGTCAAAGATCAGATGGCTGTAGATGTGTGGTATTATTTCTGAGGACTCTGTTCTGTTCCATTGGTCTATATCTCTGTTTTGGTACCAGTACCATGCTGTTTTGGTTACTGTAGCCTTGTAGTATAGTTTGAAGTCAGGTAGCGTGATGCCTCCAGCTTTGTTCTTTTGACTTAGGATTATCTTGGAGATGCGGGCTCTTTTTTGGTTCCATATGAACTTTAAAGCAGTTTTTTTCCAATTCTGTGAGGAAACTCATTGGTAGCTTGATGGGGATGGCATTGAATCTATAAATAACCTTGGGTAGTATGGCCATTTTCACGATATTGATTCTTCCTATCCATGAGCATGGTATGTTCTTCCATTTGTGTGTGTCCTCTTTGATTTCACTGAGCAGTGGTTTGTAGTTCTCCTTGAAGAGGTCCTTTACATCCCTTGTAAGTTGGATTCCTAGGTATTTTATTCTCTTTGAAGCAATTGTGAATAGAAGTTCATTCATGATTTGGCTCTCTGTTTGTCTGTTACTGGTGTATAAGAATGCTTGTGATTTTTGCACATTGATTTTGTATCCTGAGGTTTGCTGAAGTTGCTTATCAGCTTAAGGAGATTTTGGGCTGAGACAATGGGGTTTTCTAAATATACAATCATGTCATCTGCAAACAGGGACAATTTGACTTCTTCTTTTCCTAACTGAATCCCCTTGATTTCTTTCTCTTGCCTGATTGCCCTAGCCAGAACTTCCAACACTATGTTGAATAGGAGTGGTGAGAGGGGGCATCCCTGTCTTGTGCCAGTTTTGAAAGGGAATTTTTCCAGTTTTTGCCCATTCAGTATGATATTGGCTGTGGGTTTGTCATAAATAGCTCTTATTATTTTGAGGTACGTTCCATCAATACTGAATTTGTTGAGTGTTTTAACATGAAGGGCTGTTGAATTTTGTCAAAAGCCTTTTCTGCATCTATTGAGATAATCATGTGGTTCTTGTCTTTGGTTCTGTTTATATGCTGGATTATGTTTATTGATTTGCGAATGTTGAACCAGCCTTGCATCCCAGGGATGAAGCCCACTTGATCATGGTGGATAAGCTTTTTGATGTGCTGCTGAATCCGGTTTGCCAGTATTTTATTGAGGATTTTTGCATTGATGTTCATCAGGGATATTGGTCTAAAATTCTCTTTTTTTGCTGTGTCTCTGCCAGGCTTTGGTATCAGGATGACGTTATGTACCCAGTAGTCATTCAGGAGCAGGTTGTTCAGTTTCCAGGTAGTTGAGCAGTTTGGATTGAGTTTCTTTGTCCTGAGTTCTAGTTTGATTGCACTGTGGTCTGAGAGACAGTTTGTATAATTTCTGTTCTTGTACATTTGCTGAGGAGTGCTTTACTTCCAATTATGTGGTCAATTTTGGAATAAGTGCGATGTGGTGCTAAGAAGAATGTATATTCTGTTGATTTGGGGTGGAGAGTTCTATAGATGTCTATTAGGTCTGCTTGCTGCAGAGATGAGTTCAATTCCTGGATATCCTTGTTAACTTTCTGTCTCGTTGATCTGTCTATGTTGACAGTGGAGTGATGAAGTCTCCCATTATTATTGTATGGGAGTCTAAGTCTCTTTGTAAGTCTCTAAGGACTTGCTTTATGAATCTGGGTGCTCCTGTATTGGGTGCATATATATTTAGGATAGTTAGCTCTTCCTGTTGAATTGATCCCTTTACCATTATGTAATGGCCTTCTTTGTCTCTTTTGATCTTTGATGGTTTAAAGTCTGTTTTATCAGAGACTAGTATTGCAACCCCTGCCTTTTTTTGTTCTCCATTTGCTTGGTAGATCTTCCTCCATCCCTTTATTTTGAGCCTATGTATGTCTCTGCATGTGAGATGGGTCTCCTGAATACAGCAGACTGATGGGTCTTGACTCTTTATCCAGTTTGCCAGTCTGTGTCTTTTAATTGGAGCATTTAGTCCATTCACATTTAAGGTTAAGATTGTTATGTGTGAACTTGATCCTGCCATTATGATATTAACTGGTTATTTTGCTCGTTAGTTGATGCAGTTTCTTCCTAGCCTCGATGGTCTTTACATTTTGGCATGTTTTTGCAATGGCTGGTACCGGTTGTTCCTTTCCATGTTTAGTGCTTCCTTCAGGGTCTCTTGTAAGGCAGGCCTAGTGGTGACAAAATCTCTAAGCATTTGCTTATCTGTAAAGGATTTTATTTCTCCTTCACTTATGAAACTTAGTTTGGCTGGATATGAAATTCTGGGTTGAAACTTCTTTTCTTTAAGAATGTTGAATATTGGCCCCCACTCTCTTCTGGCTTGTAGAGTTTCTGCCGAGAGATCTGCTGTTAGTCTGATGGGCTTCCCTTTGTGGGTAACCCAACCTTTCTCTCTGGCTGCCCTTAGGGTTTTTTCCTTCATTTCAACTTTGGTGAATCTGGCAATTATGTGTCTTGGAGTTGCTCTTCTCGAGGAGTATCTTTGTGGCATTCTCTGTATTTCCTGGATTTGAATGTTGGCCTGCCCTACTAGGTTGGGGAAGTTCTCCTGGATGATATCCTGAAGAGTGTTTTCCAACTTGGTTCCATTTTCCCCCTCACTTTCAGGCACCCCCAAAAGACGTAAATCTTTTTACATAATCCCATACTTCTTGCAGGCTTTGCTCATTTCTTTTTCTTCTTTTTTCTTTTGGTTTCTCTTCTCGCTTCATTTCATTCATTTGATCCTCACTCGCTGATACTCTTTCTTCCAGTTGATCGAATCGGTTACTGAAGCTTGTGCATTTGTCACGTATTTCTCATGTCATGGTTTTCATCTCTTTCATTTCGTTTATGACCTTCTCTCCATTAATTACTCTAGCCATCAATTCTTCCACTTTTTTTTTCAAGATTTTTAGTTTCTTTGCACTGGGTACATAATTCCTCCTTTAGCTCTGAGAAGTTTGATGGACTGAAGCCTTCTCTCATCTCGTCAAAGTCATTCTCCATCCAGCTTTGATCCATTGCTGGTGATGAGCTGCGCTCCTTTGCCGGGGGAGATGCGCTCTTATTTTTTGAATTTCCAGCTTTTCTGCCCTGCTTTTTCCCCATCTTTGTGGTTTTATCTGCCTCTGGTCTTTGATGATGGTGACGTACTGATGGGGTTTTGGTGTAGGTGTCCTTCCTGTTTGATAGTTTTCCTTCTAACAGTCAGGACCCTCAGCTGTAGGTCTGTTGGAGATTGCTTGGGGTCCACTCCAGACCCTGTTTGCCTGGGTATCAGCAGCAGAGGCTGCAGAAGATAGAATATTGCTGAACAGCGAGTGTACCTGTCTGATTCTTGCTTTGGAAGCTTCCTCTCAGGGGTGTACTCCACCCTGTGAGGTGTGGGGTGTCAGACTGCCCCTAGTGGGAGATGTCTCCCAGTTAGGCTACTCAGGGGTCAGGGACCCACTTGAGCAGGCAGTCTGTCCCTTCTCAGATCTCAACTTCCGTGTTGGGAGATCCCAACACGGATTGAAGAGAGTTAAGAGCTCTCTTCAAAGCTCTCAGACAGAGTCGTTTGTGTCTGCAGAGTTTTCTGCTGCTTTTATTGTTGTTTAGCTGTGCCCTGTTCCCAGAGGTGGAGTCTACAGAGACAGGCAGGTTTCCTTGAGCTGCTGTGAGCTCCACCCAGTTCGAGCTTCCCAGCGGCTTTGTTTACCTACTTAAGCCTCAGCAATGGCGGGCGCCCCTCCCCCAGCCTCGCTGCTGCCTTGTGGTTAGATTGCAGACTGCTGTGCTGGCAATGAGGGAGGCTCCATGGGCGTGGGACCCTCCCGGCCAGGTGTGGGATATGATCTCCTGGTGTGCCTGTTTGCTTAAAGCTCAGTATTGGGGTGGGAGTTACCCAATTTTCCAGGTGTTGTGTGTCTCAGTTCCCCTGGCTAGGAAAAGAGATTCCCTTCCCCCTTGCGCTTCCCAGGTGAGGCGATGCCTCGCCCTGCTTCAGCTCTCGCTGGTCGGGCTGCAGCAGCTGACCAGCACTGATTGTCCGGCACTCCCTAGTGAGATGAACCCAGTACCTCAGTTGAAAATGCAGAAATCACCAGTCTTCTGTGTCGCTCACGCTGGGAGTTGGAGACTGGAGCTGTTCCTATTTGGCCATCTTGCTCCGCCCCCCGATCGCATACTTTTAGAATGAAAAAACCCACTCACTTTCCTCACTCAAACTGATAAAAAAGAAATGTTCAAATTATAATTTGAAATATCTTTCTAATGTTGCCTGTCTCTCTTTCTCTCTCTTCCTACATCTTTGGACCAGAGCTTTCTTAATTGGCTTTTCCAGGTTAGGGAGGTTCTACAACCAAATTGGTTTCCTTGGAATGTTTGAAACCCAGGCAGTTTGCAAAGTCATAACTCCATATGCACCATTCCCTAAGAGATTTTCTGAGAGTACTCAACATCTGGAGGTAAATGATGCCTTTGACTCTACACCTAGATTACTATCTTCCTGTTGCTTTTGTACCTTACATGGTATGTTACATTTTCCCTGGTCTTACCATTAACTGAAAGTCTTCCCCATCCTGTAACAACAACTCCTTCACCAGGTGGAAAAATCTATGTGGCTTCAGGAAGAAAAACTCGATGTACATCATTATTAAATAAAACCTTTTTAGTGAGCAGTGTAAGTGCAATATCATCATGATGTTCATCCTGGATGTAGTCTTCATGAATAATAATTTGTTGAGCATCATGTTGCATATAGGGTAGAGTTACTTTCATGCCAAAGCTGACAGTATAGTTTTTTGGATATTTTGTCCTAAAGAAATAAAAATCATATATTTTGTATTTATTTCATGATAATAGAAATACATTCTGTATCTACTGTACTCTTCTTGGCATGAATACTTCCTTGATCTATAGTCCATTAGCAATGTGTAATCTGATTTTTAACTCATTTTAAAAAATCTTGAGTTCCTACACCATACACTATGTAAGGCAATGGGGGACAGAATAAAAATAAGTGGCCATGCCATCAAAAAGTTTAAATCTAGTGAAAGTTAGGTGTAAACACTAGCAGTTATAATAGGTTAAATAGTGGTGTATATAATTAGTGGGACTACAAAATAGGAAGACTTAAATCTGTATTCTTAAGGGAATAGAAGATTTCTTAGGGAAAATAGTATTTTGGATAAGACTATCCAAATGGGGGCAGGCATGTGCGGAGAGGAAGGTACATATGAAACAGAATGTGTTTCAGCAACTACAAGTAGTTTAGGATGTCTGTATTATAAAGTGATGAGAGGTAAGTATCATGTGAAGAAAAAAATGCACTGTCAAGAATGAATGACTCTTCCCATTTTTACTGCAAAGGTAAGAAAGTCTTAGATAGGCTTGCCATATAATTTTTCTTCCAAACCAAGACACTTTTGAGAATGAAAGAGAGTGCTGCTAATATTTAAACAGGGATAACAGGTACAAACTGGAACTTCCTCCAAAGCCTTTGGTTTCTATCGCCTTGGGCAACATAATGAACTTACACTTTAGAACAGTGAGCCACAGTCAGCAAGTATCTTTCACTGATCAATGATGTCCTACAGTAGTGTTGCCTATTCATTTTAAGGCGTGCTTGCCATGGCCATTCTCCTTCCTGAGCAGTGGAACCTACCCTGACTCTAACAAATGTAGGTGACATCCTTGCGCATCTCACACAGCCTGTCAGAAAAAGTCAGTTTTGTTTCATTAAGAATAACATTTGATTACAAAGCAGAGAGTGAGCTGAGTTCGCTTTGTACGGTTATATCTGACAATATCTTTTGCTTATAGCTACAGTGTAATCTGTACAGGAATCATTAGCAGCCAGTGGATTGCTTGCATACCAGCATACTGTCTTCAAGACACTAGCACTTGCAGAATGTGTGAACTGTGGAAGGCAGACAAAGTTATAGTTAAGTTCATGCTCTGCAATCAGACTCCCTGAGTTTGAATTCTGGCCTCATCGTTTACAAGATGGATGAATTTGGGCAATTATTTCACTTCTTTGTGCTTCAGTTTCCCCGTCTCAAAAATGGAATCATAATCATCCCCATCTGTAGGATGGTTACAAAGATTAAATTAATTACTCTATGTGTGAAACACTTAGAACTGTTCCTAACCAACAGTAACAAATCATGACTGCTATGCTTTAGATCACCCCAAAACTTTAATTAAAAAGTATCTGAACTTATGGTTGTTGATAATTTCCACAGCATTGACTTTACTGATTTCTGAAATAGAACAAAAAAATCGCAGTAAATTTAAATCCTAGCACCACTGACCTTGGGGCAATGGATTAAGATGATAGGTCCAACAGGGCGGAAGGGTCCATAAATAATTTGCAATTTTGAAATAAAGTGTTAATACAAAGGAGAGAACACTGGCTTATTGGAATTGTTCTTTTACTATACATGAATGTATGATGTGGAGGTACCATCTTCATGGCTCCGCGTGAGAGACTTCTTTCTTATTTAGTTAGAATTGTATTCCACAGCATCTAAAGTGGAAAACTGTGAGTGTCTTTTTTTAGAAGAAGAGGAATTCCCTGCAAGTGAACCTAAATCCTGTCAGTATACAAAAGGTAACTTTTAAAAAGTGACCTGTCTTATAGTGGTGGATCCAATGCTGCTTTTGAAAGTTATGGGAGATTTTGTAAAAGATTAGCAAGACACATCAGTACTTATAAGGACTATTTAGAGTATTAATATCTGCTTTTGAATGAAAGGCAGCCTGCCCTCACCCCTAAATCAAACAAAGGTTTGGTATTATTGTGATTTGATTGTGTTTTTAATAGTGAAGAATACAAATAATTGCTCTGATGTAAAACAATGATGTTCATTAAAAAATATTGAAGGTCAGTTTTGTGTCTGATATTTGTGATATATGCTAGGGATAAAATGATGAAAGTAACGCCATTCCCATCATGAGCTTACCCATAAGCCTCAGAGAATTCTGATCTGTAGTCAAGGATCCTGAATGGTTCTTCAGCATCTGATGGAAGATACTTTCAATTCTTTTTCCTGTGTTTTCTTTCATTGATCTGGGACCCTTGAATACCAGTCGTATATGTCACGCTGTCATTATCAGGACTGGAAACAACATAAAGTTTTCATATGTTTCTGAAAACAGCAATTTCTTCCTCATTGTCTGATCTTTCATAGCTTGGTTTCTTCTGCTCTTTTATGGGTTTGTGGAGTACCTTTAGGTTAAGCACAGGACCATCCATCCTCTTATATTTGCTTGGTGACAGTATGCATGCAGCTGTATTATTCAATATGGAGGACAAGCAGTTACACAAATCTAAAAAAAGGGAGGCCAGGCGTGGTGGCTCCCACCTGTAATCCCAACACTTTGGGAGGCCAAGGCGGGCAGATCATCCAAGGTCAGGAACAGACTCAAAGTGATACAGTAACTTGCCAAAGACTCTAGGGCTATTAAATGACAAAATGTATAATATATATTAAATATATACTATATATTTATATTATGTAATATAAATATAAATTATATATAAATATATAGTATTTATAAATTATATATAAATTTTTGTCTGATATATATATCAATCATAAACACAGATAAGAGAATGTTTGAGATAGTAGATGAAGATACAAAGTAAATAAACAGAATAAAATATTGGTTGAGACAGGAATACATACTATAAAGAGATTTCCATCTATAATAATCAACTGTCAGATTATGAATAAAAATAGTTACCACGTAAGCATCTACTATGTGAAGATACTTTAGAAAAACTTTATGAAATATAGTAATCTTTCAGGAGAAGTATAGTCTCAGAGAGACTACGTAATTTACCCAAAATTATACAGCCACTAAGAAGAGCCAAGGATCAAAACTCAATTTGTCTGACTCCAAAGCCCATACTTAAGCTCTTACATTTCCTTCCTAAAATGTCATAGATACTAAGCTACTCGACATATGTCACATGTTATCTCCAATGTGATACATATTCAACATTTAGGGATATGCTAGATACCGCATAAGAGTGCCTAGCATATAATAAGAACTAAATAAATATTAATATCATTTTGCAATATGATTGTTGCCTTTGAAGATCATCATGTGGAAGAGATGATATGAATGAAACCATTACATGTGGTATTAATATGATATAATTAAATGGCAAAGTTTATTTTTCAATTGCAAGTTCTATGTGAATGCAGAAAAGGAGACAATATGATTAAATATAATATAACTATAAATGTGAAAATATTTTATAATAAAGTTGACGGAAAAAGAAGTCAGAAAGCTCTCAACAAAATGCTGAAAATGGGTTGATTATAAGTGATTTATGAAGGAACATTGTTAATTTCAGTTAGCTTTTCTGTGGGTCATAGATCTTTTACTATAGAGAACAACTGATAAAGCTTTATAACAGTAGTTTACTAGGTTTTTTTTATAAGTAGCAAACAAAAACTAGACCTTGAAACTATGCAACTTCTCTCTCATAATTCAATTTTCACAATGCATCATTCAGATATTTGGATTCCTAATTATTTCTACCTATTACAATGTTCAACAGCCATGAATATTCCTTAATTAATACAAGATTAAATTAATGTAATTAATAGATTGGAAGGATATGGATTGGTTTGATTACAACTGAATGGAGCTCTGTTCCAAAGAGAGTGAATAAATTGAATATTTAATGTCTATGGCAATTAGGATAAAGAAAACATACCCTAGAACAAGAAAATCAACGTTTGAATATCCTGTTACTAATGTAATTCTGTGTAGCAGTCTTAATGGGACATGGAGATTGCTCACTAACTATACCGAGGTCACTGTGAATACAGTCATTCTGCTCAGTTGATACCTCATGAGATGAAAATAACTTCTAGGAATGGGATGTCTACAAGGCACACTTGTACCATATGATTAACATTTCCATCTACGTAAGTAGTTTAAATGCCAGTATGAATTGAGAAATATGTATAAGAGAGCAGAAAAGAAAGGAAATCATTCTACAACTTTTCCATAACTTAATTATTTAAAACCTATAATTAAGTATGTTTAATTATATTAAAACATATTCTGGAAAGAAAACCTAAAACACACACATACACATATACATTTTTTTCCCTGAGTGCTCTGGATGCAATATCAAGGTTTAAGCATAAATTATGAGAGGACTTCTATCTAAAGACGACAGAGCAAAATCACTTTTACATTTTCCTACCCCTAAGCCCAGAGAAAGAACAAAAGATAAGAATAGTGGGGCCGGGCGCGGTGGCTCAAGCCTGTAATCCCAGCACTTTGGGAGGCCGAGACGGGCGGATCATGAGGTCAGGAGATCGAGACCATCCTGGCGAACACGGTGAAACCCCGTCTCTACTAAAAATACAAAAAACTAGCCGGGCGTGGTGGCGGGTGCCTGTAGTCCCAGCTACTCGGGAGGCTGAGGCAGGAGAATGGCAGGAACCCGGGAGGCGGAGCTTGCAGTGAGCTGAGATCCGGCCACTGCACTCCAGCCTGGGTGACAGAGCCAGACTCCGTCTCAAAAAAAAAAAAAAAAAAGAATAGTGGGCTCCATTCTAAGGAAACAAACAATGAAGCTACAAGTTACAACTTCAAATTTAAAAATGTGAAGCAAATATGCTCCAAACTGTGAAATATACACTGAAGTGAGAGATTATGTACGTCAGAGATACATCTCACAAATTAAGCTAGATGTACATTTTTCTAAAAGTTCTCAGTGATTGAGTATTAAGACTTGAGAGCTGGCCAGATGTGGTGGCTCACACCTGTTATCTCAACACTTTGCGGGGCTGAGGTGAGCAGATCACCTGAGGTTGCAAGTTGGAGACCAGCCTGGCCAACATGGTGAAACCCTGTCTCTACTAAAAATACAAAAATTAGCTGGGCCTAGTGGCAGGAGCCTGTAATCCCAGCTACTTGGGAGACTGAGGTAGGAGAATTGGTTCAACCCAGGAGGGGGAGATTGCAGTGAGCCAAGATTATGCCACTGCACTCCAGCCTGGGCAACAGAGCAAGAGTCTATCCCTAAAATAAAAAAAAGAAACAAGAAAAAGACTTCAGAGCCTATAAAAAGACAGGAAGATTTCGGTAAAGGCCTATTTTGACACTGCCTAATGGCAAAAGTAATAATAAAAGTGAAATCATACAATTGTGACATTTTTATTGTATATGATCCAATCTTCCCACTAAGGCAACTTACTGAAAGTTAGCTGGGGAAAGGAAATAAAGGACGTCATAAATTATTATATCATAATTAGAGAGATTTCTTCAGGGCCATCCTAGCTTCTTAACTCTTAAAAAATGAAAGTAAACGG
Source organism: Chlorocebus sabaeus (assembly GCF_047675955.1). Classification (NCBI taxonomy): domain Eukaryota; kingdom Metazoa; phylum Chordata; class Mammalia; order Primates; family Cercopithecidae; genus Chlorocebus; species Chlorocebus sabaeus. Next base: position 1,180,879 of record NC_132910.1, on the reverse strand, counting down.
ACCCTGGGGTTAAAGAAAACAACAGTGAGATAAGAGAATGTTTGAGATAACAGATGAAGATACAAACTGCAGATTCCTTCAGCCTAGAAGTCCGAGACAGAGCAATAAGGGAAAAAAAATCCATAATTAGAAAGGAGAAAGTTAAATTGTCCCTGTTGACAGGTGACATAATCTTATATTTAAAACAAAACCTAAAGACATAACCAAAACATTCTTAGAACTGATGAATGAACTCAACTAAGTTTCAAGATTAAAATTCAACATACAAAAATCAGTAGCCTTTTTACACATCAATAACAAACTGGTTGAAAAACAAATCAAGAAAACAATCCCAATTACAATAGCTACAGAAAAAGAGAAACCTACAAATGAATTTAACCAAGGAGGTGAAAGATCTCTATAAAGACAACTACAAAACTCTGAGGAAAGAAATAGAAGACATTCAAAAAAAATTAAAAGACATCACATGTTCATGGAATGGAATAATTAATATTGCTAAAATGACTATACTATCCATAGCAATCTACAGATTCAATGCAACTCCTACCAAAATACCAATGACTTTTTTTAACCACTGACATTTTCAACAGAAAGAGAAAAAACGATCCTAAAATTGTTATGGAACCACAAAAGACCCCAAATAGCCAAAGAAATCCTGAGCAAAAAGAACAAAGCTAGAGGCATCATACTATCTGACTTCAACATATACAACATATACTTCAACAAAGCTGTAGTGACAAAAATAGTATGGTATATATTTACAGCTATCTGATTTTTGACAAAAGCAACAAGAGCACACATTGGGGAAAGGACGATCTTTTCAATAAATGGTGCTGGGGAAACTGGATATCCACAAACAGAAGAATGACAGTAGACCTCTCTCTTACATCGTATATAAAAATCAAATCAGGGTGACATACAGACTTAAATGTATGGCACAGAACTGTAAAATTACTGGAGGAAAACACAGAAAAAATTCCCTAAGACATTAGTCTGGGCAAATGTTTTATGAATAAGACTTCAAAAGCACAGGTAATAAAAACAAAAATGGACGAATGGGATTATATCAAACTAAAAAACTTCTGCACAACAAAGGAAACTATCAATAGAGTAAACAGACAACCTGAAGAATAGAAGGAAACTATTCATCCAACAAGGGATTAATATTTAATATCTGGAATATATAAGGAACTCAACAGAAAAAGAAATCCAATTAAAAATAGGCAGCTGATCTGAATAGACATTTTTCAAAACAAGACAAACAAAGGGACATCAGGTCTATTTTTAAAAATGCTTGACCATGTGTGGTGGCTCACACCTTTGATCCTCACACTTTGGGAGGCCAAGGCGGGTGGATTACCTGAGGTCAGGAGTTTGAGACCAACCTGACCAACATGGTGAAACCCGTCTCTACTGAAAATACAAAAATTAGCCGGGCGTGATGATGGGTGCTTATAATCCCAGCTACACAGGAAGCTGAGGCAGGATAATCACTTGAATCTGGGGGGTGGAGGTTGCAGTGAGCCAAGATCGTGCCACTTCACTCCAGTCTGGGCGAAAGAGCAAAACTCTGTCTCAAAAAAAAATAAATAAATGAAATAAAATAAAATAAAATAAAATAAAATGCTCAACATCATTAACCATCAGGGAAATGCATATCAAAACCACAATGAAATATAATCTTACCCCAGTTAGAATGGCTAGTATAAAAAGACCAAAAATAACAAATGCTGGCAAGGATGTGGAGAAAAGGGAGCTCTTACACAACATTGGTAGAGATTTTTAATTAATACAGCCATTATGGAAAACAGTATGAAGTTTCCCAAAAAGCTAGAAATAGAACTACTATATTGTCTAGCAATCTTACTACTGGGTATATACATATCCAAAGAAAAGAAAATTAGTTTGTCAAAAAGAAATCTTTGCTCTCATGTTTATTGCAGCACTATTCACAATAGCCCTAAGTGTCCATCAACAGATGAATAGATAAAGAAAATGTGGCATAAATACATCATGAGATACTATTCTGTCATTTTAAAAAAATGGAATCCTGTCATTTTCAGCAACATAAATGGGGTACATTAAATGAAATAAGCCAAGCAGGCACAGAAAGATAAATACTACATGTTCACACTTACATGTAGAAGCTAAAAACTTTGATCTCATAGATATAGAGAGTAGAATAGTGGTTACTAGAAGCTGGAAAGTGTAGGAGAAGGGGAATAGGAAGAGGTGTGTTAACAGATACAAAATTACTATTAGGTAAGAGGAATAATTTCTTTTCTTCTAAAGCACTGTAGGATGGCTATATTTAACAATAATTTATTATATATTTTCAAATAGCTGGAAGAAAAAATTTTGAATGTTCTCAACAAAAATAAACAGATAATGTTTGAGGTAATGAATATGCTAATTACCCTGACTTGATCATTACATATTGTATACATATATCTAAATATCATGCTAAACCTTACAAATACTTACAATTACTATGTGTCAATTAAAAAAAAAAAAAACACTTCTTCAGCCTATAATCTACCCTCTAGGCCCACTTCTTACAGTATTCTTGAGAAAACATCTATCCCAAACCCCAAAGAATAAATAATAGTTACAAATAATGTAGTAGGGAACTTTGTAGATCTTGGAGGAAAAAAAGCCAAAAGGAAGAAAAAATATTTTTAAAAACTAGAAGAGGAATTACTAAGGGAACAAAAATGTGTTAACAGCTAATTCTAATAGTCTCAAAGATGCAGTATACAAAAGAACTAAACAATGTACAACCATTTGGTGAAGAAGACAAGTAAGCTGCAGAATTTAGTAAAGGAATGGAAGAGGAAAATAAGACTATCAGAGATAAAAGCCACATTGAGAAGAACAGGTACAGATTTTTTAATATCTTGTAACATGAAGACAGGCTTGAGCAAAACAAATAAAATAAAATTGAAAAGAGAAACTAAAATTATTGAAGGAATAAGCAACATGAAAGGAAAAGGAGGTCCAACAAATGCTAAATTGGCAGCCTTGAAAAAAAGAACTCAACAAAGACATTTAAATCTGTAGCTTTAAAGGGCCCATTTGTTCAAAGAAAAATTAAAGGATGAACACAATACTAAGACTGACTGGATTTGATGAATCTATAGCATAAATAATCTTGTGATGATTTGGCAGAAAAAAGCAACAAAAAATCATTTACATTTATATTTACAAATAGGAAATGGTCAGGATCTTTTCTTTGACAACACTAAATTGACAAAAATACAATGGGAATAGTTTACAAAGTTCTAAGGAAAAGATAATATAAACAAATACGTTTTTGCTTATATATTGTTATGCATGTAAAATCTCAGGAATTTCAGCAGCTCAGAATCTCAAAGGAATGCCTTCAAGAAGACTGATAACCAACCTAGAGATCAGTCATAATAAGAAACTCAAGAATCAAGAACATTCACTTAAAGATGATAAATTTAATAAATGTATCTGTACATGTTTCTTCCCCAAATCCCACGAAAATGATAGGAAAATTGTGTGGTTTGGGGTTTTAAAGAAGTTAACCCACAAAGACAATGATAATGGGAGAGGAGGCAACAGCAGCATTATGAAAGCTGGAGGCAGGTGAGTGGTAATTCGCCTAACAGACTAAGAAACCTAAAACCTTATATTGTAGTGGGAAAAGTAAAGTCTTGTGCTGTCTTAAAAGAGTAGCTTAAATGGTACCAGGCACTCATGGAAGCAGGAATAGAAGAAATGAAATTAAAACCAGAAAAATTGATTGAAACAACTAGCTCCTGGTGTCTTCCCCAACCGCTAAGGTTTTCATACCACGGAGACTAAAACAGTTGAGGTCAGGTGCACCACACTCAAAACATCTATGCTGGACTCTTCCCAACTTGACTACAGAAAGGTAGCAGCAAATATTATATGCATGCAGAACAGGGAGGAATTTCCCCCTATCTAAGAATTCTGACCAACTCAAAAGAAAATACCTATATATACTGGTAATTTAGGTTCTCTCAACAAAACATCTGACCAGATAGAACATCTGTAATAAAAACTATCACCAATAGGCACTTCCTTCAGTCAGGTCTTTGATCCCCAATTTTGAAAATTTGCAGACACCAAAGGATCAACATATATTTGAGAAAAGTATGTAATAGGAAATATGACTGAAATAACCAAAGAGAACCTTGAAAGAAAAAGACTATTCAGGCAAAAAAATAATTTAAACATTATTATCCTCAGAGAAAGTGTTGGTAAGAAATAAGATCAAGATGCTATATAAAGGAACATTTAGATAATTAGAAAAGTATCTCAGAATTTAAATATATAATAACAGAAATAAGAAATCAATAGAAAGTTTAGAAAGTAAACTTGAGAAAATCAAGAAAGTGATTTTTTTTTTTTTTTTGAGACTGAGTCTCACTCTGTTGCCAGTCTGGAGTGCAGGGGTGTGATCTTAGCTCACTGGAACCTCTGCCTCCTGGGTTCAAGTGACTCTCCTGCCTCAGCCTCCTGAGTAGCTGGGACTACAGGCACACACCACCATGCCCAGCTAATTTTTGTATTTTTAGTAGAGATGGGGTTTCATCATGTTGGCCAGGATAGTCTCGATCTCCTGACCTCATGCTCCACCCGCCTTGGCCTCCAAAAGTGCTAGGATTACAGGCATGAGCCACCGCACCCAGCCAAGAAAGTGATTTTTTAAAAAAAGATGAAGAAACGAAAAATATAAAGGAAAAGATTTTTAAAAATAGATGTCACATTTAGGAGTCTCACTGTCAAAATAACAGGAGCTTCAGAAACAGAGCATGAAGGACAGGAAATCAACAAAGACATAATCCAAGAAAATTTCCAGGAACTGAAGTATAATGAATTTTCAGATTGTCATAGCCCACTAAATGTCAGCACAATAGATGAAAACAAGATCTCCACTCTGTCACATTACCATGAAATTTCAAAATACTGTGGACAAAAAAAAAAAAAAAAAGAAAAATCCAATGAGGTTTCAGAACATGATGGACAGGGGTAGAAGAAGTTTCCCTCAAAAATTCTAGAATCAAAATGTCATCATGACAGACTACAAGGTGCTAGCAGCCCTCGCTCACTCTCAGTGCCTCCTCAGCCTCGGTGTCTTCTCTGGCTGCACTTGAGGAGCCCTTCAGCCCACTGCTGCACTGTGGGAGCACCTCTCTGGGCTGACTGAGGCCAGAGCTGGCTCTCTCTGTTTGTGGGGTGGTGTTGGGGGAGAGGTGCAGGTGGGAACCGGAGCTGCGCATGGCGCTGGCAGGCCAGCGTGAGTTCCAGGTGGGCGTAGACTCAACGGGCCCCACACTCGGAGGGGCCAGCCGGCGCTGCCAACCCCGGGCAGTCAGGGGCTTAGCACCTGGGCCAGCAGCTGCGAAGGGGGCACCGGGTCCCCCAGCACTGCCAGCCTGCCCGTGCTGTACTCAAATTCTTGCTGGGCCTCACCCACCTCCCTGGGGGACAGGGCTTGGGACCTGCAGCCCCCCTCAAGCCCGAGCTCCCCTATGGTGGGCTCCCGTGCTGCCGGAGCCTCCCCGACAGGCACCGCCCCCTGCTGCACGGCCCGGGTCCCATCGACCACCCAAGGACTGAGGAGTGCAGGCTGTGCAGCGGGACTGGTGGGACTGGTGCGGGATCCACCAGGGGAAACCAACTGGGCTCCTGAATGGGGGGAAGGGGAGAGGGAACTTGGAGAACTTTTATGTCTAGCTAGAGGATTGTAAATGCACCAATCAGCACTCTCTGTGTCTAGTTCAAGGTTTGTAAACACACCAATCAGCACTCTGTGTCTAGCTCAAGGTTTATAAATGCACCAATCAGTGCTCTGTGTCTAGCTAATCTAGTGGGGACTTGGAGAACTTTTATGTCTAGCTAGATGATTGTAAATGCACCAATCAGCACTCTGTGTCTAGCTCAGGGATTGTAAATGCACCAATCAGCACCCTGTCAAAATGGACCAATCAGCTCTCTGTAAAATGGACAAATCTGCTCTCTGTAAAATGGATCAAACAGTAGGATGTGGGAGGGATCAGATAAGGGAATAAAACCTGGCTGCCTGAGTCAGCGGCAAGCTGCAGGTCCCCTTCCCCACTGTGGAAGCTTTGTTCTTTTGGTCTTTACAATAAATCTTGCTGCCACTCACTCTTTGGGTCCACACCACCTTTATGAGCTGTAACACTCATGGCGAAGGTCTGCAGCTTCACTGTCAGCGAGACCACGAACCCACCAGAAGGAAGAAGCTCCAGACATATCTGAATATCTGAAGGAACAAACTCCAGACATACCATCTTTAAGAACTGTTAACACTCACCGCGAGTATCCGCGGCTTCATTCTTGAAGTCAGCGAGACCAAGAACCCATCAATTCCAGACACAATCAGACTTCTTGACAGGAGCTTTGAAGGCAATAAGACAACAGAGCATCAGCATCAAAATGAAGAGGAAAAATTACTTTCAACTTAGAATTCGATATTATTAATTAAGGTAAACGGTAGATTTAAGACATTTTCAGGCACACAAGTTGTCAAAAATGTACACTTCCCATCATAACCCTTTCCCAGAAAGCTCCTGGAGCATATACTCCACTACAACTGAGTGAATATAGTAATAAAAAGAAATACGGAATTCAAGTATTAGGGTGTCAGACTCAACAGGTAGTTGAAGGTAAATGCTGCTAAAGGGAAATCCCAAAATGACTGCTATGTCGCCAGAGTATGAATGTGTACAGAATCTTCATTCTTCCATAGTAGAAAGTAAACAGATGATGCCAACAATTGAAAAATTAGAATACAGCAATATTAAGAAGCAGAGAATTGAAAGTGGTTGTGTCTGAGAAATGGAAAATAGGGATAGTGAAGGAGGGCCTGTGTTTGCATAAAAAACCTCTGAGTAACTATTTGATTATTTATGAGTACATCCAACTATGGAGGAAGCAAAACAACACCCAGGCATAGCAATACCATGAAGAAAGAGTTGATGGTGAGTATATGCTCCATCTAAATATATGTTCGACACTAAACAACTGTAGTAACATTTATTACAGACCAGAACAAAGTGTTACAAATGCTCACAATGTAATAAGAATAACATTGCTAACAAACTACTGAGAAGTGTAGGAGGAAAATGAAAAGTACAAATACATGATTTTCTTGTCTTTCATAGTAGGATATAAATGATATAATATCTAAAGTTAAAACATAGCATTTTTTAAAAATGACTCTAACTTTTCTTATGTTTTCCAAAGTCTTCCTATCTGTGCATTCATGTCTGTGTATGAATATCCATTCTTTTACCTGTGTATAGTGAAAAACATGTCTGCAATACAGTGTTTGACAAATGGTAACAATGCTGATTTCTGTAATCTGTGGATCCTAGTGCCATTTTAAAGGGAGATAATTCACTGTTTCAAATTTTTTTTATCTTTTGAAGAGATTGAAATAAAGATTACAATAAAATGAAATAAATAAAATGTATTATTTACCAACCTATTGCCAGAAAATGAACCAGGAGACTATCAGTTATTCCAAAGATTAACAACACTCCAAACACAAGAAGGGCAAACATCCATAGTGACACAGATGTACAGGAAGCCATGACTGGTCCGCAAGTAAAAGATGATATGAATCTGAAGGCTCTACTAGAAAAACCACAGTCATTTTAAATCTGTATTTCTTGTCTCCTGCTTGCCCCTAGAAACTCTACAATTCAGATACAATAGTAGCAAAAGACATTTTTAAAAGGAGGAAGAAAGGGAGAGTGGGAGGGAGGGAGGAAGAGTGAGAGGAAGAGACAAAAATTTTTTAAAAATCAGTTTCCCTTAAAGTTTTTGATCGAACCTCTCTAAATCTGTTATGAGATTACATTTAGGAGTACAGTGGTTGGTTACAAGTTATCTATACTTGGCACCTTGCTCCCTCCCATGATCAAAGATTAGAAATAGAGTATCAGTAAGTGAAGATCTTGTCAGGTCAGAGGGGTGGGGAAGGGAAGGGAAATGTCCTAGAGGTTCTTTATGTCTAAGCCCATATTAATCTTTTAAAGTATGATCATGATCCTATATTATTTATTATGTCTTTATTTTATACAAAGAACATGCACAAATATGAAGTGCTATACTGTGTTAGAGAACTGTCCACCTATCTTATTAGCTTATTTATTACTCTCTTTCGAAGTTCTTTCTCTTTCGTAGAAAAGCATGTCGTGGTAAATCTATCAGGTATTTTCACTATGTCTTGTTTAGGCAAAAATTGGTATTAAGAGCCCCAATCTAAGTTGAAATAAGGATCTGTGGGAGTTTTCTAGACAAAATGGCATAGGAAGACATCTAGGAAGAGGGAACAACATGCAATGCTTAAAGAAAGACCAGCAATTCCATTTCGTTATGGCAAACTCTGAGTCATGAATCATTCAAAGATGACATTGGAGAGTATGATGGCTAATTTTATGTGTTACCTTTGGCTAGGCTGTGGTGCTGAGCTGTTTGGTCAAACACTACTTTAGATGTTGCTGTGAAGGTATTCCATTGCTGTAATAACATTTATAATCAATTGACTTTAAGTAAAGGAGGTTACCTTTGATAATGTGGGTGAACCTCATCCAATCAGTTGAAGACCTTAAGAGCAAAAATGAAGGTTTCCAGGAGAAGAAAAAATTCTGCCTTGAGATGATAACATAAAAATCCTTCCTGAGTTCCAGCCTGGCAGCCTGTTCTATGGATTTCAGACTTTCAAATCACACAGTTGTATGAACCAATTCCTTAAAATAAACCTGTATGTGTATGTTTGTATATATGTGTTTCTATATCTGTATCTTCTATTGGTTCTGTTTTCCTAGAAAACTCTGCCTGACACGAACAGAGAAGTAGGAGCAAGAATTACCCTTGATACTACACAAGGGTGTTAAGATTTTGACTTCTGTATTGAGACTATTTCAAGTGCAGTTGGAGAGTGACCTTAATCAGAATCACCCAAGGTGATTAAACTGCAGATTGTGGAATCTTATTCCAGATCAAGTGAAATAGAATTCCTAGTAGGGCCTGGAAATTTGCACTTTAATAATCCTGGTGATGCAGATTCTCACTAAACTATGCACTATCTTTACGGTAAAATATAGAAAGACTTTAATCTACGAAGGCATGTTGTCAGCTTTTTTCCAGACATTTTTTCAGATTAAAAGTAGCATCTGAGTGCACTGTGTATGATACATTGGATCAGAGAAAAAATAAATTGGGTTGATGCTTTCAGGAATATAAGATCTTTTTTTTTTTTTTTTTTTTTTTTTTAAATTTATTTATTATTATTAAACTTCAAGTTGTAGGGTACATGTGCACAACGTGCAGGTTTGCTACATATGTATACTTGTGCCATGTTGGTGTGCTGCACCCATCAACTCGTCATTTACATCAGGTATAACTCCCAATGCAATCCCTCCCCCCTCCCCCCTCCCCATGATAGACCCCGGTGTGTGATGTTCCCCTTCCCGAGTCCAAGTGATCTCATTGTTCAGTTCCCACCTACGAGTGAGAACATGCGGTGTTTGGTTTTCTGTTCTTGTGATAGTTTGCTAAGAATGATGGTTTCCAGCTGCATCCATGTCCCTACAAAGGACACAAACTCACCCTTTTTATGGCTGCAGAGTATTCCATGGTGTATATGTGCCACATTTTCTTAATCCAATCTGTCACTGATGGACATTTGGGTTGATTCCAAGTCTTTGCTATTGTGAATAGTGCTGCAATAAACATACGTGTGCATGTGTCCTTATAGCAGCATAATTTATAATCCTTTGGGTATATACCCAGTAATGGGATGGCTGGGTCATATGGTACATCTAGTTCTAGATCCTTGAGGAATCGCCATACTGTTTTCCATAATGGTTGAACTAGTTTACACTCCCACCAACAGTGTAAAAGTGTTCCTATTTCTCCACATCCTCTCCAGCACCTGTTGTTTCCTGACTTTTGAATGATCGCCATTCTAACTGGTGTGAGATGGTATCTCATTGTGGTTTTGATTTGCATTTCTCTGATGGCCAGTGATGATGAGCATTTTTTCATGTGTCTGTTGGCTGTATGAATGTCTTCTTTTGAGAAATGTCTGTTCATATCCTTTGCCCACTTTTGGATGGGGTTGTTTGTTTTTTTCTTGTAAATTTGTTTGAGTTCTTTGTAGGTTCTGGATATTAGCCCTTTGTCAGATGAGTAGATTGCAAAAATTTTCTCCCATTCTGTAGGTTGCCTGCTCACTCTGATGGTAGTTTCTTTTGCTGTGCAGAAGCTCTTTAGTTTGATGAGATCCCATTTGTCAATTTTGGCTTTTGCTGCCATTGCTTTTGGTGTTTTAGACATGAAGTCTTTGCCCATGCCTATGTCCTGAATGGTACTACCTAGGTTTTCCTCTAGGATTTTTATGGTATTAGGTCTAACATTTAAGTCTCTAATCCATCTTGAATTAATTTTCGTATAAGGAGTAAGGAAAGGATCCAGTTTCAGCTTTCTACTTATGGCTAGCCAGTTTTCCCAGCACCATTTATTAAATAGGGAATCCTTTCCCCATTTCTTGTTTCTCTCAGGTTTGTCAAAGATCAGATGGCTGTAGATGTGTGGTATTATTTCTGAGGACTCTGTTCTGTTCCATTGGTCTATATCTCTGTTTTGGTACCAGTACCATGCTGTTTTGGTTACTGTAGCCTTGTAGTATAGTTTGAAGTCAGGTAGCGTGATGCCTCCAGCTTTGTTCTTTTGACTTAGGATTGTCTTGGAGATGCGGGCTCTTTTTTGGTTCCATATGAACTTTAAAGCAGTTTTTTCCAATTCTGTGAAGAAGCTCATTGGTAGCTTGATGGGGATGGCATTGAATCTATAAATTACCTTGGGCAGTATGGCCATTTTCACGATATTGATTCTTCCTATCCATGAGCATGGTATGTTCTTCCATTTGTTTGTGTCCTCTTTGATTTCACTGAGCAGTGGTTTGTAGTTCTCCTTGAAGAGGTCCTTTACATCCCTTGTAAGTTGGATTCCTAGGTATTTTATTCTCTTTGAAGCAATTGTGAATGGAAGTTCATTCCTGATTTGGCTCTCTGTTTGACTGTCACTGGTGTATAAGAATGCTTGTGATTTTTGCACATTAATTTTGTATCCTGAGACTTTGCTGAAGTTGCTGATCAGCTTAAGGAGATTTTGGGCTGAGACAATGGGGTTTTCTAAATATACAATCATGTCGTCTGCAAACAGGGACAATTTGACTTCTTCTTTTCCTAACTGAATCCCCTTGATTTCTTTCTCTTCCCTGATTGCCCTAGCCAGAACTTCCAACACTATGTTGAATAGGAGTGGTGAGAGAGGGCATCCCTGTCTTGTGCTAGTTTTCAAAGGGAATTTTTCCAGTTTTTGCCCATTCAGTATGATATTGGCTGTGGGTTTGTCATAAATAGCTCTTATGATTTTGAGGTACGTTCCATCAATACCGAATTTATTGAGCGTTTTTAGCATGAAGGGCTGTTGAATATTGTCAAAAGCCTTTTCTGCATCTATTGAGATAATGATGTGGTTCTTGTCTTTGGTTCTTTTTATATGCTGGATTATGTTTATTGATTTGCGAATGTTGAACCAGCCTTGCATCCCAGGGATGAAGCCCACTTGATCATGGTGGATAAGCTTTTTGATGTGCTGCTGAATCCGGTTTGCCAGTATTTTATTGAGGATTTTTGCATCGATGTTCATCAGGGATATTGGTCTAAAATTCTCTTTTTTTGTTGTGTCTCTGCCAGGCTTTGGTATCAGGATGATGTTGGCCTCATAAAATGAGTTAGGGAGGATTCCCTCTTTTTCTATTGATTGGAATAGTTTCAGAAGGAATGGTACCAGCTCCTCCTTGTACCTCTGGTAGAATTCAGCTGTGAATCCATCTGGTCCTGGACTTTTTTTGGTTGGTAGGCTATTAATTATTGCCTCAATTTCAGAGCCTACTATTGGTCTATTCAGGGATTCCACTTCTTCCTGGTTTAGTCTTGGAAGAGTGTAAGTGTCCAGGAAATTATCCATTTCTTCTAGATTTTCCAGTTTATTTGCATAGAGGTGTTTATAGTATTCTCTGATGGTAGTTTGTATTTCTGTGGGGTCGGTGGTGATATCCCCTTTATCATTTTTAATTGCGTCGATTTGATTCTTCTCTCTTTTCTTCTTTATTAGTCTTGCTAGTGGTCTGTCAATTTGGTTGATCTTTTCAAAAAACCAACTCCTGGATTCATTGATTTTTTGGAGGGTTTTTTGTGTCTCTATCTCCTTCAGTTCTGCTCTGATCTTAGTTATTTCTTGCCTTCTGCTAGCTTTCGAATGTGTTTGCTCTTGCTCCTCTAGTTCTTTTAATTGCGATGTTAGAGTGTCAATTTTAGATCTTTCCTGCTTTCTCTTGTGGGCATTTAGTGCTATAAATTTCCCTCTACACACTGCTTTAAATGTGTCCCAGAGATTCTGGTATGTTGTATCTTTGTTCTCATTGGTTTCAAAGAACATCTTTATTTCTGCCTTCATTTCGTTATGTACCCAGTAGTCATTCAGGAGCAGGTTGTTCAGTTTCCATGTAGTTGAGCGGTTTTGATTGAGTTTCTTAGTCCTGAGTTCTAATTTGATTGCACTGTGGTCTGAGAGACAGTTTGTTATAATTTCTGTTCTTGTACATTTGCTGAGGAGTGCTTTACTTCCAATTATGTGGTCAATTTTGGAGTAAGTACGATGTGGTGCTGAGAAGAATGTATATTCTGTTGATTTGGGGTGGAGAGTTCTATAGATGTCTATTAGGTCTGCTTGCTGCAGAGATGAGTTCAATTCCTGGATATCCTTGTTAACTTTCTGTCTCGTTGATCTGTCTAATGTTGACAGTGGAGTGTTGAAGTCTCCCATTATTATTGTATGGGAGTCTAAGTCTCTTTGTAAGTCTCTAAGGACTTGCTTTATGAATCTGGGTGCTCCTGTATTGGGTGCATATATATTTAGGATAGTTAGCTCTTCCTGTTGAATTGATCCCTTTACCATTATGTAATGGCCTTCTTTGTCTCTTTTGATCTTTGATGGTTTAAAGTCTGTTTTATCAGAGACTAGTATTGCAACCCCCGCTTTTTTGTGTTCTCCATTTGCTTGGTAAATCTTCCTCCATCCCTTTATTTTGAGCCTATGTATGTCTCTGCATGTGAGATGGGTCTCCTGAATACAGCAGACTGATGGGTCTTGACTCTTTATCCAGTTTGCCAGTCTGTGTCTTTTAATTGGAGCATTTAGTCCATTCACATTTAAGGTTAAGATTGTTATGTGTGAACTTGATCCTGCCATTATGATATTAACTGGTTATTTTGCTCGTTAGTTGATGCAGTTTCTTCCTAGCCTCGATGGTCTTTACATTTTGGCATGTTTTTGCAATGGCTGGTACCGGTTGTTCCTTTCCATGTTTAGTGCTTCCTTCAGGGTCTCTTGTAAGGCAGGCCTAGTGGTGACAAAATCTCTAAGCATTTGCTTATCTGTAAAGGATTTTATTTCTCCTTCACTTATGAAACTTAGTTTGGCTGGATATGAAATTCTGGGTTTAAAATTCTTTTCTTTAAGAATGTTGAATATTGGCCCCCACTCTCTTCTGGCTTGTAGAGTTTCTGCCGAGAGATCTGCTGTTAGTCTGATGGGCTTCCCTTTGTGGGTAACCCGACCTTTCTCTCTGGCTGCCCTTAAGATTTTTTCCTTCATTTCAACTTTGGTGAATCTGGCAATTATGTGTCTTGGAGTTGCTCTTCTCGAGGAGTATCTTTGTGGCGTTCTCTGTATTTCCTGGATTTGAATGTTGGCCTGCCCTACTAGGTTGGGGAAGTTCTCCTGGATGATATCCTGAAGAGTGTTTTCCAACTTGGTTCCATTTTCCCCCTCACTTTCAGGCACCCCAATCAGACGTAGATTTGGTCTTTTTACATAATCCCATACTTCTTGCAGGCTTTGTTCATTTCTTTTTCTTCTTTTTTCTTTTGGTTTCTCTTCTCGCTTCATTTCATTCATTTGATCCTCCATCGCTGACATTCTTTCTTCCAGTTGATCGAGTCGGTTACTGAAGCTTGTGCATTTGTCACGTATTTCTCGTGCCATGGTTTTCGTCTCTTTCATTTCGTTTGTGAGCTTCTCTGCATTAATTACTCTAGCCATCAATTCTTCCACTTTTTTTTCAAGATTTTTAGTTTCTTTGCGCTGGGTACGTAATTCCTCCTTTAGCTCTGAGAAATTTGATGGACTGAAGCCTTCTTCTCTCATCTCGTCGAAGTCATTCTCCGTCCAGCTTTGATCCGTTGCTGGCGATGAGCTGCGCTCCTTTGCTGGGGGAGATGCGCTCTTATTTTTTGAATTTCCAGCTTTTCTGCCCTGCTTTTTCCCCATCTTTGTGGTTTTATCTGCCTCTGGTCTTTGATGATGGTGATGTACTGATGAGGTTTTGGTGTAGGTGTCCTTCCTGTTTGATAGCTTTCCTTCCAACAGTCAGGATCCTCAGCTGTAGGTTGTAGCTGTAGGAGATTGCTTGAGGTCCACTCCAGACCCTGTTTGCCTGGGTATCAGCAGCAGAGGCTGCAGAAGATAGAATATTTCTGAACAGCGAGTGTACCTGTCTGATTCTTGCTTTGGAATCTTCCTCTCAGGGATGTACTCCACCCTGTGAGGTGTGGAGGATGTACTCCACCCTAGTGGGGGATGTCTCCCAGTTAGGCTACTCAGGGGTCAGGGACCCACTTGAGCAGGGAGTCTGTCCCTTCTCAGATCTCAACCTCCGTGTTGGGAGATCCACTGCTCTCTTCAAAGCTGTCAGACAGAGTCGTTTGCGTCTGCAGAGCTGCTGCGTTTGTTATTATTTACTGTGCCCTGTCCCCAGAGGTGGAGTCTACAGAGACAGGCAGGTTTCCTTGAGCTGCTGTGAGTTCCACCCAGTTCGAGCTTCCCAGCGGCTTTGTTTACCTACTTAAGCCTCAGCAATGGCGGGCGCCCCTCCCCCAGCCTCGCTGCTGCCTTGCCGGTAGATCACAGACGGCTGTGCTAGCAATGAGGGAGGCTCCGTGGGTGTGGGACACTCCCGGCCAGGTGTGGGATATGATCTCCTGGTGTGCCTGTCTGCTTAAAGTGCAGTATTGGGGTGGGAGTTACCCGATTTTCCAGGTGTTGTGTGTCTCAGTTCCCCTGGCTAGGAAAAGGGATTCCCTTCCCCCTTGCGCTTTCCAGGTGAGGCAATGCCTCGCCCTGCTTCAGCTCTCGCTGGTCGGGCTGCAGCAGCTGACCAGCACCGATCGTCTGGCACTCCCCAGTGAGATGAACCCAGTACCTCAGTTGAAAATGCAGAAATCGCCGGTCTTCTGTGTCGCTCGCGCTGGGAGTTGGAGACTGGAGCTGTTCCTATTCGGCCATCTTCTGTAAACATATTTCAGTCCTACATGGAGTTTTTCTTCTTGCTGTGGTGGTCAATACACAGAATATTCTGGAATCTCAGGCTGAGTTTATACCTAGGCAGCAGTTTGTCTAGGAAACAGCTTATTGTTTTCATTTGTCATCCCTGGGCCTCACTAGGTATCCGGAAGCTCGGCCCCAGCCGCCACCTGGTGACGCTAATGACGCGCGATGTCTCCCAGTTGCCGCCAAGATCTTTTTTAAAATCCATCCTCTACTGATGTTTTATCATTTTTCTAGAAAATGATTTCATACCATTTTTCTCCTCAAACTTCCAGCACCATCTGACTCATCCTTACTCCTAGTTGATAACTGTAGTATTCCACTGAGAAAATGGAAGACATCACTAAAGAATATTTACAATTCCATCATCATATTTCTGAACTTCTCTTCATCTGTGCCCCAAACTCTCTTTTCTTCAAGTTTCTATAAATAAACTGCATGTGTCCCTGTCTTAGGCCAACCCCTCCACTATCTCTTCTCGCTCTCCAACAAATAACCTATGTTCTAGACATTTCAAACCATTTACAGCTCTATGGACACATAAGATTCATATCTCTATGCCCTTGCACTCTCTGTTCCTTCACCTAAAATGTTCACCTCAAGTCTACCCTGTGAGCTTCCACTCAAACTTTATCACTCAACTCTGTCATATCCTTTTCATTGTCATCTTCTGTGGTCAACCATATTATGTCCTACATTCATAGTATCTTTTTGTGTTTACATTTCAGTCTTTTTACCTTTAGTTTTAAGCATGCTGTGATCTGGGACCATATTATTATTTGTTATTTTTTTG
The DNA here is from genome assembly GCF_047675955.1 of Chlorocebus sabaeus. Lineage (NCBI taxonomy): Eukaryota > Metazoa > Chordata > Mammalia > Primates > Cercopithecidae > Chlorocebus > Chlorocebus sabaeus. The sequence goes on along the minus strand of NC_132910.1, from coordinate 1,164,603 downwards.
TATCCAGGATATTGCACAGTGCCTAGCATTAAAAGTTGAATAAGTGAATGAATAAAGGCAAGGGAGATCAAAGGCAACTACATTTTCGAGGAAAGATCAGAGGGATCCAAGTTATGTAAAGCCTTCAGAGCTAGTCAAAAGAGTTTCGACTTTATCTTGTGGAATAACTAACACGAGGGCTTGTAGTGCTTAGGAAGATGAAATTGCAGGTAATATGCATGATAATAGTTGAAAGGAGGAAGAAAGTAAAAGAAAATCAACAAAGAAAGCTATTCTATTCCATGGGACTGGAGTGATGGGATTCTGCGTGATGATAATTAGAAAGAAAGTAGGAATTCGGCCGGGCGCGGTGGCTCAAGCCTGTAATCCCAGCACTTTGGGAGGCCGAGACGGGCGGATCACGAGGTCAGGAGATCGAGACCATCCTGGCTAACACGGTGAAACCCCGTCTCTACTAAAAATACAAAAAACTAGCCGGGCGAGGTGGCGGCGCCTGTAGTCCCCGCTACTCGGGAGGCTGAGGCAGGAGAATGGCGTAAACCCGGGAGGCGGAGCTTGCAGTGAGCTGAGATCCGGCCACTGCACTCCAGCCTGGGCGACAGAGCCAGACTCCGTCTCAAAAAAAAAAAAAAAAGAAAGAAAGAAAGAAAGAAAGTAGGAATTCAAAAAAGTTTACAGGAGTAAAACATATGCAAGAACTTAGTAATTAGTTTACTATATGGATAATGGATAAGGATATGTTAATGAACAAATTTCCCTCAAGAAGAAGGGGAGAATGAAATGAAATCTAGAAGAGATAATTTGGGGGGAAAAAATTGTAAATTTTTCATATTTTGAGTTTGAGGAGCATTGAAATTTTCAGGAAACAATTGGAGATGTCAGACTCTTAGTTAAATGAGGACTGACACTTGGAAGTATAAATTTAGAAGTTATCTAAAACAAGAGAGAATCAAGGCTGTGAAACTGTATCAGTGTGTCAGATGGCTTATTATATTAAAAATTAGACAAAATTAGTATTTCTTTTTCCAAAGCAAACATTTGTTTTCATTCCAATGATGGCTAATTTATCTCAAATTTTTTATACCCTTCCTAAATGTCACAGTCTTATTCTTTAATATCTCTCAAAAGCCTTTAAATAATGAGCATTTTTTTCCTCATTGTCAAATTTAAAATATTGTTGATCTTTTAATGATGTGTCAACACTTAGTTCATCTCATAAGCATTCAGCTCCACCAAAACTACCTTACTCACTGGTTGATTCCCTAATCACTTTTCTGTCTCCTGTGAACTCTTACTAATTAATTTTTTTCCTTAATCATTGTTTAATTGAGAATACATTTGTACATTTCTTATTTTGGCTCATTTTATTGTTAAGTTTTTAATTCAGAACAGGTCTTTGCATATATTTTGGGCAAATCTTTTGTTTTATGTCTACAGTTTGTTTTCAGAAGTTGTATTCTATAAGAACAAAAAAACCTAAATTTATTAATCAAATAAGATGTAATCAAATAAGATGTTTTAGAATTCACCCAGACACTGTGGATTAAAGGTGAAAAACTGAAATGACTTCCTAATTTTCAACTTTATTTCATTAGAATTGCTATAGGATTTAATATTTTCATTCCTTATCCCCTTTTCCATATTGATTATCTCTTGTCACAACACAAATGATTCTCTGGGTTGTAGCTACCTTTAATTTGTAACCTAAAGACTTCATGACAGTGACATAGATTAAATAGCTGCCTAAAAATGGCAAAGAGACTTCTCAAGCACAAAGAATATCAGCTATTAGCCAATTTCTGGTAGTCCATACAATAAATTCTTCTGGAAAATCACATAAGGAATTACTCGGAGGGGACACAGAATATAAATTATATTTTGCCATAAAAAAAAAAAAACTCCTGGATGTAAACTTCTCAATACTTCCTTTGCAAAAATCTAAAACATTGCCTTCTTCTGAGATGTTCCTCATTCTATTTAATAGGACTAACTCTAAGAAAAAATTTGAAATTGATAAAATGTGGTTTTGAAGTCTTTATTTCCACTTCCGGTATTTTTTTTTCTTTCTCTTAACTATTCATCAGACACCCATATGCAAGCACAAAGTTCACTAAGATCTTCTCAAATGTACATGCAAGTAAACCATGTTTCTAAATCCCTCCATGTTCTGCTGTGTAATCAGATTAATGCCTCATTATGAGAAGCTAATCCCTGAGTTAAAGCTTGAACCTTTCCCAGGTAACAAGGACTTATTCGAAAGAATGGCTTTATCTTTTGAAATCTTTCAGGTTAGAACTTCTCACGAGTGTTAACACGATGAAAGAAAATGAGGAGGTGCCTTAAAGAAAACAATATCCACTCAGCATAAAGGTGATGACTCCTTGGCAGGCAAACCAAAACAAAACAATCATGCTGTTTCTTTTCCACTTTTAAATGTGTTTGATCACTCTTTTATTGATAGATCAGAAGTGTTGGTAATAAAAAAACATCAGGGTTATGAATAAAATAACATCCTTAATAAAAAAGAAATAGTCACACAACAAAAACTTTTTTACTTTAGTTCAAGAAAAATTCTTTGTATATTCTATCACAATGAATGTTCCCTGTCAAATCACATTTTCATATGAATACTGATATTGTGAATATATATATAAAAACACATACACACATATCTTAAAGGGTTCAAATATTGACTTAAAATACACATTTTAGAAAATTATTTGTGTAAGGTATATACTTATATTTCACAGTTATCCAAACATTAAGTGTTATAAGTTAAATTCAGTTAATTTTGCTATATTTTAATGTATGTAGATGAAAATTCCTTGTGAGCTGAAAGCATGTTCTTAAAATTTTGCCATTAATCATCACTGTTCACTTATTGTGATAATTATCTAGTTAGATACTTTAAAAATAGATTCATGTGTAAATACATAATTGTACGATTCTGGTTCATGAATATTTAACAAGTAAAATATGTGCATTTACATACGTTTCAACAGAGAATACTTATGAAGCAATGATACTGTGAGATTCAATATATTATTCATGAAAGCCTTTAGAAAGCAAGAGTTATTAAACAAATACAAGGAAATCCTAATCCTCATCACTATCAACAACAATTTATCATTTATTTTGTAAGAAAAGAAAATGTTCCCTCCGCTACCTGCTCTCTACAATAGTCACACAATCATATTATTTTTCATTCACAGGAGGTTTAGCTGCATATCACCTTTCTGAAGGACTCTTCAAATCATTACAAAAAAACTATAAATTGCAAACACAAGTGTGACAGGGTTGTCTCCATGCAGGAAACCAAAAATGCTGTGGAAAAACTACAAGTTTCTTACCCAAACTCAGCTGTTTTACCGCAATCTTTGGATGGGGGTCATATTGGGGAGATAGTGTTAATTCTATTGATGTCAGAATTTTAGGCAAGCAAATCTCCACTTACCTATACATAATGTGCTGATATAATGGCTGTTCAAGTAAATAAAGATAAAGAAAACTTCTGCACTTCTTTTGTCGTGATCAGTTCTTCTCTGGTAAATGTGCTAACCACAATGACAATTGACATTTTGAGGGCTGGGTAAAACAGCAAAAAACAAATAAAAGGAAACTTGTTTAACAAGTGTGATGACAGCTATGGATCTGTGATTTAAAGGAAGAAATGTAAATCCCCTTTGAGTTGGATATTTAGAAAAAAAAAAATAGATATTACTTGGATTGGTCTTCTGAGAGGTCCACCCTCAAAATACCACCACAGATTGGTGAGTCGGTGTTCTGACTCAACTTCCATCCACCCTTTCATGGCATAGAGCTCCTCCCCAGTAAAACTAACTATCTAACAGAGACATCTTTGACAAATAACTTAAATGCAAATTGTCTTTATTTGATACAATTATTCTGCCACAGCATTACTCATTTGAAACATGCTTAACTCAAAAATTCTCACTGAGGCTCTGCACATACTTTTGCAGAAATTGATTTACAGAGGGAGGGAGGTTTTAGAGTAAGAAATAGTTCTGTTTTAGAAGTTCTTTATCGGAAATGGAACTATTTAATCTAATCAAGAGTTGTTTTACTAAGTGAATATGATAATTCAATATAATGCCACTAAAAAGAAAAGAAACACTAAATAAAATTGCACATTTTTAATGGGTACTAATAAATGTATTTAAATTCATGTACATGTTTATAAAGACATAAATAAATATCCAAAAATATCTGGAAGGATTTGCAAAATAAGAATTACCCCAGAGAAGGAAAGAGACCAGAATTGGAAATGATGATTGGAAAAAATATTAGCCTGATCTGTAATGGGTTCATTTTCTTCACAAACATAATGTATTCATATATTCCATAGGTAATTAAAAAACAATTAGAATACTTGTTGAATTGAAATAAAAGCTTATCTTGTATATGGATCTGAGTAGGGAAAAAAGATAGAATTAGCAATAAAATTTAGCTTTTGGGGATGTCAGGACAAAATTAATATAAACTAAAAACGAACTGTATTTGTTGACTTCGTGAAACTTTCCAGACTGAGATGGTGTCTTAAAGCAATAGGCACACAATCTATGAGAATACAGTGGATAAAAAGTCTCACAAAAAGTGTGAGCTAATTTTTAAAGCATAGTAAGAATATATCAGTGAAAACAATGTCAGAGAAGGGCTTCCCAGACTTGGAGTGCAACACTTGGAAAGATACATAACAGCATGTTCTAGAAATCCCAACTAATTGACTTGAAACATAGGCTACATGCAAGGACATGATGGGACATGAAAAAGAAGCATATAGCAGCCAGATCCTGATAGTGCATCTCATTTTTGTTCAGCTGGACACCATGACTACCTCCATGAAGCTAGCCACCAGTCCAGGACCACAGAGATGAGGAAGAGCTCTTGAGGGGCTCACAGTCTAGTAGGAGATTCAGATGCATAATTTTTACATCTGTGGAAAGTGTAGTGACAGGTGTAAGCCTGGGGCAACCTGGAGCCACCATCCTGGGGATGTAAGGAAAGGCTATCTGGTGGGAGTTACACCTGAACTGTGTTTTAAATAATGAATAGGAAGAGTAAGTCAAGCTTTTTATGGATTTGTAAGTCATAATAAAGAATATAGGTTTTATTTTCTAAGCGCGGTAAGATAGGGAGGTAAGGGGAGGAGTAGGATGTTAAGCAGGAGATAGAAGTGCTGCTAGACTAATTCTCCATGATCATTAAGATGATTGTTCTTGAAGAATGCCATTATAGTACATTAAAGATAGGTAGGAGGACTAACGATTCAGATGGCATGCCACATTTTCTTTTTTAAAAAAATGCCAGATTAATTTACAACACAGTACCTCTCTGGCTCTTAAGTTACCTTCTCTGATGATGGCTTGGTTTGATTTTTTTAAATCTTCTCTTTTTTAATCAAATGCCTGGGAAAGGTAATGTGGGAATGCTCTCTCATTACTCTGATTAGTGATTTCTGTCTCATTGAATGTTGTCTTTAGCGGATGAGATAAATCTGACTTAAAGAGCATAAATCTAAACTTATAAAACCTGAAGTGATTATTTAATGGATTATTGTACAACATGTATTCCTATATTTAGTGAAAATAAAGTTTTGTTTTCTCAACCATGAGTGTCTATTGTGACAAATTTTGAATGAAGATAATTAATTTTTAAGGCAACAACACAAGAAAGTATAATATATTGGCCAAGTGCAGTGGCTCACTCACTCCTGTAATCCCAGCACTTTGGGAAGCCAAGGCAGGTGGATCACCTGAGGTCAGGCGTTCAAGACCAGCCTGGCCATCATAGTGAAACCCCGTCTCTACTAAAAATATAAAATTAGCCGAGCATGTTGGTGCACACCTGTAATCCCAGCTGCTCAGGAGGCTGAGACAGGAGAATCACCTGAACCTGGGAGGTGGAGGTTGCAATGAGCCGAGATTACACCATTGCACTCCAGCCTTGTCAAGAAAAGCAAAACTCCATCTCAAAAAATAAAATAAAGTAAAATAAAATAATTTTTAAAAATAAAGTGTAATATAATTATTTAATTTTCACAATAAAGCATAATAATTATGCAGGACAACAACATATTCTAATATAATTGGGTTATTTTGAAACTCATTAATCACTATAAACTGTGAGTCTGAAATGCCCTTAACACATATCATCATGAAACGTTGCAAAAACAGATTCTTCTGAAACTTTCTCTTGCATTGAAATTATGAAAAATAAAAACCAATAAGAGACTTTACTCACTACCATCAGTAGCAGGCAGTACTTAGGGCATTTAACAACACGTCTGGCACAGTGGCCAAAAGCTAGTTTGTAATGTTATCGAACAGAAATTGTGCCCCAGTTGCATCATCTAGTGAAAATTTCTTTCAAAAACATAAATGAGAAATAATTACATTCAGTGGTGTGGGGTTAGTGTCTCATAACAAGGTCTTGATACCAGTGGGTGGGAGCTAATTAAAAACATTTGCCAATTTCCACAGTATAAATACACTATGGCCAATTTCAAGCTATATACATGACATCACTATGGATTTAGGCAAGGATGAGCAGTAGCATTCTATTATATATCACCATCATATAGATACAACATATGCAAATAATCTCAAGACCATGAATACTAACAAAATTTAAAATAATGAAGACATCATGCATTTTGAGTATTTACTACCTTTAATTTTTAACTATCACTGTTTCACTACTGGCTTATATGATTCTTGAAGTTTTAACACTCAGTTCTCGTACATTGCTGCAAGCCAGATTCAGCACATCATTGCTTTTCTTTAATTATTAAAATTTACAAATACTTCGCAAGTTTGAATTTTTGAAAGGACTTATAAAACTCTACACAGAGTACTCACATAAAGCTTTTATATACAAGTATATGGCCGGGCGCGGTGGCTCAAGCCTGTAATCCCAGCACTTTGGGAGGCCGAGACGGGCAGATCACGAAGTCAGGAGATCGATACCATCCTGGCGAACACGGTGAAACCCCGTCTCTACTAAAAATACAAAAAACTAGCCGGGCGAGGTGGCGGGCGCCTGTGGTCCCAGCTATTCGGGAGGCTGAGGCAGGAGAATGGTGTAAACCCGGGAGGCGGAGCTTGCAGTGAGCTGTGATCCGACCACTGCACTCCAGTCTGGGCGACAGAGCGAGACTCTGTCTCAAAAAAATAAAAAAGAAAAGTATATGATAATTATACACTGTACACATGTATCAAAATAGCACATGTACTCCCAAAATATGTAGAAACTATTATATATCAATTAAAAATGTAAAAATAAACAAAGAATGCAAAGCAGCAAGAGAGAGAGTGTAGGCAAGTATTAGGGGAGCCAAGAGATATACAGGTGCAAATGCCCCATGGTCCCTACTCACACATACACACATTTTGTCTCCAGATTGAACCACCAAAATCAATGTGATGAATCTTAACTTCATGAACACTCAAGGCAGAAGTTCTCAGCAGGATCTTGGGTCTGTAAAACAAAATGGCCCAGAGGTTGCTAGGAGAGCTTCAGACTTTAAACCTCACTTAAATCTCACTGGACTTACTTTGGCCAAGAGTCAAAGCTAAGCAACTTTTTTCCCAAAGAAAAGTATTCCCAAAGAAAAGGATAGAGTTTTCCCAGTCCAGCTGTATATTAAGTCTATCCTATACAAAATCCAATAATGAAATTAACAAAAAATAATGTCTCCAATATATGTTACCCAAGATGATTTCAGGTTCATGCTTTTGAAATGTAGAAGACTGAGAAGAGATGAACAACTCTATTTTGACATACTAATAAAAACTGCCTATTAGATTTTCAAGAGGAAATTTTAGAGATATGCCACTGAAGGTTCAGGGGGATAGCAAAACAGTGTCTTCTAAAGCTACAATTAAAACACTTGGAAGTGGAAGCATAGAGTTGGCATGGAAAGCTGTTGAACAGGCATGTGTGGTGACTCATGCCTCTAATCCCAGCACTTTGTTGGGAGGCCGAGGTGGGTGGATCTCCTGAGGTCAGGAGTTCAAGACCAGCCTGGCCAACATGGTAAAATCCTGTCTCTACAAAAAATACAAAAAATTAGCCAGGCATGGTGGTGGGCACCTGTAATCCCAGCTACTCAGGAGGCTAAGGCATGAGAATTGCTTGAACCCAGGAGATGGAGATTGCAGTGAGCCAAGATCATACCACTGTACTCCAGCCTGGGCGACAAGAGTGAAACTCTGTCTAAAAAAAAAAAAAGAAAGTCATTGAACTGGATAAGATCACTTAGGGTATGAGTGTAAGTAGAGAAGAGGAGAGATATGAGCCTGAGCTCTGGGACAGTCCAACATCTAAAGTTGGGGAAGATGTGGAAGATCCAGCAGAAAACCTGAGAAGAAATTGCTAATGACATAGAAAGATTGCCATAAAAGATGTTTTGTTTTGTTTTGTTTTGTTTTGTTTCTGGAAGCCAGATAAACAAAGTGTTTCCATAAAAAAAAAAAAAAATCAACAATGCTAAATATTACTGATAGATTAATTAAAGGAAGAATTGAGAATTGAGCATTGGAGTTGCAACATGAAACTCATTGATGACCATGACTAATGCAGTTTTGGAGGAACATCTGAGTCAATATTTGGAGTGAGTTTGAAAGGGAATGAACGGAAAGGAAAAAAAGACAGCACTTTGAACTAGTTTCACAAAGAAATATAGCAGGCGAAGATGTAGGGTTAAAAAATAAGTATGTTTTTATCTGGAATATATTGCAGAGGTTACTGTGTCTATGGAAATGATCCAGTATAGAGGGTAAAATTGATGACATAAACAGAGATGGGCAACAGTTACGAAAATAAAATCTTTGAGAAGGTGAATACAGATGGGTTCTTAGCACAAGGGCAGAGTTTGGCCTTAGAGTGGTGTACAAACAGTTAATCCATTGTAACAAAAAGGAGGATAGAGAGCGATAACAGCTAATGTCTATCTTGCATTTGCTATGTGTTCTAACTACATTACTGTTAACTCCTTGAATACCCCCAAAACAACACCATAAAGCAGATATCATTCTTATCCCCATATCACATCAAAGAAACTGAGACATAGTGATTTCAAATAAATTGCCCAAAGTCACCCATCTTGTACATGGCAAAGCCAGCATTTGCACAAAGGCTGTTTAGCTCAAGTTCAGTTCCCTATACTGCCCTTTGAGAAGCAAGTAGATTTGTAGATTTTTATGGTAAGTGCCAGTAGAAACTCTCATCTTGTTCCTCTTGCTTTCTTGGTGAAATAATGAGCATGATCATCTGGTGAGTGTAAGGAGGAGAAAAGACAGTGTTGGAGTTAAGGGCAGGAGAGAAGTGAATGAGTTATTGAGGAGAATAAGAGGGCGTTTTGGTTACGGAAGTGCAAAAGGATTTTCAGAGAGCATTAAGGATCTAGCTGAGGTTTATGACTATGATTTTAAAGAGTAGTGAGCATGATGTGTGTTTTTCTCCAGCTAAAATCAACAACTATGGTACATGCACTAAAAAGTTGAAGACTTGGATTGAACCATGTTTGTGTTTTTGCTGAGCTAGATAGTGAATGGGGAGATAGGGGCAGGGGCAGTGAGTGTAGATGTCATGACTGATCACAGTATTTAAGTCATGACAAACGGCAAATGACAAGTTCAATGAGGAGAACATGAAGATATTTGCGGGTGTGCCAAAAAATAAAAATAAAAATTCTAGTCAATGGAGAAAAGCTTCTAGCAGGCTTTGAGCCATTAGACCAATATCTAAGACCAATTTTTTATTTTTTATTTTTTTTTTTATTTTTTATTTTTTTTTTGAGATGGAGTCTCGCTCTGTCCCCCAGGTTGGAGTGCAATGGCACGATCTCGGCTCACTGCAAGCTCCACCTCCAGGGTTCATGCCATTCTCTTGCCTCAGTCTCCCAAGCAGCTGGGACTACAGGCACCCGCCACCACACCCGGCTAATAATTTTTTGTATTTTTTTTAGTAGAGACGGGGTTTCACCGTGTTAGCCAGGATGGTCTTGATCTCCTGACCTCTGATCCACCCGCCTGGGCCTCACAAAGTGCTGAGATTACAGACATGAGCCACTGAACCCTGCCTCTAAGACCAAATTTTTAAAAATAAACTTAAAAACATTTTTAGATACTTGTTACCACTTTCTCTCTTCTTTTCTGATTTATTTTTCAGTGAAAGTATTCCTTGAATGCATTAATAGAAAAGTCTGTGTTGCATAACAAAATACTGCCTTATGAGTTAAAAAAGAGTTCTCATCCACTGATAAGTTGAAGGTGTTTCTACAGCAGACACAATCCTTGAACAAGGAAGTCACTTTCAAAAATTCCTTATTAAAGCCAAAACTAGTTGGTTAATTTGAGGCTTTGCATTGAGGGAACAACCTTGTCAACTTTGTGCTATCATATATGGCATTAATTTTGTTTAATCTTTTAAAAAATGCCATTTTAATTAGCACTACATTCACAAAAAGATCTTGGCTTATGTTTCATAGTTCACAAGACTATATCCGTATCTTGTATCACAAAGAGTTTCATATTTCAAACACATAAATTTTTATGTTTCTCAAGAACATATGGACATTTACTAATAGTTGTGGTCCCGCTAGTCAGTAATGGTATGCTCTTTGTCAAATTCTTGCTCAGTGGATTCCTTCAAAATGGACTTCAACTTCCCCTACTTAAAAACAGGAAGAAAGAATTAAATTAGACCAAGTTGTGTTTTGTTTTATTTTGTTTTGTTTTGTTCTGCTTAGCTGGGGGATGAGGGAAGCGTAAAATACCTCCTTAATCATTCATCTCTGGTTTCTTTTCCATACCACTTATGAGTAGTAAAAGCATTTTAAGAAAATCTTTTACTTTTTAATAAAATGGTGTCTAATTTTGTAATGCAAATAATGATACTTTTGTCAATTTAGCATTTTAATTTTCATGCATTGCGATTAGTGTCGTTGGTTTTATTTCTCAAGGCAGACCTCTAATTCTTTGCTTGTGTGAACTTCTCAATGTGCTGTTAACATCAGAAGGCCAGGATGGTGCAGTCTATTACTACCAGAAAGAAAGAAAAAAACACTTACTTTTAGCTGATCCATCACACATAGAGTTCATATGAATGTGAAGATTCTAAGTTCTTAAGACTGAAGTAAAGGCTGCTATTGCACCCCATAAAGAATCCACCTTTCACTGAATAATAACTGCTTTACCTTATATAATTTGCCCCACCTGCTCCTTACCTACACCAAGCCTGGAGATTGGCCACTCATGCTATCATATCCCTCCTTGTTCAACCAGAGAGCCTCAATCTCGAGAAATCTTCACTCTTCATTTCTTTCTCATGGACCCCTTAGTCTCACAACTTCTCTTCCTCCACCAATCTCCCACCCTCCTTCAAATCCCGGCCACCGTTTCCTTCCAATCACTTTCCTCTTTCTTCCATATTGGGGTTATTACTCATTCAGTTTCATTTGTTTTCCCTCTGGAAGAAGCAAGGGACAGACTGTGATTCAACTCATGATGTTGGGGATAAATTAAATGTTTGTAACATCTGACCTCTGAATTAACTATCCTCAAGACAAGGAAATCATTACACAGCCTGCAATACCTTTGGCTTCTTAGTAATATTAAAGTTTGTTCTACTTTGAGTTGCACTATAAAAGGACATCTTCTGTTATCCTACCAAGGTATATTCCTAGCCCAAGGAAAAGGGTGAATATGTGTTCATTTCTTACTAGGACAGCTGCAATAGCTTTCTAACCTGTCTGCCTGCATCTCATTCTGTGCTCTTCACCCCCACTCCAGCCAATTGTCTTCATCAAAGTTAAGTAATCTTTTCAAAGTATGTATTAGATTATCTCACTCCCTTTGCTCGAAAAACTCCTGGGCCTCCCATTGCAGTTAGAATGAAAATCCAAGGTCTTTACCATGGCTTACCAAGTGGTACTTGACTTGGTCCCCAGCTACCTCTTCCATCTTCTTTCCTACTGTCTCTCTTTTATCCACGGGGTTTCAATCACATTGGCCTTCTTTGTGCCCCACATATCTATCTCACTTTTCTCTCTCGCTCTGGATCTTATATTTGTTCCCTTTGGATATCTTTTCTTTCATATGGTTTCTATGTTTCGGCTTTTCATTCTTTTTTTTTTTTTTTTTTTTTTGAGATGGAGTCTCGCTCTGTCACCCGGGCTGGAGTGCAGTGGTGTGATCTCGGCTCACTGCAACCTCCACCTCCCAGGTTCAAGGGATTCTCCTGCCTCAGCCTCCCAAGTAGCTGGGACTACAGGCGCGTGCCACCACGCCCGGCTAATTTTTTATTTTTAGTAGAGACGGGGTTTCACCATCTTGGCCAGGCTGGTCTCAAACTCCTGACCTTGTGATTCACCTGCCTCGGCCTCCCAAAGTGCTGGGATTACAGGCTTGAGCCACCGCGCCCGGCTTGGCTTTTCATTCTTTAGGTACAGCTCAAATGGCTACCCCCTCAGAGATGTCATTCAGACTTCCCAATCTAAAGTATAGCTTATCTGCTCCATCATTTTCTATCACATTACTTTTTATTTCCTTTATAACATTTATCATAATGTAAAATTATCTTATTTATATGTTTAGTGCCTATCTTTATTCCCTAAATATGGTATCCTTGAAGGAAGACATTGTATCTATACCTGACATTTCCTGAAACACATTAGGGACTCAATAAATGTGTGTGGCTGGCCCGAAACAGAAGTGAGGAGAGAAAGAAACCATCTTGTTACAGTTGGTTATAGATTTGCTTGATGTCAATATGCATGTCATTTGAGCCATATTTTATAATAAAGAATAAAAGAGTAACTCTACAAACAACTGAAGAAAGGAGTATTTTTTTAGTTTATTTTAATGGCCTTTAAATTTTTGGTGACTTTTACATTTGGAAAATTACATAAGGTAAATTATTTGTAGAGATTACAAAGTTAGCCATCCATATGATTGCACTTTTACTATAAGGAGATGCCACACAGTTCTCCACCCTTGATGACCTCATATGATTTTGCTGCAAGCAAAAGCAAATGACAAAAGATGAATATGAAGAAAATGTTGTATAAATAATTGCCACTCAAAAGTCATTCTTTAATTCCTGACAAATTTTGGATCTAAACTCAATGAGGACAAATTTGTGTAAGGATAAATTTATCAACTTATCACAGATGATGGAGAGTGACTTTAAGCAAATCGTTTCTCTTCTCTGGTCTTCCGTTTCTTGATCTGTAAATTGAAAGGCTCAGTCTAGTTGAACCTCTGATACTCCTTCTTCACTGCAAGATTGCATGATTTTATGAGGTACATGAATCATTTCACATATAAATAAAAAATTAATTTACACTGTCACACATATTCCAGTTTAACAAAATGAAATTATAATTGATATAATTAAAAAGTAACTCATTTGATAAATTCCCTATATATGTTCTCATACTTTCAAAATTGATATTTTATTTTCTTTTGATTCTGGAAAACAAATTAAGGTCAATTCTGAATATAATGGTAAAATGAATCACAACTCAGTTATGAAGAAAAATTATATATTAGCCTTCTTTATTTTCTTCTCTCTCTCTCTCTCTCTTTTTTTTTTTTTTTTTTTTTCTTTTGAGACAGGGTCTCACTCTGTTGCCCAGGCTGGAGTGCAGTGGTGGCGCAATCACAAATCATCACAGCCTCGACCTGTTGGGCTCAAGCAATCCTCCCACCTCAGCTTCCTGAATAGCTGGGACTACAGGTGCATGCCACCGTGCCTACCTAATTTTTGTATTTTTTTTGAACACAGATTTAGTCATGTTTCCCAGGCTGCCCTCAAACTACTGGGCTCAAGCAATCCGCCTATCTTGGCCTCCCAAAGTGCTAGGATCATAGGCATAAGGCACTACACCCAGCGTCTTCCTATCTCTTACATTAATTTAAAAGATTAATAAATACAAGGACAGTGTTTTAGATATAACAAAATATTAACAAAAACATTTATATTTTTATGTATAATAAAACAATTAGTTTACCAACAATCAAAATAAAAATATCCCAAAGCCACAGATAAGGATAGCCTGCAGTTGTCTTTATGTTCCTTTGTATAATTCCTTTTCTTTCAGAGTCTAGTCTTGGATATAATCCAATTGTGATAAGAAGTCACTCGAGTATAGACACCTGGCTTATTCTTTTTACCACATCCATCACCCCAGCTTACTATTCCAACAAGATGCCAGATATTTCTGGAATCAGGGTAAGCTAGTGGTCCACCAGAATCATTCTAGAAGAAGAAAAGAAAAAAATGTTTCTTGTCTTAACAAAAAATTTCCTTTTACCTCTCCTGTGGAGTTGTCAATACCTCCTGAGCACTGAAACGAATTCACTCTCTTTGGGCTTAGAACTCTGAAACCCTTAGGATTTTTTTTTAAACACAAGACAGCTACAAACCAGAGTATATGGCCTAAAACTGCCAAATGTTGACTTGAGCAAATCAGAGTTTGACTTATATAATGAGTGCAGCTTGAATATGGAGAAGGTGACTTAGCTGCTTGCACTGAGCTTAAGTCTCTATGATGAAGCCTCTGAGGAACGAGTAGCATAGGCACATGCCCAGACTCCTGATGCATCTCTGGATAAAGAGAAGACAACATTCTAGGCCTGCAGGTTGCCCAGAAAGTAGGACAAAATTCATCTTGCAAACATCTTCTAAGTATTATTCTTTGTATGAATTCCTAGATTGGAAACTTCACGAGGGCAGGAGTGTGTTCACCTCCACATCCATAGCATGTAGGCTAGTGTCTGGTACATAAATGGGATTAACATACTAGTAGATTTTAGTGTATTGAAATACAAAGCTACTATGTCAATATCATTAACACACACACACAAAAATTCATGTGGATAAAAACTTCCATTTGATTAACTGTTTGGGAGAAAACAATTGGTTAATGTAACTAGACATACCTGACATGCATCAGCTTCTCCTGACATAAATCCAGCACATAACATTGTATCAGTCACAAAGCCAGAGTATGCATATGGGGCATTGCAAATTTTGTTGTCAATAATCTTCAAAAAGGCTTCTTGAAGTATCACTGGAAATGAACCTAAAAGCAATAAGTACTGCATATTATGCAGATCTTAGACTTTGCTGGGACAAAGACTATCTACAGCATAAAGCAGATTCTCTTGGTCACCAAGAGTCAGGCCAGTCCCAGGTTAGATTAGTCTCTTTCAGGTGTTTGTAAATGTTGGCTGCCTAACATAATTTCAATTTTTCCAATTCCTATTCCTAGAGATATTTTAGGAAGTGAAGACAATTTGACATCATGCTTTTTGTCCTACCACTTGGTTTTCTTTTCAGTATATTTACTGATTGATTAATGGCATGAGGGGATGATTGATTGATTAAATAGTTATTCCCATGCAGCTATTATGATTTTATAAAAAAACTTACCATTCATGTTAAGTGTTCCCCATCCTGTAATAACAACACTGTCATTTTCTGAGAGCTTCATTTTGGCTTCAGGAAGACAAATCCTGCGAACGTACTTCGTAAAAGAAACTTCTTCAGCAAGCTGCACAAGGGCAATATCATCATGAAGCCCAGGACTGCTATAATTTTCATGAAAAATAATGTTTTGGACTTTCCGTGTCATATATGGTTTATTTACTACAATTCCAAAGTTGACGGTCCAATCTTTTGAATTATTTTTCCTAGAGGACACAATGTAATTAGAATTCACTCAGTTTCTGGGTCACAACAGTGTTCGTAGTGGTGATTATCTCACAAATTTAAGGCATGAGGTTTCCAAACAACACTATAACCCACAGAAATTCTATTTGGAAAAATATCTTTGACATGGAGCTGTTGTAAATGTTGCAGTCACATAAAAATAGTGCGGAGGACTCTGACTTGTCAGCTTTCTGCAGATCCTTTCAAGTAGAGTCACTGATGTTTTCCCCTGCTTCTTCAGTTCCATCCAGTTTCTGAACATTTAATTTGGTCAGGAATCACATGAGCATCCTCAATCCCATAAGTGGATGGGGTCCACAATTAGTCTTATTGCCACATACCCTCGGTTTCAATAGCTACTTTTTTGACTCTCACCCTTCTACCACCCTCAAGTAGGCCCTAATGTCTATTGTTGCCTTCCTTGTATCCATATGTACTCAATGTTTAGCTCTCACTTATGAGGGAGAACTGTGGTATTTAATTTTCTGTTCCAGCATTAATTCATTTAGTTAGGATAATAGCCTGCAACTGCATCCATGTTCCTGCAAAGTCCATGATTTTATTCTTTTTTTATGGCTGCATAGTATTCCATGGTGTATATTACCCATATTTTCTTTATCCAGTTCACCATTGCTGGACATCTAGGTTGAATTAATGTTTTTACTATTGTAAATACAGCTGTGGTGTACATACAAGTGCATATGTCTTTTTCGTAGAACAATTTATCTTCCTTTGGATATACTCAATTTTTGGGTCCAGGTTAAATTTTACATCAGATGGATATGCTGTCTTTCTTCTTCAAATTTCCATAATACTTACTATCTTTGTAATACATGTCATGTTTACAACA
The DNA here is from genome assembly GCF_047675955.1 of Chlorocebus sabaeus. Taxonomy (NCBI): domain Eukaryota; kingdom Metazoa; phylum Chordata; class Mammalia; order Primates; family Cercopithecidae; genus Chlorocebus; species Chlorocebus sabaeus. The sequence goes on along the minus strand of NC_132910.1, from coordinate 1,148,015 downwards.
CTATGCAGCCTTGTACTTTTAACATATGACATTTAAATTTTTCAACTAGATTATAAATTTCTGGATGGCAAGACAAGGAAGCACCTAGTAACTAGAGTCAGACATACTTGAATTCACATTCAATTTCTATTATTTAAGAGCTAGTCTGGGCACGGCGGCTCATGCCTATAATCCCAGCAATTTGGGAGGCTGAGGCAGGCGGGTCACCCGAGGTCAGGAGTTCAAGACCAGTCTGACTAAAACAAAAAACAAAAACAAAAACAAAACAAAACAAAAAAGACCAGTCCGACTAACATGGTAAAACCCAATCTCTACTAAAAATACAAGAATTAGCTGCACACAGTGGCACGTGCCTGTAATCCCAGCTACTCGGGAGGCTGAGGCAGGAGAATCATTTGAACCCAGGAGGGAGAGGTTGCAGTGAGCTGAGATCGCGCCATTGCACTCCAGACTGGGCAACAGAGTGAGACTACATCTCAAAAAACAAACAAACAAGCAAACAAAAGAGCTGAGTGATCTTAGCCAAGATTTGTCACCTTTCCTGAGTGAGCCTTGGTTTCCTCGTCTTCAAATAGTTTAAACTATACCTTCCATACAGAATTGAATGTTGTGATTAAATGAAATGATGTTAAGTAAAGCACTTAATGTCAGGCCAAGGTACCTATTTGGAAAATGTTAATACTTCCATTCGCTTTTCTCTCCTTTCCCTAATTTAAACGCTTTTCCTGCTCTTTAATTATGCAGGTGATCGTAAATGTTCTATATGATTGTAAATTTCATATGGTCTTGGTGAACCTTGACACAGTAAGTTAACCCCGACATACTATCCAAAATAGTTTTGCACCCAGCATCTTTCATTTAGTCAAATGTTCAAACTTACTTAGCAAAGCAGTGAGCTGCAGATAATAGCCACCTGCTGCTGATCAGAGAGGCTCCACAGTAGTGATGGCCTTTCCATTGCATGCTGGCCTGCCATGGCCATGCCCCCAATAGGGCATTTTTTCCATTCACAATTCTGTTGTCAGTTATGATACTGTTGGCTAGTTGTCTCCCACAACCTAGAGAAAGAATTAATTTACACAAGAGCAGGTATCTTTGATTATGCATTATAAAAAATATATCATTAAAAATTACTTGAAACCCTTCAGTGATTATTCAACATCTTCTAATTGATGATGTTTCTTTCCTACAAGATATTCCTGTGTTGGTTCTGTATTCTATCTTGGTTTGAGTGGTTCTTACTTATCCTCTTTTCCAGTCTCAAACATCTTTCAACCACTATCTTTTGTTGTGTCTATGTGTTACAACTCTTGTCTCTAAGCAGATTCTTGAAGGTGGAGACTTTGCCTCATTGGTGTCTACATCTTGCATAGTATATGCACTGCTGTCTGTAAGACACCATGTGAACAAAATATACTCCATAAATATCCATGGAGTGAATGACTGCATGAATGTATCTTGTGGACAACATGATACTCTAAAGAGAATGTATTTAAAATATGTAACCGGACAGTGATGTGCTCCCATTAAGCCCAGCTAATTGGGAGGCTGAGACAGGAGGATTACTTGAGCCCAAGAGTTCCAGGCTGTAGTCCACTATAATTGCACCTGTGAATTGCACTACAGCCCACACAACATAGCAACATCACCTCTAAAGCAAAAAATAATAATAATGTTTAAGATGCAGAACTGTTTTTATCTTTAATAAATGTATTTTATATAGCCAGGTTTTATATTTTCTTCTTATCCTAAATTGTCATTTCCTTCAGTCTTTCTCATTTTAACATATTTAAATATGATACTTTTCACTCACAATTTTATTATTTGGAATCAATTCTTATTTAACTTTTTATATATGTTTAAATAAATGTTAAAATTAATAGACTAGTGTTTTTCAAAGAGAAATTCTAAGTCAATATCTAGTATATCCAGTAATTCGGCAAGTGTGTTATGGGATTTCCACATGATATATTTCAAATATTTTTAATAGAAAAATAATGAGAAAATACCTGTGAGTTCATCAAATTTATAATAAAAAGGTCCTTAACTTACAGTTGTTGGTAAGCATTTCAGAAGCAGCCTTGCTGATTTCTGAAAGTGAAAAACAAAACAAAATATAAAATTGACCAAATACCACCAAGCAATTGACTTCAACCTAAGAACATAAATGCTAACTTTCCTAACCCAATATTGTCCAACATTTAACTATGTGGAGTAGTTCAGGTATTTTCAGCCCCTCTGACTCTTATTTGTTATATTACAGCCTTCTCTCCATATCTCTGCTAGGTAGCCTAGGAAAAGAGAAAAAGGAATAAAAAACAAAAATCAGTTTTATGATTATCAAAGTAAAATATTCAGTGCTGTAAGAAGCTGGCACCCTTACAAATATTTTTAAGAGATCATGGCAGGGATTTCTTCCCCATGATAATTCTCTTTACTCTGAAATGCTGAGAATTATACATATTTTAAGGAAAAATGTCCCAATTAAAATTATACTTCATTGGGCCTATCCTGCTTTCTAGGGAAATCTCCTTACTAAGAATGAACCATGAAATTTTGATAACTTAAATTTAAATCTTTGTTCTATTGGTAAAAGACTTCAGAGAGAAGGAGAAGAGGAGGAAACTAAAGAAACACCAGAAAATGCTGACTATACTCTATGGGACACAGAAAGAGAGTAAACAATGTATCCCTCTTTCCCAAAAGCTACTCACAGAAAAATTTTATTGCTCTTTTTGAAAAGTTATACCTCAGGTTCACTTCTTACTAGTGGTTCACTGGTAACGGGATCTTTATTGTGTGGCAAAGGAGCAGTAACTGGCAGATGTTGCTGGCCTTTCAAGTCCTCAAGGACGCTAGGATTAATAGTCTGGCTGCAAGAACCATGAAACTGGACTCTGAAACCACATGCTTATCACCTAGCTGGCCTTTTAGCAATCCAGGTGACAGTTTCAAGACCTTTGCAGAACCTTCACGATCTTTACAAACTTCACTTTCTGTAAGGAGGCAAAATCTTATCATTTTCTTCCCTTGTTTTCTAGGGAATTTTCCAGACAATTTTCTTTCTTTAAAAGTGGTATTACTCCAGTTTTCTCACAAGAATCGGTAAGAACTCGCATCCCCAACATTGTTCTTACTCCTGCAGTCTCCTTACTGAAAGACCAAGAAAGCCCTAAATCTGCTTTCTGTCATGAGATCCTGACAAAAGTAGGGAGAAGAAAAGAAAAATACTTTGCCTGGGCTCCATGGCTCACGCTGTAATCCCAGCACTCTGGGAGGCCCAGGCGAGCAGATCACAAGGTCAAGAGATTGAGACCAGCCTGACTAACATGATAAAACCCCCTCTCTACCAAAAATACAAAAAAATTAGCCAGGCATGGTGGCAGACGCTTGTAGTACCAGACTGAGGCGGAGAATTGCTTGAACCTGGGAGACAGAGGTTGCAGTGAGCCGAGATCGTGCCATTGCACTCCAGCCTGGGCAACAGAGCAAGACTCCATCTCAAAAAAAAAAAAAAAGATACTTCAATTAGAACCCTTCACCCCCTTTCCCATGCATAATAGCCAAACCCTTCCAAACTTACATCCATGCTTGCAATGTAACCCTCATTCCTATCATTCTTGAGACAATGATTCCTTGGCACTACCCTTTCCACTACCAAGTCATTGCTAGGGGTGACGGAGTTAGGTACGCATATTTTTTTCCCAAATTACTAAAACTCTTAGTTCACTTTTTAGTACTTTTTAAAAAAAATCCAGAAAAAAACCTATGTAATAGAAAATAATGGAAATAAGTCAAATACCCTTGAGTTTAATGGAAGCGGGAACTGCGTTCCAGGATGCCATGTTGTTTTTCAACATCTGATGTAATATAGCCTTGATTTTAGTCCTCATGCTAACTCTCTCTGCTGGAAGAAACTTGAATTTCAGCTGTAACTGTACATTTGAACCATTGGCATTAGGCCTAGAAACAACAGAAATTTTTTAATGTACTGTTTCTTGATCTTTTAGAGGTTTTGTGAACTCATTAAATTTCACACATTTTAATTATCACATTTTTTTACATATATTAAAGAAAAATATATAGATACTATCTAAACATGTATAAAATGCAAAGATACCTAAAAAATCTTCCAGTATGTCTAGTTCAGACATACTATTCAAGGAAGAAAATATAGACCACAAACTAAAATCAGAATATTTCAAACACATACAGGAAATGGAATACTGGCCAAGAAATGATTGGAATGAAGTCTTATTATAATACAATAAAAACCAGTGCTCTCATACAGAATTTCTCTAATAACTTCATTTTAGAGAAAGAGATCAATGAGAAAGTAAAGGTAGGGCAGGGAAGCATTCAAAACACAATTTCCAGCATGTGTTTAGAAGCCAGTGCTAAACTTCTTGCCATGGTTTTTTTTATACATAACCAGTCTGCCCCCAACAGATCTATGCAATGAGAAAGCTCAGAAAGAGAATTCTAAAGCATGAAGAACATCTTGATTATATATTCAGTAAACTATTTTTATTAATCAGGAAAAGAGATTAATTCATCTTGGAAGACTTTCAAACCAAACCATATCAATCAGAATTTTTGAAAATATCCAAAATTTCACTTTCAAATAATCATGATCAATTATAGGGTCTTTGAAGGTTTTTGTTTGTCTGTAGGTAAGTAGGTTGGTTAGGTCAGCTGGATTTTTTGTTTGTTTTGTTTTGAGAGTTCAGAATTCCCCAGAATAGATATTAACAATTACCAATTACAAGTGAGCTCTACCCTCATTACTCTTCCTCCATACACCATACCTTCCTCCCTGCATCCCTTCCTACCACCACTATCTTCAGGCATCCTTCACAGGTATGTCTATACAGATGTTATCTTAAAATATTGTCTTTGCTCCACAGTCATTGCAAGAATGAAAATTATTAAGGAAACTAAATAGGATGTTTTTAGGGAAGGTATGGGCTAAAAACAAACCAGTTGAATTATTTGTTTTCCATGGAGTTATAATTATCTTTCATCATAACAGTCAGTTAGGACTGACCACCACCAATAACCTTGTAATTCTTTTGCAGGTAAGAAGATTAAAGATTTGTATATAACGACTCTTGCCTAGAACAGAAATTTGCTAGATACAGTGATACTTTCATTCATGGAGAACTTGATTTTTCCTTTTCTTTTTCTTTTTTCTGTTTCCTTTGTTCCTTCCTTTCTTTCTGTTCCTTTGTTTCTGTTTTTCTTTATGTGTGTTTTTTGGTGTTATTGTTATCTAAAATCAAGGTTGTATGATATATCACCTACTTTCCTTTCATAAAATCTTGAATGAACTTGTACTTACAGAAGTTTGATGACCTCAGATTTGATATATTCCTTACATATACTGGAATTTTGAAATGCATTTAACATCTGACAAGAGAAAAAAGAGTCACCATATATATTTCAATCAAATTTATAATAAAATTAACTTTAAAAATCTCTGATTTACCTTAGTCTCAATATCTTTGCTTAGATTTGTGCTGGCTTGTGAAGCTGCGTTTTCACAATTGTCATTGTATGTGACTCCAGAAATATGAAAATCACCTTGATAATAGTAAATCTTCTCTGCAAAATTGAGAAAAAAAAAATACCTCAATGAATTTTAAAGTGGAAAGTGACTTTAAAGCAATTTATACCTCTGCCTCAACATTCAACCCAGCTTTAGAAATAATCCATTTATACCTCTACCTCAACATTTATACCTCTGCCTTAACCATTTATACCTCTGCCTTAACCATTTATACCTCTGCCTCAACATTCAACCCAAGTTTAGAAATAATCCAAGGGAGGGAGAAAAATAAAAGGAGAGGAGTGAACAATAGTTTATTCCAGAAATGGCAACTCCGTATCGTTCATTCAATGACCCCCCCTTTCCCTTTATGTGATAATAGACATTACTGTCCTGCCAAGTCCAGATATACCCTCAGCACCCTTCTCAAAACAGCAATGCCCGCAATCACTAACAATCCACCTGAGTATGCACTAGAGATAAAACATCTTTTACATGTGTAGTCTAAACTCAGCCTAGCAATTACCCAATTAATCTTTCTAAGCAATTTTAATACAGGAAACATACAAGCATCAGTCATCCTTCACTTTCTGGATGATATACACTGTCTTGCACCCTTTTGCATGCCCTTTGCCTGCTGGCCTGGTTTCTATTCCTTGATGTTATTCCTGGAGGACTCCATGGTGCCATTATTATATTATTATTATTATTATTATTGTTATTATTATTATTATACTTTAAGTTCTGGGATACATGTGCAGAACGTGCAGATTTGTCACATAGGTTTACACGTGCCATGGTGGTTTGCTACACCCATCAACCTGTCACCTACATTAGGTATTTATCCTAATGCTATCCCTCCCCTAGACCCCTACCTCCCGACAGGCCCCAGTGTCTGATGTTCCCCTCCCTGTGTCCATGTGTTTTCATTGTTCAATTCCCACTTATGAGTGAGAACATGCGGTGTTTGATTTTCTGTTCCTGTGTTAGTTTGCTGAGAATGATGGTTTCCAGCTTCATCCATGTCCCTGCAAAGGATATGGACTCATCCTTTTTGTAGCTGACTAGTACTCCATGGTGTATACGTGCCATATTTTCTTTATCCAGTCTATCATTGATGGATATTTGGGTTGGTTCCAAGTCTTTGCTATTGTGAACAGTGCTGCAATAAACATAAAGGTGCATGTATCTTTATAGGAGGATGATTTATAATCCTTTGGGTATATACCCAGTAATGGGATTGCTGGGTCAAATAGTATTTCTGGTTCTAGATCCTTGAGGAATCACCTCACTGTCTTCCACAATGGTTGAACTAATTTACTCTCCCACCAACAGTGTAAAAGCATGGTGCCCTTTTATTTCTCTACAGCATATGATAGATGGTGCTTGCTGTGTGTCACAAGGTCTCATATCTCCATCTTTTCCTTTCCCCAAATATAAACTGCTTCACCTGGTACATTAGGTCACCACAATTTAAAACAGGACAAATCTTTTAAAAATAGGAACTGCCCAGATGCGGTGGATTATACCTATAGTCCTAGCACTTTTTGAAGTCGAGGTGGGAGGATTGCTTGAGTCCAGGAGTTCAAGACCAGCCTGGGCAACATAGTGAGACCCTGTCTCTACAAAACATTTTAAAAATTTACCGGGCATGGTGGCACACGCCTGCAGTCATGCTACTGAGGAGGCTGAAGTGGGAGAATTGCTTGAGCCCAGGAGTTCAAGGCTACAGTGAGCTGTGATTGCACCACTGCACTCCAGACTTGGTGACAGAGTGAGACCCCCATCTCAAAAAAAACAGGAACTAATATGAAACAATACCCTGTTTTGTTTAAGTAATTAGCCATTCCTGTATTTTGAGAGCACTTGTGCTTTTGATCCACCTTTACCATACACCATGTAGTCGCTAAGTGACTGAAAAGTATGATCTCCTGAGCTGAAATAATCTGTTACCCTATAAGTTAGAAATAACTTTAAAATAAAATAAAATAAAAACTGGTTTCCTATATTTCCATAGATTCCTATATTTTTCCTTATGGTAACCAGTACATACAAAAGCCCCAATGCCAAAGTCTGTCTGAGAAGTTTCCTGAAAAGACAAATGCATATGAAGCTAGAGGAGTTAGTTCCAGCCCCATCACAAATCAGCTGTGCTGTCTTGGTGTATTTAACCCGCTGGGATTTTCTTTATTAATCACAAAAAATAAATTGCAGCCTGGTGTGGTGGCTCACGACTGTAATCCCAGAACTTTGGAAGCGGAGGCGGAAGGATTACTTGAGGTCAGGAGTTCAAGACCAGCCTAGCCAATATGGTGAAACCCCATCTCTACTAAAAAAAAAAAGAAAGAAAAAAAAAAGAAAAATTAACTGGGAGTGTTGGTGCATGCCTGTAGTCCCAGCTACTTGGGAGGATGAGGCAGGAGAATTGCTTGAATCTGGGAGGTAGAGGTTGCAGTTAGCTGAAATCGTGCCACTGCATTCCAGCCATGGCAATAGAGTGAGACCCCATCTCCGAAAAACAAAAAAAACAAAAACAAACAAAAACTAAACTGCAATAAACTCTAAGACCCTCTTCTTTCTACTATTTTATCATTTTCATCTGTGAAGTTTGTCACCAAATGAACTAAAGTAAATAATTAGAATCTGCTAACTCTGTGTTAGACCCAGAATGCTGAACCAGGGTATTTACAAGTAGTTAGCTTAATTTGTCAAAAGTCTCATACATCATGCCCAGATTCCAAGAAACCATTATGTTTAGATTTCTGATTCCAGTTATGATTTTACTGGAGAATTCTATCAGTTCAAGGTGCCATTTTACAATTAATTTTCACTTGATTATTATTATGGATTGAATTGTATCCTCTCCAAAATTCGTATGTTGAAGCCCTGAACACCAATGTAACTGTATTTGGAGACATGATCTTTAAGGGGGAATTATGGTTAAACGACGTCATAAGGTTGAGACATGAATCCAATAGGACTAGTCTCCTTATAAGAAAAGAGAGACCACATCTCTCACGCGCACATGCTCTCTCTCTCTCTCTCTCTTTCACTCACTTCATGCCATCTCCCAAAATACACACAGAGGAAAGGCCACAGGAAGGCACAGTAAGAATCCAGCTATTTGCAAGCCAGAAAAGAGGTCTCCTCGGAAACCACCCAGCACATTGGTCTTAAAAGTCCAGTCTCCAGGATTGTGAAAAAATGTCTGTTGTTTAACCTAGCCAGTCTGTGGGTTTTGATATGGCAGCTTGAGCTAATATAATTATTTAGATAAACTGAATGGAAGTCTATTCCATATTCTATACTGTGGTCAGTGATTTTCAGTTTTACAGACATAGAAACAGTAATCTTTACATGGTAAACTGCCCTCCATTTCAAAGTTTATAAAGTCTTTTTTCTTAAGATAGACATTATTTTATTACCTCTCTAAAACACTGTTTTATACTAATAGATTGTAACACCACCTATATATCATAATCACTACAGACTTTCCAAAAGGCATGCATGGGTAGGTCCTGCCCTGGTCCAGCTGAATCAGCTAACCTAAGGGTAGGCCCTAGGGAATAAACACTACTTCAAAAGCACTCGACAGCTGATTCTGAGAAGAAGGCAGGGTTTGGAACTATTAGATAAACTATCTGAAGAATTATGAAATTGGTTATACATGTGTATATAATCTTTTGGAAATAACATTGTTAAGTAAAATAGTTGAGAAAGAGATGAACCAAAGTCATTCTAGAATAATGATCTTCGTGAAATACTTATTTCTGGGCTAATCAAAAAAGTGGAAACTCAAAAGTTTAAAACAAATTGAGAAATAATAGATGTATTTAGACAGGGAAACTAATTTCATACTACTTAAATGAGGGATTACAATAGCTGCCAGTCAGCTAATTTCATACCACTTAAATGAAAGATTACAATATCTGTTACCCAGCTTAAGTTGTTCTCAATATTAACAAATATTATATTCGTTCCTAAGCCAGAGTCCTAGAGCAAAAACCCATCTTTCAAACTGACTTCAAACAACTTTTACCACAGAGTTTGTATCCATTTTTACTTTACAAGGAGTGCAGCTCAAGTAATTCGACTTTAAGCAATTTAAGCTACTCTAGCCTTATATCTGAAATAGTAGGTGGTTGACCATGTAGAGGCATTCAAGGGTGAATTCTCATCCCATGCACCTCCTGCTCCAGCCAGGGTGCTGTAGTTCCCCTTTGCACCACTCCTTGTCATTAAGACACTGCTTCCCCAGGAAAGGGGACCTGTTAAGATGCAAAGTGTATATTGAAAAACTGGATTTATTCACAAGAGCTTGATTTTGAAAACTCAGAGCGCTGTCCTTAAGGAAATTTTGTGAAGAATGTTATTTTTTAATGAGTAGAGGGAAAGAGAGGACAGAAAGATACAGATTATGAAAATTTCATGGATAGATATGGCAGACAGGAGATTGAGCACCCATTATTCTTCTGAAAGACAAGTCATAAGAGGACTGCGGAGAAACAAAGGAAAAGAAGCCAGCTTGAAAGAAAAAATGTCATTTTTGCTAAGTCAGCCAAAATTTGTCGACATTGCATTATTGTATAGGGTTACATATTTCAGAGATATAAAACTCAGAAAAATCATGATAAAGTAGTATAATTACTTAAACTATTAAGTATATTAATATTAAGCTTTTAAGCAAGCTATGTTACTTAAAAGCTTGTGATATCAAGCGAGTCACTTTACTTTTCTGAGCCCCAGTGTACTGTATGTGAAAATAAGGATAGCAGTAAAATCTGTCATCCCTAGCTCACAGGATTATTGGGAAGATAAAGTGGAACAATGGATGTCAAGTTTATTTTCAAACATTAAATAACTACGCAAGTTTAAGGACTTATTTTTCAGAAAGGTAAAAATAAATTGGAAACTAAGCTTTGTGAGTATACTGTTAACAAAAGTTTTAAAACTAAAACCATGTTTGTGCAAACATTTAGCCATTCAACCATGCTTGACTATCTACTATTAAAAGAGTTATTTGTAGATTTGTAGATTTTTCATTGCTACTTATTCATCATATCTTAATAACCAATAGCAGAATTGAGCCAAGAAGAGAAGGAATCTCTAAAGTGTGAGATGTATTTACTACAGGATGTAACAATTCAACTACAAGCCTACTATAAGCTCCTTTAATGACAATGAATATTGACATCAAAGCATTGAACATTTGTCTTGCTCATACCCCCACAGTTGGTGACATAACTTACAAAGAGGCCTCTGATTCAAAAAATTTTATAAACTCCTATGTTATAATAAACTGTGTTGAAATAAAATAGTAAGTAAATAAGAAAACTCCCAAGAAGAAATTTAATGTTCATGTTTTGTTTTTTCAATTTTTAAAACTAAAAGATTTATAGCAAGGATGAAAATTGAAAAAATCTATACTGACCAACTGCCAGAAAATGAACAAGAAGACCAATAGTTACTCCCAAGAGTGCTGCCACTCCAAGAAAAGTAAAGATCGTAGTCCACAGTGGCCAAGATCTTTGGGAAGATATGCCGTGCCTATGAAAGAGGGAAAAATTGGTTTAAATCAGATAATAACAATCAAAATCTACCTGCCTCTCCTTCAACTCATAGTGCATGAATTGTAATTTATACATTAGTCCTTTATGCTACTTGAAAACCTAGAAACCTCAAATGCCTCAAAGAGGATAGACCATAATGCTCATTCACTTAACAAATCATTATTGAGCCCAGGTTAGCTACTGGAAATATATCAATAAGCAAAATAGACATGATTTCTGTACTTTTGTTGCCAAAGAGAAATTGCCTTGCTTTTTTAAAAAACTGAAGCAGGTTACAAAACATTAGTTGTAGTCTGATTGTATTTTTGTAAACTACAGCCATATCATGCACAGGGACATATAAACACTTATAGACACAATTAAATACATAATATAACAAGTTTTAATTATAGGTTTGATAAACGTGGATGGAAACACCATGATGTCAGCTGCAGTAATCTCTATGTAATAAAATTATAGATTTTTTGTTTACTTTTAACTTAACATTTTCTAATTTTTCTTTTTTTAATTTTCTTTCTTTTTTTTTTTTTTCTTTTTTGAGACAGAGCCTCACTCTGTCACCCAGGCTGGAGTGCAGTAGTACAATCTCAGCTCACTGCAACCTCTGCCCCACTGGGTTCAAGTGATCCTTCCACCTCAGCCTCCTGAGTATCTGGAACCACAGGGGTGCACCACCCTACCCAGCTATTTTTTTGTATCTTTTTAATAGAGTCGGTGGTCTCACCATGTTGCCCAGGCTAGTCTCAAACTGCTGAGCTCAAGCGATCTGCCCATCTTGGCCTCCCAAAGTGTTGGAATTACAAGCATGAGCCACCACCCCTGGCCTATTTTCTATAATGTTTCTCCAACAAATGTAAATTATTTGCATAATATAAATTAATAGATCAATTAGTTGTTTTATCATCAAAGCCAATCAATTAGATGAAAGAGAATTAGAAAATATGGTGGTTCGGCATCATACAGATAAAGCAGTGTATGGTTACACTTACATTGTATGGCCACACTAAGCTTAATCTACATGAAGTTTGAACACTAGTTATTTTTCATATCTTGAGAGATTATGTTATATAATTGTCCATTGGAGGAAGGGCTGTAACATAAACATTCATGATTTCAAATTCAAAACATCCTCAGCTGCTTCTTCAATCTCTATTCTGTATCATTCTAAATAAACCTTGCAAAACAGAAGAGTTTGTAATCAGGGAGCATATTTGGTGAATTATATATTTCCTGTGAATATGTGAACCTTTTCATTCTTATCCCATCCAGGACCAACTGACTTTTAGGTAGATACATCTTTGTTTCTGTTTTTTTAGCATTACCTTATACAACTGTGCAACTCCACCTAAACTTGTTTCCTCTTCACTCTGTTCTACATTCTTAATCCTACCTCTTCCTCATACCTCTTTGTCTCTTTTGATGACTTGTTAATTAGTGTTTCGCAGAACCAACATTGTCAAAGCTCTTCAAAGAAACTCCTTCTTTCAGACACATTTCATGTAGTTTTTCATACCAGAATTCTGTTATTTAATATCAGCCTCAGATAAAAAAGCCTACTCAGGCATAGCATTTTTAATACAGTATGTATAACTTTATTAATATTTGATAACATGTTTCTTTTAATGACTATAAAAGTGCACTGTGACAGTAAGGTCTTAAGTTTGTTTTGGATGAGCTAGTTATAACAGTCTGGTAGCTCAGGCTTTCTGAGACATGCATATTAGTCTAAGAGACTAAACATTAGGTAGCCTAAAAAATTATTCTAAGTTCTGAAATGGTTTCAGAATAATCACTGCTTTACCCAGCTTAAAAGAGATTTTTCTCTAAAAACCCGTTTTGGATGCTCTGAAAATTTCTGAAGAGTACATATTATTGACTATAGTTCTGATATGACTTTTTCCCCCTCCCAAGGCTTTCTCTTGTCAAAAATAATTTAAAATATTATTTTATATCTCAAAGAATACAGTAAGTTTGTAATTAACCCTTCTTCTAATAAATGTAGCCTCTAGAAATTTATTATTACTTTTGAATAATAACTGCAGTTTTAAAAATTATGTTCTAAATATAGAAAAATGTCCATTTATGAAATAATTTACTCTAATTTACCAAATTAATTTTTGGCAACAGTTTTTTCTAAAGGTAGGCATTTGCATTACAAGATGAATCCCTCATTTAACAAAGAAAATACATTAAAAATTAATCTTCAATGAATGTACCCAACTTCATGTACTTAACTAAACTATGATTGCCTCACTTTTAGAATGAATCTACTTCAAATAAGAGTTCATTGCTGGCTGCACACAGTGACTCATGCCTGTAATCTCAGCACTTTGGGAGGCTGAGGCAGGAAGATCACTTGAGGTCAGGGGTTTGAGACTAGCCTGGCCAACATGGTGAAACTCAATTTCTACCAAAAAATACAAAAATCGGCTGGATGTGGTGGGCGAGCACCTGTAACCCCAGCTACTTGGGAGGCTGAGGCATGAGAATCGCTTGAACCCAGCTCCATCACAGGGGAAAAGAATAAAAGAAAGCTCATTGCCATTGTGGCATAACCATTTGCCTTAATCAACTTGCAATAATGATGTTAATCAAAATGATGGTAAGTACATTACTTACAATTTTAAAACATCAGTCTTGTTGTAATTGTACCCTTACAGTCCATGCCAACTATCACTTCCTAGATTAGATTTCTTTTTAACCACTTTTGGGCATTGCTTTAGGAGTTAAACAGCAAAGCATTAAAAAATATGTAGCTTTCATTTATTAGAACTTCATTTATAGACCATTTGAATTAGATGCACCTGAATCATCTCATATAATGAAATGTGTTAAAGCACAATTGTGGTGCAAAATTCTTCAAATTCTATAAAAATAAACCTTTTTCCATAGAAAACTTTAAATCATTAGGGTGAGAATTGTGCATAAGGAGCAGAGAAGTGTAATGATCAAATGGGTAATGGCCTCTATCTTCACTTTCTCCTGGAACTTTGAAAAAAAGAAAGTCTACAAAAGGAAGTCATTTGAAAATTTATGAAGTTTTGAGAACCTGCAGTTTGCTGGTTGCTAATTCAAAATCTATATTGGAAAGTACATTATTCCAAAATCTATAATGGCATTCATATTTTTCATTATTCCTAAGAAAACCTATTAATATTAGAAAATTTGATTTCAATTACATTACTAGAGAACAAAAATGGTAGTGTTTTTATGAGTGATTACAAAAGAAATCTTATGCCTCATTTCCTTAAGATTTCAGGTCAATTATATATTTATATTCTTTCCCAGTAAGCAAAATTTTGCTGAATTATTATTTTTCTTTTCAACTTTTGAAAACTTTCCCAGAGATGTCAAAGGGCCTGTAGACCTCAGACAATAGCATGTTTCTTGACAGTGTCCAGAAATAAAAACTGAATTATAAAAAGCAATCAATTAACAAAAAACTAGAACCCACTTAATGGCAACTTGCTAAACTTTGCAGACTTACTCTCCCCAGTGAAATCCCCTTTACCTGTACATAATGTTCTGATGTTGTGGGAGTATCAGGTATAATGGTGGTAATGATGATGATGAAGATAACGATAACAGTGACGATGCTGGTAATAGTGATGATAAAAGTTAGAACCTTCTGATGTAGCTTTTGACTTATGTGCTACATCCAGTGTTGCAGCTTGGTTTTTATGGGCTGGGAAAGATGTAGCGAACAACCAAGATGAAACTTGTCTGACTAGTGCTAATGACAGTCATATTTCTATAGTTTTAAGATAGGAGTCACCCCAAGAATGACAAATTTCCTTGACTTGGCGATTTAGAAAAAATTACAGTCCAGTTTGGTCACCTAAGATGTACAACCAGGAAACAGCTTTGGAGTATATAGGGGTAATTCTAACTCTGTATTTTACCAATTCCATTATACTACCTTGTCTCTTCTCAATTGAAACTAACTATAACTAGTTAAAAGTTTCCGATAAATGTCTTTCTACAATATGTCAATTTTAGTACGGCAAATATTGCCATCATTCTCACGCAAATGAAATTCTATTTCATTGTGGTTTGCATTTGCTTTTCATTAATTACCTGTGAGAATAATCATTTCACATATTTTGAGGGAATTTGGATTTTCACTTTTGAGAATCCTGTTCATAAGTTTAGCTTTTCGTCAACAGGCAGCAGATGGTGAGGAAAAACAAAATGGGTGCTAATCTTTTTTTTCTTATAGTTATATGTGAGTTCCTTATATGATCTGGATATTAATATATTATTATACTGGTTATTAACCTGTTATGTTCACCTATTTATTAATTACCTGTCCCCAGGGTGCAACTTAACATTTCATTATGTAAAGAGATTTCAGTTCTTTAAAAACTTTAAGAATCAATTTACTTTTGTAATGACATGAAATGATAATTTAATTTTCTATTGTATTAATTTGGAATTATTTTTTCTTACTAATGACCTGTTTTCCAAGACTTTTTTATGGCAGAGTTCATCTTTTCTCTACGGATATGTAAGGCCTCCTACGCCATATACAAAATATGCATGTTTCTTAACTCTCTATTCTGTTCTATTAGTCTATTTACCTTATCTTCTGTCAATACTAAATAGTTTTAGTTAATATAGATCAGGAGTCAGCAAGCATTTTCTGTAAAGCACTAGACAGTAAACGTTTGAGGCTTTGTAGGCCATATGTTCTTCATTGCAACTGTTAAATTTTGCCACTGCAACACAAAAACAGCCAAAAATGCTAAGTAAAAAAAAGCAGGCCGGGCGCAGTGGCTCATGCCTGTAATCCCAGCACTTTGGGAGGCCGAGGCGGGTGGATCACGAAGTCAGGGGATCGAGACCATCCTGACTAACACAGTGAAACCCCGTCTCTACTAAAAACACAAAAAACTAGCCGGGCGAGGTGGCGGGTGCCTGTAGTCCCAGCTACTCGGGAGGCTGAGGCAGGAGAATGGCGTGAACCCGGGAGGCGGAGCTTGCAGTGAGCTGAGATCCGGCCACTGGACTCCAGCCTGGGCGACAGAGCGAGACTCCGTCTCAAAAAAAAAAAAAAAAAAAAAAAAAAAAATGCATGCAGGCATGGCTGTTTTCCAGTATTTACTTATGAAAGCAAGTGGTGAGCCAGGTCCATGCGTTGTAGTTTTCCAACCCCTGCTACAGATTACAGTAGGTCATGATTTCTGAGAGCATATGTTTTCTCAAACACTTCTTCAAATTTATATTGGTAATTCTTCACCTTCTATTCTGCCATACTGCCATATGCTTACTGGATCAGCTTATTAATTCCCATTATTAAGTCCCAAGAAGATATTTTGAGATTTTGAGATTTCGATAGAAATTCTGTTTATCTCACAGAATAGTTTGGAAAGATTCAACATCTTATATTGTTAACTGTTTATCAGCATGACACATCTTTCTATTTATTCATTAATTATGTTTTGTCATTTTACTCATAAAGTGATATAAGGCACATCTTTTTATATTTATTCCTCTGTTTGAAGTTTTTCTCATAGCCATTAATATTTTTCCTATTAAATTTTCTGATTATTTATTGCTAGTGTATAGGAACATTACTGATTGGTATTAGGAGGTAGCATGTCCAGCAAATTTTAGTTACTTTTAAAATTAATAGCTGTCTTTAGATTCTTTGAATTTTCTATATAGATGATTATGTTGTCTATGAATATTAAGATTTCCAAATATCATTCAGCACAGTCCCTTCCTTTCTTGGATTGGCTTTCCTTCAGTTTCTGATATTTTTTGTCACTCTCCACTGCCTTCATATGGTTAATTTTTATATTATTTTCCTAAGTTTATAATTATTAACTCTAGAAGGCCTCAATGTAAGGTAGTTTGCCATTATCGGAATGCTTTAACAGTAACTTTTAAAGAACGGAATTTATTAATTTTAATTTAAAATTTATCAATCTTTTCTTCTAAGTTTAGTGTTTTATGTATACCTGTATGTGGTCTAAGAATTCGTTGCTTTTCACAAAGACATTCTCTCATGCTTTGTTCTAGAAACTTTAATGAGTTACCATTTGCACTTAGATTAATAGTTCACATAGAATTTACTTTTGTGTACATGATGAAGTGGGAGTAAACGTGTACTTATTTTTATTGGCTTTTAATTTTGCCATTATTTTGCCATATCACACTGCTTTAATTATTGAAGTTATAAAAGGTCTTGATGACTGGTAATATAGGTCCATATTTATTTTCCTTGTTCAATGTTGTCCTGGCTATTTTCAGTTCATTGCATTTACTTATAAATCTTAACTCTATCTGATCAATTTCTAAAGAGAAATCTCTAGAATTTTGTTGATATTGCACTGAATGTACAGATAAATTGGAGGATAATTGGTTTCTTAAAATAGTAAAGCTTTCAATCCATGAACTTGTATACTTTGTCCATTTAGATGTTCTTTAATTTTTCTCAATATCTGGATAGAAGTCATACATGTTTCCCTAGAATTAATTTATGGGCTTCATATTTTTCTGTCCTATTATAAATAGTATTATTCCTTGAATTTTGTGTTACATTTGTTGCCAGTATATTGAGATACAATTGATTTTTATATAACAATTGAAAATTGATTAATTTATTAATTTTTTTGTTTGGACATCTTTTCAAATTTTTCGTATACATGTACATCATCTTGTCATCTGCATAAAAACAGTGTTACTTCTTTTCCTTTGTTTATATTTTTTATTTTGTTTTGTTTGATTAAATGATTTTTTTTTTTTTTTTTTTTTTTTTGCTTATGGCATAGAATGCCAGTTCACTATTGAATGGAATGGTGATAGCAGGGATTCTTTTCTATTTTCCCAATTTCAGAGAAAGACTTTTAGTATTTCACCACTAAGTAGAATGTTTTCAGTCACTTTATCAAATTAAGGAAATTCTCTTGTTTTTTGTTTGCTAAGTTTTTATAATAAATAGAGTTTGAATTTGACCAAATCTTTTTGTCTGCATTTATAGAGATAATCATGCCTACTTTTATCTTATGAATGTCGTGATCTACGTTGACTCATATTCAAATGTTAAACCAACCTCGCATTTCTGGAATAACCTCAAGTTGATTGCAATTTATGACACATTTTATATACCACTGGGTTTCAGATGCTAATATTTTGTTGAAGATTTTTAGATATATACTTCTGAGAGACAATAGCATGTAGTTTTCCTGTCTTTTATTATCATTGTTAAGTTTCACAGCTGAGATTATGTTAGCGTTATAAAACAAACTGGAAAGTAACTATTTTATTGCAAATTATTTGAAAATGTACATATATTAAAAAAAAGGCAGGTTGCCAAAACTAATATGGTACCATTATAAGGAGAGCTACCCACCCTTCAGGGATACCACATTTTGGACTTTGCATAAACTTGAAATAAACTTTTCTTTTACAAGCCCATCAAGATTTGAGAATTTATCTGTTGAAACAGATAATACAAATATCTATAACTAATAAAGATCCTATTTGATGTTTATAGTCAATTAACTTTTTTAAACACCTTAAAAAATCTTAAATATTTTAAACTGATACATAATGTGTTTGTATTAAATCTCAATCATTTCACACACATTCATTCTTCCTTTTGATTTGCTCTAATATCAGAAATAGCCACTGTGGACTGATGAGGCTCTCTAACTTTCCACGGGCGAGCAGTGTTGCTGCTGAAACAGGATGATTCTTTCTTCCGTCTTGAACAAAGCCTAAAATGTCAGTGTTTATGCCATTTTCTCCTTATAGCTTCATAGCCACAAAAGATTTGTCAGTTATGAAGGAGAAGCTTCATAACAACTTCATGTTGTGCTTATGGTCTCATTGAATCATCATTCTTTAAATGAGTGAGTTAGTAAACATACATTTGTTCCAAGGACACTCCCACAGACTGCATGTCTCAGTTTCAACTGAACCTGAAGTCTCGATGTCAGCTTGGGTAAGAATTAATCAAATGCTCTGTAGCAACTGGGATTATCCACCTCATGACAGCACTTCCTCTTCCTGGGTTTCTGTTTCTTTAAAAGCTTTACCATGTCATTCACATGTAGATATACTTCAAAATTATTCAAACCAACCTTAAGACTTACAACTGAATCTTCTACAGTAACCCTGGCCAACATACATTTTATAGTTTTCTGAGATCAAATTGTATATATCTCATAATAACTAATTATTACATATTCTTCTACTTGTGTCATATTTGTTTCCCCAAATAGATTATAAATTCCTGGAGTGTAGGGTTTATGTTTTATACTAGTTTCCATACCTTCCATGTTCTTAGTAAGCAGTGACAGGTTAATTATTCAATCTTTACAACATGGAAGAGAAGGAAAGACCCCTTCTCCTCCCCTGTTTATTTCTACATAGTATTTCATTCTTATTAGCATTATTTTCTTTTCATTTGCAATAATATTTTGAGTTAGATTGGCTGGCAAAGTAACAGAAGCCTTTTTTCATCCTCAGACATCTTTTACTTATTTATTTATTTGCTTATTTATTCATTATATATAATAGACTTCATTTTGTAAAGCGGTTTTAGGTTCACTGCAAAATTAAGTGGTAGATACAAAGATTTTCCATACATGCTCTCTGCCCCCACACATGCTTAGCCTCTCTGTTTATCAACATCCCCCATCAGAGTGGTACATTTGTTACAACTAATAAACCTAAATTGACATATCATTATCACCCATACTCCATAATTTACATTAAGGTTCACTCTTGGTATTGTACATTCTATGAGTTTGGACAAATGTATAATGGTATGTATCTACCATTATAGTATCATACGGAGTAGTTTCACTGCCCTAATAAATAACCAAGAGGCCGTTTTTACTACACTGTTCCTTGGTACACTCACTTCTAATAGGATCTACTTCTCAAAAGATCGAAATCAGAAGCTCAAACTTATCGGTACTGTCTATCATGATCCAGCTCTAGGGAATCCCTTCACATTTTTCAGACTCATGAGGCATACCATGCTAACCAAGATGTCATTTAGTTAAAATGGGAGGGACCTATTTCCTGCTTATGGAATGCATGATACATAAGAAGAAAATTCTCCAGGAACCTGGGTTTCCTTCTCAATAAGCATGATATTTTACAAGTAATACATATATATCAATCCAAGTATTCTGGAATGTAACTGCCCACTTCTATAATCCTTTTAGATTAAAACATCATTTTTACACATTGGTAATTTTTGTTACTGAAAATATAACTTGAATATATAATTTTTTTCTTTTTTTAACAGTCACTTTAGCTTCAGATGATTGTATAAACTGCTCGTTCTAAGGAAATTGAGGGAAGATTGACATGCTTTGAGAATCCTTGTAAATATAATGAACATTAATAAAAATCTTTTGATTGTAAGAGACTAAGTTGCTGTTTCATGAATTTCAGTCTCTTTGTAAAATTAATTACCTCCTAAGGTACTAAGAACATTTACAAATGAAACTGCTGAAGTATTGCAGCTGTTTACAGAATTTTGATGATTATTTAAATGAGAGAAATATGAGAATGGAGGTAATACTTTATTTTTTAAGTGGGAAAAGTTAGTATTGAAAACCATAGGCCAGGCAAGGTGGCTCACACCTGTAATCCCAGCACTTTGGGAGGCCAAGTGGGGTAGATCACCTGAGGTCAGAAGTTCGAGATCAGCCTGGTCAACATGGCGAAACCCCATCTCTACTAAAAGTTAAAAAAAAATTAGCTGGGCATGGTGGCAGGTGGCTGTAATCCCAGCAACTTGTGAGGCTGAGGCAGGAGAAATGCTTGAATCTGGGAGGTGGAGGTTGCCGTGAGCCGAGATTGTGCCATTGCACTCCAGCCTGGGCAACAAGAGCGAAATTCCATCTCAAAGAAAGAAAGAAAGAAAGAAAGAAAGAAAGAAAGAAAGAAAGAAAGAAAGAAAGAAAGAGAGAGAAAGAGAAAGAAAACCATTTGACACTGAGCCTGATATCAATTTTGAGGGGAAAAAAGCCACAATAAATTCCTAAAAGTATGGCTGGGCAAATCTAAAAAGACTAAAAAAAAATCTAAAAAGACTGCAATTATTACTTTAGGCCAACATTGGTTCATTTAATAATTATTGTTTAAATAGATATCCTAATAACCTCTCAGAATTACCTCGCTTAAAGCAGCAGGTTTTTCCTGGTTTAAGCTCTGATTTCCACATTAGTAGCACCATCTAGAATCCTACCTATATATTTCCCTATGGAAAGAGTCAATTTTTCATGGCACAAATGTAATTTATATAGTACTGCCTTCATATTTATTTTTAAATATAGAACTCCTTTGTATAGAGAGTATCATTAATTTTAAAAATCAAAATAAAATAAAACTACTAAATTCATAGGGTATATATAAGTACTTACAATTGCAAAAGAACTTATTCTTTCCTATATAGTTTTAGTAAGGATTTGACTGAGTTTATCTGGATATTTTCCTACTTTGGTTCCTACATGCCTATATGCCTGGGAAGCTTCCCACCCTTCTCCCTGACATCCTACTCTCACAGAACCCCCACCACAACTTGCCTTGGAGGCATTCAGGACAAATCCCATTTTGCCCTTTTTCTCTGTTCATATCACTTACCTCAGGAACCTCTACACTCCCACTTCATGGTAGTCCCATTCTTCAATATGAGACCTTCTCACTCCTTTCACTAGCTCTCTAAACCCTACTATATGACGGTCTCTGGAAGTCACAGTATGCTTTCTGCAAATTCTTTAGGACTTCAATCTCTTCTCCAAACATCCACTCCATATTCTTGCTCAAACTAGAACCTCCCTTTCCTCCAGTATGCAGATTTCATCATCGCCCTCTTATAAGGTGCCTACTATTTACCCACCACTCCTTTTACTGCTGTCCCTATAGGTGGAGTGCATGCACTCCTCAGTCCTCAGTGCCACTTCCAGACCTCTGCTCTCTAAAATCAGATTGTACGCTACTATGCCTTCACCTGGTGGGGTGTATTTTGGATTCACATGGAAGGTGTAGTATGCTACAAAAAAGTTGGCCACCTATAGATACCCAGTCCTAATCCCTAGAACCTGCGTTATATATATATTTTTAAAAATCTTTGAAAATATGATTATGAATGTTGATGTAAGGAGAATTTTTTTTTTAATTTTAAATACAAGAGTACACATGCAGGTTTGTTACATGAGTATATTGAACCCAGGTAGTGAGCATAGTACCCAATAGGTAGTTTTTCAACCCACCATACCATCCTGCCCCCTCTAGTAGTCCACAGTGTCTATTGTTCCCATATTTATGTCTGTGTGTGCTCAGTGTTTAGCTTCTACTTAAAAGTGAGAACATGAGGTATTTGGTTTTCTGTTCTTGTGTTAATTCACTTAAGATTTATGGCCTCCAGCTCCATCAATATTGCTTCAAATGACATGATTTCATTCTTTTTATGGCTGCATAGTATTCCATGATGTATATGTATCACGTTTTCTTTATCCAATCCACCACTGATGGGCACCTAGGTTGATTCCATATCTTTGTTATTGTGAATACTGTGTATGTGTCTTTTTGGTGTAATGATCAATTTTCCTTTGAATATATAACCAGTAGTGAGATTGCTGGGTCGAATGGTAGCTCTATTTAAGTTCTTTGTGAAATCTCCACACTGCTTTCTATAGAGGCTGAATAATTTATATTCCCACCAGCAGTGTATTAGATTTCCTTTTTCTTCACATTCTTGTAAGCATCTGTCGTCTAGACTTTTTAAAAATGGCCATTCTGACTGGTGTGAGATGGCATCTCATTGTAGTTTTGACAAAAACAAGCAATGGGGAAAGGACTTCCTATTCAATAAATGATCCTGGGATAGCTGTCTAGCCATATGCAGAAGATTGAAGCTGGATCCTTACCTTTCACTATACTAAAATTAACTCAAAGTGATTATTCTTGATTGTTCTGGTAGGCTCTAAATCCAATCACAAGTGTCTTTATAAAGGAGAGGTAAAGAGACAATAAATAGATACTAAAAAGAGGAGCAGGCAGTGTGAACACAGAGATCGGAGTGATGTAACCACAGTACTTTAGTTTTGTTTAAGTTTTAAATTTTGTGTGTACATAGTAGTATATACTTATGGGGTATAAGAGATACTTCAATACAAGCATACAATGCATAATAATCACATCAGGGTAAATGGGATATCCATCACAGCAAGCATTTATCCCTTCTTTGTGTTACAAACAATCCAATTATCATCTTTTAGTTATTTGAAAATGCACAATAAATAATTCTTTTTTTTTGAGACAGGGTCTCACACCTGTTACCCAGGCTGGAATGCAGTGGTGTGATCACGGCTTACTGCAGCCTCAATTTCCCAGGTTCAAGCTATCCTCCTGTCTCAACCACCTGAGTAGCTTGGACTACAGGCACACACCACCATACTCAGCTAATTTTTGTATTTTTTTGTAGAGACAGGTTTTTGCTATTTTGCCCAGCCTGGTCTTGAACTCCCGAGCTTAAGTGATTCTCTTGCCTTGGTCTCCCAAAATGCTGAGATTCAGGCATGAGCCACCATGTCTAACATAATTCCCACACTTTTGAAGTTCTGTTTGAAGGTGACTTTGTAGGAAGCCCCACTCAGGACAGATACGTTAATTGAAAAATGAGAGAACCCAAAAAATGCACTGTGAATAAGGTGTTGCAGGCCTAAGGGAAAAAGTATTTACTTTTACTTCACACAATATAACTGTGAACCATCATCTTCTAGATTTGCTTTTATCTGTACCTTGTAGCAGCTAACAGATAGTTCTCAAGTACCTTGTCTATTGGCTGGTGGTATAATATTTATCACCACAAGTTATTTATCACTAGAAAATATTCTGATACTTTCTTCAGTAAGCAAAACTTTTGTTTTTCCTCATAGGAGATAATTATATGTATAATTCCTCTAACATGTAATTAAAAAATACATTCAGTATGAGATCAGCAATTTATGACGTGATTTCAAATTTAAATGTTAAAGTTGAAAGATCAAATCTAGGTGGGACACTGTAGAAGGCCAACACAGGTGGATCACTTGAGCCCAGGAGTTGGAGACCAGCCTGGCAACATGACAAAACCCTGTGTCTACCAAAAAATACAAGAATTAGCTGGGCAAGGTGTCATGTACTGGTAGTCCTGCATACTCAGGAGGCTGAGGCAGGAGGATGGCTTGAGCCTGTGAGGTCGAGACTGCAGTGAACCATGATCATGCCACTGCACTCCATCCTGGGTGAGACCCTATCTCAAAAAAAGAAAAAATAAAACAAAACAAAAACAGATTAATTCTAGAGTGTGGTACTTATTCTCAATAGTCTAAATGCTGCCAGTCCAAGGACATCCAGATAAAAGGTAGTGGGCACTAGAGCCAAAATCAACTCAGGGTAAAAAGACTTTTGTCTAAATAAGTGAAGTTTTAAAATGGTAAAATTTAACTTTAATAACTTGCTTCTATTTTAAGTTATTTTCATGCATCATTTTCTTTCTTAGTCTTTTTAATGTTTTAATTGCTTAACTCTTTCACTCTTTCAATTATTTTATTAGTTGTAATGCAGTTGTCCACTTTCTCTTTGTCTAGATACTTTCTTCCTCAATGTTCTTAAGAACACATCTCTGGCAGCCATGAAGAAGAATTAGTTCATGTGCTTTGCAGGGACATGGATGAAGCTGGAAACCATCATTCTCAGCAAACTAACACAGGAACAGAAAACCAAACACTGCATATTCTCACTCATAAGTGGGAGTCGATCGATGAGAACACATGGACACAGGGAGGGGAACATCACACATTGGCACCAGTTGAGGGGTGGAGGGCAAGGGGAGGGAGAGCATTAGGACAAATACCTAATGCATGTGGGGCTTAAAACCTAGATGATGAGTTGATAGGTGCAGCAAACCACTATGGCATGTGTATACCTATGTTACAAACTTACACGTTCTGCACATGTATCCCAGAACTTAAAGTAAAATAAAAATAATAATAATACTAAAGAACACACCTATGGTCACTTCTTAATCTCCTTTACTTTTTCAAAAGAACTTTAAATTTTGTAGTTTTTAGGTTTAGTCCAAAGTTTTCTCTCTTCTCGCTCTACCATCTCTCTCTGCTGGAGCTTATCCACTCACCCAGCTTAAAATACCACCTATACGGTAACAATAATAAAATATATATCTTAAGATCAAACTGCAATTCTTGGTACCAGATTTACTTATTCAACTCCCCCTACTCACCTGCTCCTTTCACATGCTTCATGGACATCTCAAGCATATATCCAAGAGTAAGCTCATGATCTCTTCCCCAAAACAAGCCCTTCCTCTTTATTCATCTTTTCCTATCTCAGTAAACGGCTCCTTAGGGGTTTCATTTTGCATATCAGAAATGAGGGTCCATTCTTAAAGACTCCTCACTCATCCACTCCCATGAGCCACCAGTTGACTGCATGGCCAAATTTTCTTGCTGAGTATTTTTAAAATTCATCTGCTTCCTTTTATTAGTTCTACTACTACTCCTGTTGATATCACCATCGTTTACTACCTGAACTTCTGCAAAAGCTTTGTACCTGAGCTCTCCACATCACACTTGGCTGCCTTGCATGTAACAACTCTTCTCTAGACAGGGTAGGATCCCTGAAACACAACCCTGACTGGGTCCTTCCCTTAATTCCAGTGGCCATCAGGTTTAGGATAAAAGAATCCTCAACACAACCTACCAGGCCTAACAGAATCTAGTCCCTGACAACTTCTCAGTCTTATCTCAGGCTGTTGTTTCTCACTCTCCAAGCTAAAGTCACTGTGGTCTTCCTCACAATTTTCCTATGGTTAAGTTATGCACTTCTGGGCCTTCTCACGTGCTAATCTCATAAGCTAATCTCTTGACCAGAACATTCTTCCCTTCACATCTCATCTTAAAGGCCACTTCTACAGGGCCACTTCTTCCCTATATTCCAAGCTATGTTAAGTCCCCTTAGAGACCTTCTTTGCTTCAATTATGACTTCAACAGTAATTTTATTCACGTGGTTTTTTTTATTATTTAATGTCTGTCTTCCTTGCTAGATTGTAGGCAGGGGAGACAGAGAGATGTCTTATTTTTTTTTTTTTTTAAGTAGCTAGATTACTATCATGCCCTTTGTACCTGTTTGATCAATATATATAGGATGACTTATGATATGTCACTTTTTCCTTGACTTATTTGGATTTTCTTTTTGGTATTTATTTGTATTTACTTTTTAAGTTACAATTTTTTTCTTCCCTCTGACTTCTGACAGGCTATGATCCATTATGAGCAAAGAGTACTTCTCATCTTCTTCCTCCAATGTCACACTTTCTAAGCTATGTAAGTTAAGAGATTCATAGGCCAGCTTCTTATTTTGAGGATAATACTATGTTTTAGCTTATATTAATACAACATTTGAACTACTAGATTGTGACCATCTTTTCAAGTATAAACCTTCTCACCTGTCCACAAAGATGATGTAATACCAACCCTTGGTCATTCTAAAAGACTCTTTAGGTCAGTATTTATTTCTCTGCCAATTACTCCTTTAAAATAAGTCAAAACAAAAATGTAGTATTTATTAAGCAGTCCAGAAATGTTTGGAGTACCAGAGTTTCTTGAGAAAGGATGCTTTCAAATTCTCTAGTGGTTAAAGAACGTGGCATGTAAGATTTCTCCTCTAGGAAATCAATTATAATTTTCTCAATGACCTATACCTGGCCAATTTTTGTTTTAGTGTGGCTCTCATGAACAGAATCTAGCTGTTTTTGTTTTTGTTTTTGTTTTTTTTTAAATCACAATCTCAGAATGTACTGGATACAGTGATGTGCTGCCCAGATTCCCCTTCAAGATCAAAGCAGTCATTCCTCTAGCTGCCAGGAATTGTACTAGGTAGTAGTTTACAGCTCATTCCCTACACAGAAATTGCGCCCAACCAAAACGGCAGCCATCATTCAATGACTAATTACTGGGGAGGGAGGAAGTTGGTTTTAAAGCCCGAGCGTCAAGTGAAATAACTCAGAAACTAAGTCGAATGCCGCATATTCTCACTTATAAATTGGAGCTAAACAAGGACAATATAGAGCGTAATAATAAACACTAAAGACTACAAAAGGTGGGAGTGTAGGAGAGGCATGAGGGTTGAAAAATTACCTATTGGGTACAACGTTCACTATTGAGGTGACGGGTATAATAAAAGCCCAGGCTTCACCACTATACAATATATGCATGCAATAAAGCTGCACTTGTATCCTCTGAATACACAAAAAGTAAAAATTAAATTTTTAAAAGCTAGGGTCTTTGATTGGATTCCAGACATGTCTGAGAGGCCATCTCAGCTTCAGAGCTCTGTGCGATATTGATTGAGGCCCTTGTGGCAACTTCTTCCTCTTCCAAATCTTGCTTCCTCACCTTTTTCTAGGTATTATTCCTGTGAGCATTGTTCAGTAAACCCCTATATGCAAATGTCTGTCACAGAGTCTATTTGCTGGTAATTTATGGCAGATTATCTCTGGCTTTTAAATGAATCTAACTCATTTATGTTTATTATGATTATGCATATATTTAGACTTATTTCTACCATTTATTTTATGACTTATGTTGATTTGTTTTTATTGTTATTTTCTTCTTTATAATGAATTAAGGATATTTCTTTATTTTTTGTAATCTCTGGCAGTTGAAAAATTGCATATTCTTTCAATTTATATAATGATAACAATGTAATTATCTTATTTCAATGTATGCCTTCAGTTTCTACCAAAAATTTAAACATATTTGTCTATCATTATCTAGGGCTAATAGTATCTACAAGAGAAGAATTTTAGCATCCATTCCCTTCTTCTATTAAAATAATCTGGCATTTTAACTTTAGAATTTGTGTTTGTTTTCATGTTATATGGGAAATATAATTGCAAGGTAAAAGTTTTTCTGGTACCTTTTAATCTTTCTTACTTTCGTCTCAGGTATAGTTTTTCTAAAGTACCTTAATTATTTTAAAACTACATATTTTTAACTCTTGGATGCTAAGTGTAAGCCCCACTCACATCACAAATAATTTCCAAAAGCTAAGCATTAAAAACATAAAATAATGTAAAGAATAGAAAAGAATGTTGAAAGCTTTTTATACATTATTGAGTGTGGAAGAATTAGGACACAAAACCTATCAGTTTGACAACTTAAAAAATGTAAAACTGCAATATGATAAATGTCATTTATATAATGTTAAAAGCAAGTGACTAATTAGGGGGAAAAAACTTACTAAATATGTAAGAGGATTAACATTCATAATATATAAAGAAACCCAACACATCAACATGAAAAATAATTCTTCCTAGAAGAAATTTGTATGACTAATTCAAATTAGTCTTTACTGAGAAAAGAAAAATAGCTCAGAGCAGTCTAGGCTTTGTGAGGTCTGCAAAACATAATGAGATCAGAAAGACATGAGCATAGAAATTGTTTAAGGCATTTTGTTTCTGACTAACTGCCTCATCCATTATCTTCATGTTCTTGGAATTTGTGATACAAAGAGTAATATATAGCCACTCTATAGCTTATATTAATATAATATAAATTCTTAGTAAACAACTTAGGAACAGCTTCTTTTTCTTTAAAAATCCACTTGTAACTGCTGCTAATCACAATGTATATTCAAGGCAACTTGAATCTATGTTCCCAGGTTGCAGTCCCCAAACTTGGTCCAAATAAAGTCCCTATTTATATTAAATTTGTCTCAGCTTTTTCCTTTAGACAGAGAGTACCATGACATTCAGCACGTTATGAAAGCTTTGTCTTACTTTCTGGAAGAGTTTACATTAGATTTCAGTATTATTAACCTTCATTTGTAGAGTTATCACTCTTCTGCTCAAAAGTTCCTCGGCTGCTGTGCCTATGGAGTAAGCATTCTTTTATTCCTTTACTTTCTTAAAAAACTTGCTTTCCCTTTAGTCTATGGATTGGCTCTGAATCCTTTCTTGCATGAGATCCAAGAACCCTCTCTTGAAATCTGGATTGGCACCCCTTCCTGGTAACACCTTCCTGGTGAACCGTGAAGAGACTACTCAGAGGAGACCCCCAACCCAAAGGAAATAGACTGCAGCACTAATTGGCTGATTTTGAGTAAGTGGGGTGCATATACCTGGGTAAAGGATGGGATTAGGTTAGAGGCCCAACTTAGAGGAGTTAGAGTCCCTCCTAAGACAGAGAGGGTTAAAGGCCCCACTTAATAAAAGGCAAGTACGCTTGACTGAACTTAGGTTTGAGGCCCAACTTAGGAAGGTTAGAGTCCTTCCTAAGGCTTACGGGATTAAAGGCCCATCTCAGTACAGTCCCTCCTGGCTAAGAATGACAGGAGCCATCTGGGGGAATGTTGGAGTCATGCCAGTTTGACATTGGGTGGTAAGCAGGGTCGCTACTGTAGCAAATCTGGTGTACCTTGTGCCATAAATTTGTCTTTCTGTATTGTTCTGTCATAAAGAGGGGTACCTTAGGATAGAACACGGGGCTAGGACCTTATATGCCTGCTGTTCAAATTAACCCAGTAAACTGGTCAGTTACAAACTTTGCTGCAAATCCCTGGACAAAAAAAAAAAAAAATTAGATAAAGTTTTCATCTCATTTTGTTTCATGTCCTTGGAAGCTTGACCTTGTAAAGACATGGTGGTACTTTCTCTTGGTTTCCACCATCCAGCAGACAGGAATTTTGGAAATCATGTCATAGTTAGCCCTAAAAACTATCTTGAGCAGTTAAAAGCCTTTGCAAGCTCAAAACTGGCCACTCCAGGCTCCTTTTAGGAAGGGCAATGGGAACTGCCCAGTGCTGTAGCTTAGTAACTAAGGCTTTGTGTTTTCACAATGGCGGCACATGTTCAGGGTTCGATTCCTGGCTTAAAGCATGAGTCCTTTCTGTTTGATGTATCTGTGAACTTTGCCATTTATTTATTCTCTTCCCCTCCATGAACTATCTTGCTTTTTTTTTTTTTTTTTTTTTGCACCTGGGAGGATACCTTTGGAAAAGTTCAAAAGCCAGAAATGTTGGCAGTTTGGTGTGGCTAACCATGGGTAATAATAAGAAATTCAAAAGGATTTATTTTCTTTAAAGAACACTGTATTAGCCTATTATCATGCTGCTATAAAAGAACTCATTTCTTACATGGTGGCAGCCAAGAGGGCATGTGCAGGGGAACTTCCCTTTATAAAACCATCAGATCCCGTGAGACTTATTCACTATCACAAGAACAGTGTGAGGGAAACTGCCCCCATGATTCAATAATCTTCACCTGGCCCTGCCCTTGACATGTGGGGATTATTACAATTCAAGGTGAGCTTTCGGTGGGAACACAGACAAACTATATCAAGAACTTTGGTTAAAAGTCAGTTTAATTAAAAGTAGATAGATCCCTCTCAAAATGTAAGGCTCTGTTTTGCATTGCGTTATACGATGGTTTTTACTCTTGGGGGTATCTGAAACCACTTTGCATTATGTGTAATAACTTTGATGTGTAATAACTAAGTAGAAAAATTAGTTTTGGAGGTCCTCAGCTCTTTGCATGTTTGGATCAGAGAAGCATGCTCTTGGCTACCTGGAAGGTATGAAGATGTCCCAAACCCCCAATGAGAGAAAAGACTCCCATGTAGGATGGGCTAATCACAGAATGGGCTGATTGGATTTTGTTTCCTTTGCAATAAAATCATTGCACTGTATTGTTCTGTAGAGTTTCTCTGTTTGGGGATTTAAGCTATGATATAAAAAATGGGATCCTTAATTTTGGGAGATATGTTTTAACTTCCAGTTGTGCCTGCTTATAAGGCCATAAAAACTTCATTCTTTCCTGGCCCTGTTCCTCCAAGGGCTCCACCCTGAAGTCAATAATCCAGTTAAAGAACTAGAAAATGAAAGATCTTAAAACTATTTAAAACTACTGGATCTTCTTCTGTCTGTGTATTTATATGTCATGTATGTGACATGAAAGAGCTTTGATTAATTGGTTTAAAAATAAGAACTTAAATCAAATACTCTATCAGAAAATAAAAACTGTAATGTCTTTTAGTTCACATGGCTTTAGCAATCTTTTGGAAATAAAAACAGTTTTACATGCAGCATGTGTAAGGAAAGTAATATGTACTTTTGGTACATACACGTTCCTTTTTCAGGAAACCAAGGACAGTATTTTTCCACCACTCTGAATAGAGTGACCATATTTTCCATGGTTACTGGGACCCTTCCCAGTTTTAACAGGTCTACATCTAAGGTTCCTTTTTCAGGAGAGCAAAGACAGAATTTTACCACTGCCCTAAATAGAGTGGCCATATTTTCCATGGGCACTCGAATCATTCCCTGTTTTAACCGGAGTTTAATATAGAAGAGATAGGTATAATTTTTATACTCCGTGTGACCCATAGTTAACCCAGACCACACACAGACTACTCACCAGTCATCAGGGAGTTGAACACGTGTATCTATGGACCATACCAATGCTGTTTCTCCACACCTACCAAAGGGAATCAGGTTCCCACATGCACTTAGGAAAAAAGAAACAGCATGTTCGTGCCAGATATCAGGGAACCCCACCCCCGATATTTAACATGGGTTCTTTTCTATTCCCTAAGCGTCTCTGCTGGTTTGAAAAATAAAGGAAAAGAGTACAAAAGAGAGAAATTTTAAAGCTAGGTGTCCGGGGGAGACATCACATGTCGGCAGGTTCCATGATGCTCCCTGAGCCATAAAACCAGCAAGTCTTTATTAGCGATTTTCAAAAGGGGAGGGAGTGCACGAATAGGGTGTGGGTCACAGAGATCACATACTTCACAAGGCAATAAAATATCACAAAGCAAGTGGAGGCAGGGCAAGATTACAGGACCACAGGATGGGGCGAAATTAAAATTGCTAATGAAGTTTCGGGCATGCATTGTCGTTGATAACATCTTATCAGAAGACAGGGTTTGAGAGCAGGTAACCTGTCTGACCACAATTTATTAGGCAGGAATTTCCTTGTCCTAATAAGCCTGGGAGCACTATGGGAGACTGGGGCTTATTACATCCTTTCGGCTTTGACCGTAAAAGACACTGCCCCAACAGGGGCTGTTCATAGGTCTACTCTCAAGGGTACATTCTCTTTCTCAGGGATGTTCCTTGCTGAGGAAAAGAATTCAGTGATATTTCTCCTATTTGCCTTTGAAAGAAGAGAAATATGGCTCTGTTCCTTCCAACTCACCAGCGGTCAGACTCCAAAGTCTTATCTCCCTTGTTCCCTGAAGATTGTTGTTCTCCTGTTCTTTTTTCAAGGTGCCCAGATTTCATATTGTTCAAACACACATGCTCTACAAACAATATGTGCAGTTAATGCAATCATCACAGAGTCCTGAGGCAACATACATCCTCCTCAGCTTAGGAAGATGACGGGATTAAGAGATTAAAGTAAAGACAGGCATAGGAAATCACAAGGGTATTGATTGGAGAACTGATAAGTGTCCATGAAATCTTCACAATTTATGTTCGGAGATTTCAGTAAAGACAGGCATAAGAAATTATAAAAGAAGATTTCATGGACATTTATTAGTTCCCCCAAATTAATACTTTATTAATACTTTATTAATTTGGGGAACTAATAAATGTCCATGAAATCTTTACAATTTATGTTCTACTGCCACGGCTTCAACTGTTCCCTCTGTTCAGGGTCCCTGACTTCCTGCAACATATTGTAAGTCAAGAATGTCACTTTCTCACAGGCTCAGAAGCCCCATATTACCTTGGGACCTCAAGAGGAGAGGAATTTACCCAACTCATGGGTATTTGAGGGTACAAACCCATGGCTAGGCTCAGTTTTAAAAGTCTTATCTGAGGTTACGTCTATGGAACAGATTTCCATCAAAGCAAATTTTTAAAAGCCTATGTTAAAAAAAAAAAGTATTTAGTGAACTTTATACAAATAATCAGGCCAAGGCCAGACGCAGTGGGTCGCACCTGTAATCCTAGCACTTTGGGAGGCCGAGGCGGGAGGATCACGAGGTCAGGAGATCAAGACCATCCTGGTTAACACGGTGAAACCCCGTCTCTACTAAAAAAAAAAAAATACAAAAAATTAGCTGGGCGTGGTGGCGGGGGCACCTGTAGTCCCAGCTACTCAGGAGGCTGAGGCAGGAGAATGGCATGAACCCGGGAGGCAGAGCTTGCAGTGAGCTGAGATGGTGCCACTGCACTCCAGCCTGGGCAACAGAGCCAGACTCCATCTCAAAATAAATAAATAAATAAATAATCAGGCCAAGTATAATAAAGCAAATCAGTCTTACCGTGATTTGTCTTTAGTAAAAATGGGAAACTGGAGAGATAAAAAAATCACGTTTCAAAAATTGTGGTACATCTGTTACTAGATCCTAGTCTCATAAGTTGTTTTGGAGGTTTTTTTTCTGAGATTTAAACTGACCCTACTTTTTCCTGTGAACCAATCAGTGATCTCTGGCGGCTGCTCAGGAGAAACAGGAGAGATGCATAATGTAAAAATCTGGATCAGTATTCTAATTCTGGGCAGTTGGAATCAGCGGGCAACCCATATCAACTTGGTTTCAACAATTGCCCAGTTCATGATAAGCCTTCTTATTTCATTTACTTGGGATAATTTTACTTATTTTGCTTTACTATTGTGGAATATACTGCTGTTCTACTCTCTGTGTAGGAATGCAGGATAAGCTTACCAAATGTTTTCTTAAACTAAACACTTATTAATCTTCCAGATATCACCTTTTGTTAGAACTCAAGAGTTATGAGTGGCCCTTAACATACTGATGTTTTCTAGCTGAGTTGCTCTCTACCCTGAATACAAGACACCTTAGTAGTTGGGTAGGAATGTCATTGCCCCTGTTCACCATGAAGAAGTTACAGAAGGTGAATCTTCATCCCTTTGCAACCCTCAGTATTAAGGATTCCCTTGTAAAAGGGAAGGGGGGAAATATGTCAGAGACATTTGAACCAGAGCAACTTCATCTTGAATAGCAGCTGTGTAAAATAAGGCTAAGAGACCTACTGGGCTGCATTCCCAGGAGGTTAAGACGTTCTAAGTCACAGAATGAGATAGGAGGTCCGCTCAAGATACAGGTCATAAAGACCTTGCTGATAAAACAGGTTGTAATAAAGAAGCCAGCCAAAACCCACCAAAACCAAGATGGCAACGAGAGTGACCTCTGGTCATCCTCACTGCTCATTATACACATATTATAATGCATTGACATGCTAAAAGACACTCCCACCAGTGCCATGACAATTTCCAAATGTCATGGCAATGTCAGGAAGTTACCCTATATGGTCTAAAAAGGAGAGAAAACCTCAATTCTGGGAATTGCCTACCTCTTTCTCAGAAAACTCACTAATAATACACCCTTTGTTTAGCAAATAATCAAGAAATAACTGTAAGTATCCTTAGTCTAATATCCCAAGCTTCTGCTCTGTCTATGAAGTAGACATTCTTTTATTCCTTTACTTTCTTAATAAACTAGCTTTCACTTAAAAAAAGTTCCTCATATTCCAGAGGGTAAATGCATTAGGATAGCATTCAAGGTTCTCCATAACTGTCTACAACCTGTTTTTTCTATCATGTTTATTAGTAGTTCTCCAACAAAAACCTACTTTACTCCATTAAAAGATGATATTCTTATTTAATGTCCCTAAGACATATGATACCGTTATTCTCCTTCACTTACTTTATATTTTACTTCTTATTGTTATAAGTTCTTTTTATTTTTCTGTTAACAGGAAAATCAAACTCTAAAATATTTTAAAGAGGTTTATTCTGACGTAATTTGAGTGACCATGAGCCCAGAGAAAGCACAATCTCAAGAAGTCCTGAGAAAGTGCACCCAAGGTGGTTAAAGTTTGGTTTCATACATATTCAGGAGGCAGGAGTTACAGGCAAAGATATTAATCAATACATGGAAGGTATTCATTGGTTTGACCTAAAAATGGTGGGACATCTTGAAGGGGGAGCAGCTTACAGTTTATAGGTGGATTCAAATATTCTTTAATTTGCAATTGATTAAAGGAGTAAGGCTCTGTCTAAAACTTAAAGTCAGCAGAACAGAGTGTTTTAAATGTTTTAAGTCAAGATAAAGATGTAGCAAGATAAGGATATGGCAAGACTGATGGCCTACGGGTGAAGCTTCACACTTGCCTTGCATGGCGTTAGGTCTTGTTTATAATTTACTATCTTACTGCAGCAAAGTGTCTGTTATGTCAGTCTTAAGATCTCTATTTTAACATTAATGCTAGTCAATTGTTATGCCTAAACTCCAAAAGGGAGAGAGTATAAGATGGCATGTCTGACCTTCCTTCACGTCATAGCCAGGAATTCAGTTTTGTCTTTTTTTTGTTTTGTTTTGTTTTGATATTGGGATGGAGTCTCACTCTGTTGCCCAGGCTGGAGTGCAATGGTGTGATCTCGGCTCACTGCAACCTCCACCTCCCGGGTTCAAGCAATTCTCCTGCCTCAGCCTCCCAAGTAGCTGGGATTACAGGCTCCCGCCACCATACCTGGCTAATTTTTGTGTTTTTAGTAGAGAAAGGGTTTCATCTTGTTAGCCAGGCTGGTCTCGAACTGTTGACCTCGTGATCCACCTGTGGAATTACAGGCATGAGTCACTGCGTCAGGCTAGGAATTCAGTTTTTAAGGTTTTTCTCCCCTCGGCCAAGGGAGTGGCTTAGGATATTACTTTTGGTTTACAGTTCTCATAAAACACCCTATTTTTTTCCTGCCAATGAATCCTACCCATTTTTCAAGATCTAGCTCAGATTTTAGCTTTTTAGAGAAACCTTTTTAAGCACCTTAACTGCCTGTGATTCTTCCATATATCAACTCAATTCTCACAGCAACCCTATGAGGTAGATATTATTACCTGTTATTTTATAGATTGTTAAACTGAAGCATGAAGAGGTTAAATAACTTGCCAAGCATTTCATGATTAGTATGTGACAGGTGAAATTCAGACCCAGAAGATCTGCTCCAGAGTCCTTGCCATTGCCTGCTCTACTATTGTAATTATTCTAAATTCCTAGAGAAGAAGAAAATACGGTAAATTGGAAGAAGATACACTTTGAAAATCTGGTTGCAAATCTGAGCTGGGTTGTTTACATTCTATATGACCTTGAGCAAATTAAACTCTCAGAGTCTCGTTTTTCATTTTTAAAAAATAGACAATTGTGAGGATGAAGTTAAAAAGATATATCTAAATTTCCAGGCACATAAGTGTTACGTATTGTGTATTCGAAGAGAGCCAACAGCTTTTGCAAAGATTATAATGGTGAGAAAATTATGACAGTGAAAGAAATCTAATCTAACTGACTCCATCTTGCCTGTAACCTCCAAGCTGCCTTTGTTCATTCTTGGGCATAGGCCAAACTAACTCTGGGAGGAATTTAGTTTATAATTTAACTTTGGAGCAAAGGTGATAATAGCGCTGCCCTAAAAAAATTCCCTTCTTGCTCGGGGGACCAGACTGCCTTCATAAAGCAGACACAAGATTCATAAAATGAGACATAAGATTAGAAATTATGACTCAGAATTCATGCAGCTAGAGGCTACAAGATTCCTAACCTCCCCAGTTGTTCCTATAAATAACATAACTATTGTAAAACCGAACATTGGTGTTCAAGATATTTTTTAGACCTTATGTTCTGATAGATCAGCTGGCACCACCCAGACTGGTAAACTGGCTCATGTGATCTTGTGGCCCCTACCCAGGAACTGACTCAGCACAAGAGGACATCCGCAACCCAACTAATCAACATTCCCCATTTCCTAGTTCCTGCCTGCCAAAGTATCTGTAAAAAAACCCTAGCATCTGAATTTGAGGGGAGGCTGATTTGAGTAATAAGAAAATTCTGCTCTCCTATTTAGCTGGCTCTATGTGTATTAAACTCTTTCTCTATTGCAATTCCCCTGTCTTGATAAATCAACTTTATCTGGGAAACAGGGAAGAAAAACCCACTGGGTGGTTACATCTTTACCTTCCTTCATCTTTTTTATAAAAACAAGTCAAAATGTTTTATCTGCTCTTCCATTAAGAGGTCATTTGTGAATTTCATTTAACTCTAATTAACATTTAGCCTTTTAG
Organism: Chlorocebus sabaeus; assembly: GCF_047675955.1. Lineage (NCBI taxonomy): Eukaryota > Metazoa > Chordata > Mammalia > Primates > Cercopithecidae > Chlorocebus > Chlorocebus sabaeus. The sequence continues at coordinate 1,110,782 of NC_132910.1, read as the reverse complement.
CTTTAGTACAACAGATGGAACTGGTTTGGGTTGAGTACTGTTTAGGTTAATACTCAGTGTTTCTGAACTTGAGCCAAGCTTATAGATTTACTCAAGAAAACAAGAAGCTACATTCACCAGCCACTGCCTGCTGATCAGAGAGGCTCCACAGTGGTGTTGGCTTCTCGGTCATATATTGGCCTGCCATGGCCATGGGCCCTGTACAGAACTCCTCCCAGTCAAAAGTCAGTCAGGTTTTCCAAAATTGGTGTCTGATGATGACTGTCACCTACAGGCTGGCAAAAAAAGTGGTTAGCTTGTCAACTCCAAGAGCAGACTTATCTATTTATATTACATATTCATGACTGCAAATCAGCACTTACATTAATAATGCAAAGTACTCTGATTAACATTTATATTAACCATAACTAACTTGTGAGGTTTCTTCTGTTCAAATTTGGCCAAAGTCCCAAAAACTGAGAGAACATTACAATAAATATTAGCCCTATATCCTAATGTAAGCTGTGTAAGGACAAATAATAATTAAAAATAAGAGGCTTAATTCTCCCTGGAAAATGAAGAAATTTCCCTTTCTTCCTCTTTCAGCATTTATTTTAGAAAAACAATAATTGTAAATATTTTTATCTTTCTTTGAAATGTATGTAATCTTTATGAAGACTAAATAGCTGGGAATGTCTTTCTCAAGACCTGGGAGCCACCTCTTTGAAATGTAATTAATGGGAGATAGTGCCCCTGTCTCCCAGCTTCTGTGCAAGGACATGAGCTTAACCTCAGTTGACACCTTGCTACAAGTTACAAAACTACCTCCTACCATAAAGGTGTGAGAAGTTTGATTTTTGTCTGAGTAAATCCAATTAGCTAAAACAGGTGCTCATATAATTACCAGGTAAAGTTAGAATGAACTAGGGTGGTGTCAAGTCCTCTTACTTGAGGATTAATCCTGAAAACTTGTATTATGGGTTGTATCAGTTTGGCTCTATAAGACAGTGAAGTTCCTTTTTGTCTCTGAAACCTCTTAATTGTTGCCGACTCCTTAGTGATTGCTTGTGATACATGTCACATTCAGTTTAACGCTAATTCAATTATAAAAATGTTTTCTTTCTCTGTTACCTTTGTGGAGAGATTTCTTGGTTGAGAGACAATTTGTTTTCTAATTATATTTCCCCAACATTTCTGGCAGAGGGGATAGAGTGAGATTGTCAGTTCCTGAACTGAGCAGACAACTAAAGGTCTGCAATTACCGTGTGACCTTAGGATGAACTATGCATAATAAATGGTGGTGCTAAGTTTACTTACTTCAGAACTAGTTACTATTTATCTTTAAAACTTGTATGTAACGGGTTGTATCAATTATATTAAACATTGAGATTCCTCTTGGTCTTTGCAACTTCTTAATTGATTGCCTGTGATGTGCACCACATTCTGGTTTAATACTTTTTAAATTTAAAAAAGTGTTTATTTATTTATTTATTTATTTATTTATTTATTTATTTATTTTGAGACAAAGTCTCGCTCTGTCACCCACACTGGAGTGCAGTGGCATGATCTCGGCTCACTGCAACCTCCACCTCCCAGGTTCAAGCAATTCTCCTGCCTCAGTCTCCCAAGTAGGTGGGACTACAGGTGCATGCCACCACACCCAGCTAATTTTTTGTATTTTTAGTAGAGACCGGGTTTCACCATGTTAGACAGGACTGTCTTGATCTCCTGGTCTTGTGATTAGCCCGCCTCGGCCTCCCAAAGTGCTGGGAATTCAGGCATGATCCACCATGCCCAGCCTACTTTCTCTACTGCCTTTGTGGAGAGAATTTCTGGGCTGGGAGAGTTTTGTTGTTAGATTTCTTCAGCAGGTGCTACCTTTGCAAGACGCTGAGTTGTTAACAACTAATTATTTTATCTTTCCTGATAGATTAATAATGTATTTAAGATTGGGGGCTTTATGCTATTCTGCTCTGTACTCCTATTTAGTGGTACACTAAGTAAGAATTACACATAGTACACATAGTGTCTTACACATAGTACAAATTGAGATGAATATATATCATGAGTAACATGATATTGTAGAGGTAATTCATTATAAAATTACTAGTTTAATTTATTCTTTCTATAAAAAAAGGATTAGTTTTTATTTTCTTTGACTTCTCAATTCCTCTTTTGTTTCCTTATTTTATTTTATTCAGATATGACAGCTCTCACTTCTACTTCTCTTAACCATTCCTTTGTTTCTGTGTTATATGGAACAGTAACTGACTAAAGGATTCCAGAAAGGTCTGTTGCACTATTTTAAAAGATATATGTATGTATTAGTCCATTTCACACTACTATAAAGAACTACCCAACACTGAGTAATTTATAAACAAAAGAGGCTTAATTGACTCACAGTTCCACATGACTGTGGAAGCCTCAAGAAATGTACAATCTTGGTGGAAGGAGAAGAGGAAGCAAGGCATGTCTTACATGGTGTCAGGAGAGAGAGAGCATGCAGGGGAAACTGCCACTTTTGAACCATCAGATCTCTTGAGAACTCCCTCACTGTCACAAGAACAGCATGGGGAAACTGACCCCATTAGCCAATCACCTCCCATGAGGTTGCTCCTTTGACATGTGGGGATTACAATTTAAGATGAGATTTGGATGGGGGCACAGAGCCAAACCATATCATTCTGACCCTGTCCCCCCACCAAATCTCATGTCCTCACATTTGAAAACCAATCATGCCTTCCCAACAGTCCCCCAAGTCTTAGCTCATTCCAGCATTAACTCAAAAGTCTAAGTTCAAAGTCTCATCTGAGACAAGGCAAGTCCCTTTCACCTATAATCCTATAAAATCAAAAGTAAGCTAGTTACTTCTAAGACACAATGGGGATACAGGCATTGGGTAAATGTTCCTGTTCTAAACGGGATAAATTGGCCAAAACAAAGAGGCCACAGGCCCCATGCTAGTCTGGAACCCAACTGGGCACTCATTAAATCTTAAAGCTCCAAAATCCCTTTTGACTCCATATTTCATATCCAGGGCACACTGGTGCAAAGGGTGAGCTCCCATGGTCTTGAGTGGTGCTGGAGGGTACAGCTCCTGTGCCTGCTTTCACAGGCTGGTGTTGAGTGTCTGTGGTTTTTCCAAATGCACAGTGCAAGTTGTCAGTGGATCTATCATTCTGGGGTCTAGAGGACAGTGGCCTTCTTCTCACAGCTCCACTAGTCAGTGCCCCAGTGGGGACCCTGTGTTTGGGTTCCAACCCCATGTTTCCCCTCAGCATTGCATTAGTAGAGGTTCTCTATGAGGCCTCTGCCCCTGCAACAGACTTATGCATGGACATCCAGGTGTTTTCACACATTCTCTGAAATCTAGATGGAGGTTCCCAAACCTTGACTCTTGTCTTCTGTACACCCACAGGCCCAACATCACATAGAAGCCACTAAGTCTTGGGGCCTGCACCCTCTCTAGCAATGGCCCAAGCTATATGATGACTGGAGCAGCTGAGATGCAGGGCACTGTGTCCCAAGGCTGCACAGAGCAGTGGGACCCTGAGCCCAGTTCACATGAAACCATTTTCCTTCCGAGGCCTCCAGGCCTATGATGGAAGGGGCTGCTGTGAGGATCTTTGACATGCCCTGGAGACATTTTCCTCATTGTCTTGGCTCTTAACATTCAACTCCTTGTTACTTATGCAAATGTCTTCAGCCAGCTTAAACTCCTTCCCAGAAAATGGATTTTTCTTATCTACCTCATGGTCAGGCTGCAAATTTTTCAAACCTTTATGCTCTGCTTCCCTTTTAAAAATAGGTTCCAATTTCAAACCATCTCTTTGTGAACTCATATGACTGAATACTTTCAGAATCAGCCAGGTCACATCTTGAATGCTTTGCTGCTTAGAAGTTTCTTCTGCCGGGTACCCTAAATCATCTCTCTCAAGTTCAAAGTTCCACAGATCTCTAGGGCAGGGACAAAATGCCACCTGTCTCTTTGCTAAAAAAAAATAGTATGAGTGACCTGTGCTCCAGTTCCCAATATGCTTCTCATCTCCATCCGAGACCACCTTAAGCTTGGCTTTATTATCCATATCACTATCAACATTTTGGTTAAAACCATTCAAAAAGTCTCGAGGAAGTTCCAGACTTTCCCACATCTTCCTATCTTCTTCTGACCCCTCCAAACTGTTCCAGCCTCTCGCCCTTACCCAGTTCCAAAGTTGCTTTCACATTTGCAAATATCTTTATAGTAGGAACTCACTCTTGATACCAATTCTCTGTATTCATCCTGATATAAAGAACAATTCTCTGTTTTCACACTGATATAAAGAACTACCCAAGATAAAGAAAAGAAGTTTAATTGACTCACAGTTCTTTCTGGCTGGGGAGGCCTCAGGAAACTACAACCCTGGTTGAAGGGAATCAAAACGCGTCTCACACGGTGTCAGGAGAGACAGAGCATGCAGGGGAAACCCACTTTTAAACCATGAGATCTTGTGAGAACTCTCTCACAATCATGAGCACAGCATAGGGGAAACCGCCCCATGATCCAATCACCTCCCACCAGGTTCTTCCCAGGTCATGAGATTACAATTAAAGATGGGATTTGGGTAGGGACACAGGGCCAAACTATATCATTCTGCCCCTGTGCCCTCCCAAATCTCATGTCCTTTTCACATTTCAAAACCAATCTTGCCTTCCCAGCAGTCTGCCACTGTCTTAACTCATTCCAGCATTAACTCAAAAGTCCAAATCCATAAGTAAAATCATGTGAACTAAAAAGTATTACAGTTTTTTTTATTTTTCTGAAAAATATTTTATTTAAACTTATTATTTTTAAACCAATTAATCAATGTACTATCATCTTTAGCAAAGGATGCACCTTGAGAAAATATTAGAGGATGTGTTACATTCATTACAAATTTCTCATTGTTGATTAAAATGTCAGCATTGCTCTCACTATGAAATTTGGGGACCGGGCACGGTGGCTCACGCCTGTAATCCCAGCACTTTGGGAGGCTGAGGCGGGCAGATCATGAGGTCAGGAGATCGAGACCATCCTGGCTAACACGGTGAAACCCCATCTCTACTAAAAATGCAAAAAATTAGCCGGGCGTGGTGGCGGGCGCCTGTAGTTCCAGCTACTTCGGAGGCTGAGGCAGGACAATGGCGTGAACCCGGGAGGCGGAGCTTGCAGTGAGTTGAGATCCGGCCACTGCACTCCAGCCTGGGCGACAGAGCGAGACTCCGTCTCAAAAAAAAAAAAAAAAAAAAAAAAAGACATTTGGGAAAGAAAGGGAACATATTTTAATCCCGACTAAGTAACTAATGGTCAGTTGTGAAAGCTTGATTATTTGGATTATTTCATTACTCAAAAACTGGCTCACTGACGATTCAGGACTTTTTGCTCTTACCACTTACATTTCAGTCATTACCCCACGTGTCCACTAGACGGTGTGTAAGGACAGAAAAAAATAAATCAAAAAAAAAAAAAAAAAAAAAAGAATTTAGAGGGAGATGACTACAGTGTTTAAGTGAAGAGCTGAGAATTTTCTCTGGATTTTAATATTTATAATTGCAGTTACTCTAGAACAACTGAGAAAGATCTATACTAAAGAAAACCTTTTTAATGTCATCCAGGCCAACATGGTGAAATCCCGTCTCTATTAAAAATACTCAAATTAGCTGGGCGTGATGGCGCACGCCTGTAGTCCCAGCTACTAGGGATGCTGAGGCAGTAGAATCTGAACCCGGGAGGCGGAGGTTGCAAAGAGCCGAGATCGTGACAGTGCACTCCAGCCTGGCAACAAAGCGAGACTCCATCTCAAAAAAGAAAAGAAAGAAAAAAAAATTTATGGCATTTGCCTACCAAAATTACTTTTTGAAAAAGTTTTCGAGTCATTGAACATAAATGTCTTTTCTGTCAGAGGCATGCATAGAAATAGAGATGAGAAGGCAAAAGGAAGCAACACTAGCAACCTCTGGGAAAACTCTTGTGGGCAGACAGGGAAGAAAATGTGGGCTGCTGTTTTGACTAGCAACCATCTGCAGAGGAATTTTATTGCTCTTTGAGAAACACTCAGTCCCTTCTAGGTCATGGCTCACTGATGGCTGTGTCTGCCTTAAATGACAGAACAGTAAGGAACAGCTAGCTGTCGGTCATTCTACTCTTTGGAACTACCAGGATTCAGCTTCCACAAAATAGGGGTAGAAACAATGTAGGTGGTATTTGCTTGATATACTTATGCTGTTAATGCTTTTGGATGGTGTCACCTAACAAGAATTTTACTGACTTAACTAAGATGACTCTGTAATTGATTTTTGCAAAACTCCCTCGCTCAAAAAGTAAAACAAACAGAGAGTTAGTATTTTATTTTCTTAGTTCCCCTGGGAATTCTAGAAACTTGTTTTTGCAGGAATGGCATCTCCGTATGCCCATATGGAATTTGTGCACCAAAGGAAGTTAAGGTTGACTATTGATATGTATTTGCATAGTACTTTATAATGAATGGGGGCGAAAAGGGAAGATAAGGGGAAGATACAAACACTTTGGTGCTGTACTGACTGGGTAACTAAGGTCACTCAAATTACTCAGCCTCAGGAATCTAAGGAGCTCATTATGAATAACAAAAGAAACTTCTGTCACTCAGAAAACTCCAAGGGTTTTAAGAGCTTTTGTGCCTGGAACCAGAATGCCAAACATATTTCTTATTCTAACACAGCCATATAAACTAGAATCTTTCAGTGTATCAGAGATTCATCAACAGAGAACAAAAATGAGCTTACATTGTCAGCCGTGGTGGTAACCTCATTTCAAAGCTATGTATACTTTTGAGTGATATAGATATGAATATAACAAAATTCTGATTTACAAGAATCTCAGTACATTTGCTCAGAGCTGTGCTAGGCTGTGATAGTTCTTTTTCACAACTACCATTGTAGGTGAATGCCAGATATATAATAATTACCTTCATACTAGTAAGTTTTCTCTATGAAAAAATTTCAAAGAATTTTGTGTCAGTAAAGGGTTGTGACTTGAGAAATAAAAATAAAATTCTAAGCCCCCACGACTGACTGAATGGATTTCCTCTTGACCAAGGGAACCACAGAGAAAACCTGCACTCACAACCATAACGGGATGGGAGTTCAGCCATGCCTCATCATAACCCCTCCCTTGCTAACTGTCATTAGGTTTTCTTCCCTAAGTGTTACCAATAAACTCGGTAGTCCCAAAAGTGGGATCTTTCCTTGTTTGGTATTGCAGAGCCAATTCATAAAACCAAAAATGAGAACAAGCGGATCTAGCTTTATTTGATGGCCAAGGAAAGGAGAAACAGGAACATAGCTCACAGATCAATTTCTCACCTACTGAGAGATGAGATGTTAAAACGTAGGGTCTCTTTGAGGAAAGGCTTGGACGTTAAAAGTGAGGGGAGTAATATTCATATCCTTTCTGGAAATGGGCAGTGATATCAGAACCAGAGTCCAACCTTGTTCTTGTTCTTTTATGGTTTCTTCTGGTCATTGTCATGGTGGTTGTTAACTATCATGACTCTGCTGGAAGTGTCACTTAGCATGAAAATTGGATTATAATGAAGTCTGAGATCTCTTTAAGGCCACTCAGTCAGCCATCTTGATTCTAACTGGTTTTTGACTAATTCTCCTGAGGAGGAACTTCTGTCTGCATGCCTTCCTGTTTCTAAAAATAAGCAAAGTTACAGCAAGGTAGAAGTTCAGCTATGTCACAAAGGCATTATACTGGGTAATAAATCAACTAAAGAGAAATCAGCCTTTTCAAAAGATTGCTAACTCGTCTTCCCAGGTATAGAACAAAGGTAAGATGAGATTAATAATTCCTTCACCTTTCCCTGAGACATCTGATCCCTCTATTCCCTTTTTTCCTCAAATGTTCACCTATCTTATGTAAATTGTTCATTTACTGGGCACTAAATAATGTCTCTCAAGTGTGTAATCATTTGTCTCACTGCCACTGTCATGCGTGTCCATGTGCAGAGACCACCAAACAGGCTTTGTGTAAGCAACAAGGCTGTTTATTTCACCTGGGTGCAGGTGGGCTGAGTTCGAAAAAGGAGTCAGCGAAGGGAGATAGGGGTTGGGCTGTTTTACAGGATTTGGGTAGGTAGTGGAAAATTAAATCAAAGGGGGTTGTTCTCTGGTGGGCAGGGGCGGAGGGTCACAAGGTGCTCAGTGGGGGAGCTTCTGAGCCAAGAGATGGAATTTCACAAGGTAATGTCATCAGGTAAGGCAGAAACCCGCCATTTTCACTTCTTTTGTTATTCTTCAGTTACTTCAGGCCATCTGGATGTATAAGTGCAGGCTTAGGCTCAGAGGCCTGACCGTCACCATCCTTCCTTTTTTGAAGGAAAATTCATAAATACTAAACCTCCCAAGAACTTCTTTGGAAATGATTGATTTCTGTCAAAGGTACTTCTCAGGTCATGTTTAACAGAGTAATCCACCAGCAAATGATTATTTAAAACAAAGAATCCAAGTTCCCCCGAGATCAATGTGTTCGAGTCTGGGAATGGTGCTCAAGACATTGTATTTTTGACAGAATTATCAAATTCTGATAAATTTTACAAATATCACAGCTTGGAAATAATTTTTCTCTCTTCCTCTCTCTCTCTCTCTTTTTTTTTTTTTTTTTTTTTTTTTTTTTTTTTTTTTTTGAGACAGGGTCTTGTTTTATTGTCCAGGATGAAGTGTAGTGGCATAATCATTGCATAGCTTACTGCAGCCTCCACCTTCTGGACTCAAGCAATTCTTTTGTCTCAGCCTCCTGAGTAGCAGGGACTGCAGGTGTGTGCTACCATGCCCACCAAATTTTTTTTTCTTTTTTTTTGAGACGGAGTCTCACTTTGTCGCCCAGGCTGGAGTGCAGTGGCGCGATCTTAGCTCACTGCAACCCCCACCTCCCGGTTCAAGCAATTCTCCTGCCTCAGCCTCCTGAGTAGCTGGGATTACAGGAACATGCCACCATACCCGGCTAATTTTTTGTTCTTTTAGTAGAGACGGTTTCACCATGTTAGCCAAGATCATCTCAATCTCCTGACCATCCTTGATCATGGTCTCTATCCATCTGCCTCAACTTCCCAATATTTTGTTTTATTTTTTGTAGAGACAGGGTCTCACTATGTTGCCCAAGGTGGTCTGAAACTCCTGGCCTCAAGCGATTCTCTTGCCTCAGCTTCTCAAAATGCTAGGATTGGCCAGGTGCAGTGGCTCACGCCTATAATCCCAGCACTTTGGGAGGCCAAGGCAGGCGGATCACGAGGGCAGCAGATCAAGACCATCCTGGCTAACATTGTGAAACCCTGTCTCTACTGAAAAAAAAGAAAAAGAAACAAAGTAGCTGGGCATAGCAGCAGGCACCTGTAATCCCAGCTACTCAGGAGGCTGAGGCAGGAGAATGGCGTGAACCCGGGAGCCGAACCTTTCACTGAGCCAAGATCGTGCCACTGTACTCCAGTCGGGGCAACAGAGCGAGACTCTGTCTCAAAAAGAAAAAAAAAAGAAAAAAAAAAGTGCTAGGATTGCAGCTGTGAGCCATCACATCCAGGCATACACTATTTCTCTAGGAGTTTTGGTTTTTGTTTGTTTTTGCTTTGTATTGTTGCTGCTATTGTTCTTGTTTGAGACAGAGTCTCTCTATATCCCCCAGGCAGGAGTGCAGTGGCATGATCTTGGCTCACTGCAACCTCCAACTCCCGGGTTCCAGTGATTCTCCTGCCTCAGCCTCCCAAGTACCTGGGACTACAGGCACACTCCACCACACCTGTCTAATTTTCATATTTTTAATGGAGATGGAGTTTCACCATGTTGGCCAGGCTAGTCTCGGACTCCTGACCTCAAGTGATTCACCCGCCTCGTCTTCCCAAAGTGCTGGGATTACAGGCATCAGCTTAGTTTTAGTAAAAGTAAACTCTAGGATGTAAATAATGAAGCATCTTTCTTTTAAAACTTTAAAGTATTCTAATCCTCAAAGGATGAAATCAGTGGATTTGGCCTTTGTTGAAAATAGTGAAAGAAATTATTAGTACACCCTTGCATATCCAAGCACCAGATTTTTAATATTTCACATAAGTCCTACATTTTAATTACTAATATTGTACTAATGTTAATTTGCTGTTCTCAGTAACTATTCTATGGTTATACGAAATGTTTGTGTTAGAAGAAGTGGGGTGAAAAATATAAGGAAACCCCTTTTACTATTTTTACAACATTTGTGTAAGTCTGAAATTAGTTCAAAATAAGTTTTTTTAGGCTGCTTAAGTCTTTGAAAAATTCTTATTACACCTTGTTGCAAATATAACAAAATAGCCCAGTGTTTTGAACACCGTGACTTATGTTCTAGTTTTAGCTTCATTATCCAACAACATTTTTCCTTATGGCTCAAAAGATTGGACTAAACTAGAACTAGATCCACTATGACATTGCTTCTATCCCTAACATTATGTAATTCTATGATTCCAATTTATATATTCTGGATATGATATCCTCATCCAGTGTATATATTGCAAATATATATTTCCAGACTGTGGCTTTCTTTTTCATTTTCTTAACAGTGTCATTTCATAAACAGAAGTTCTTAATTTTAATGAAGGCCAATTGTAACACTTTTCTTGATGGTGAGTGCTTTTTATGTCCTGTTTAAGAAATGTCTGCCTACTACAAGGCCATGAAGCTCTTCTCCTATGTTCTTATCCTCGTGCTCATTGTTGATATGGTTTGGCTTTGTGTCCCCACCCAAATCTCATCTTGAATTGTAATCCCCAGGTGTTAAGGGAGGAACCTGGTAGCAGGTTATTGGATCACGGGGGCAGTGTTCTCCCCATGGTGTTTTCATGATAGTGAGTGAGGTCTGATGGTTTTCCAAGTGTCAGTTTCCTCTACTCTCTCTTTTTCTGCCACTTTGTGAAGCAGGTACTTGTTTCTCCTTTGCCTTCCACCACGATTGTAAGTTTTCTGAGGTCTCCCCAGCCATGTGGAACTGTGAGTCAATTAAACCTCTTTCCTTTACAAATTATCCAAATCATGGGTATTTCTTTATAATGGTGTGGAAATGAAATAATACAGAGAAGTGATACCAGGAGTGGGGCACTGCTATAAAGATACTTAAATGTGGAAGCAACTTTGGAAATGGATATTGGGAAGAGTTTGGAATGGTTTGGAGGGATCAAAAGAAGACAGGAAGATATGAGAAAGTTTGGAACTTCCTAGAGAGTTGTTGAGAGGTTTTAACCAAACTACTGATAGTGATATGAACAATGAAGTCCACGCTGAGGTGGTCTTCAATGGAGATGAAGAAACTGTTGGGCCAGGAGTAAAGATCACTCGTGCTATGCTTCAACAAACAGACAGGCAGCATTTGCCTTTGCCTTGGAGATCTGTGAAACGTTGAACTTCAGAGAGATACTTTAGGGCATCTGGCCGAAGAAATTTCTAAGCAGCAGGCATTCAAAAGGTGAACTGAATTTTCCTGAAAGTGTACAGTTATATGCATTCACAAAGAGATGATTTGAAATTGGAACTTATGTTTATTAATACAAGGGAAGTAGAGCATCAAAGTTTGGAAAATTTGGAGCCTTACATTGAGATAGAAAAGAAAAACCCATTTTCTAGGGAGAAATTCAAACTGGCCACAGAAATTTGCATAAGTAATGAGGAACAAAATGTTAATAGTCAAGACAATGGGGAAAATACATCCAGGGCATGTCAGAGATCTTCACAGCAGCCCCTCCCATCACAGGCCCAGAGGCATAGCAGGGCAAAAAAAATGGTTTCGTGGGCCAGGCTCAGGGCCCTGCTGCTCTGTGTAGCCTCAGGACTTGGTGCCCTGCATCCCAGCTGCACCAGCTCCAGCCATGTCTTAGAGGTGCCAAAATACAGCTTGGGCCATTGCTTCAAAGGGTGCAAGCCCCAAGCTTTGTCAGCTTCCATGTGGCATTGGGCCTATGGGTGCACAGAATATAAGAATTGAGGTTTGGGAACCTCCGCTTAGATTCCAGAGGGTGTAAGGAAATGCCTGGATGTCCAGGCAGAAGACTGCTTTACAGGCAGAGTTTTTCCATAAGGAAACTGGAAAGGGGAAGTGTGAAGTTGGAGCCCCCACACAGTCTGCACTAGAGTACTGCCTAGTGGAGCTGTGAGAAGAAGGCTACCATTCTCCAGACCCCAGAATGGAATATCACCAATAGCTTGCATTGTACACCTGAAAAAAACCACAGGTACTCAATGCCAGCCCATGAAGGAGCCCACCCTTTCATCTGTGTGCCCTGGTTGTTAGACATGGAGTCAAAGGAGATCTTTCCAGAGCTTTAAGATTTAATGACTGCTCCACTGTACTTTGGACTTGCATGGTGCCTGTGACTCCCTTGTTGTGGTCAATTACTCCCACTGGAGTGGGAATATTTACCCAATATCTGTACCCCCACTGTGTCTTGGCAGTAACTAACTTGCTTTCGTATTTACAGGCTTATAGAGGGAAGGAAGGGACTTGCCTTGACTCAGTTGAGACTTTGGACTTGGACCTTTGGGTTAATGCTGGAATGAGTTAAGACTTTGGGGAACTTTTGAGAAGGCATGATATGTTTTGAAATGTGAAAGGGACATTTGGGAGGCGCTAGGAACAGAATGATATGGTTTTGTTCTGTGTCCCCACCCAACTCTCATCTCCAATTGTAATCCCCAGGTGTTGAGGGATTACAGCTGGAGATGAGAGTTGGGTGGGGACACAGAGTCAAACCATATCATCTCATGGATCAGGAGGACAGATTTTCCTATGCTGTTCTTATGAAACAGAGTGAGTTCTCATGAGATCTGATGGTTTTACCAGTGGTAGTTTTTTCCTGCTTTCTCTCTTTTTCTGCTGCCTTATGAAGAAGACACTTGTTTCTCTTTCACCTTCTGCCGTGAGTGTAAGTTTCCTGAGGCCTCCTCAGCCATGCAGAGCTGTGAGTCAATTAAACCTCTTTCCTTTATAAATTACCCAGTTTGGGTTAGTTCTTTATAGCAGTGTAAAAAGAGACTAATGCAATTATTTTGCCTTTCATAGTTAATTATCTACTGTAGCCTGAATTGATTGTACTGTATGGTATAAGAAAGATAGGCCAAGTTTCACATTTTTCCATATGAATTATGAAAAAAAAAACTCAGAATTTCAAACTCACTATGCTAAAGGGAAAATTCATCTTGGCAACTAAGTCATGCAAAAATCACAAAAAGCAAAAAGACAAAACAAAACCCTACTTGCCTTTTGTTCCCAAATAGACAGCTGTAATTTCATAGGCTTACTTTATCTTACGTAAAATGTAGATTTACTGAATACAAGTCAAATGCATAATTGACCTTTCCCCCACAGTCTTCCTTCCAAATGTAAAATGTATATTCAATGAGCATTAATCTGAGCTTCACAAGAATGTAACCCCTTGACTCACTGCCTACCCTCCCTCCTTTTTTTTTTCCTTCCCCTCCTGCTTGTTGTTTTCCCTTTAAATATTGAAGTTCCCAAAACCCCGTTTGAAAAAACTCAGGCCACAGATCCTACTGTAACTTGTATTTCTTTTTCCCAGGCATGTCCTCCACCTTTGTAAAATAGATCACTGAATCCACTGAGATCTGCCTCAGTCACTTTTTGGATTGCAGGTGTATTAGTCTGTTTTCACACTGCTATAAAGAACTGCTGGAGACTGGGTAATTATAAACAAAAAAGGTTTAATTGACTCACATTTCCTCATGACTGGGGAAGCCTCAGGAAACTTACAATCCTGGTGGAAGGTGAAGAAGCAGCAAGCACCTTCTTCACAAGGCAGCAGGAGAGAGAAAGGGAGAGAGGGTGAACTGCCAAATACTTTTAAACCATCAGATCTCATGAGAACTCACTGAGTATCATAAGAATAGCATGGAGAAACTGCCCCCATGATCCAATCACCTCCCAGCAGATCCCTCTCTAGACAAGCAGGAATTACAATTCAAGATGAGATTTGAGTGGGGATTCAGAGCCAAACCATATTAATAGGATATCCTATTAATTCGGAATCACTTGTAGAAAAACAAAGTTGTTTGCCCAATAAATTGTAGTTGTGTAGTTGTCATAAAATTAGGTGACTTAGATGTATGTGTCAGTTTCTGGTCTCCATCCTCTTTTCTATAGATATATCTGTCTATCCTAAAAGTAATACCGCTGTAGTCTAGATGTCTGGAAGTATAACTTCCAGGTTTGACTTTCTTCAAGACTAATACAAGGTTCAAAACAGTATCAAAATCCAGATGTAGAAGGCAAGTCTGTGATGAGGTGCAGGACCACATCCAAATAGGACTGATCAGGAGTTGGTACTGACCAGGATTTGATCTTGACCTTATAACAGTGAATTAAGGTTTAAATATGTGAAGGTGGGTTGTCTTGTCTGTTTTTTTAATTCTCTCTGTTCCTCAGTTTTTTTAAGTTTAACATATAGGAAAAGTATGTTTCTTATTTGATTATTGTGAGTAATAATGTATTGATTCATAAAATACTTAAAATTATTCTTATTATATAGTAGAGTTCTATTATATAGTAGACTCTCACTTAATGTTTGGTATTGTAATTATTGTTTTTCTTGTTAGTATTCTTATTTTAGCATCTGGAAAGTGCTCAACATTTTACTTTGAGGCATTACAGTTGCATCTCTTTCTACTATTGAAATAATTATGGACTAACAGATAAGGAAAACAGGTGTATATAGGGATATGGCTTGCAAACATTGAACCCCAAAATGCTGTAGCATGGCACTACAGCAATACCAATGGAGATCATTTCCTCTTATTTAAAAAACAGAGTGGGAGGACTGGGTTTTTGAGAATGGGTATTAATTCTGTTATATTTTTATAATTTAATGGGGAAATGAAGAAATTACTTAATACATTAAAAAACTAATACAATATCTTTCGTATTATAAATATTCAATATGTATCAGCTAGTAAAGAAATTATCGGCCGGGCGCGGTGGCTCAAGCCTGTAATCCCAGCACTTTGGGAGGCCGAGACGGGCGGATCACGAGGTCAGGAGATCGAGACCATCCTGGCTAACACGGTGAAACCCCGTCTCTACTAAAATATACAAAAAACTAGCCGGGCGAGGTGGCGGCGCCTGTAGTCCCAGCTACTCTGGAGGCTGAGGCAGGAGAACGGCGTGAACCCGGGAGGCGGAGCTTGCAGTGAGCTGAGATCCGGCCACTGCACTCCAGCCTGGGCGACAGAGCGAGACTCGGTCTCAAAAAAAAAAAAAAAAAAAAAAAATGATCAGCTGGTCATGGTGGCTCAGGCCTGTAATCCCGGCATTTTGGAAGGCCAAAGTGGGCAGATTACTCGTGTTCAGTAGTTGGAGACCAGCCTGAGCAACATGGAAAAACCTTGTCTCTACAAAATTAAAAAATAATAAAACTTATTGTGACATATTGCATGTGCCTGTAGTCTGAGCTACTCAGGAGGCTGGGGCGGGAAGATCGCTTGAGCCTAGGAGGCAGAGGTTGCAGTGAGCTGAGACTGCACCATTGCACTCCAGCCTGGGCAACAGAGAGAGACCTTGTCTCAAAAAAAATTATCTTCATTTTCGTACACCAGCATTAGATTTATTAAAAAGCAACAAGTGTAGAAAGACATCTGTGCTAGAGAGATGTACTTTTACATTAAACCACTAATTGAAAAATATTTTTTTTTCTCAAAAACAAAACTAAAACATGCTTCTCATGGTACTCAGTAAGATGAACATCAGTCGTGCTAAAATTAAAGTAACATAGCTTTAAAAATATTTCATATTCAGTGTATTATTATTGCCAATATATCCTCAAATAGAATGTTGTATTTCTATGTAGGTCATTATAAAACAGAAGGAATATATATATATATATATAACAATAAGATTAAAAATAATAATAGCAACATTATAACTCAAATTAATGTATATACTCAATAATTTGGAAACAAAATATTTTTGGTTTCAGAAATTTTGCCTTTTTTTTTTTTTTTTTTTGAGACGGAGTCTCGCTCTGTTGCCCAGGCTGGAGTGCAGTGGCCGGATCTCAGCTCACTGCAAGCCCCGCCTCCCGGGTTCATGCCATTCTCCTGCCTCAGCCTCCCGAGTAGCTGGGAGTACAGGCACCCGCCACCTCGCATGGCTAATTTTTTTTTGTATTTTAGTAGAGACGGGGTTTCACCGTGTTAGCCAGGATGGTCTCGATCTCCTGACCTCGTGATCCACCCGTCTCGGCCTCCCAAAGTGCTGGGATTACAGGCTTGAGCCACCGCGCCCGGCCAAAATTTTGCCTTTTAACCAGGAAAATTCCAACTTATCTCTTCCAAGTAAAATACTTCTTGATTTTATAATTCTTCCAAATAAGACAAAAAACAACCACAACCAAAAGAGCTAAGAATATGCCTATATTTATAAGCAGTATCCTCTTTTTTCAATAGTTTTATTTGGGTAAATTTGAAATCCCTGGTTGTTTATTACTTATCATTGAAGGAATCAAAATATTCACACAGGAGGTTCAGGATGCATCAAATGTAATGGGAATTAGTGATTAATTATGTTGTGTTCCTTTACTGGAACCTAAACCACTTTAGAAGACTTTAAAATATTTGAAAAGTTTTCATGCTGAAAGAAAATGATAACTCTGCAGATTAGTAATTATAATATTCATGGTTCTCTACTTCAACTTTGTTCTCAATGCTTTCTTGTAATCATTTAGTGACCAACTTCAGTGATTCCTCTCATTCTGCCTGCAACTATTTCAAAATTTGTCCACTATCCCTAAACCTCTTACAAATTTTTTCACTAAAACCACTGGAAAAAAACTTATTGACAAAAATTAAGCAAATTTGTACTAGTTACTGTATTCATTTTCAGCCATACTATTGCCACATTGGCCTTCCTGTAAAATATGTAAATAGAGTAAAAAAATTATACTCATGAAGGGTTATATATGACTGTCTTCTGTATATCGAGCAAATCTGTACTTGACTTTGTGCTCAAGTCCAATATAACAGCTGCTCCCTTGGCCTTCATGTGAGCAATGTTACCATGTTGGTCCACAAACAAAGGAATGTCCATGGAGGGACTCCATGGTAGGTCATCTCATATATGCTGTTGTTCCACCATAAGTTATAAAAGCTTTGGTTTGGAAATGATCTAGGATTGGGTAAGTTTTAGCAAGATTACTAATTGTATGTCTGAGGAATAAGATGAGAAATGCACAATATATGGCAATGAAAGATAGTGTTTTCTATGTAACAGGTTATTGCATTCATGAAGCTGCCCTGAAATTGCTTTCAGATCTCAGAGGAAGAAGCACCTAAGTCCACTGGGGAGGTAAGTGAAGACTACATGAAAAAGGTACTGTGTGACATGAGACTTGAGACTTGAAAAATGAGTATGAGATTGCTAGAAGAAGAAAATGAAAGAGCACATTCACAATAAATAAAGAGCAAGTGTGAGAAAGGGAGAGGGAAGCAAAATAAAAATGCATTATCTTAAAGAAACACCTGATGTCACACTGAATGTGATGTGTAAGGCAGGGCTACGTGGAGTTAAGTGGGTATGTTGAAATCAGAGGAAGGACAGGCCACACTTTATCATGAAATATGTTATCATTTCATAATAAAATTGTCAAGTATTTTCTCATAGAAAATGCAGTCACTCATAATAAAAGAGGTGTTGTTATTTTTCAGAGGCAGTAGGGGAGATACGTGTAAGATTGCAGAACAAAGGACAATGTGACTATCCAGGAAGTTAGTGAAAACTCCTCTGTGAGGTATAACTGCATTTGAAATAAGGTACTTTGGTTCTGGCCATAAAGAATGTGACTCTGGGTTAAAAAGTACCAACCCAGTCTGAGCACAGTGGCTCATTTCTGGAATCCCAATGCTTTGGGAGTCTGAGCCTAGATGATCTCTTGAGGCCTGGAGTTCAAGACCAGCCTGGGCAACATAGTGAGACCCTGTTACTACAAAAAAACTAGCCGGGCATGGTGGTGTGCACCTGTAGTCCCAGCCACTGGGGAGGCTGAGAAAGGAGGCTTGCTACAGTGATCTATGATTATACTACTGTGCTTCAGCCTGGGCTACAGAGCAAGACCTTATCTCAGGAAACAATAACTACAGCCCCTTAAAGTATATCTTTTTCTCCCTAAAACTAGAAAATAAATATGAAGAAGTTAATTTTATTTTTAAATTTTTTATTAATAAGTGTTTAATAAATTATTTCGTGTTTGACTATTATCACTCTGGCTGTTACTCATGTTTTCAGTATTTATTTTTTCATGTCTTATCAAGACATTCATTCTGTGGGATCCACCTATGCCAGGGAGTGTTGGATCCTAAGGTATTTGGTTTCCTTCCAAAAATACCTTACTGAAAATACCTTATAGCATGCGGGAACTGTAAAGAAATTAAGAGATCACATAGTTAAACACTTTTCATACGACAGACAAGGAAATGGGGATGAGAGAGGGTGAGTAATGAGAACTATTAAAACACTGATGTAAATATAAATATTCACATTTCTTGTACTTACTTTTATATTCAATTAAGATATGAAATGTAACCTTGATGTTTCATAAATGGTGTCTTAAACAAATGACATTATCAATGACAAATTTAAATATTTAAGAAAGAGTTAAACATCATTATAATTACAATGCAAAGCATTATAGCAAATTTCTAATGAGCTACACTTGTTTTATGTATCTGTTTTTTATATTAGCTCTCATTTTCCAACTTAATATAACCTCTTAATTTTGTTGAGTTGTGCTGAAGGGGATTGCAATGGTTTCTTAGATATGGCACCAAAAGGAGAAACAACCAAATTAAAATGAACAAATTGGACTTCATAAGAATTAAAACTCATGTGCATCAAAGAATACCATCAAGAAAGTGAAATGAGGAGCCACAAAATTGAAGAATATATTTGCAAACCATATATCTGATAAGTTACTTTTATCAAGAAAATGTAAAGAAAGCTTAAAATTCAAGAAGAAAACAACACAATAAAGAAGTGGGTTGAATTATTACTTTAGCTTTGAAAGTTCTGGAAATGATGAGTTAATGGGTGCATCACACCAGCATGGCACATGTATACTTATGTAACAAACCTGCACATTATGCACATGTAACCTAGAACTTAAAGTATAATTAAAAAAAAAAAAAAAAAGAAAGTTATGGAAAAATGCTATTGTGGCCAATGAAATATAATCAATGGAGCAACTTAAAGACACTACTGAATGAGCTTGTCTGGATAGTTGATGAGGATAGTTCATGAGATTCTGACACCTTCCTGTTTCATTACCCTTGATCTCAATAAACTATTACTAAATTTGAAATTTTTTCTACATCTTCTACTAGAGTTGAACTGGAATTTATTTTTACAAAATGGGTCAGGAAATGGGTGTATAATTTGCCAAAAGACACATATTGAGCATATTTTCCATTACTGCTAAAATGTTTGGGGGTGAATGTTCTGATTACTTTGAAAAGCTCTATAAAGATGTAGTTTTGAAAAAGAAACTTATGACAAAACTACAAAAATCAAGGTTTGACATATACTATGGTTTAAATGTGTCCCCTTCAAAATTCAAAATGTTGAATTTCCATTTCAAAATTCAAATATTGCCAATGTGATAGTACTGAGGTAGACCTTTTAAGAGGAGATTAGGCCATGAGGGCTTCTTCCTTGTGAATGGGACTAGGTGTCCTTGTAACAGAACTTGACAGTGACAGTTTGCCCCTTTTTGCCTTTATGTCTTTATGCCTTCTGCCAAGAGTGGACACAGCATTCCTCCCCTCCAGAAGACTCGGTGTTCCAGGAGCCATCTTGGAAGCAGAGATCAGAGAGATCCTGACCAGACAATGAACCTGCTAGCCCCTTGATGTTGAACTTTCCAGCCTCCAGAACTGTGTGAAGCAAATTTCTGTTCTTTATAAATTATCCACTCTCAAGTATTTTGTTATAGCAGTGCAAATGGACTAAGACAATGTCCTTCTTGGAGATGCCAGTGGTCCCTGTGGTGAGTTGCTGTCTGAGATACTTGAAATGTCCTTTGTGTATAGTCTCTGCTTCTCTCTTGGCTATACCTTGAAAAAATATAGGTGAGGACTTTGATTCCTTCCTTCCTATATATCTGTTGTTATATCTGAATTAAGTGGTCGAATGAAATTTATGGAGAAGGTAAAAATACAATATATGTGCTTTACTTTGACTTTTGGTTCCAAACGTTTTATGAAAAGAAATGAGATCAGTTTTACAGAGAAGTACTAGGTATGCTGTGTTTTTATATGGTAGTATAAACATTCCGTTTTCTTTGTGCATTTGAAGGTTAGCTTACATGAATATAAAAATCAAAGAAAGTTTTCTTTTATAGGTAAATAAGGAAATGAAAATATAGAATGATCTATCAATCTCATAAATATTCTGAAGGGGCTTACATTATAGGGTCAGTTAGAACCCTGTGGCCATCACTCATACAAGACACTCTAAGAAATCATGACTCTGAAACTTGAAGCACTTCAGATTTCTTTCAGAAATTACAGATTCATTTAATTATAGTTTTAGTTTTATCTCTAAATGAACATAGATGCATTATTGAATTACAAACATATTTCTAGCACAACTGTCTATATAGTAATAATTGTTTTCTTTCTCCCTATTTAGAAATAATAAATATCTCACACACACACATAGAAGTATACAGACAGACAAAAAAGATCTAGTAATTGTAAGATTTATCATTTGCCAGTTTGTAAGTTTCTCTTTAAAGAATGCAGTTTCTAGGACCTAATAAGCAGGCACAGCTGGAAGGCAAAACAGATCCCCCAAAATTAAGGGTCCTATTTTTATACCAAAACCTGGATCCCCAAAAGAGGGAATCAGTCCATCTCCCATAAGACTCTTATCTCTCAGTGTGGGGTGAGGATATTTACATGCCTTCTAGGTGGCCAAGAGCATGCTTCTCTGATTTAAACGTGCGAAGAGCCATGTATTCTCAGATAATGGCTATTGCCTTTTCCCAAAAGGATATTTCCTACCTATTTATAAAACACCAAAGCTCTCTGATAATGTGAAGTAATTTCTTTCTTTTTTTTTTTTTTTTTTTGAGACGGAGTCTCGCTCTGTCGCCCAGTCTGGAGTGCAGTGGCCGGATCTCAGCTCACGGCAAGCTCCGCCTCCCGGGTTTACGCCATTCTCCTGCCTCAGCCTCCCGAGTAGCTGGGACTACAGGAGCCCGCCACCTCGCCCGGCTAGTTTTTTTTTGTATTTTTTAGTAGAGACGGGGTTTCACCGTGTTAGCCAGGATGGTCTCGATCTCCTGACCTCGTGATCCGCCCGTCTCGGCCTCCCAAAGTGCTGGGATTACAGGCTTGAGCCAACGCGCCCGGCCTATAATGTGAAGTAATTTCTGATACCCTCAAAAGTCAAAACTGTCAAATAATGCGATGTAAAGAGAGCAGAACCTTAGATTTTGAATGGAATCTATCCACTTCTAATTCCTGAGGTTTCATGAGGAAAAAAGAGATCTTTTTCCAAAGAGGATCTTTGGTTCCTCCTCTGTTTTTCCCAAGGAGTCCTAGGCTGTTAGAGCTTGAATAAACTGACTTTTAGTCCTTTTAAATCTCTGATTACCAGATGTTAGCCATGTCAAATCACCAATATTTCTGGCTTTTAAATTTTACCAAAAGTAACCTCCCAGGTGCTCAGAGAAAAAACATTCAAGATGGTTCGTGGAGGGAAAGAGAATTAATGAATAGTAAAGGTCACACAGATAGCAACCCAGAAAGCACTCATTTCCTAAGCCAGGAATTGAACCCTGAACCCAGGTCACCACTGTGAAAAGACAAAGCCTTAGCTGCTGACTACAGCATTGGGTGGTTTCCATTGTCCTTCCCTAAAGGAGCCTTTAACAGCCAATTTTGAGCTTGCAATGGCTTTTAATTGCACAAGATAGTTTTTAGGGCTAACTATGACATGAACCCCAAAATTACTGTTCCCTGGAAGGCGGAGACCAAGAGAAAGTATCGCCATGTGGCTACAAAGTCAAGCTCCCAAGGACATTTCCAACATGTGGTCTTTGGGCAAGATGAAGTGGTGGACTGTTGCCCCGAGTAACAGAAAAAAAACAGAAAAAAGAAAGGGAGAAAAGCATTGGCTATGGCAAGGTGGGGAAGATGAGACACTCAGAGAGGCCAGAGAAAGACCCACCCACAGCAGTGTCACTGCATCTAAAGTTCAGGCGGCCCCTGTCAGTAGTGAACGGATCTTTTCCAGCACTCCCATCAGCTCTGAAGTTTCTGCTTTTAGGGAGAAAAACCTCCCCATGTCTTTTGATCCGGCACATGCCTAATCCTGTCACCCACAGCCATCAGCAAAGAGTGCAAGACAGATTAATTCAAACAGAATAGTGGTTAACATCCCACAGTACCAAACCTGTTCTCAGCCAAGAGGGACTTTATCGAGAGAGGGGCCTCTAAACCTCTAAATCTTAGGAAGGACTCTAACCTTCCTAACTTGGGCCTCAAACTCAAGTTCGGTCAAGCATCCTTGCCATTTATTAAGTGGGATCTTTAACCCTCTCTGTCTTAGGAGAAACTCTAACACCCCTAAGTTGGGCCTGTAACCCAGTCCCATCCTCCACCTGGGTAAATGCACCCCATTTATTCAAAGTTGGCCAATCGGTGCTGCAGTCTATTCCTTGGGGTTGGGGGATCTCCTCAGTATGGTCCCTTCATGGTTTGCCAGAAAGGGGTCCTGATCCAGACCCCAAGAGAAGGTTCTTGGCTCTCGCGCAAGGAAGAATTTGGGGTGAGTCCACACAGTAAGTGAAAACAAATGTATTGTGCAAG
The DNA here is from genome assembly GCF_047675955.1 of Chlorocebus sabaeus. Taxonomy (NCBI): domain Eukaryota; kingdom Metazoa; phylum Chordata; class Mammalia; order Primates; family Cercopithecidae; genus Chlorocebus; species Chlorocebus sabaeus. Next base: position 1,087,919 of record NC_132910.1, on the reverse strand, counting down.
TAAGGGAATAAAGAATGGCTACTCCATAGGAGGAGCAGCCCTAAACTTTTCCTTTTCTTTTCAACTTTTATTTTAGGTTCAAGCGTTACATGCTCAGGTTTGTTACATGGGTAAATTGTGTGTTGCGGTGGTTTGGTGTACAGATAATTTTGTCACTCGGGTAATATGCATAGTACTCAACAGATTGGTTTTTGATCCTCACCCTCCTCCGGCCCTCCACCCTCAAATAGGCCCCAGTGTCTGTTGTTCTCTTCTTTGTGTCCATGTGGATTCAATATTTAGTTCCCACTTATAAGTGAGAATATGCAGTATTTGATTTTTGCTTCTGGGTTAATTTGCTTAGGAAAATGGCCTTTAGCTCCATCCGTGTTGCTGCAAAGGACGTGATCTCATTCTTTTTTATGGCTGCATAGTGTTCCATAGTGTATATGTACCACATTTGCTTTATCCAGTCCACCATTGATGGGCATCTAGGTTTATTCTATGTCTTTGCTGTTGTGAATAGTGCTGCGATGAACATACATGAGCATGTGATTTTACAGTATAACAATTATATTTCTTTGGGTATGTGCCCAGTGAGATTGCTGGGTTGAATGGTAGTTCTATTTTCAATTCTTTGAGAAATCTTCAGAATGCTTTCCACAGTGGCTGAAATGATTTACATTCCTACCACAGTGTATAGGCATTCCCTTTTCTCTGCAATCTCCCCAGCATCTCTTATTTTTTGACTTTTTATAATAGCCATTCTGACTGGTGTGAGATGGTCTCTTATTACGGTTTTGATTTGCATTTTCATAATGATTAGTGATACTGAGCATTTTTATATGCTTCTGGGCCACATGTATTTCTTCTTTTAAGAAGTGTGTCCTTTGCCCATTTTTTAAGGGGGTTGTTTTTTGTTCATTTGTTTAAGTTCCTTATAGATTCTGGATATTAAACCTTTGTCAGATGCTTAGTTTGCAAATATTTTCTTCCATTCTGTTGTTTGTTGTTTACTCTGTTGATAGTTTTTTTTGCAGTGCAGAAACTCTTTAGTTTAATTTGGTCCCATTGTCAATTTTTGTTTTTGTTGCAATTGCTTTCGGAGTCTTTGTCATGAAGTCTTTCCCAGGGCCTACGTCCATAATGGTATTTCCTAGGTTTGCTTCAAGAGTTTTAGTTTTAGGTTTTACACTTAAGTCTTTAATCCATCTTGAGTCAATTTTTGTATATGGTGAAAGGTAGGTGTCCAGTTTTAATCTTCTACATATCACTAGCCAGTTATCTCAGCAGTGTTTTTGTCAGTGTTATAAAAAATTAGATAGTTTTAGGTGTGCAGCTTTATTTCTATTTGGGCTTTTTTTGTTGTTGTTCCAAATGAATATTAGAATTTTTTTTCTAATTCTGTGAAAAATGTCATTGGTACTTTGACAGGAATAGCACTGAATCTATAAATTGCTTTGGGCAATATGACCGACCATTTCAACAATATTACTTTTTCCTATCCATGATCATGGAATGTTTTTCCATTTGTTTGTGACACATCTAATTGGAAACACATCTTAAGTGTTTCCTGAACTGAAACAGTTAATATTTTATTAATGACAATACTGCAAATGATATATAAATTCAATGCAATTCTTACAAAAACCACAACTGACTTCATAGCATAAATTGACAAGATGATCCTAAAATTTATATTAGATATTTAAGGGGCCTAGAAATAACAAAACGGTCTTAAAAAGAACAAAGTTGGGGACTTATATGTCCTGATTTTGAAGTCAACTGCAAATCTACAGTAATAAAGAAAATGTGGCATAGGCCTACAGATAGATGTATAGATTGATGGAATAGGTTTTAGAATCCTGAAATATACCATATGTTAATGGTCAACTGATATTCGACAACAGTGCCAAAACAGTTCAATAGGGAAAGAGCCTAGTAAACAAATATTGTTTGTTTTGACAATTAATAACACGTGTTGTCAAGGATGTGGAGGAATTGGAATCCTCATACATTGCTAATGAGACTGGAAAATGGTATGACCACTTTGGAAAACAGTCTAGTAATTCTTCAAAAGTTAAACATAAAGCTAATATGTGACCCAGCAATTCCATCTCTAGGTATATACCCAAGAGAAATGAAAATATGTCTACACAAAACTCGTACATGAACATTAATAAATAACATTATTCATGATAGCCAAAAATTGGAAAAAACTCAAATGTCCATTAACTGATGAATAATAAACAAAATGTGATATATCCATACTACACAACATTATTTGGAAATAAACATGAATGAAATATTGGTACTTTAAATAACATGAATGAGTCTTTAAAATATTATGAAAAGTGAAAGCCAACCACAAAAGACCACATATTGTATGATTTCATTAGTGTGAAATATCCAGAAAAGGAAAACAAATAGAGACAGATAGTAGATTAGTGTGTGGTTGCCTAGGACTCTAGAGATGCAGAAATTGCACAGGGTGGGGGTTGACAGCGAATGGTAAAGTATTTCTTTTTGGGAGATGAACCTGTTCTAAAATTATTTTCTGATTTTACAAGTCTGTTAATATACAACGAAACATTCAATTGTACACTGATATGGTTTGGCTATGTCTCCACCCAAATCTCACCTTGAATTGTAATAATCCTCACGTTTCAAGGGTGGGGCCAGGTGGAGATAATGGAATCATGGGGATCGTTTCCTCCATACTGTTCTTGTGGTAGTGAATAAGTCATATGAGATATGATGGTTTTCTAAATGGGAGTTCCCCTGCACAAGCTCTCTGTCTTGCCTGTCGCCATGGTTGTGAGGCCTCCTCAGCCATGTGGAACTGAGTCAATTAAACCTCTTTCCTTTATAAACTACCCAGTCTTGGATATGTCTCTACCAGCAGCATGAGAACAGACTAATATACATATATTAGATTGGTGAATTGCATAGCATGTGAATTATATGTCAACAAATCATGACTAAAGTGTATTTATAAAAATACTCTAAAAAATGCTGATTCATCCATATAATTATTTTATCTCTAGTTCTGTGTCAAGGAGATAGAAGACAAAAGAGCCTCTCTATTGCCACTACTTTTGGTAGTATTCTAAAATATATTACATAAATGCGATGACATGTTCATGCAGAATCATTGATCTTAGCTGGATGAAAGCACTTAAAAACATAAAGGAGACATTAAATACATTTGTGTAAACACAGGGTCATCTACATTTTGTTTTTCTATTTGCCATTGACATGTTCACACTATTTATATAATGTATTTACTTCAAGGGATAAGAATTATATTTTAACTTCCGGATTGATTTATCCTTGCATAAAAACAAAACGTAAGAATGGCAGAGGGAACAACAATTTAAAAAAAGGCATTGTATTTTATCAAGATGGCTATGAAATGGACTTCAGCTCTTCTACTGATACAGCTGAGCTATTACTCTAGCTCTGGGAGTTGTGGAAATGTGCTGGTGTGGCCCACAGAATATAGTCATTGGATCAATATAAAGACAATCCTGGATAAACTTATGCAGAGAGGTCATGAGGTGACTGTTCTAACATTGTCAGCTTCTATTCTTGTTTATCCCAACATAACATCCGTTACTAAATTTGAGGTTAATTCTATACCTGTAATTAAAGATTATTTTGCAGGGTTTTCCGCACACAACAGATTACTAAATGGCTACATGACTTCCAAAACATATATTTTGAACATATTTTTAACTAATGCAAGAACTTCTTTGGGAATATTCTGGTTACACTGAGAAGTTCTTCAAAGATGTAGTTTTGAAAAAGAAAATTATGACAAACCTACAATAATCAAGATCTGATGTCGTTCATGCAAATACCATTGGTTCCCGTGGAGAGCTGCTGGCTGAGCTATTAAAAATATCTCCACGGGGACCAATGGCATTTGCATGTCGCTTCCTAAATTGTAGAAACTAGACTGAATACTCTTGAAAAACATGGCTATGGCTATGGTAGGATTAAGTGATGGTGGAGTACAAAGAGTTTTTAAATTTATAATGATTACTTTTGTATTTTAGAGAGAAAACAAATCTATGTCTAATTCTACAGTGACTTGTGTTAATAATCATTCATGATTATGTATATACTAATGTGACATTAGAGTCTACCCACTTTATTTACATATGTATGAACAACATCTATAAAATATATAAATTATGTATAATGTGCACATTTATATTTGCTTTAGCAAGACATAAACAATTTTGGCTACATTATTTCAAATGATTTTAGAAAATTACCTGGCATATTCACGTGACAATTTTATTTCTTTTGCCTTCCCCCTGCCCCGCTTCAGGAAAATGCACTACAATTATCTGAGATCATGGGAAAAGCTGAAATGTGGCTCATTCAAAACTATTGCTGTTTGGAATTTCCTCGCCCACTCTTACCTAATTTTGAATTTGTTGTAGGACCCTACTGCAAACCTGTCAAAGCCCTGTCTAAGGTAAACCTATTCCTAGTTGTTTTATTCTGTTTGGTTTGCGTTTTCAGGGGGAATGACTGTATTCTTCGTTCAGAGTGTCTGTCTCATAGTGAGACACATATGGAAAGTGGGGAAAGTGACCTGCCAATTAGAAACTGGTATATTTGTTTTCAGTACCATCATAAGTATGCGAATTGCATTACCATTACAGAATAACCTGAGATGCCTGGGAGACTTTGAGAATACAGTCAGTTAACTTAAGGTCTTATTATTCAACACGTAAGAATCAATTATTCATTTAAAGAATATAGTGACTAAAATATATCAGAAGTGCCAGATTTGCAAAGAAACAAAGTAGACATGGCTTCTGCACCCTATACATCTTATCTTCTACTGTGAAAGATAAAATATAAGCAAGTAATAAAAACTGCATGAAAAGTGTCATCTTAAGACTACAATGCTAACGAAGCATTTAGAGGAGAGTACAGAAAGTATCTCTGAGTCATTAATAATTAACGTGAGCCCTAAACAAGGTGAAGGGATGAGAGGGAGAGGAAGAAACATAAAGAAAAGCAGGTAGAAAGTAAGGACAGTTCCCAGAGACCCTAAGTTTAGTTCTGTAGGAAGAGGCTGGGTAACAAAGCAGATGATGCTGGTGAGGTACTATAGAGCCAGATAATTATAGGAGTTTGAACATATGTTAAGGGCATGTGGAAGACAGTGAAAAAGAGTTAAACAAAAAAGGGATATTATCAGATTTCCTTTTTCAAAAAAATCTCAAGGTTTAGTAACTGGGTTGATTGTAGAGGGGCAGGACTATAGAAAGGGGAATCACTCTAAAGGGAACTTTTGTAAGAATGTTCTTGCAAGAATTCAGGCAACAAGTGACAGAAAACTAGACTAGAGTGTTCAAAGAGGCAAGACGCAATGGCTTACATGTATAATTCCAGCACTTTGGGAGGGGGAGGCGGGAGGCAGGTTTGAGCCCAGGAGTTTGAGACCATCATGGGCAAAAACATGAGCCCTTGTTTCTAGAAAAAAATGTTTAAAAGTCAGCTGGGTATGGTGGTATATGCCTGTGGTCCCAGCTACGTGGGAGGCTGTGGCCGGAGAATCACTTCAGCCCACGAGATCAAGGCTGCAGTGAGTCATAATCATGCCACTGTATCCCAGCCTGGGCAACAGATGGAGACCTTGTCTTAAAAAAAAAAAAAAAAAAAAAAGAATGTTGATAGATATGACTATGCCTACTCATACAATAATAGGCCAACCTCATATTGTGTTGTGTGTGTGGAAAAAAATAGTTAATATAGATAAAACACTTGAAATATCTCTGGTACATAGTGATCCAGAGTAATATTGACTCTTGTCATTATTGCTGTTTTGTTTATATTACTAATACTATTAACTAATTTGTGCCAGACACTTTAGATATTATTCCTCATTTTATAGAAACTGGTCTTCTAATAGATTAACATTGTATTCTCAACCAAAATCCTAGAGAATAGATATCCTGTGGAGTGGTATAAAGTCAATGTCTGGATCAGATGAACAAGTGGGAATGCAAAAATTTTATTGGAAAAGTTGAGGCTTTTCACTTGTATTTTAGCTTAAAAGAAACACCATTCCTCAACAATATAAGTATATGACTTCAACTATATTTGCAGACAAAACTAGCATTTACTTTCTTTCTTTCTTTCACTTGGGTTTTAATTATATACATATTTTTTCCTGAAGAAGAAAACCATTTTAATACATTCAATACTGACTTATCCTCCATTTTTCTGTAGAAATAGTGATTTATTGTATGGAGTTTCCAGTGTTTATCTTTAACTGATTAAAATGGGTAGAGCATGGAGTTTTCTACTTAGTTCCAGGTGAATTCTTCACATTTCCTGGCTTTTAAAAGTTCTCCTTCCACAAATCTTCTGTTACTATATATCCACATAAACCCCAGTCATATAACCTCTCCCCACTGACCTTGCCAAACACGATGGCGTGTTGTGGATAACAGATAAAGGCAGCTAATCCTGTGAAACCAGGTGGACACACTAGCTTCTTTATTTTTGAACCTCTAGCCAAAAAGAGTCCAATAAGGCCAGCAAAACCAGTAACACCAAGTCTTGGAAAAAATCCAGGAGGTGCATTTTGGAGATATTCATAGCTGTCTAACCCCCACTGAACCAAACTTTGCATCTTAGGCTTAGTTTGGGAGTATGTTTCCTGACACAAATTTGTGTATGTCTCACAATAGCGTTGGAACTGTAAGATGCCTTCTTCAAGCTGGCTCCTTGACTCTTCTACACACTTCGATTGACCCTCAGGAACTGAGTACAGTGAAAGCTCATCAACCTTCACGGGATTTTGGGGAGATGAGTCCTTTTTTGGTGCTGCATAGACTTTGAAGGTGAACAAGTGTAGGCTGGTTGGCCTCATGGACCTCTGAATTACTTTGAACATGTCGTTGGCTGCGGTGGCTCTGGCAGGATTTACTTTCTTTTATTCCAGTTTTATTCCACTTTTTTAAAACTCTCTTTTATTCTAGTATTTCTTTTTTAAACCTGTTCTTACTTAAGATCTCAAAGTTTCACATCTTAGAGAATACAATGGTGGTTTACCCTATCAAAGAGTTTTCTGCCTTATGCCCAGACTATAGTACACCTCAGTAAAGCTCGCTTAGGGAACATGGGTCTTGCTATATCGTAACTGCTTGATAGAGAAGCATAGAAAAATGTACAGTGCATGTATAATAAAGACCAAATAATTTCTACCACTTGTATCAGTTCTGTCAGCATATAGGATGATATGCCTTATGAAGAAACACATGAGTCAACATATTCTAACTTAATATCATACTTTTAAGATATAAGCAGAAAGCCTGTAATCCCAGCACTTTGGGAGGCCGAGATGGGTGGATCACGAGGTCAGGAGATCGAGACCATCCTGGCTAACACGTTGAAACCCTGTCTCTACTAAAAAAAAGTACAAAAAAACTAGCCGGGCGACGTGGCGGGCGCCTGTAGTCCCAGCTACTCGGGAGGCTGAGGCAGGAAAACGGTGTGAACCCGGGAGGCGGAGCTTGCAGTGAGCTGAGATCCGGTCACTGCACTCCAGCCTGGGCGACAGAGCCAGACTCCGTCTCAAAAAAAAAAAAAAAAAAAAAAAAGATATAAGCAGAAAGGCAGCATTCTTTATGTACTATATGATCTAAGATATTATTTTGTCTATGTTCTTATTGGCAGCAATATAAAAGTGAGATCTTATTCCAGTGTTAAGACTCAATGTTCATTTTGACTGCAAGTTATTTAGGCTGTATATGGTAACTTTCACAAGGTAAAAAGGTTGAGGTAGGATTGGTAGAATTTCTAACCAATTAACTCCTATTCTTGAAAGATTTCTTCATGCGCATAACAGGAAAGTGATTATGTTGGCAAGGAGGGAAAAAGAGGAGGAGGAGAAGGAAGGCACAGAGAATGGTAATAGCAGTATAATGTCAATCATTAGCAATATTAGCTGTTATTGCCAAGTTGGAGAAAGCAAGATTTGAAGCGATGTCAGAAAGCTTGTCCTTTTATTCTTTGTTTTTGATGTTATAGATTGTTATACAGTATCTCATATTGTTGATTATTGGTGTGACAAGAGCTGCTAAAATCTACTTTATAAAAGTCCGTAATACAATTTTATTAACTGTAGTCCTCATCTTATACATTAGATCTCTAAACTTGCTCATTCTACATGTTTGCTAATTTGTATACTTTGACCTACATCTTCCCATTTCCTCTCACCGCCCACCACCCCTGTTGGTGGCGACCACTGTTTTGTTCTCTGTGTATCTGAGATCTTTTTAAAAATATATGTTCCACATGTAAGGGAAATCATGCAATATTTTTGTTTCTATCTCCAGCTTATTTATCTTAGCATGAAATCCTCTCTGTCCACCCGTGTGGTGGCAAATGTTAACATCTCCATCGTTTTAAGGTTGAATAATATTACACACACACACACACACAAATACATACATATATATATAAATATATATATATACACACACACACATTTTTAAATCCACTCATCAGTCAATGGACACAAGTTGTTTCCATATCTTGGCTATTGTGAATACTGTTGCAATGAACATGGGAGTGCAGCTATCTTTACAAAGTGGTGATTTTCATTTTTTGTTTTATACCCATAAGAGAGATTGCTGGGTCACATGGTAGTTCTATTTTTAATTTCTTTAGGAAACTCCGTACTGTTTTTCATAATGATTGCACCATTCTGCACTCTTACAAATAGCGAACTAGGGTTCACTATTTTCTCCACACTCTCACCAGCATTTTTTGTTTCTTTTTTATAACAGCTATTCTTATGGATATGAGATGATACCTCATAGTGGTTTCATTTGTATTTCCCTGATGATTAGTGATGTTGAGCAATTTTTAATATGCCTATTGGCTACTTTTGTTTCCTTTAGAGAAATTTCTGGTCGGGTCCTTTCCCCATTTTTTAATAGGGTTATTCATGTTTTTTTTGGTATTGAGTTATAAGAGTTCTTTACAAATTTGGAGTATTAATCCCTTATCAGATATGTAATTTGCAAATATTTTTCCCAGTCTGGAGGCTGCGTATTTATTTTGTTGATTGTTTCCTTTGCTGTGAAGAAACATTTTAATTTGATGTAATCCCATTTATATATTTTGCTTTTGTAATCTGAACTATTAGTATGATATCCAAAAAATCACTGCCAAGGCCAATGTTGAAGAGATTTTCCCTTATGTTTTCCTCTAGGAGTTTTATGGCTTCAGGTCTTACATTTAGGTGTTTTATTCATTTTGAGTTGATTTTTGTGGTGTATCTCACATGTATAGTGTGAGATGAGTTCATTTTCATTCTTTTGCAGGTAGAAATACAGTTTTCCCAGCACTGTTTATTGGAGACTATATTTTCCCCTTTGTGTCTGCTTGGTGCCCTGCTCAAAATTTAGTTGACCATATATGTTGCATTTATTTCTGTGCTTTCTATTGTCTTCCATTAGTCCATGTTTCTGTTTGTTACCAGTATAATTCTGTTTATTACACCTTTGTAACATAAGTTTAAATCAGGAAGTATGATGTCCCCAACTTTATCTTTCTCAGTATTTCTTTAGCTGTTCAGTTTGTGTGTGTGCGTCTGTCTGTATGTATACGTGAGGTTCCATAAAAATTTTAGAATTTTTGTTTCTATTTCTGTAAAAAACGCCATTAAACTTTTGGTACAGATAGTGTTGAATCCATGTGTTGCCCTGTGTAGTATGGACATTTAAAAAATATTAATCCCATCAATAAATAAGCTATATCATTCCATTTATTTGTGTCTTCAATTTCTTTCATCTGTATTTTGTAGTTTTCCTTGTACAAATCTTTTACCTTCTTGGTTAAATGTATTCTTTTGCTTTTGTGTGTGCTATTATAAATGGGGTTGTTTTCTTGATTCCTTTTTTAGCTAGGTGATTATTTGTCTATAGAAATGTTACTTTTGTTTCTCTGCTGATTTGGTGTCCTGCAAGTTTTCTGATTTACTCCAACAGTGTTTTTTAAGCATCTTTAAGCATATTCAACATATAGGATCATATCATCTGCAAATAGGGATAGTTTTACCTCTGATTTAGATGTCCTTTATTTGTTTCACTTATTTAATTGCTCTTGCTAATATTTCAAGTACAATGTTTAATAGAAGTGATTAGCGTGAGAATCCTCACCTTATACCAGATCTTACTGGAAAAACTTTCAGTCATTCTCCACTGATATATTACCTGTGTGTGTTTTTTATAAATGACTTTTATTATTTTGAGAAACTTTACTCCTATACCTGAAAGTCTTTATTGGGAAAGATGCAGAACTTTGTTAACTTCTTTTCCTGCATCATTTGAAAGGAACATGTGGTTTTTAATCTTTCATTCTGATAATTCATGTGTCACATTGGTTTGTATATGATAAACCAGTCTTGCATGCCAGGGTTAAACCTCACTTGCTCATGATGTACGTTCTTTTTGATGTGTGGTTTAGTTGTTTGTTAATATTTTATTAAAGAATTTTGTACAAATATTCGTTAGAAATATTGTCCTATAGCTATTTTTTCTTACAGTGTCTTTGTCTGCCTTGGATATGAAGGGGATTCTGATGCCATAAAATGTTTGGAAGTATCTTCTCTATTTCTATTTTTTGACAGAGTTTAAGTAGTATCGATAACAATTCTTTTTTGAACATGTGGTATAATTTGGCCATGAAACCTTCTGGTCCTGGGCTATTCTGGTTGGAAGGGTTTTAATGACTTCTTCAACTGATTTGTTAAGGATTGGTTCAAGTTTTCTACTACTTCCTAACTCAATCTTCGTAGGTTATATTTTTCTAGGAATTTATCATTTTTTTCTAGATTATCCAATTTGTTGCATTTATTTATTTATTTATTTTGAGACAGAGTCTCGCTCTGTCCCCAGGCTGGAGTGGCATGATCTCGGCTCACTGCAAGCTCCACCTCCCGGGTTCAGGCCATTCTCCCGCCTCAGCCTCCCAAGGAGCTGGGACTACAGGCGCCCGCCACCACGTCCGGTTAATCTTTCATATCTTTTAGTAGAGACGGGGTTTCACTGTGTTAGCCAGGACGGTCTCGATCTCCTGACCTCATGATCCACCCGCCTGGGCCTCCCAGTACTGGGATTACAGGCGTGAGCCACCAAGCCCGGCCTGTTGCACATATTTATAATAGGCCTTCATAATAACTTTACTTCTGAGGCATCTGGTGTAATGTCTCCATTTTCATGTTTTATTTATTTGAGTCTTCCCTCTGTGTGTCATAGTCTAGCTAGTGTTTTGCTGATCTTATTTTTTCAAAGATTACTTTTTGGCTTTTATTTTTTCTGTGTTTCTGTTCTCTATTTTACTGATGTGTATTATTTTTCTCCTTTTGCTAACTTTGGCTTTAGTTCTTTTTCTAGCTTTTTGAGGCATAATGTGGTATGTGCACTAGAAAAGAAATGTATACTCTGCTGCTCTTGGATTGTAAGTTCCATGTCTGTTAGGTTCATTTGGTGTAGAATGCAGTTCAAATCCAGTATTTGCTTAATTTTCCGTTTAGTTGAGCTATTCAGTGTTTAATGTGCGGTATTAAGATCACTGAATATTATATTATTGCTATGTATTTTTTTTCTTCACATACATTAAATTATTTTGAGATGGAGTCTCACTGTTGCCCAGGCTGGAGTGCAATGGTGTGATCTCAGCTCACTGCAACCTCCACCTCCCGGGTTTAAGAGATTCTCCTGTCTTAGCCTCCTGAGTAGTTACAGGTGCCCACCACCACACCCAGCTAATTTTTGTTTTTAGTAGAGATGGGGTTTTGCCATGTTGGTCAGGCTGGTCTTGAACTCACCTCAGGTGATCTGTCCGCCTCGGCCTCCCAAAGTGTTGAGATTACAGGAATGAGCCTTCGTGCCTGGCCAATACTTTCTATATCTATTTAGGTGCTCTGTTGTTGGGTGCATATATAATTCTTATGTCATCTTGATGAATTGGCCACTTTATCATTAATGACCATCTTTGTTTTTGTAACAGTTTTTACCTTGAAGTTTCTTTTATCTATTGTATATTATGCCACACTTGCTCTCTTTTGGTTACTATTTGTATGGAATATATTTTTCCATTCTTACACTTTCAACTTTTGTGTGTTCTGGAAGCTGAAGTGCGTCTCTTTTAGGCAGCCCGTAGTTATATTGTTTTTTAATCTATTCAATCACTCTGTTTATTGGATAATTCATTTACAATCAAGGTTATTACTGATAGGTAAGGACTTATTTTGCCATTTTAAAATTGTTTTCTTGTTTTGTAGATTCTTTGTTCATTTCTTCCTCTCTTGTTTACCTTTGTGATATGGTAATTTTCTGTAGTGCTAATAAGCTTTGTCCTTTATCGTCGTGTATCTGCTGTAATTTTTTGCTTTGTGGTCACCATGGGCTTACCTAAAACATGTTATACTTGCAATACACTATTTTAAGCTAGCAACAACACAGATCATATAGAATTATTCCAGATTTTTACCCTCTTCCCAATGTATATTTTTGTTAACATAACTTTTTTTTTTTTTTTTTTTTTTTTTTTTTTTTTTTTTTTTTTAAAGACGACTCTTTGTCGCCCAGGCTGGAGGGCAATGGTACAATTTTGGCTCACTGCAACATCTGCCTCCTGGGTTCAAGCGATTTTCCTGCCTCAGCCTCGTGAGTAGGTGGGATTACAGGCATGCACCACCATGACTCACTAATTTTTGTATTTTTAGTACAGGAGTGGTGTCACCATGTTGGCCAGGCTGGTCTTGAATGCCTGACCTCAAGTGATCCACTCACCTCAGCCTCCCAAAGTGTTGGGATTACAGGCGTGAGCCACTGCACCCAGCCTGACATTTTTTTATGTTGTATATTCCTTAGCTTTTCAGAGCTATTATTTTTTTTACTTTCAAATCTCTAGTATGAAGGTTACAAGTGAAAATATTTAATAGTCAATAGTCTATGTTTAAGACAATCAATAGTATTTAAGATACTAGTATTTAATATATTGATTAGTATTTAAGAAAATAGTCAATAATCTATATTTAAGACACAGAAGAAACTGAAAGGGAAAGAAAAAGTGTAAGATTTAGAAACAAGAAAATCCCCACCCCCAAAAATTAGAGATTAAATGATCCGTATGATAAATAACAGAATACTATGCATGGATTGCTTATACTCTAAGGATTCCTATTCCTACTATAAGGAACTTGGGGACTAAACTTGAGCCAGTTCTTTTCTATGTGCTTCAATGTTAGTATGTTTCAAACTGCATTTGGAATGTTTCCTATCCAAATAACAAAATCTTAAATCAGGATAAAATTATCCATGTGTGTCACAGTCACCTTTACATTGGGTCAGGGAACTAGCTTGGTCAGTTAAGTGCTGGCAACAGTTCCTTCTTCCTTTCAATTCCATACCCCTGACATGCCTGAGGACTCAATGTTTAACATTATAACAAGACAGGATGTACGTGACCCTTAGAAAGACCACGGTATTCTACAGCAGAATACTGTAGATATCTCCACGGGCAAGAGGCCAATACTCTGAAAAGTCAGACATTCAGGTGTTATAACTTGTATGAGATCCTAATTTAATGGACATCTGCTACATTTTCTCTGTCCATGTGTTTTGGAAACTGTCCTTCCTGATGCAATCCTCACAGAGGTGACCATATCATCTGCCTCTCTTGCTTCCCATGCTGGGAGTCAAAGGACCCCATTTCCCTGGAAATACAGATTGGTTTAGGGCTTGCTCCAGCACCAACATGGCTGTTCAGTCCTTCGGGGGAATTGTCATGGACACTGGGAGGAAAATGGTCTCTCTTCTGCCACTGAAACTACATAGATAATGGAAGCTTGGAGATAATGGCCATTTTCTAAAAAATTAGACCATGCTTGATAAAAAGCCATTATGGGGGAAATCAAATCCAAAAATTACATGCTTGAATTGTTACTCCTTTGAACTATTACTCCAGCCAATAAAATTCTTGACTGGATTTCTAAACTCTGAATGACTGAATTTTCTGTTTTTCACCTGAACACATCATACTAATGTAGATTTTTAGAATCACAGCACTGAACAGTACATGAAAGAAACCATGTCTCCCATGGTGACAAAAAGCTGTCATAAATGTGTACGATTAAATAAAAAATTCTGATTTTTATATACTCTCCTGTATCTTGCATTTTTTATACAATGTTCCTGTAACTTTATTAAAAAAAAAAAAAAGTCAGGAAAGGATAAAACAGTGATGATTACATGAGCCAACACAACTGTTAGAGTAACACCAGATACTTGGTAAAAACTTGATGGCTTTTTAAAATAGATTGACTCAATACTAAGCTCTTTAACACTCAACACACAAAGCATAACTTAACATCTAACTGGATGGCACTTTAGAAAAACCCTCTGCTGCAAATTAAGCCTGAAGGAAATACTTAAATGTTTAAAAATCTCAGGCCAGGTGCAGTGGCTCACGCCTGTAATCTCAACACTTTGGGAGGTTGAGATGGGTGGGTCACTTGAGGTCGAGTTCGAGTCGAGCCTGGCCAACATGGTGGAACCCTGTCTCTACTAAAATTACAAAAATAGCCGGGTGTGGTGGTGAGCACTTGTAGTCTTAGCCATTTGGGAGTCTGAGACTGGAGAACTGCTTGAACCTGGGAGGCGGAGGTTGTAGTGAGCCGAGATCGTGCCACTGCCCTCTAGCCTGGGCGACAGAGACTCCATCTCAATGACGCATATTAATTTATATGCTATTGTTTCAAAAGTGATGAGGTGGCTTTAGAAACACCAAATAAAAACATAGATAAAATCTTGGCCCATCAATTACTACCTTTCTGATCTTTGGCAAGTTTACTAGCCTCTCTGAGCCCATTTAAATGAGTCTGTATATAAACGCACAAAGTGTCTATTGCATACAAAGTACTCAGTATTTATTACTATTATTTCAGGAAAATATCTTTAATATTACCTATCAGTTTTGTGTAACTGGTTACAGAAATTCTTAAAAAACTGTAGATATCATCTTGACTAGCTTACTGATGAATACAAACAAAATGCCAATGAAGTGACTTACCGTATATCAACAGGTTTAATTAAAGACAATGACAAAACTAGAACACAGGTTTCCTTGAAAGTATTTTTTCCTCTCTACCACAATGCAGATTTAAAACAAATCCTTAGGCTTTAGTTTTGTCACTGTAAATAAAACTAGTGTGAATGCAGGGAAAATACTACATGCTGGTATGAATATGAATGCAGTAAAACTATAGTTTTAAATATCCTTTAAGAGTAAAGTGCCTGTGTTCTTCTTTTCAGGTCAATATAAATATAAAACAGTGCAAATTTGATACGATAAAAAAATTAGTCAAACATTCAAATATTCCTAATGTTTATAAAGGCCAAATTCCAAAGGCCAAAACTCCAGGTATAACTCAAATTAAGACTCAAAAAATTATTTCATAGATTGTTTTCTTGAGCGGCTCTATTTCTATGTTATAGCTGGTTACCACTGGGAGAGCTGGACAGTTAACTTAAAATACAGAACTAATACAAGAGGGTTAAAAGTCTATTTATGAAGTAAAGTAGAAACCACGTACAAAGTAGTTCACTTACAGAAGACTAAAACAACAAATACAAAACCTAAATAAACGACTCTGTGATCTGAGTAAACTCAAAAATGTTATCAGGTGTATAAATACTTAACCAAACTACTAACATAACTCTGTGTATCTTATGTTAGAAATAGAAGGAAGTTTTTCATACAATAGGCCTAGGTCAATCATTTCTGCTAAAATGTGCCTCAAAAAAGGCAAATGGGGTTCCTAAAATTCCTAAACAAAAAGTATTTTTATGTCCATTATTGCATAATAAACCAGTAACTGGATAAGAAAAAAATACAAAAGATAACTGTCAATCTTTACCAATTTATTTTATACAAAACAGTAGCAATGTAGAATATGGGAATCGTCTTCCGCTGCCACACACGCAAGTTGTGAACATTCCAAGCCAATGTATACAATTTGGAGGGGAAGGCTAAACAATAGCATCAACCACGCTACTGAACATAGGAATTTTTCATTTAAAAAGATTAAAAATTAGATAGCAATGTCTTCTTAATATTGCTCTCATCATTGAAGACTGAGGAAAAATAAAAAGTGACTTTATAAGTTTTTTAAAAAAGAGGCAATGGGGGAAAAAACCAAGAGGCTGCTACAACACTGCCATACAGTCAAACCATCATACTTCAACATTTGCATACTTGATAGCAGCATTATTTTTACTGAACCGTGTGCAACTACATGTAGAAACACATCAAAGCAAAATATCATGGCAGTTATCAATCAAGATCCAAAAAGAAAAAAACAAACAAAAAAATAACTCTAGGATGAACACACTATAAGAACATTTATGGAGAAAGAATCAATATCTACATTCTTGGACTGTTCCATTCTGCCCCAATAAAAGTGTCAATTCAACTGTCAACTGTGGATTTTTGGCGGATTTGAGTTTTTCCAGTTCTTATGATACTGCATGCTTGGAACAAAGGGGGTCATAATAAATCCTTCTACACAATGAACTTTATAGGTAGACAGCTGAAAATAAATTTACTACTTGTAAACACACACAAAAAAAAATACAAGATTTTTTTGTATCTTTAAACAATCAGTGCTTCCAAAAGCCCATTATCTTCTATATCGACCTCTCTCCCCTCGGTCTCTGTCTCGATCACATAATCGCTCTCTTTCTCTCTCTCTATCACGTCCTCTATCTCGCTCTCTGTCTCGTCTGTTATCTCTAGGGCGGTCTCGCTCTCGTTCCCGATCTCTTTCACGGGGTCTACTTCTCCGGCCACTGACAACAGCTTGTGTGCGACGAAGGAAATCATCCACCCTCATATCATAATCATGCTAGAAAAGGGAAGAAATGTGTTAGGTACGTCAAAAATGCAAATAGTGTAAGTGGATCCCTGATTTGAAAAAAAAAATTTATATAAACAATTTTAAAATACAAAAAAAGAAAAAAGTCTCTATATTATAATTGGCGGAGAGAACAATCTAAAGAAATGCGATAATAAATTAATTCACAGAAGGTTAATATGCTGACATGGTTTAGGAAAAGGATGATGTCTCATTAGACATCTACAACAGATTACTCAAATCTCTTTATGCAGTTTTCTACTTAACTTTAATGACTTTTCCATCTGATCCTTTCAATAAGATTTAGGCCAAAGAAATTAGTGATGACCTTCAACTATTATCTATATATACTGCCAATTATGCTAAATGTCATCAATGTTTTTCAGGCACAGGCTAGCTCAACATTTTTCCTCCAATTCTACCAACTTCAATTTTACAAACTGAGAGTATTATGTTCCAGATTTTCTTTCAAACTAAATTGTTACAACTAAGTGATGTGCAAGAAAAGTTGTGGCTGCTCCTAAACTTGGCCTCTGCTCTACTTTAAACTTTCTGCTCTTAGTTCTCAGCTCGTCTTACTGATTTTGGTCTTCTCAAAATTTAGCTGAAATAGGATTCAAAAACACAACCCCACATTACGTTTTATATATGTGATTATATAAGCAGAGAATATGTATACTAACCAAAAAATCACTACATAAAGATCCATAAAATAGAACTTGTTAAAAAGGATAAATACAGTTCAGGAAAACAAATTTTAAAAAATCTTAGACTTCCTATTTTAAAAGCCATGTGATCAGTTACGGGAATTTTTAAGACACCACAACCCATCTAGTCAACTAAGATTTCATTATAGACTGTGTATTTCTTTCTTGTATGCCTAACTGAAAATAAACTACTAATTTAAAGTTTGTGAATCAGTTAACTAGTACCCTCAAATTATTTTACACAATGTTAAAGGTCATGATATGACTTGATTTAGAGAAAATTACTATCTTTATGAGGATAAGGAAATTACTGACAACACATAAAAATGTCTCAAAGGCCAGAAAGCTACTCTGATTCTCACAAATAGGCCCACTCGTCATCTTAAGCTGGAAAATAAAAATATCTTTATTTCGCCCCATACACACTCATCACCATAAGTAGGGAGTGGGAAAAAAATTCTAACTTGCATATCTTACTTAGTTTAACAACAAAACTACCTCTCTAAGGCTATCAATCTTATATGCATATGAATTATGCTTCCAACACCTGCCAGAAGACAATTCCACTTTTTAAAATAAAAGTACCTAATATTAGGGGGAAAAAAAAAAAAGCATTTAATAAACTCAGCCTGTCTAGTTAAAAACCCAGACAACTCAAACTAGAGTCTTTTTTTCATTGGTCCTGTTTTGAAGCCATCAAAAAAAGCTTTCACATCAATCTTATCAAATAATTAACAGAATCAATGAATAAAGGACATACCTGCTACATATCGTAACATCCAGTTATTCTTTGTTAACATCACAATAACCAGAGGTAAAACAATTCATTAGTTACTAGCTTTAACACTTGGTAAAAATAAAAACAAATGACTAAATGAGATTACAGCTTACCAGCTAACTTAATATACACCATCTATCCTACAAAAATTGAATCAGAATACACAAAAAGTTCAGAAATACCTATTAACAATACTAATTACACAGCATAATTACGGTCTCAATATGGAAAGAACATAGCCTAGGTACTACCTAAAAGGGGTTCTATTTGTAGGTGTTTGCCTTAAGCAGTTTGTGATCTGATCAGTAAAATATATTCTACCTATATAATCCAAAGGGGCATAATCAGGCATTTTTAATAAAAACAAACTAGGAATTACTCCAAAATAGTCTGCAGTTTAAGAATATGCAATGGTCTGTCATTCACCACACTGTGGTCTCCCCATATTTAAATTACCTACAGAATTCTAAGTAGTTCCCTCACACCTTTGCCTCCTTGTGCACTTACTACTCGTTTATCTCTGTATCTTGCTTCATGTGGTACTGGATGATGTCCTGAGTAAGGGGGATGAGCTTGAGGAGGTGGAGCATGGTGCTGATAGTAAGGATGGTGTGGAGGTTGTTCCATTCCTGGGTAAGGGGGCTAAAAAAGGAAAACCATTCCCATTAAGAATCTACCGAATACTCTTGTAAACAAGCCATTCTTAGAAACCTTCATCCAAAATGCCAATCCCAAACAAGTGAATCTGTACTAGACATTTATTTTATGGCATTAAGGTGTTTCAAAATATTCTTTTTGTTTGTTGAAAATTACACATCTTCTAAGACAAAACATGTTTATACTTTTCTACTCCTATCATATAAATACTAAGGGAAATAGCAAACCCTCACATGGTGCTTACTGTGAGCCAGGGATTGTTCTAAGCACTTTACTAGTCTCATTTAATTCTCACAACCTTATGAAATAGATACTATTGTTCCCAGTTTACAAAAGGGAAAACTGAGGCAACAAGGAATTAAGTAACCTGCTTATAGTCACACTACTGTTAAGTGGTGAAGCAGACATACGGCATCAGGCATCCTAGTTCTACAACTGGTAAACTGGTTAACCACTTTGTATGTTCTACTCTTAAAAACTTCAACAGGCCTGGTGTGGTGGCTCATGCCCACATCCCAATGCTTTGGGAGGCTGAGGGAAAAGAATCCCTTAAGCCAGGAGTTGGAGACTAACTTGGGTAACAGAATGAGATCCTGTCTCTATAAAAAATTAGCCAGGCACAGTGGCATGTGCTGTAGTCCCACCTACTCAGGAAACTGAGGCAGCAGGACCACTTGTGCCCATGAGTTCAAGACTGCACAGAGCTATGATCACACCACTGCATTCCAGCCTGGGAGACCAAATGAGACCCTGTCTCTTTTAAAATAATAATAATAATTAAAAAAAAAAAAAAAAAAAGGTCCAGGAGCAAATTACCTTTTAAATGCCATTAAAAAATGAATAGAGGGTAAATTAAAGATTACTTTCACAGTTACTATCAAGATCATATATTAACTTTTTAAAATTTCCTAGAATATAAGGGAAAAAGTCTCATAATCATCTGCATACAATAGTATAAAACTGTATACCTTAAAGAGACACAAAAGTCAGATGAAGAGGCCATATAACATATAGCATTTAAAATAAAGAGATAAATTAAAATGTAAGAAAACAGTAGAAGCTAAACTTCCAGGTTTTTATTTCTTGAAAATTAATGCTTCAGCTATCTTCAATATCTTAAAATATACTCTAAGAAGACAAGTCTTCTTAAAGGAAATAGTTAAAAAGCAGGAATAATCAGGGTTTAATTAATCTTATTTTACACAGAAAATTTAGTGAATATTAGATCAGGCACTATGCTAAACTTAACATGTACTTTGTAAATTTATCTTCTTGACAGTGAGAATGACACTACTACATTAAATGTTAAGCTATACCAGGACAATCACGATGTCAATTTCATTCACCATGACATAATCAGAACAAGCACAGTGCCTTCCACAGAGTAAGTACTAAATATTATATTTGATAAGCCAACTACGGAATTTTACAGATGAGAAAAACTAAGAGTTGTATTAAGAAATTTACCCAAGGTCACAGAGATGGGAAGAAAAATATATCTGAACCCAAGCAGACTTTGCACTACTAATCACTACCATAATACGCTATTACAGTTCTGAAGCCTATACTCACAAATGAGCTTTTGGTCTTTAGTTTGAAAGACAGCATACAATTATTTATCACCAAAAATCTGTATTTTAAGTCTTTTTGAGATGGAGTTTCCCTCTGTTGCCCAGGCTGGAGTGCAGTGGCACTGTCTCAGCTCACTACAACCTCTGCCTCCTGGATTGCAAGCAATTCTCCTGCCTCAGCTTCCCTGTGTAGCTGGGACTATGGGCACGCGCCACCACACCCAGCTAATGATTTTTGTATTTTTAGTAGAGACGAGGTTTCACCGTGTTGGCCAGGCTGGTCTCGAACTCTTGACCTCAGGTCATCTGCCCGCCTCAGCCTCCCAAAGTGCTAGGATTGCAGGTATGAGCCACGGCGCCCAGCCAGTTTAAGTCTCTTTAATGAGCAACTGTAACAATCATATTCTGAGTAAGCACCTGAAATATCAGAACGGCAAATGAAGTTATGTAACTTATAAAAATAGAATAATACAAACCATTCCTTGCCAAGGTGGTGGTGGTCCCATGTTATGAAATTCCCTCACATAATCATTGTAGGACTAAAATGAAAGATGATAATGTCAATATAATTAAAAATTATCACAGAACTGCAAAATAAATCAGAGCCTGATTTTATCTACATTAAATAGATAAAATGAAATGCTTACCCCATTTAAAAACACATCTCGGCGAACTCCTGAAAATCGTCTGTTGGGAATAAGATTTGTGAAACTAAATTCAGGTAATTCATAAACTAGTTCCAAGAATGTAATTCAAAGCTAGGCAAGAGTGAACCCAACTTACCTGTCTACTTCCTGGTATCGTGGATCCTTTAAATACCCTGTTCAAACATCAAGCATTTTAGTAAATCAAATTTATATTTTTCTATTATGGCATTATAATTAAACCTTCCTTACCACTCGTTTCAATTCTTTCCATGAAATATGTACTTTAAGTGATGTTACTATTATCCCATTTTCAAATTTTCTTCTCAGATTACATGATAATCTAGAAAATAACTAATTATATCATAGAATTGTAAACTGCTAGAGAAGCTTTCATATACGTATCTTCTACGTTCACAGTCCAAATCTTGCTAATCAGAAAATTTCTTCATTCTGCATCACAGAGAAGGTAAGGGCAGAGGAACTATCTTGAACACAGTATGACAGGACTTCCTTAAATGTTTACCTTCCAGCTTGGGTATATGTAGGCCTTACCAAGTAAACCAATAAGCTTTTTAAAATGTAAACTTAAGGGGGAGGGAAAAAATTGCAAAAGTTGCAAAAATGAAGATGTATACACTGAAAATGAAAAATCGATGGTGATTAGAAAAACATTCCTTCCCCTTCTTCTTTTAGTAAGGACCCAACAAATTAAAATGTAGAAACATTTGAGTGGTCATGTTACTGGGGAAAAACTATTTTCACTTTCTACAACAGGACATCCTATTTTGGAAGAATGAGGCTAATCAAGCCACCTGTTACATAATAGTGCTACAACGATCACTAACATCAATCTCCTAACTGCCTAAGTTTCACAAGTGCATCACTGACTCTGTTCTAAATACATGATATCCCTTCTTGAATATAGTTTGCTCTCTCAAACTCCAGTAAGGGATAGATTAATTGAAAAGCTACGTTTAGAGATTACGTACCAAATATTTCCCATTCCTCTCCAAAGACATAAAGATTTTCATGAAAAAGCCTGACAGAATATAAGGTAATTGCTTTTCATAACTACATTTAATCTTAAACACATGTGCAGATAAGTTTCCATTTTTGCAAAATTGGCAATTTCAGGTAATAGGATATGATGAGCTACACTGGAATAGACTGGACAAAAAGGGAAGAATTACACTAATGAGAACTACTAAAATTTCCCAAGATTTAAATAGTCAGGTCCTGAATTTTTTTCACTTTTAAAACTGCAGGATTGTGAGGGTTGTTTATAATTTTTTTATTTTATTTTTTTTCCAATAATTTGAAATCAAATATCTGCAGGATTATAAAATATTAACCTGGTCTCTGGTGAAACTCAGGGGGATAGTCAATCCTTGGTTTCTTTCTGCTGTTATGAATATCATAATCTTCTGGTCGACGCCTACACAAATTAGACACATTAGAAATTAAACCAAAAACTGCTGGGAGAACAAATAGTAAAGTAAGAGTTTCTGACAGAGATAAGTACAAAACATAACCCATTATTTACTTTAACATCTTAATTTTTAGTTTTAAAATTCCTGCATTTTGATTCTCAAATTAATTCCTATAAACCAAACCTTAAATGTATGCTGGAAGTAGATATTCTCTGCCATCTCATACTATGATGAGAAAATTGCAGGCTAATCCAATCAAAACATGTAAATCACATTTTAGCAGTCTAAACAAAAGTAAACAGAGCCATTCTCAAACTAAATACCAGTTTAACAATTAAAACACTTTCCCAAATAAAGTCTCCATTCAGTTGAAAAATAAAAATTAGAAAAACCTATCATCATTGTACAATATGTAACTCTAAAATCTATATATTTAAAATTTATGTCATTTTAGGTTAAGTCTAAACAAAAATTAAGAATTTATTTTTCCTCTGCTTTGCACAAAATTATGATTTTTACATGATCATACAGAAAATTTGATACTTATTAAAAGCAACTTTACAGGAAAGTTTTTAAAATCTTAATAGTTTAAAAAACTAATTTCTTAATATTCCTTAATAACATTTAGTTTTTCTTTCTACATTTAATGACATTTAAGAATTAAGGGAATTTTTTTTTCCAGAGACAATGCCTTGAAATAAAACTGGCTTCTTATAAATCGGCAAGTAATGGGTCAGAATTTTAACAGAGTTCATAAAACTAGTTCAAAATATATTCTTTAGAAGGTGAAATTTTACTGACTACAGAGGGCTGTTCTTTACTGTCTTCCATAAATTGGGTTTACTTAACACATCATTAAATACACTTCAATTTACTTAGCAGCTAATAAAAGTTAAACAAAAAAAAAGTCCAAAATATTTAGAAAATAAATCTTTTTACCCTTAATATCAAATAAAAACTTGATAACAACCTGGCATTCACTAGTTTTCAGCTACTTGTCTGAATACCAACTACTTTCATTAACTTTTTCAACACAGTTCATTCAAACTGCAAAGTTAAGTGCAATAATCCCAAGCCCCCCCAACAGAATAAAAACAGTTGCATCTACAATAAATAATACTAAGAAAATTAAAAGCTGGTTTAAAAAATAAACATACCGCTTTCCTGTAGTTTGGGGAGTGCATTTACGACCGGTATAAAACATGATAGTAACAGTTCATATAGTAGTCCAACTACTGACTTTAAGCTGTAAGCCACATACATAAATGGAGGCCCTGGCAGGCTTGAGAGAAGGTGTAGTGGTGTAATAAGTATAGTTTGCAGTCCATTGCAAAACTGAGGTAAAAACTTCACTTGTATATACTGTATTGCACTGGAAACCTCTTAGTTTAAAACTTCAAAAGACATCTTGGTGCTCAGTCCTTTTAGGCCAAAAATAAGGGGCTCTGCCAGGTTTCCTCCTACCTACTCGACAGTGTCCTTTTTAAGCTCAAAGAAATGGGGACTCTTGTTGGATTATCTGTACCTACCACAGGATGTTTCCACCAAAAGGAAATTTAACCAAAGGTTTCATCCCATCAACCATACATCCAATAGTCTTTAGCAGAATATTTTAGATTTAGCTGTATGCAAATCTACACAGGGGAAGGTGTTGGATAGAAGGGCTTAAATCAGTCCTTTGCAAAGACTTCTCCAATTCTGTAACAAGTTAAACCCCCTTTTTCTGGAAAATGCTGTTTAGTTCATAAAGTAGTGATCAATAACCATGGCGATCCTCTAAAAAACACTTTAAGTCCACAGGTACTGCCAGCATCTGGAAAAGTTGTAAACAGACACAGCAACAGCCCTTCTTTTTGGTTTGTTGCCGGGTCTCCCAGGGCCACTTGATCCCCTTTGGAAAGAACCTATTGTTTTCAGAAGCTCAGCAAGATGTGTGAATTCACTGGGTACATGTTAGAGAATATTTGGCAATAGGATTAACACATCACGGTGATAAAATCTGAAACAGTCCCAATAATGCTCCTCTTGAGTATCAAAATAACTTAAAATATTTTATCCTCTAAATGAGGCGTCATCTTCTGAAAAAATATTAGTGATCCTTTATAAAAGTCCCATATCTGATAAGGCTTATCCAGAGACATACCTGAAAGAAAAGGCTTTTTAAAAAATATTAACAATTTTTGCAAATAAAGACTTCCTCCTCTTCCTCCTTTCTAGCCTGTTCTTAGCAACAAATGCCTACCTCATTTCAATTGTATACATTGTATTATCAGAGTATTATCTAATCTAAACTGGTTATCACTGGTTATACTTTTTTCAGAATAAGGAAAGATCCCCATTTTCCTCTTGAAAAATGACTGAGACCAAGGTGACCATGTGAAATCCTCAATGAAGCCACAAACTAGTCCATGCAGCTTGATTTGAGGATTTTCTCTTTCTTCTTTACCGCAGGACAAACTTTTGACGAATCATATTCCTCCATCATGTTATTCTGATACATGTGCCTATTATCAGTCCAAAGAACGTTTCTAACCTTCCCACATCCCGGACTGGTTCTCGACGGGATGGACGTCCTCGTGATCTGGGCTGAGAATGCATTCTTCTCTTGTGACGCATTTTATGAATGACCTGATACAAGTCAATACTTTCATCGGGGGGAAACAGAAGACAAAGTTGGGTTCCACATTCAAGTTCAATTTCCTAGAATAGGAAAGCAGGAATTTATAAAACAAAAACAGACCCTTTCAACAGACTTGTACTTTCCTGATGTACCAGAACAAAAACTGACTTGGAGGTTTTGTTCCCAAGTTGATGATCATATGCAATTCCAGTAAGATTTCCAGATTTATGAAACATTTCAAAAGTGTTTTGTGTATTTATATAAAGGGTAAAAATCGAAAGTGTAGAATCGCCAAAATTAAATACACAAATGCAGTTGCTTAAAATTCTGTGACAATCACCCTCTGAAAAGAAGGGACTATTTCTTTGTGCAAAATACAAAAATACCAGGACAAAGTCATTTAATACAATGGAGAAAAAAACACATGTTAGTGTGTGTACCAACAACTTTGATAATTATGATCTAAGTGCACTGAAATACATTAGATTTACCACAAAGGCAGACCAATCTATGGGCTCTTTAAAATTAAATCATTTTCAGTTATTTGTAATAGAAAAAGTGAAAACATTTTTACTTATGAGCAATAAAATGTCATATTGCTTTTGTGTGGCCAGGCACAGTGGCTCATGCCTGTAACTCCAGCACTTTGGAAGCCCCAGGCAGGTGGATGGCTTGAGGCCAGGAGTTTGAGATCAGCCTCGCAAAATGGTGAAACCCGTCTTGACCAAAAATACAAAAATTTGCCACTCTCATAACCTGGTCTCCAAAAAAATTAAAATTAAAAAATAAAATAAAACTTCTAGTTCAGAATTACATGTGACAATTACAAGGGTCAAAGGTTTTGGTTTTCAATTACTCTACATTTTCAATTCCATTTGTAGACTTGAAAACCTGAGTACATATATTTAATCTTTTCAGAAAGCTGCTTTCTACTCAGAAAACTTTAGCACATATACTAAATGGCAATTCTAAAATGTATTACAGAAACTGAAGAATCTGTTAAACAGTGATAATATAGTTAAAAAATTTTTTTAATCTGGCAAATTCTCTTTAGAAATATTTCTTCAATTATATCAAATGAAAGTACCATACAAAGCTGCCTATATTTCAACATTAATGGATGTCTTATTAGTCTTAATCAGTTATTATCAACTTTAGATAAAACTATTTTTTCAAATTCTCACATGATCTCAGATGGTTAAAACAAATACATCAATGAAGACCTCTAAAAGGGTCGATTAAATGTGCTTCTTAAAGAATCAATTAAAACCACAAACCTGTCCATCACGTCCGATCTTTACTGGTTTATGTTCATTCCAAGGATTGGTGAGATGAGCCGACTTAGTGAAGGGTAATTCACGCCTAAATACAAAGTAATATCAATTACATTCTTCTGCAGAATCCTTTAAGGACCTTACACTACTTCTAGCAGTGAATTCCTGTATTAATTGTAACTTAAATATGACTAAAATTTTAAAAGTCACTTACAGTGGTTGAGTTTATTCCCTACAGAAAGCCTCTTCAGAGACTTTTTCCATATTCTCCGGTTTTCTAAAAAAAACTTAAGAGCAAGGGCTTGAGAACCAAGATAACCTGGGGCTTAAACCCCAGCCTGCTCTCTTCTCTGAGCCTGAATCTATTCCTTTGATAAAAAAGAATATCACCATCTACTTTATAGTTGTTTTACGCAGTTTGCAAATGAAATGACACATAAAATATTCAGCATATCCCTTTCCTCTACGACCTCAAAAAACTTAAAACTGACCAAAAAGAAGCTGTACTTTAACCCAGCTATTAAAACCAAATGAAAAGAGAGGTGTCCCCTATTCTCAGTTGGAGGCTGCTTTCCCTGTTCAAGTGTACTCCCTCATTCAATATGGCAATATTCTTCACCACCCATAGAATGGCTTGAGTTGTGCAATAAATTATTTATAAATGCATATATTTATATTAATTATGCCCTTTACTGAAACTCAAAGGCAGTATCTACATAATTTAAATATTAAAAACCTGGTTTTAAGATCTCTGAGCCATAGGACAAAATGGTCTCACCAAACTTAAAAAGATACCTTGTATTTTTATAGTGCTTTGTCAACCTAACACAATGTCACATGAATACAAAGATGACACAAAATCAACAGTTGTTAGCTGCCAAGATATAATTGTAAATTAACAGTATTTAAGGTTTTATCTGCCTGTGCATAAAACAAATAATGCCAAAATAAATAAATACTTTAAAGAACTATTCACTGTACCTACAACACAAATGAAACTGTTCAGCCAAAGGACATACAAAGACGAGAAAGATAAAAGAGTTTGTATCCCTAACCTTTCTTCCATAGCCATCAAAGAAAAAAAAAAAAAACAAACAAGCACACACAATTTTCAAAGAGAATGGGTACTATGTGCACAATACAGAAGATTTGTTTTGTTTTTAATAAGAGTGGTCATGTCTATTTTCAAAGAAAGAAAAATAATCACAAAATGCTTCATGAAAGAAGTGGTACATGAGTTAAGCTTGAAAGAAAAATAACCTTAAAGCCTTATGTAGAGAACTAAGGCAGGAATACATCTGAAACAAAGCGAACGGCTAGAACAGAGGTATAATAGAAAAAGGAAAACATAAGTAACTTCACCCAGTGAATATGCCACATAACCTTACATGAATTTTCTTGAAAGTGAATACTGACTGCTCAGATCTTTCTTTAAATTTAATTTTTTAGAGATTGGATCTCACTATTTGCCTTGGCTGGTTGCGAACAAATGGGCTCAAGCAATCCTCCCACCTCAGCCTCCCAAAATGCTAGGATTACAGGTGTGAGCCACCACACCTGGCCTGAATGCTCAGATCTTATATAACTTTTTTTAAACCTCAGGAAAAACTTTGACATTTTCCAAGGAAACAAGTATTTTAGAGTTAAACTAACAAGGTGGTATGTTCTGTGATGGTAGTGATATATATATATATACATGGAAGAGTGGTCAGTGAGTAATGAAAATACCCACTAAGTATCACTTAAAAGCTTGGTTTCTTTTTCTAATATACACCTTACTTCACCCATCAAGAGTGAGTCAAAAATACTGAATTTTTTTTTTCCCCTTTTCAGGATGTCAGAAGACTAGAACAAGTCCACACCAAAGCTTGAATATCTAGAGGCAGATATCTAGTTTTCTTTGTATTCTGTTCAATAATTTAAAATTTTCTTCTAATTGCCAGTTTAAAACAGTTATAGGAAAAGAATAAATGAAAATCTACAGCCAACAAAATATAAGAAGGTTATAAATTAATGGGATTATCACTGTTATTTAAATATCAGCAAGTAAATACCCATGATCCAAGTAGAAGTAAAAGTATAGGCCAAGCTAGATGTATCATTTGGGGTTGAGATTCTTTGGTGGCACTGGTTCCAACTATATTCAAGAGACATCTGTGCACTGTTTCAACACAGTTAATCTCAGCCAGAACAACACAGAAAACTGTGAAGTCTGAGGCAAAACAGGGCTCAGAATTAAGAAAATGGAAGGGTCTGTGATCCATGTATCCTTCTTACTTTATCCTTTCTTCTCAGATCGCAATCACAGAACCACCAAATAGTTACCTTCGAGCAGCTATGTTATGAAGCATACAGATACAACTTATCTTTACTGTGAGTTCTTTGAGAACATGTAAGGGACTCTCTTACCTAAGTGGTTCTGCAAATAAGGCAAATTTAACAAAACAATGTAAAATTGTGCACAGTTTTTTGTTTTGTTTTGAGACAGTCTCACTCTGTTACGCAGGCTGGAGTGCAGCAGCATGATCTTGGCTTGCTGCAACCTCCACCTCCTGAGTTCAAGCGATTCTCATGCCTTAGCCTCCGATGTAGCTAGACTACAGGCATGCGTCACTACATCTGGCTAATTTTTGCATTTTTAGTAGAGATGGGGTTTCACCTTGTTGGCCATGCTGGTCTCGAACTCCTGGCCTCAAGTGATCCACCCACCTCAGCCTCCCAAAGTGCTGGGATTACAGGCATGAAGCACTGTGCCCAGCCATGCAGAGGCTCTTATAGGCTGGACAGTAGTTTGTTGATTAATGCTAAAAAGAAAAATGGACGCCGGGTGCGGTGGCTCATGCTTGTAATCCCAACACTTTGGGAGGCTGAGATGGGCGGATCACCTGAGGTCAGGAGTTCGAGACCAACCTGACCAATATGGAAAAACCCCGTCTCTACTAAAAATACAAAATTAGCTGGGCATGGTGACACACGCCTGTAATCCCAGCTATTAGGGAGGCTGAGGCAGGAGAACCGCTTGAACCTGGGAGGCCGAGGTTGCGGTGAGCCAAGATCGTGCCATTGCACTCTAGCCTGGGCAACAAGAGTGAAACTCCATCTCAAAAAAAAAAAAGAAAAATGGACAGACTCTAAATGAAAAGAGAAATGGGTTATTTGGAATGGATATGAAAGGAATATAACATCTAGTCAGTAAATGTAACTCTGGATGAACAATATTTCATAGATTATGCCTTATTTTGAGCTAATTACAGGTGGCAACCTTAGTAAGTCACTTTTTATGCCTCCCTCTCTTTAGCAGCTAAAATGACACTTAATCTGGTCGCAATCTTCCATGTGCCTACCAACTACCTGAACCATCAGGAATTTAACAGGTTTGAGGTGGGTCTCAAGATTCTGCATTTTAACAATCAGATGCTACTGATACAAGTGATCCAGTGATCACATGTAAAGAAGCTTAAGTCTAGTTACTATTATATCCAAAGCGTATTTAAATAGAAACCTAGTAACTATTATATTGAGAAAGAAAAATATATTAACAGCAGTTAGTTATTGATAGCAAAGTCCTTAGCATTTGTATTTATTAAATTTAAGTTATTTTAATTTTGAGACCCAAACGCAATTCTCAGTATACACAGAGAATTTAAACTCAGAGTTCAAATGACTTATCTAAGGAAAATTATCAATGTTAGAAATATCACATGCCCTCCAGAACTGTGAAGTATCGCAAAATTACTCTTGAATAGAACTTACGAGTATTAAAAAAATTAAAACTATAGTTTTATTATGTAAAAATACTATTTCTAGGTAAACCCATAAACTTACTTTAAAATAATAAAAGCCCTTTACTGCCCATGATTTTACATCTCATGTTAGTAGGATAGACAATTTGAGTCTGTCTACCTCTTCAGTTGCTTGATACATTTCAAACAAGTCAGTAGAATAGTAAGTCAATGAAGAATATGAAGAATGAATAATCCATGAAAAATTAAATTCATCTTAAGAAACAAATTTCCTTATCAATAATGTAAAAATGAAGGTTAACAGAACAAATAACATTCAAAACAAAATCTGCTGCAACCCACGTAAAAATGGGCAATTATTTTCTCTCCTGTTCTCAAGAAAGCAACACCTGCAAATGTTACATTACAATGTTTCCGCTAGCCTTTACAGAGTAGTCACATACACACACAAAATAAAAATAAATAAAAATGTGCATCTCTCTGCTGAAAAACAATCACTCCCTTTCCCTATAAATTGTCACCAGATTTTCAACTTTAATTTTGATTTCAAAAAAATTTAAATTTATATTTTAAAATCCCTGGGGGTAATAGAGAGGAGGTGGGAGATAGTACTAACAGTCTCACCACCTAACACTGCATTCCAATACCGTAATTATGGATTTTTTCATGTTATACCTTTCTATGCTGATATGTGCAAGATTACTTCCACATATATTTAACAAACTATAATCTGTTTAATCTTCTATTTCAAAGAATTTAGATGATTTCCAACTCTTCCCCACAGAAAGTAATAATGGGATGAGTATTTTTTCTGCACATAGCTTTTTGCTATGCTATTATCAACCTAATACAATTATGTGTCACTTAATGACAGGGATACACTCATCAGGTGATTTCATTGTGTGAACATCACAGAATGTACTTACACAAACCTAAACGGTATAGTCTACTACATACCTAGGATATATGGTATGACCTATTTCTCCTAGCCTACAAATCTGCACAGCATGTTACTGTATTTAATAGCGTAGGTAACTGTAACACAATGAAAATACTTGTGTATCTAAACATAGAAAAGGTACAGTAAAATATGGTATTACAGGTACCTCTTACGAATCCTACAGTCTTATGGGACAAGATTCTTTCTTGATGGATATCACTACGCAGCAAGTGACTGTATGCTATTTGTAATATATCACCCCTCTATCTTCACAGCTCCTCACTATCCTACAATAAACGTTTAGGCTGACTCACATTCATTCATTCTTATCCATCTTTGCCCTTTGTTCTTCTCTTTTCCTAACCATCTCCTTCATAAAAAAAGGTAGCTCCCTATCCCACTCACACAACCACATGCCCTCCTCACCCGCCCCGCCCATAGTTTGTTTCCATGCTCTTCTTGACTTAGGCTGCTTTCTTTCATATGCATAGCATTTTTCTTTTTTTTTCATCCAACTCCTTCATGCTCATCAAGATCTAATACCTAAAAACAACTTAAAACTCACAAAGTAACCATCTCCTTTCAGACACTTTTTAACTAAAATTAATTTTATAGGTAACAGATTTGTGTATGCCACATAAAGATCACTTAAATAATGAGCTTCTTGTGTACAATAATTCAGTATGCAGTAGGGACCTAAAAATAGTGACAACTCAGTGTTCAAAATAAGCCTGATTATTTTTCTAATAAATATAGTTAAATCTTTATTCAGTTTTAAAAGATCACAATGGCAACTAAACATCATTTGCTAACCTCCTTAAAAAATACTGTCCACAACTAAACTAGTTACCTCCAAAATTGTTAGCCAAGTCAGAGCACTTATTCCACAATAGCTAAGTGACATGTTAAATCACTAAAATTATACAGATATGCCTGACATTTCAAGCAATTGTCCAATTCATTTACTGCTGTATTACTAATATACAAAACAAATCAAATACATAAAACTTCAGACTTAATACACCTTTGTTGGGTCCCACATTAAAGATACTGAATAAGCTAAGATATGCATATGATGATGTTTTTACTTTAACACATTATTCTAAACTGGCAGCGTTTTCAAAACTTCAGTTATCTATACTCAAGTGTTAATTTACCTGCAAATCCAGTCAATTTTAAAGACACCTCCCAGCATTTTAGCACTCATTCCTGCTGGAAGCACCCAGTGTATAGGAGATCCTCCGTGATGTGATTCTGAAGAAAGTCTTGCAAACCCTAAGAGAATCATATCATAATATGTAGACACTAATATAATTAATGTTTTTATATGTCCAAATTATTTTTATTCTTACCTTGAAATTTTCCACTCTCTCTGACAGAAAATATTAAGATAACACTCCTTGCAGATCTAAATGCAAGATTTAATTTCTTCTCATTTACAGGGAGCGTGGACCATACACCCTATATAAATAACATAAAGACCACAAAGTGAAATTAATTACCAACTCTTTTGTGTTTCCAGTTATGTCTGCAAAAAACAAACAACCAAAAAAACTACATATTTTGGTGTGCTTTCAATTTAAGTAAGCTATAATGAAGAAAGATTTTATTTATCAGCTGTCAAAATAATAAAAACCTAAGGGAAAAAATGTAGACAATTACCAATTTTACAAAATTATTAAAGCAACTAGTAAACACATGGAGACGAGGTTCAAATCTAAGGGACTAGAATTCTACATACTGAAACCAACCACCTACAATTATTTTAATATTACAACGATTTACTGTGGTAAATACATCCTGTTTGAAGGTGAACTGCAACTTAGAAGTTTGTCTTCTTGAAAAACTGTGCCTAATCAAATAATTAAAAATTACTGTATTAGTCAAGAATCTAGCATTTTTCTATTTAACTTCGTTTTTTTAAAGCAGTTTTTAAGTTCAAATTTTTAGGTATCAATAGTTTGACTGAAAAGGCCTATGTTCTACCTAGAGCTGGAAGATATTTGTTAATTTCTAAAGCATTTTAACCAATTCTTCATTCATAAAAGATAAAAAGAAATGGAATAATAAGGCAGATGCCATCATTCAGCTCACACCAATCTGCTCATACAAATGACATCTCATTCAAACTAAGTGCTTATAGTTGTTCCTCAATCTCTGTTGGGGTCTGGTTCCAGGACCCATGCAGATACTAAAATCTGAGGATGCTCAAGTCCCTTATATAAAATGGCATAGTATTTGCATATAACCTATGCATACACTCCATATACTTTAAATCACCTCTAGAATACTTATACCTAATACAATGTAAATGCTATGTGAACAGTTGTTATACTGTGTTTAAGTTTGTATTTTCTGTTGTGTTATTTCTCATTCCTTTTTCTCCTATTATTTCAATCCAGTTAGTTAAATCGAAAGATGGGGAATCCTGTGGATACCGAGGGCTAAGTGTACTTCTGCCTAAATCCACTTAAGCTAGAGAGCAGAATAAGGCTATTTGGTGTAGTTTCCTTCGGTTTGTAAAGTTTTATGGGTAGTCCTTAAGTTAGAAATATAGAATATTGACAAAAATATCGTTAGAAAAATGTCTAACTTTAGTTTTAAGTTTCTGAAAAATCAGTTGAAACTGTACAGTTACTCAATTTAAACCAAGAATAGCAAAACATTATAACAGCTAGTATAACACACAAATGTAGTTTTGTAGCCAAACATAAAAAGAAAATTACTGTCTTACAACATCCTACAGCAACTATGCATATCCTTTTTGCAAAGTCTGGAGTGGGCCTTTAAGCTAATTCTTCCTTTTTCTTCTAAACACCAATGATCTTAATTTTAAAAAATAAAACTCTCCATAAAAGAATGATTTCAAAAGAACTTCAAAGTATTCATCAACCATCAACATAAAACAGTAATTGGTTAACTAGAGGTACTTTTAGAAGTGTTAGCACAATAAACCAGCCACTGAGGAAGTACAAAAACAAAAATCAACAGAAACAGGATCTTTTACAGCAAAAAGTTAAACTGTATAGCCTTCAACATTTAATATTCTGACTCCTAAAATCATCTTAAAAAAAAAAAGAAAACTCAAATTACAAGTAGGCTGCCTGACTACAACCCAGATCCTAAGTGGTAATTGCAATGTAGACCTTTAAAGCCGTAATGAAAACCGTAATACCTATGCTACTTGATACAATACAAGTCTACTTTCCCATTTAAAAATTTTAATACTAGGATAGTTTCAACAGAACTGATGCTAATACCTTAGCTTTGGCAAGAGACACATTCTCATGGTTGTTACTCTTTATGAGGAAAAATCTTGCATCCTGAAGCACATATTTGAGTTTACTGGTTTGATCTGAAAAAAAGAAACCCAAATCAATTAACCACAGGCCATTATCACACAAAGGGATCAAAACTGTACTAATTGAAATTAGCCCTCCACAACCCAGCTAAACTTTTAAAACAATCACCCATTCAACCTGGAAAGCTAAGCCACGACATGTAATAAAGCAAAGCTAAGAAAAGACAACCAGCATACTGCAAGAAAGTAAACCTAACCTAGTGATGTTCCGATATATCAAATCCATATTTAAGTATGAAAATGGTTACCAAGTTTTACAGATTTTCTTACTCAGATTCAACAGTGATAATAGACCATTATATACATAAATACACATACACACACATCTATATATAACACATACACACGTACACACATACACCCATCCCATTTTGTCCAAAAACTACAATATCCTGAAATGTTTGCTATTATTCTAAAAGATACGCAGTAAGAAGCAGACAGAGAGCTTTCAATGTAAGATATTATTTTTTGCTTCATGTAATATATCGGAACATTACTACATTAAAAGCAGCTATTAATGGAGAACCAATAAGGCAAAATAATAACTGTGCAGCATGCAATGAAAACAATTTCAAATTTAAATGATACCTTTTCGGACAGCACGAACGGAAGATGATAATTTCTCATGCTTCTTTTCTGAACCTGTATTTAGCCAAAGTACATTTGTTCAGATTGAGCTTTAATAGAGATAAGACAAAATTTCTACAGTCTTGTCACATAAAATTCTCATTCAAGACAAATTATTCTTCCTGGCGCACCCACACACACAAAAAAACTTCTCAATGTGTACGAGTGTTTTTGCTTTTTGGGTTGTTTGGATTTTTTTAAAAGTATGTGTTTGAACAGTTTCCCACTCAGAAAACTAGTCACTGAATCATCATCTTCCAAGAAAAAAAAAGTGAAAATTCCACTTAAGCAGTAACAGAACAGGATTAAAATAATAAGAAAAAGCTTAGTTTTCTCTAGAATTATTACACTGAACATGCCAAAAATCAGTACTAATGGACATCAACAAGTTCACACTAAACTACAGCCTCCACACGCTTTCTAAAGCAGATTACATTAGAATCAAGTCAGATATGATCACAAAATGAGAATACCTGCATATGACTCTGATGCAGAGCTTCCACTTCTATCAAAAACAATTGGAGATATGCCTCTAGCTCTCTTCCTTTCCTTCTTTTTCTCATCTAAAAAGAACAAGAGTTTTTTTTTAAAATCACAATATACAAACGAAGAGAAGTAATCAAACAAGAATGTATCATTACATGTCTAGTTTTTGCATAGCCCTTATATTAGTCTGTGCTCCTCTCCTGATCCCTCAATTTCCTAAGAATGTTTTATTTTAAAAATACTGTTTTAAAAGTACAGGCATCTTATTTCTCTCATTAGTTTCAAGCAAATAAAAACAAATGAAATAACTACAAAGTCAGGGCCTTAACTGGCATATATAGGTGACCGTGAATACAGTTTTCCAAGAGGGGGAAAAATTTGCAAAGCAAAAACAATTTCTTTCAAAACTGTGTCCTTTCTACACACCACGTAACACTGTCTTAAGTCCTTATTTTTTAAAACTCCACTACCATTCTTCATCACAATTCCAATTCTGATTCTATCTTAAGAGATGTGATAAACCCCTGAACCCAAAGCTTTACAAATGGAAAAAATATATATACCATAATTAGTGATTCCCTTCTGGTTGTCACTGCTTGTTTTTATGTCTTCTATTTCATTCTCCTTAGCCATTTCCTCCCTGGATTACTGCTCTTATTTTCAAATTCAATTTAAAATTTACCCCTACAATTTTAATGGTAGCCTGTGTATTTCTGTAACAGAGCTGAAAATCTTCAGTAAATAGAAAAGGTTTGGATTACCTGTCATGTAAGAACCAGTCCCAAGCTTAGTTTGGAACTTTATAAGCATATACATGAGGACTTGAAATGGAATACAGCTCTCCTATCTGTTTATTTTTATCTTAATTTTACCATGATAAGCTCCTTTTACTTTTCAGCTTAGAGATAAGGGAATAAGAACAAAAAAAATGCATGTTTATTTTTATACAAACAATGGAGAGCTGAAAAAGAATAATCAGTGATCATGTATACAATAACCCACTATATAATGACAGCTATTTAAAAAGCTTTAAGTACTTATCTCCTTTAATTCTCAGAACAAATTTACAAGATACTCTCATTACAGATGAAGAAATCTTGGATTAGACAAGTGGTTAGGCAACTAGACTAGGGTCCCACAGTTCCTGGGTGGCAGAACCTAGACTCAAGGGCAGGTCTTCTGGCTTGATCAAGTAGAAAGGATGTTTTATAACTATTTCTGAAAGGGGATTACAGGTTTACCTAGTCTGGGGGGCTTTTTTCATTGTTCCTTTCAAAAGTTCTGACATGTTCTAATTTTTCCTCCATGGATATTTCTTTCAGGAGTCTAAGTAATATGAATGGATCAGATTTAGTGTAATTTATCTCTTGTTGCTGTTAAAAAAGAATTACTTTATGGTCCAAAGTACCAAAAAGGGCCTGGCGCATGCCTATAATCCCAGCACTTTGGTCTAGGCAGACGGATCACTTGACCTCAAGAGTTCGAGCCCAGCCTCGGTAACAGAGCAAGACCCTCTTTATATAAAGACAAAACAATAATTAAAAAATTACTAAAAAGATCTGAGATAATGCAGGGAAAATAACAGAAGAAGATCCTACTCAATTGTTTTTATAGAATGCTAAATCTAGCATTAGCATTAGAAATCTCCAAGGAATTTTCATCATTTTTGTATGAATAACTCCCAATGCTCTTAAGTTTATGGCCCTCTCCCCCAACTGTTACTCTTAGGTCAAAAGGACAATGAAAATCATCTAATAAATAAAGCATTATCCATCAGCCTGTTGCTTTTATAAACTTACCAAAAATTCTGAGAATAAGGTAAAATGAACTGGAATCTAGAAAATTCATGACACAGAAACTAAATTGTGATCACTTTTATCTAAAAACTGATGTCTCCTAATGAAGAAGTTCCAAAATCACTCCATTCTCTTTCATAAACTATTGTATAAAAAAAAATTTCCAGCTTATTAATATAGTACCTAATGCATGTTCCACATAAGGGATTTTCCTTTAATAAGGAAAATAAAAATTTCAGGTATCTCTTTTAGAATAAACCTTATCTAGTAACAGAGTTTTGATATCAAGATTTGTTATAAAACTACAGTTACCATTTAATTTGAAATGTCTTCTCCAGAAAAACAAAGTATATCAATCAAGTTACCTTACTATGGTATCATCTAGGAGCCTGTTACAATCGCAGATTTCTGGTCCTACCATTTAAGTAAGTTCCCTTTGTTTAATGTAAACAATACAAACATTAAACTCTAAGAAATAACACAGATACAAAAAAGATTCCTACAACAAAATGTTCCCTACCCACGGGAGTGGTTTCACACATTCTCCACAATAAATGAACATTCAACACATAATGCTAATGAAATTTTTCTTATTATCTTAAATTATAAAAAATACATCCTATCAGTTTGCAAAAGGCATGACGGAAGCACAGAATTAAAGATTCCACAAGTTTTTACAACAAATCCAACTACTCATCCATTCCGTTTATCTCTACCTCCCTTGAAAAGCCTATCTTAACTCCCAAACCCAGAATTCTAGCGAACAAAAGGTTGAAAGCACTTCAGTTGCCAATCACTAGAAAATAACTGGCCATCTGTTCTACCTCTACTGTATATAGTATAGATATAAACCATCTATATAGTATAAATATGTAATATATATAGTATAGATATGTACTATCTATATGTAGTATAGGTAGAGCAGATGGCCAGTTATCTTCTAGTGATTGGCAATTGAAGTACTTTTCTATACTATATATATAAAAAATGTACTATTATAAATGATCAAATTCTATAATAATGAAACTAAATGTATTTCAAAAAATAGGAATTTTCTTATGTTTAGTACATTTTGCTTATGTAGCAATCTGGTAGCATCTTTACATAAGACAGTCATACAGCTTTGTAAGTACCCTGACCTCTCCTTGCTGTACCCTCCCCCCAGGAAAGGTTCCCCTAAGCCTAGTGCCTCCAACTACCTAACAGTCATACATTTTTGTCTCATAGGTATAGAGAGGCAGGATAGACAGCATTGAAGAAATGACTCAAGACAGCTCTTACCTGATTTTTCCACAAGAATTTTATTTATAGTCTTCGTCTCCATCTTATACCTTACACCCCAGCCCTCCTGTCGACCCTGTCTCAGCCAGTCAACTGACAGACACAGAATTAGAAGAAAAGTCTGTGCTCCCAGGGAAAAAAGAAATAATTTGTTTTGATTCTGAAGCCGTAAGATGGAAATCCAGGGATATTTTACAAAGGAAATACTGTAATACCCAGTGGACAGGTTTCATATGAATATACTTCAAGTACATCAGTGTTTAAATAAACTGCTGACTGGTATGAAAATCTAAGAATTTATAGAAATCTGAAATACATTTCCTTATACTGAATCAAATGGACTTGTGCTCATTTACAACACAACCAATCTGTAGCTAGGAAATGCCTTTACTAAAATATGCAAAGCTTATCCAAGATTATTCAAATGTATTTATAACATTCAACAGCATATTATAAAAGATCACAAGACAATCCTATTAATAACCCCCATCTCCTCAACAATTTTATAATTTAAATATTTTCAAGACCAAAACCTATCAAGTATTTTTAAAGACAAACTTTTACAAATAAAAAGTAGTACCTGATCCATCTGTGCCTGAACCAGATCTGACGGACCCATCTGTGAAGGAAACAGATTCAGAACCAGAGTCACTGGCCTCACTTCGAGTGTCATAATCATTTCCCTCCTCTTTCTGGTCTCTCTCATCCTGTTCATATTCTTCTTCTTCCTCCTCCTCCTCCTCTTCTTCCTCTTCCTCCTCCTCTTCCTCCTCCTCCTCTCCATCTTCATCTACCTCTTCATCTTCTTCTGCATCTTCTTCTACCTCTTCATCTTCCTCCACATCTTCTTCCACTCCTTCCTCCTCATTCTCAGTGTTGTTGCCTTGCTCATCAGAAGAACCACTGCTGCCAGTCTCATGGTCAGAGCCATATTCTTCAGAGTTCACTTCTTCCTTAGAAGACTGGCTGGATCTGCTTGCACGTCTATCCACTTCAAGCCCAATTCTCTGATGTTTAAAGAAAAAGGGAATCAGCAGTCATATAAAAGACAAGGTCAGGGTGAATAAACAGTTCTAAAGCCTCAAAAAGAATGGCTTTCTGTTTTATATCTGCAATAATATTTACTACCTCAGAACCGTCTGGCGTAGGAGATTTGGCCCTCCTTTCAGGATCCCTTTTCCGGACACAGGTTTTTTCAGGTTGATTCTTGTAAGGTTCTCTGGAGGCACTACTTGATAGACGAATTTTCCGATCAGCATCTAGACGCTTGTTTCTTTCAGATCTTTGATATTCCTCATTTTTATACTCTGTGACTGACTTTCCTTTTGTACTAACTATTCTTTTGTTATTGCTAACAGATGAGCTCAGTGGCTTAGAAACCAGTTGTCTTGAATGGACAGAAGGCTTTTGTCGTTTGGTATCAGTAGATTCCATTCGATCACTTTTTCTTTTTGATCCTTTAAAATACAAAAAAAAAAAAAAAAAAAGTAGTAGTAGTATTTGTAGTATTCCATTTATTTCACCAAAGATTGACAATAATATACATCAGGAAGGGGGGAAAAGGCCTCATTTCTTTAAAAGTCTTCTGAAAGATTTCTGCTCCAGAGTTAATCTAAAAGAAAACATAGCTTTCAACTACAGGAATAAATCCATATATTTGAAAAGTTTCATATATTAGGAAAAAAACAGATTATCCCCATTCATATGGATATCAGTTTGTTATGTACATTTAGTGTTAGGTGCCTCAAGGAATAAGTACAAAAAAGCACTTAAGTCATTTTCTTAAGAAATTGAATCTCCTCTATTTATACTGTTATTTCAAAAATAATAGAACTCTTACATACCCTTTTTCTCGTTTTTATCTTGTTCACTCTCTGGATTATACAGTTCATCATCTTGTTCTGGTACTTCAGTCAAAATATCATCTAGAACATTAAGTTCTCCATCTGCAAATAAAAAATTAATAGGGAAAAATCACTATCATTAAGCACGTACTTTTGAGTACTTACTAAGCGTGAGGTCACAAGTGCCCAGGGAGCTTTTACTTCACTTTTACATAAAAAAGCATTACTTTTATTTCAGAATCAAGACACAAGATTAATTTCTATAAAATAGAGGGTAAAGAACTGGCCAGTCATGGTGGCTCATGCCTGTAATCCCAGCACTTTGAGAGGCTGAGGCAGGCCAATCACTTGAGGCCAGGAGCTCGAGACTAGCCTGACCAACATGGTAAAACTCTGCTCTGCTAAAAATATAAAAATTAGCAGGGCGTGGTAGTACATGCCTTTAACCCCAGCTACTTGGAAGGCTGAGGCACAAGAATCACTTGAACCTGGGAGGCAGAGGCTGCAGTAAGCCAAGATCGCGCCACTGCACTCCAGCCTGGACGGTAAGAGTGAGTGTCTCAAAATATATATACATACATATATATACACACACACAGAGAGAGAGAGAGAAGTCTGGGCTATCTGGTCTACAAAGCCAGGAGTATACATCTCAGAAGGCATGAAAAGATATATTGGAGCATAAAAAGAAAATATAAGAATGTCTCTATTTTTACCTCATTCTTAAATTTCTAAAATTTCTGATGGCTTTAAAATGTGTACAATAAATTAGTATAGAAATACATATGTACAACCTATAAATACACATTTACCAAAAATGTGCACTCCACAATTACAAAGGGAAAACAACTTTACAGTGGAGAAATGTCGCACAGGCCAAATTAACCAGATACTTAAAGTTAACATCACCAGTAATGAGACAAATCAACATCATGGACCTCCTGTTACAATGCTCTGAGAACAGAACTATGCTTTTGTAATGTTCTATGCAAAATGGAAAGGCTGAACCTACATGAGGAAAAATCAGACAAACCCAAATTAAAGCGTATCCAAATATGTCACTGTCATGAAACAAAGAGTAAGAACTATTACATATCAAAGCAGACTAGAGAAGCATGAAAACTGAACACAGCCCACAATATTGGATAACTGAAAAACTGGTGAAATCTGAATAGCTTATATCAACGTAAATGTATCCCATTTAACGTGTTTATCAACGTTATTTGGTGAATTCGAACATCTGCACGTCTATTTCTTCATCTACTAAGTAATGAACGATTAAACATGTCTTATTCTATATGATTTGTATATATATTTTTAAAATAATAAAATTTTAAAGTGACAAAATATTTTTAAGAAGTAGTAAGCACTGGTTAGTATTTGTTGTCTTGAAAAAGGTTGTAAATATCAACGTTATTTTTCTAATTTTGACTGTACTACGGTTAAGTCAAAGAAAGTCCTTATAAGACATATTTAAGCATTCAGGGACAAAGCTGTATTATGTCTAAAACTTACAAATGGTTCAGGAAAAAATGTGCACACACGCACGTACACACACACACAGACACACAGAATGAGACAAACATGACAAAATGCTAACATACGCAGAATGTGGCTGGAGACTAAAAGAAAATTCTTCACACTGCACTTGTAGCTATTATGTTTATGTGAAATTATGTCAAAAAGGAAGTTAAACGAAAAAATTATCAATGCGCTGTACAATAAAAAAAGTTTAGAGCCTGCTGGTGTGGACTGTAAAAGCATAAAACTTATTCAGACAAGGGAACTATGACTATATTGACATATTCAATGCTCATGAAAGCATAAAACTCAGTTTTGTCCCCACTTCCACCTTGTCCAACAAGACAAACCTTAGAAGTATACACAAATACCATTTTAAATTTTAAAATAATGTACTAATGCTAATAGTAAATGTTTAAACATTATTCCAATACCAAAAAAATTTTTCCAAATTTAAGTTGTGCCAAAGAGGAAGTATAAAGCAATGAAAACCGATGAGACAGAACAATTATATTTGTGGCTTCAGGGAAAAAACAAAGCCCACTTGAATTACAGCAAAGTCTATTAATTAACCTGGGGGCTATAAACAGGTTAAAGGGGATTCAAATTTTCCCCAAAGCGGGAAAGAAATCAGTGACTGAAGAGAATAGTTAATAGAAATGATAAGAAGGTTACACGGGAAATGGAAAAGATAACATTTTCCTTTACATTTGAAGACAGACACAGTCTAAAGATATCTGTAAACTACTATGTCTGGAAAAGCAAAATTGATTATTTTGGGTGGTACCAATGCTGATATGTACTTTCTATCATTTTTCTAAAATGAAAACAGGTTACATGGGTTTTCATTTTTGTTTACTTTTAAAAATCTTATTTAAAATCCAGACATGTCAAACAAAAAAGCTTCTCTCATCATCTAGATTCATGTTTTTGCTAAGACAAAATTCCTTCAAGATCTGAACAGTGGCAAACACCATTTTTGGACTCTACATCATAAATAAAAAAAATAGTTTGACAGAAGTAAATCCACGTTTTACAGATGTTTAATAAGTACTGGGTCATAGTTCACTAATCAATAAAAAAGTAGATCCAACAGGTCTTCACAGAATCAAATACATTTGCAGAAAACAAAAAGAAAAAATTTAAGACTATCAAATGAAACAGGCAAATATAATGCTATATAAATCTTTTCATAAAATCACTAGATCTTATTTGGAAATATCACCCCCGAACCCTGAACATTTATATATTATACACTTTAGACATGCTGCTAAATTTAATACAGAAAGAATTTTGCAGAATGTTAATTTAAATAAATTTAAGTTTCAAAGACACTTAAAGCCTGGTTTTCCTATAAAAAGGGGTATTACTGTTTTAAAAAGTTTTAATGAATTCAAATTCAGACATTGGTTGCAGTT
This sequence comes from Chlorocebus sabaeus, assembly GCF_047675955.1. Taxonomy (NCBI): domain Eukaryota; kingdom Metazoa; phylum Chordata; class Mammalia; order Primates; family Cercopithecidae; genus Chlorocebus; species Chlorocebus sabaeus. The sequence continues at coordinate 1,044,276 of NC_132910.1, read as the reverse complement.
TTAGAAAGCACCTATAACCTTTTTCAAGACAATAAATATTAACCAATCCTTACTACTTTTTAAAAATACTTTGTCACTTTAAAATCTTATCGTTTTTAAAATATATATACAAATCATATAAAATAAGGCATGTTTAATCATTCATTACTTAGCAGATAAAGAAACAGAAGTGCAAATGTTCTAGTTCACCAAATACACTTGTCTAATAACAAACAGATTAGTATGAAGTTCTGGCTTTACAAATCTACAGTTAAATTAGATGGGGAACAATAAAAGCACCTTTAACCAAAGTATAAAGAACACAAATGCAAAATATTAAAAGGACATATATACTAGCACATAAATTTCAAATTAGTGCACCAGAAAGCTCTATATCTTTAACATTACAACATTTAAAATCTACTGAAATATTCAAAATCAACTATAACATCCTCACTTAAATGATGTACACACTTTTATCCATATTACAGTCCATAACATCAATAAACTGTGTGGTTTTACCACAAACTGGCAAACTAAAACCTACAGGATAAACGTGGCCCACTGCCTGTTTAGAATGGTCTGCAAGAATGGTTTTTACATTTTTAAGGAAGGTGCTTATTAACAAGGGGAAAAAAAAAAAAAAGAAAGCAAAGAATATGTCAGAAAACACTTACAGCCCACAAAGCCTATCTGGCCCTTTACTAAGAGTTTTGCCAACCCCTGACAAAATACAAATGACCAAATTTTAAGTTACTTTTCTCCATCATTGAAACTCCTTATATATATACTGGAATATGATATACAAGGGAAAAAGTCTTGGAGGTTAAGAAAATACAGGTTATAGCTTACATTTAGGTATCAGGAAATTCCCAGTCTTTCTGAGTTCAAGATTCTTCACCTCTGATAAGAGGCACTTAAAAAAGATCAGTTTTGGGGACAGGAAAAGGAGGACATTTGAATCTTCTATGAGTTTTCAACCTTTAAGACTCCCCTTCCTTATCACTATCGGACTTTAAGAGGTTGCCTGCCCCAATCCTCTTGCTAATGGACTACATGATATATATAAAACCTGGTCCAGAACACAAAACAAAATCCCTTCTTCAACAAAACAGGTATGGTATATACATACATGTTCCAATTATCTACTGCTGTGTAAGATGATCACCCTAAAACTTGACTTAAAACAGTAACATTTTTCATTATGGCTCATGGTTCCGGGGCTCGACCTGGGTCTCCCATGTGGCTGCTGTTAAATGGGGCTAGGGTTGGGGCTGAAATTATCTGAAGCCTTGTTCATTGACAAGTCTGGCTGATGTCTAGGCTAGGAAGATTCAAAGCTGGAGCCTCTCCAATTCTCTCTGTGTGATTACTCATCACTATGGCAGCCACAAGTAGGCAGACCTCTTACATGGTGGTTTAGGACATTCGTGTCCCAATAGAGAAAGGACCAGGAAGAAATCCAGCAACACTATCACAGTATTTATTCATCACAAAAGCTTACCTAGGTTCAAAGGGAGGGGACACATACTCTAATCACTGTTGACAGAAGTGTCATATATAATACATGACAGATGTTTCCAAAATGACGATAGTTTTAAGGATAAATATTTTAATTATATACATGAAGTGCATTTTTAGTAACAAAAAAATTCATTTAAATAGGTCAGTGTTAAAGCTTATAGTCTCTGGCCATAACCTTCACTGACTTGAAAAAGTACACTTTCCATACATTTTAATTATTTTTTTTAATGTAGAATGAATTACAAAAGCAGAAACATTTTAATACTCTCACAAGTTACTGCTATTAAAGACTATAATCATCACTGGCATATCCATTTTTAAGAATTACTATCTCTTTAAGATATAAAGTAATATCCACTAGTTCTAGGTTGACTTTCTTTAACTTACCTGAACAAATGTTTTTAACCATTTACTTTGTCCTGAAATTTAACACTATTGATATTCTATATAAATAGAAATATGTATGCTTTCAATTACTTCACAATAGTTTGACAGTAGCATCCCAACCCAAGAATAATAACAGTAAACAAAGATTAGTAAATAATAACAGTAAACAAAGATTGCCAGGTTACGAAAAGGTCTATAAACATACAATTTATGCACTACAAAAATCCTAATTTCTATGACACAAAGCACTTCACATTGAAAGTTTTTTTTAGAGGTCTATATAGAGAACTATATAGACATTAAAAATAACTTTTTTTTTTTTTTGGTAGACGGAGTCTCGCTCTGTCACCCAGGCTAGAGTGCAATGGCACAATCTGGGATCACTGCAACCTCCACCTCCCAGGTTCAAGTGATTCTCCTGCCTCAGCCTCCCGAGTAGCTAGGATTACAGGCGCCCACCACACCATGCCCAGCTAATTTTTGTTATTTTTAGTAGAGACAGGGTTTTGCCATGTTGTCCAGGCTGGTCTCGAACTCCTGACCTCAGGTGATCCACTTGCCTTGGCCTCCTAAAGTGTTGGGATTATAGGCATGAGCCACCGCGCCCGGCCTTTAAAAAAAATCGCTTTAAATCTCTTTAAAAAAAAAATTTTTTTTTTTTTGAGACAGACTTGCTCTGTTGCCTAGGCTGGAGTGCACTGATATGATCTCAACTCACTGCAACCTCCACCTCCCAGGTTCAATCAATTCTCCCTGCCTCAGCCTCCCAAGTAGCTGGGATTACAGGTACCCGCCACCAGGCCCAGCCAAATTTCTGTATTTTTAGTAGAGAAGGGTTTCTGCCATGTTGGCCAGGCTAGTCTCGAACTCCCGACCTCAGGTTAAAAATCTATAAAATTTTGTTCCAAAATTAAGATGTCACAAAAAGATGGATTTTTTTTATAATGTGCCAGTGCAACAAATAAGCTTAACAAAACAATCCTACATTAAACAGTATTTACATTTAGAGCTAAAATTCAAATCCATCCGAAAGTTTTATACTAGCAGTCTATAGAATAAACTCAGCTCTTGAATGCTGTTTTAAAAAATTCTAAGGATTTAATATGAAAACCCGCTTAAAAAAATACTACTTGATTATTAGGGGCCCAGATTCTCACCTGAAAACAACCAGCTGGAGTAGTCTAGTCTTCTGTTAAGACACAGAGAAGGTAACATATGTCAAAGATTTGCATGAGACAATCTGGGTTTATATCTGGTGAATCAGTGTATTTACTATCACTACATGAACAAAGAGCATGCTGGCTCTTTAAAAAAAGACAAAACAAAAAACCCATGATACTATTACCTAATGTATTAAGCAAGTACTTTATCTGCCAGATTCTGGCATGCACACATATCTGCAAACCCTGCATAACACTGATCTTAAACTTCAAAAAAACTCAAGGCTCAGTTTAATATACTAAGGCACAGGAACATCAAACTAGTTTTAGTATACAGTATATAATACTTTGGGAAAGAGGAAGAAAGCTAAAGGGGACAATCCTACTCAACTGCGGATTAACTTCCCTGACAGTTGCAAGCACTGTGTTGTCAGATCTTCCACATTTTCAAGAGGACTCTGAAACCCAGATTTTTATTTGGAATTGCATGACTTTTAAGTGCTGCCTCAATTAAAAACGAAACAGTTGGCTGCTAGATTCCATAGCTGGCTGCTAGATTCCTCTGTGAAAGTATAATCATGTGTGAATGTTTTGTATTAATATTATAATCAGTAACTATTAGCAAAATGAGTTTTGAGGTAAAGGTATAGATTCCCAGGATATAGGAAGTAAACAAGGACATAAAAAGAGTAACAGGTCGGGCATGGTGGTTCACACTTGTAATCCCAGCATTTTGGGAGGCCAAGGCAGGTGTATAGCTTGAGCTCAGGAGCATGAAATCAGCTTGGGCAACATGACGAAACCCCATCTCTACAAAAAACACAAAAATTACTGGTGCGCACCGCACCTGTACTATCAGCTACTCAGGAAGCTGAAGTGGGAGAATCACCAGAGTCTGGGAGGTCACGGATGCAGTGAGCCCTGATCGCACTACTATACTTCAGCCTGGACAACAGAATAAGACTCTGTCCCCCTACAACTAAAAAAAAAATCATCATTATTTTTAAAGCCTGTTCAAAAACTGACAAGATGTTAGAAATAACAAAGCTAGCTGTTTGTTGCTTGGCTGGGGGATTTTTGTTTTAGGTGAACATGGAAACTTAAAATTTACCATAATCTTTACATTCTTGTCCAGGAAGGTCACAAACCTTAACTCCAGGGATACCAGGGTAGAAAATTAACCTTTATCTGGGACAGTCATTTTTTACTGCAGAAGCTTCTGGGTCAGAAGACCGCACTATTTATTAAGATGTGAGGTTCCAGCATCAGACTAAGATTTAGTATTTAAAGAAAGTTAAATATTAAATATATTACACATTTTTTTTTCTAACACAAGGTACCAAAATAAATTATATTTTAACTCATTTAATATCATTTTAGTGGGATTTGGCAATGAAGTCAGATTACTAGAACCTCCCCCTTCTATATCTTGTAATGTACATCGTACGTTTAGACTAGTTTCTCAGTTTTTGTCATTCAAAATTCTCATTCCTCCAAATGAAGTTTAAAAACTTGGATTTCCCATCCAAAATTGCTGTCTTCTAAAAAATATACAATTTAAGTGCAAAGAAAGCATTTAAAATTTTCCACCTTCTCCTATAGATAAAATGAATATATTGGAATATCAATTACATACTCTATGCTTTATACAGCCCAAACTAAAGTGAACCAGGAAAGGCAATTTTATCCTAAGAAGCTACTATAGCGAGAGCCATGTATATACACAGTCATCATGTGCCACAACGTTTTGATCAATGATGAAAAGCACATACAAACGACAGTGGTTCCCTTAAGATTATAATGCCTCATCTTTACCATTTTGATGTTCAGATACACAAATACTTCCCATTGTGTTACTACCGCCTACAGTAGCATGCTGTACAGATTTGTTGCCTAGGGACAATAGGCTATACCACACAGCCTAGATATACCACCGAAGTTTGTGTAAACACACTATGGTAACACAACGAAACCACCTAACAATGCCCACCTTCACTGATAAATGACACATAACTATGTGTGTGCACAAGACTGTGTGTGTCTGTATACATATTTGTATATGCCTGCATGTAACCGTATGTGTAACAGCTGGGCATGGTGGCTCACGCCTGTAATTCCAGCACTTTGGAAGGCTAAGGCGGGCAGATTGCTTAAGCCTAGGAGTTCAAGATAATCCTGGGCAACATAGGAAGACCTCGTCTCTACTAAAAATAAAAAAATTAGCTGGGCATGCTAGTACACACCTATAGTCCTAGCTACTAGAGAGGCTGAGATGGGAGGATCACTTGAGCCCTGGGAGGTTGAGGCTGCAGTGAGCCATGACTGCCCCCACTGCACTCTGGCCTAGGCGATAGAGGCTGTCTGAAAACAACAACTGTGTGTATATATACAGTAGTCCCTCACTTATCCAAGGTTTTGCTTTTGAGGGCTTGTTACCCCCAGTCAACTGAGTCAATCACTGTCCAAAAATACAAAAATGGAAAATTCCAGAAATAAATAATTTATAAGTTTTAAACTGTGCGCTAAGTAGTGTGATGAAGTTATGCACCGTCCCACTCTGTACTGCCTGGGAAGTGAATCATCCCGTTGGTCAACAAATATTTGCATTACATATGTTACCTGCCATTAGTCATTTAGCTAACTGTCTCGGGTAGTAGATCAACTGTCCACATATGGCAGTGCCAGTGTTCAAAGTAACCCTTATTTTACTTAATAGGCCCAAAGCACAAGAGTAGCGATAGTGGCATATTGTAATGACTGTTCTACTTTATTATTGTTGTGGTTGATCTCTTACAGTCCTTAACTTATAAATTAAACTTCACCATAGACATGTACATATGGAAAAAAACACAGTATATACAGGATTTAGTAATATCCATTGTTTCAGGTATCCACTGTGGGTCTTAGAACATATTTATCAGGAATAAGGCTGGTAGAGGTTGGGGGTGGGGGGAAAAGTGTTGTATAACTTAAACTGAGAAACTCTTAGCTTTGGTTATCACACTGCACATGTCATATAACCAATCAGTTAACGAAGTCCAACCTGGTAAATATTCAAGGTACTGAAACACAATTACTGTATACAAGGAACCCAGTGAACAAGACAGATGTACTCTGGGCCCTCAGGGAGCTTCCAGTTGGGTAATGTAGAAAACATGTTATTTTTAATGCAGTAACTCATTACACATTACTCATACACGTTTTGGATAGATTATTTTTTAACTGTTCTTTGTAGGAAACTTTGTAAAAGCTTAATAAAATTTATACAAGGTGTCTGCAATAACAGAAAAGATGCCTATTTCCTCCTTATACAGAAAAATAGCATTTAATATTAGTTAACACCAATATTGTAACACTTTTCAAATCCAGTTTATTGGGCAAATGATCACCACAGGAAAGACAGGGAGCTGGCAATCTGCCCAGTTATATGGGTTTCAGCTTCTAGGTATGAGTATTATAGAAGCATAATTACAGATTATAGAAATTAATGTCTTTATTACCCAGATAGGTGCAAAACCCTTAATTCAAGAACTCTACGAACAGGAGTCTTTTCACTGTTCTGTGATTAATATAATTGCCAATTTCTGCAACTTAGACTCATTCGTTATCAAGATCTTAAACCATTTATGGAATCATTTGAGAAGGAACTTAACGTTTGTGACATGACTGAGATTTTTAGAGGGTTTATCCTTATAATTTCCTGTTTCATGTTAGGCAATAAAGCACTTAGAGTACCATTTTTCCTTAAGAAAGGAAGAGCCAAGTATTGATTCTAACTATAAAGCTAGGCATGCAATGACGATCAAGTAAATAATACAACCTGTAGGTTACCTAAAACTCTCCCCAAAACAAATAAACAATTCCAGTAGGTAGGTGCTAGTTCTCCATGTAGCCCAGAAACAATCTTTGTTCTAAACTATAAAGATAAAGCACTTATAAAAACTTTTTAAATAAAGTTATGAAAATTAAATTAAAAAAAAAAAAACTAAGCAAATGTGAGGCAAAGAACCTTCTCAAAAGTGGGGAAACGTATCCTATGTATAGACAACAGGTGACATCACTACTTCCCAATAATAGCTATACATTTTATGCATTTGTATTGCATTACCACCACTAAATCATTTCTAAAGCAAAACTTTTAAAATCATCTACTTTTCTTCTTCGATGTGCATTACTGCATCTACTCTATCAATGACTTGTAAATATTTTCACCGTAGACAACGAATTCTTGAGAAGTACTGAATTTCACTCATGTTTGTGTTTGGTTCATTTCGCCCACCACAACCACTACAGACTCCCATACCCACAGCTCATAAATTACAATCAGATGTTTGCTGAATACTTACTAATAAAGAGCATGTATTTTTAATAACTGAGTTAACTAAGTAAAAGCAGTTTCTTTTACTCACTAACACCATGCAATCCTATGTTCACATTCCTCCTCGATTTCTCAGAAAAAACAAAAAACAAAACACAAACTCAAGGAGATTTCTTAGCATTTAGTTTAAGGATGGAACATCAAACTGCTATAACCTAATCAAAGAACTGCTTTAGGATAAGGGCAGTATCTTAAACATATTCCCACCCACTCCACTTTCCAAGCTTGTCCCTATCCTAGGGCAGTTCACTGAAGCATGAAGACTCTCCTGATGTAGAAACCAGAAAAATTAAGAAAAAAGGATCACAGGCCTAAGTAACTTGACTCTAGAGCCCACTTAACAAACCCCCACAAAAATCTCCCAAATCAGTTAGGCACACAGAAGAGATGTGTGAGACACAGAGCAGCGACCGTGTCATATTATTAACTAAAATCTTTCCAAGACTATTATGTTAATCTTAGGGTTGAAAAAGATCTTAAAGCAGCATTTAATCTAAACCACTCTCCAGACAGATATTGATGTAGGACCCACATTAACATCTCTAGGGCTTGGGAACTTAGTATATCTTTCCATTATAGCAACATCAGTTCTCCCTACATTTCACTGAAATTTATCCCTCCAACTCTCTATAAGTTGCATCCATCTGTTTCTGACTGTACCCTCTGGGACCTACACACGTTTTTCTAGCATAATAGACCTAGGATTTCTTTGTCAGCCTAAGTCACATAGTTATCTTTCCAAACTAAGTATTTATTTTTCCAAGTACCATGTTTTTCCAAAATGAGTATTCGAGGAACAAAACGGCTAGTTCCCTTTACCTATTGAACAAGAACAGCCAGAAGTTATTTGCAGATATTTCTCAAGATTAATAATCTGCCAGTGCCACTTCTTAAACATGCTCACTTACCACACTACCAGTGTTGATCGCGGCATTAGGGGTTCTCAAATTTTAGTCTAACAGAAATGGTTGTCCTGAAAATACGCATTACATCCGCATGATCCTACCAAGAAATAAACCTAGGAGCTTGCAACTCAGAAAGGCCCCCTCTCAGCCCAAGACAGCTAAACGGAAAATCAAGCCTGAAATCCGGATCAAAGAAAAACCCTACCGAGATGAAGTGTTAGGCCATATGGAGACCGAGGACGAAAGGGCAGGCCTGGTCTCCGCCAATGAGTCCAAGTGTCTCGGTCGGGGCGACCGGCTCCTCACGAGGCAAGCTAACCTCCCCAACCCCCACTCCCGCCCCGCAACGACGACCACTGCTCCATCACTCCACTCCCGAGCCCCAGCCTCGCCTCCGCCCGTCACCTTTCTCCGCACTAACCTTTCTCCTCCCGACTGTCGGCCGCCATTGCTCCCCTTCGGTTTCCGCCGCTGCCGCCGCCGCCGCCGCCGCCGCCGCCGCTTAGACGCGACTCGCGCGGGTGCCGCAGCCGCGGCAAAAGCACGGGCCCGTCCGTCAGTCCGTCCGCCCGGCTGCGCGCGTCGCACTTGGCCTCTTTAACACTCAGCCTTCTCGACTCTTCCCTCTTTTTCCCTTTCTCCCTTCCTTTCACTCCAGCTTCCAGCCGCCTAGGCCCAGCCTTCTCGTTAGGGCTCAGACTCGAGCAGGGGTATGGGGGAGGGAAGGGAAACAGATGGCGACGGCGGGCGGCGCTAAAATGGAGCCTGCTTCCTGCGCGAAACAATCCCGCTCCCGAAATGCCGTGCGCTGTTTACGCTTCGTTCCTCTCCGGGAACGTCACAGTACGGAGAGGGGCGGGGAGGCGGGACGTGCAAAAGAACGTGACGTGACGTCAGCGCGTCACCCCGCTGCCCTCAGCCCACTGGTACCTGGAAGGAGTCTTATGCAGAGATTAGGTTGCCCATGCTGTTCATGGAGTTCCGGCTGTGCTGGCTATACCCGGATGGCGTAATTTTCCAACCTGAAACTCTTAGTGGGGTGCCTGCCAGGCCTTTTTAGCTAGAGTCTCTCTAAAGGACTCCTGATTCAGTTCAGGAAATCGGAGTCTTATCTAGGACAAGTCTGGGTGAATCCTTTATGTTTACCAGATGTGCTTTCTTAGTTGGGGTTCCACTCTTACCCAAAGGCAATGCAGCATGCAACCAGCTCCTTTGTAGTCACAAAAGCCTACTAGTTTTTGTTTGTTTTGAGACGGATTCTCGCTCTGTCGCTAGACTGGAGTGTAGCGGCGCCATCTCCGCTCACTGCAACCTCTGCCTCCCGGGTTCAAGCGATTCTCCTGGCTCTGACTCCCAAGTACCTGGGATTACAGGCGCCCGCCACCATGCCCAACTAATTTTTTTTATTTATAGTAGAGACGGAGTTTCACCATGTTGGCCAGGATGGTCTCGATCTCTTGACTTCATGATCCACCCACCTCGGCTTCCCAAAGTGCTGGGCTCACAGGCGTGAGCCACCACGCCCGTCCTAGGTTTGTTTTTAATTGGGGAAAGAATTGTATCGTAATATGTCTTTGTAATTAACAACTAATTTAAACATGTATCAAGGCCCTGGGGCACAAAATTGATTAAAGCAGACCATCCAGGAATCGAAACTACAGAAGAAATGACCAATAGATACATAACTACATAGTGTGGTAAAATCTGCAAGAGAAACTTGCTTAAGATTCATTATCCAATGGAAAGAAAATCTAATTTTGCTTCCCTGAACTATAACTGAATTATAAGGATAAGAAAAATCTGCAAAAAGGTAACTAAGTAACTTTGTGATATGAAGACAAACTGGCAAACTAATTTCATATTCAGAGAAAGACAAGTAGTCTAGAAGTCTAGAATGTAGTACCTCTTTTTTTTTTTTCTTGAGACTTGGTCTCACTGTCACACAGGCTGGAGTGCAGTGGTGTGATCGTGGCTCACTGCAACCTTGGGCTCAAGTGATCCTCCCACCTTAGCCTCCCCGGTAGATGGAACTACAGTCATGCTCCACCATACCCGGCAAATTTTTTTGCATTTTTTGTGGAGATGGTGTTAGCCATGTTGCCCAGGCTAGTCTCTAACTCCTGGGCTCCAGCAGTCTTCCCACCTCGGCCTCCCAAAATGCTGGGATTACAGGTGTGGAGCCACCAGGACTGATCCTGTTTCTAGGACCGTAATTGGACATTAATTTGAATATATGAACACACACACACCACAAACGCACATTAAATAATATCTGATAATCCTGAGGAATTGCTATTTGTATTTTTAGTTGTAATAAGTTTTTTTTAAAAAAGAATTTCTTACAATTTCATGATTCATATGAAAATATTTGCAGGCCAGGTGCAATGGCTCACACCTGTAATCCCAGCACTTTGGGAGGCTGAGGTGGGCGGATCACCTGAGGTCAGGAATTTGAGACTAGCCTGACCAACATGGTGAAACCCCGTCTCTACTAAAAATACAAAAATTAGCCGGGCGTGGTGGCGTGCGCCTGTAGTCCCAGCTACTCGGGAGGCTAAGGCAGAAGAATTGATTGAACAAGGGAGGTGGAAGTAGCAGTGAGCTGAGATTGTGCCACTTTCACCACAGCCCAGACAACAGAGCTAGACTGTGTCTCAAAATAATAATAATAAATATTTGCAAATGAAATTATATGGTATCTGGGATTTATCAAAATAAACTGGTGGCAGGTGTAGGAAAGTGGGTGGGAGAATAGATTAAACAAGTCTACCCATGAGTTAATAATTGTTGAAGCTGGGAGATACACATGTGAAAGGAAAATCTTCCCAAAATCACTAAGCCAAAGGAAGAAGTCAAGCTGGTGATTGATGTCTCACGTATCCCTAAAATGTATAAAATGAAGCTGTGCACGAACACGTTGGGCACATGTCATCAGGACAGCTTGAGGCTGTCGTGGGCTCTTTCTTAACCTTGGCAAAATAAACTTTCTAAATTGATTGAGACTTACCTCAGATACCTTTTGATTTACACATACATTAGTAGATATTATAGTCTCTTCTCTACTTTTTGCAATTTGAGTTTTCTTTAATTTTATAAGGAAGAGCAAAAGAAAACAGCCAAGTAATTTAGAAGATATCAAAATGCCATTTTCCCTGATTCTACATTTGTCCTATTAGAACAAAGGAGTAATTTTTAATGTAAATAGAATTCCATATGTGCATCTTTGTTATTAAAATAAGTTTATGGGGCCAGCTGCAGTGGCACATGCCTGTAATTCCAGCCCTTTGGGAGGCTGAGGCAGGTGGATTGCTTGGGCTCAGGAGTTTTAAGATTAGCTTAGGCAACCTGGCGAAACCACGTTGTGCACACCTGTAGTCCCAACTTCTCTGGGGACCGAAGTGGGAGGATTGCTTGAGCCGGTGAGGTTAAGGCTGCAGTGAGACATGACTACACTCCTGCACTCCAACCTGGGCAACAGAGCGAGACCCTGTCTCAAAAAATAAACTGAAGTAAGTTTATGTTAAACTAAGAGCACAGCTGTAAAAAAAAAAAGTGGTTTGTAATTCAGTCATGTTAGTAAATAGGAAAAGTTGTTGAGGTTATAAAGAGTGAACTCTAGATATGTTGAACATTGGTCTGAAGGTATTGTATAGTGATTAAGAGAGTAAGTTTTGCAGTCATAATGACCTGAGTACAAATTCCAGCTCTGTCTCTCAGTAGCATGAGACCTTAGAGAAATTAACTTCTGATCTTTAGTGTCTTCATAAATGGGAATTTAGAAATAATTTCTGAAGGATTGTTATAATGTTTCAAATGATTTTTTTTAAAGGCAGTTAAGTGATCAATAAGCTGGAGCTATTGTTATTTTTATTGTTCCTGTAGTTCAGGAAAGATGGATTTTTCTAACAATTATTGTTGGTGAACTTAAACAGAAAATGTAATATTGAGTGACTCAGATTTTTGGCCTAGCTATGGGTGGAAATAACTTTCTGGGTAAAGATGCTAAACTAAAAACGTACAGCCGAAAATCCTCTTCAGACCTGAGGGATCATCACAATATTATTGTAAAAATATAACAATGAACATGGGAGTACAGATATCTCTTTTGAGATCCTGATTTCAATTGTTTTTGATATATACACAGAAATAGAATTGCTAGATCATATGGTAGTTCTATTTTTGAGGAACTTCCATACTCCCCTTTTTTTTTTTATAGTCACTGCATCGTTTTACATTCCTGCTATGGTGTATAAGTATTCCAATTTCTCCATATCCTTGCCAAAACTTGGTATCTTTTGAAACAACTTATACATATGTTGAAAGATGAATGGGTTAAAAAACATATGGTTTATACATTCAATTGAATACTATTAAGTCTTAAAAAAGAAGGAAATCGGCCAGGCACAGTGGCTCATGCCTGTAATCCCAGCACTTGGGAGGCCAAGGCAAGCCAATCACTACAGGCTAGGAGTTCGAGATTAGCCTGGCATACGTGGTGAAACCCCGTCTCTACTAAAAACACGAAAATTAGCCTGGCGTGGTAGCTCGCACCTGTAATCCCAGCTACTCAGGAGGCTGACATGAGAATCGGTTGAGCCTGGGAGGCAGAGGCTGTAGTGAGCCGCGATCGCACCACTCACTACACTCCAGCCTAGGCCACGGAGGAGAGACTGTGTCTCAAATTTAAAAAAAAAATTGAAAAAAGGAAATCTTGCTGTATGTAACAACGTGAATGACCCTGGAGGATGTTATGCTAAGTGAAATAAATCAGTCGGAGAAGGACAAATACTGTACTGCATGATTCCACTTTTATGAAGTATCTAAAATATTCAGATTAATGGAAACAGTAAGATGGTGGTTGCCAGGGACTAGGGGGAAAGGGAAATGGGGAGTTGGTGTTCAACAAGTATAAAGTTTTAGTTCTGCAAGACGAATAAGTTATAGAGAGCTGGTATACAATATTGTGCCTACTGTTAATGTTACTGTATTCTGCACTTAACATTTTGTTGAGGTTAATTTCATGTTCAAGGTTCTTACTATAATAAAATGTTTTTTAAAAAACTTCAATAATTACCAAAAAAAGTATTTCAATATGTAGTAAAAAGAAATATAATGCTTCTGAAAGCAGTTCCTTTTATACTGATAACGAATTGTGAATTGAGATGAGTGGAATTTAGCAATAAAAAGTGTCGAGAGCATTGGGCAATATTGATGTCAATTCTACCTAATTTCATCTATAGATTCAAAACAATCCCAATCAAAACCTCGGTGTGCTTTTTAACAGAAATTCACAATGTGAATTGAAATTTACAAGGAAATGTAATGGATACAGGATAGCCAAAACAATTTTGGAGAACAATAACAGTTTTGGAGGACTAGCATTACCTGATTTCAGGACTTATTATAAACTTATGGTATCAAAACAGTGTGGTATTTATGTAAAGTAAGACAAATACATCAACAGATCAAAACGCAGTGTCCAAAAGTAGAGTCACAAATATTATGGTCAATTGAATTTGACAAAGGCACCAACATAACTGAAATGTGTAGAAGGATAGTCTTTTTGACAAGTAGTGTTGGGGCAATTAGATATACACATGGAAATAAAATGACCGTGACCCCTACCTTACATAATACACAAAAATTAACTCAAAATGGATGATAGGTCTAAATATAAAAGTTGTTGTAAAACTTCTAGAAGAAAACATGGGAGAAAATTTTTACCACCTTGGAGTAGGATAAGATTTCTCATATAAAATATTCATGAGTCCTAACATTTTTAAAAATTAATACAATTGCAGCTCAAAAAATTAAAATGTTATGGTCTTTAAAGGATGGTAAATGAATAAATAAGTGAATAAGGCACATCACAGACTAGGAGAAAATAGTTACAAAACATTTGTCCAACAAAAGACTCATAGGATATATATAGAGGACTTGCTACTCAATAAAAAGACAAATATCCCTATTTGAAAAAATACACAAAGGACTTCATCATAGAAGATGTGTTGAACAGGCAATTATCACATCATTGTTATCAGGAAATTAAGCCATAATGAAATATCACTTCAATCCCACTGGAATGGCTAAAATTAATAAGATTGGAAATAGCAAGTGTTGCCCAGGCATGGTAGCTCACACCTGTAATCCTAGCACTTTGGGAGGCTGAGGTGGGAAGATTGTTTAGGCTTGGAGTTTGAGACCAGCCTGGGCAACACAGTGAGACGTCTCTACAAAAAATTTTAAAAATTAGCAGGGCATGGTGGCACATGCCTGTAGTCCCAGCTATTTGGGAGGCTGAGGTGGGAAGGACTCCTGAGCCTAGGTGAGCCCTGATTACACCACTGCACTCCATCCTGGGTGACAGAGTAAGACCCTGTGTCAATAAATAAATACATAATAAAAAAAGAAAATAGCAAGTGTTGGCAAGGATCTGAAGCAATTAGAGCATTTATGCTTTGCTAGTAGGAATATAAAATGGTACAACCACTTTGGAAAACAGTGGTAATATTTATTATGAATCTAAACAAGTTCTTATCATAGAACCCAATATTTCCCCTCCTAACAAAAACAAATTGTGTCATATTTATAGATCAAAATACTGCTCAGCAATAAAACAAACTACACATGACGACATGAATGAATCTCACATGTATGTTGAGTGAAAGATGCTGGACACAATATGATTGAGACAACATTAGTCATTAAGAAATAAATCACATTTGTGGTTCCCAGGTGTAAGATTGTTGGGGGGAAGTTTAATGGCAAAGGAGCATGAAAAACCTTCTAGGGAGATGGAAATGCTCTAGATCTTGATTGTGGTGGTGGTTACATGGATGAATACAAAGACTCTCTCCTTGACCAAACTTTAGTCAGGCTCCTCTGATCCCTTTTGTCAACTGGACCTTGACCTCAGGCTTCCATGTCTATATTTGTCTGGTTTAGCTAGAATTCTGCTAAGTCACTTTAATAAGAGTCCCTTGCTCTTGATAGCTGATCACCTTCAATATCTGATCAAATTCATGATTCTCTACCTTCCCCCAAATGATATCTGATCACCCTAACCTGCCTTTAGAAAAAATACTATCAAATCAGTTTAGCAAGAATCTCCTCTTACCCCTTGCTATCATTTGAATGTTTGTCCCCTCCAAAATCATGTTGAAATTTAATTGCCATTGTAACAGTATTAAGAAGCGGGGGAGGGGGGAAGGATTGCATTGGGAGTTATACCTGATGTAAATGATGAGTTGATGGGTGCTGACGAGTTGATGGGTGCAGCACACCAACATGGCACAAGTATACATATGTAACAAACCTGCACGTTATGCACATGTACCCTAGAACTTAAAGTATAATTAAAAAAAAAAAAAGAGGCGAGACCCTTCAGAGGTGATTAGGCAATAAAGGCTTCACCCTCATAAGTGGGATTGCTATTAAGAAAAGGAGACTTTGGCCGGGCGCGGTGGCTCAAGCCTGTAATCCCAGCACTTTGGGAGGCCGAGACGGGCGGATCACAAGGTCAGGAGATCGAGACCATCCTGGCTAACACGGTGAAACCCCGTCTCTACTAAAAAAATACAAAAAAACTAGCCGGGCGAGGTGGCGGGCGCCTGTAGTCCCAGCTGCTCGGGAGGCTGAGGCAGGAGAATGGCGTCAACCGGGGAGGCGGAGCTTGCAGTGAGCTGAGATCCGGCCACTGCACTCCAGCCTGGGCCATAGAGGGAGACTCCATCTCAAAAAAAAAAAAAAAAAAAAAAAAAAAGAAAAAGAAAAGGAGACTTCAACCCTCTGTCAGCCTTTTTGCCTTCCACCATGGAACGATGCTGCAAGAAGGGCTCTTACCAGATGCCAGCACCTTGATATTGAACTTCCCAGCTTTCTGCACTATGAGCCAATAAATTTCTATTCGTTATAAATTGCCCAGTCTCTTGGGCCAGGCGCAGTGGCTCATGCCTGTAATCCCAGCACTTTGGGAGGCCAAGGCGGGTGGATCACCTGAGATCAGGAGTTCGAGACCAGCCTTATCAACATGGAGAAACCCCATCTCTACTAAAAATACAAAATTAGCCTGGCGTGGTGGTGCATGCCTGTAATCCCAGCTACTTGGGAGGCTGAGACAGGAGAATCGCTTGAACCCGGGAGGCAGAGATTTCAGTGAGCCGAGATTGCACCACTGCACTCCAGCCTGGGCATGCAGAGCAAGACTCTGTCTCAAAAAAAAGAAAACAAATAAATAAATAAATAAATAACCCAGTCTCAGGTATTTTACGGCAGCACAAAATGGACAAAGACACCCCTAATGTTTTCTCTTAGTAATTTTCAATCCGCTGACCCCCCACCCTGTTCATTGGCTATAAATCTCCCCTTGTTCATGCTGTATTCAGAATTGAGCCCAATTCCATACTGAAGTTTATTTTCCTACATTGTGATAATTACTAAATAAAATTTGTTTTTTCTGCTCTAGCTACTATTCAACTGTGGTTTTCTTTAACAGTGTAATGCAGCAGAGTCGTTTTTGTTGTGCCAAGTTCCTGCCTGTACAATTTAGCATATGTTGTAGTTTTAAAATAACTAACATTTTACCAATACATTTACTTATAACTTCTTTTTCACATATATTATCTTATTTAACATTCTGAAAAAGCTTATGATTGAATTACAATAACAGCAATTATATTTTTAATTGAAAAATAAATAAAAGGAATATTTAAATATCACTGGGTATTCTTACATTTGGAAATGTATTAATTAATCTTCAGATTTAAGACCAGGTATCTAAGCCTTTTCTTCCACACCAGGATATCAACGTTAAATTTTCATTTAACTTTTACATGTACCACAGAATACAGCCTTGAATCCTTTAATAGCAATTATATTGGTTTATTGAGTCTCATAACAGGAAATAGACTATGAAAATGTAAGTACTTCCAAAAAAGGATAGAATTTTACAAAGCCCTTTTTTGGAAAACTTAGTTAATTATCCCTGAGATATTTATAGAATTCTGGAATTCTGAAGTTGTTCTGCTTACTTTTGAGTAATATTGGTAGCTGACATTTTCTGAGTACTGACTGTGCCCAATCTGCTCCGTGTGCTGCCTATATTTTACCTCACTTCATTCCTATAAGAGTCTTATAAGGGATTATTGTTATCTTTGTTTTTTTTTCTTTTTTTTTGAGACAGAGTCTCTCCTACGTGGCCCAGGCTGGAGTACAGTTGTGCGATCTTGCTCACTGCAACCTCTGTTTCCTGGGTTCAAACGATTCTCCTTCCTCAGCCTCCCAAGAAGCTGGGACTATAGGCAAGCACCACCAAGCCTGGCTAATTTTTGTATTTTTAGTAAAGGTGGGTTTTTGCCATGTTGGCCAGTCTGGTCTTGAACTCCTGACCTCGGCCTCCCATAGTGCTGGGATTACAGGCATAAGCCACAGCGCCTGACTTGTTATCTTTACTTTATTAGGAACTAAGTTTCTTCTGAGTAAACATTTAGTCTTTTTGTTGTTGTTGTTGTTGTTGAGACAGGGTCTTGCTCTCTTGTCTAGGCTGGAGTGCAGAGGTGTGATATTGGCTCACTGCAACCGCCTCCTCCTGGGTTCAAGCATTCTCCTGCCTCAGCCTCCCAAGTAGCTGGGATTACAGCCATGTAGCACCATGCCTGGCTAATTTTTTGTTGTTTTAGTAGAGATGGGGTTTCACTATGTTGGCCAGGCTGGTCTCAAACTCCTGGCCTCAAGTGATCCGCCTACCTCGGTCTCCCAAAGTGGTGGGATTACAGTTGCAAGCCATCATGCCAGCTTCTTAGTGGCATCTTGATACAGAGTGTACTGGATATCTCTGGCCCCCCGATCAGTTTTCCACCTTGCTCTGTACCTTAAGAATCTCATCCATAGGGACTACACAGTAATTGTTTATCTTCTCTTAGTTGAGTTCAGGCAATTGAAGATAGGAAGAAAGTAAGGGTTTTGAACTACTTCTTTTCATGGCTCCCTCTATGTAGGATTAACATAGGGTGGCTCTGTCTCTCTATCCATGACCTCAATTCCTTGTCAACCCTATCTATACATCTATTCTATTTGGGTTCTGGTAACTCTGCCCTCCACTTGCCCATCCAGGCCTAGGGCAGTGTTATGGAATGAACTCTATTGCCCCCAAATTCATATGTTGAAGCCCTATTCCCCAATGTGACTACTTTAGAAAATAAGACCTTAAGGAGGTTATTAAACTTAAATGAGTTCATAAGGGTGTGGTCCTGATCCAGTTGGGTTAATGTACTTATTAAAAGAGACAGAAAGCTTGCTTTCTGTTCTCATTCAGGCACCAAGGAAAGGCCATGTGAGGACAAAGCAGCTGTCGGTAAGCCAGGAAGGCAGCCCTCACCACATATTGTATGCTGCTAGAATGAACCTTGATCTTGGACTGTCCAGTCTCTAAAACTGTAAGAAAATTAATTTCTGTTGTTTAAGCCATCCAGTCTGTGGTATTTTGTTGTGGAAGCCCAAGCTGACTAATTGGGGTAGTAAGGCACTATCTTATATAGTTTCTTAACACTCTGCCGACACTTTTGTAAAGAGTCCCTTTATGGCCGGGCGCGGTGGCTCAAGCCTGTAATCCCAGCACTTTGGGAGGCCAAGACGGGCGGATCACAAGGTCAGGAGATCGAGACTATCCTGGCTAATATGGTGAAAACCCGTCTCTACTAAAAAAAAAAAAGTACAAAAAAAAAAAGGGGGGGCCCTTTATTAAAACTCCCCCTAATTGGCATTCATGATAATTGTTTTGTGATAGGATCCTGATTCATACAAAGGAGACAATCAGAGAACATTACCCAAGCTAAGAGGAGTGCCTGACCCAAATATTCTCCTTCTCTCCTAGAACTTGAAGGCATAGTAAGAGTGCAACTTATTTCTCTTGGTGATTAGGCTTCAGTTTCTGGTTTGAAGTATATGAGACTGCTGTAACTCATGCTCTGTTCTTTTGGCCCATCCAGTGTATGGCAATTTCTTATAAGGATCACAACCCACCATCTCCCCAGGCTGACCAGATTCTTCACTTCAGCTCTTGCTGGTACTGTGGATTTTTCAAGACTCACTCATGTGCATACTCCATTTGACCCCAGCACTGGCCTTTGCAGTGGTGACTCCTTGGAGAAAAACTCACTCAGTCCATGGTTAACTTGCACACACCTCCAGAGTTAAGTGGGCATTTCTGGTTCTCTTCACATCTTGGGAAACGAAGAGACAATCTCCTAGGCTCCTCCGCTTAAACATGCTACTTAACCATTTTAACCCTACTGTGGCCTTCACATTGGCTCTAGGCACTCTGCTTCCAAAATTCCAAACAGGAAGTGGGGTGCAAGTCCTATGTACTTTCACTTAATGTCTCTGCAGACATTCAGAAGCACAGTTCCACCCAGTTTCCCTCTGACCCTCTTCTTGGACAAAGTTTTTGTGATACCACTTTGATGATAAAGAATCTAGTGAGGCCTCAAGATACAACCTAAGAAAGAAGGTCAAAAACTGCGAACTAGAAAGAATATTTAGATTTCTACAACTTTTGTAATTTCTTGTGTATGTGACGTTTGTGTCCTTATACCACAGAGATTACCAAAACAAGCACCAAAGAGAAAAAAAAGATGATCACCACCACCACCACCATTTAGTAAATAATGTGTTTAGCATAACTTCAGGATGAAAAAAGAAAGTTAGAGCTGGTGGGACAGTGATTCTAAGACTTCTAAGAGGTGATTTCCAGGATGACTACTCCAAAGAGAAGAGGCAAGTAAACTGCAGTCCTCAGGACCTGTTGCTAAGAAGAAAAGAAACTCTCAAGGGTCAATTCAGATCTGAAAAATATTGGACTGGGTCTTAACTCTGTGAATTCCCAAAACACACTTGAAAATATAATCTGTCGTACATTTTCTCATTGCTTAGGAGTATAGGCTTGGGCATAAGATTAGCATTTTAGCAAACATTTACTGCTTAGAAGCTACGTGAATTTGGAGAAGCATAACATAGAGGTGAAGAGCCCTGGCTCCAGAGTTAGGGATGTGGCTTGAATCCTCGCTCTGCCACCCAGAGCAAATTATTTACCTCTTTGAACCTCATTTTGTTTTCTTTAACTAGGATAGCTACTCTAATAGTTTTTCTTCATCAAGTGATATGTGAAGTACTTATCACTAACCTGTTGTGTGTATGCATATTAGTACTAAGTACTTTAGTAATTGATCATCATTATTATCAAGCTGAGAAAATTCACTTTACTCTTCTGAAAGGAAAATAAATCTCAGGACCCAAGAATCACTAAGCAAAAAGAAAGTCAAGCTGGGAACTGCAACGGGCACACCTGCCTCCCATTCTATTCCTAAATAAAATAGCTACAAAGACAAAAAAAGCTACATACCTCCCTCCCAGTTTTCCCACAAGGAAATTCCTTGTGAACAAGAGATAGACATAACTCAGAGTCATCCTGTGCTCACGTGAGTCAGAGTCCAGCCTGGGCAGCACAGTGAGGCCCTGTCTCTACAAAAATTTAAAAGCTTAGCTGAGTGTGGTTGTGTGGCTGGCTCATGCCTGTAGTTCCAATTACTTGGGAGGCTGAGGTGGGGGAATTGCTTGAGCCAGGTTGCTCAAAGCTGCAGTGAGGTGTAACACTGCCACTGCATGTCAGCCTGGAAGATAGAGCCAGATCCTATCTCTGAAAAAAAAAAAAAAAAAAAAAAAATGCTTGTAGAATGTAAACATGAGGCCCTGTCTCTACAAAAAGTCGCTTAGGTGTGGTTGAGCCCAGGAATTTGAGGTTGCAGTGAGCTATGATTGTGCCATTGCATTCCAGCCTGGATAAGAGAGTAAGATACTGTCTGAAACAGGAAAAAGAAACAAAACAACGTTTGTATGTGGGTATGTTTTATTTCGGGGGGCTGCTATAACAAAGTATTACAGATTGTGTCTTCATATTTTGGAAGGGGAAAACAGGCTCATTGGGGCCTCTTTTATAAGGGCACTAATCCCATTTGTGAGGGCTCTCCTGTCACAATCCAATCACCATCCAAAATCCCAGCCTCTTAATACCAACACCTTGGGGGTTAGAATTTCAACAAACAGATTTTGGAGGCAGAGGACATAAACCCTCTAATAGCAGGGCTTTTTAGAAGTGTCATGAATAATTAAATTGTAATCATGGTAGCCAAGTCATGTATCAGCTTTCTTATAACTTAATTAGAATGCCAAATACTGTGAAAGAAACAATTATATTGCAAGCAAATGTGTTATTGTTACTTTGAAGGAAGTTATCTTCTAGTATAGTAGAAGTAGTAGATATTGTAGTGGGGTAAAACGTATTTTCTGACAATGACTCTTTTTACCAGTAGTGAACTGGTAAATGTTTAACAACCAGCTCTCCAGAAAAGCAAAACAAAACTTATTTGTAATGTTTGTCAATTTCTGTGGTGTAATTACTCCTACCATGACCAATTTCAAACTATCAATGTGACATCATATCACTGAACACAGGAAGAAATGAGAAGTAACACAATTTTATAGTATTGTCACCATACAGATGCAATAATTATAAATGTAAATAACCTTAAGAACAAATATTATTAAGTTATGATTGAAAGAATCAGTAAGTGGTAAATTTTGAATATTTATTACTTTTGTATTTAATATAATTTACTTAATATTAGTAACTCTGTATAATATATCTTTTAATAATCCCTATGTTTAACAACTAATCTACAAAAATTTTAAAAATTTAACAACTGGCTCTTATAAGTCATTACAAGCAAGCTTCAGCACACCACTATGCTTAACTGCCCCTCAGATACACGGCACTCATAGCCATATATGTATGATGTTATAGTATATCCTGGCCACAGCTGATGAGAGTAAATAGGGATAGAAATAGATTCAATGTCACTTCTCCCAGAATTTGGAAAGAGAATCAGACTGGAAATCATCTTGTTTGTGTGACTGAAACTATAACTCATGAATATTTGAAGTTACAGGCAGTCACTTTTTGACCATCATGTGGACTGAGTAGCAAATAAGATTTATCTTCCAGTACAGAAGCATAAAAATATGCAAAGGGAAACCAGAAATGGGGAAATACATCTCGTTTGTCTTAAAGCATTCTAGATTTCAGCGGCTGTTCTTGAGACCTGGTTGTATTCTACCCTTAGATTTGGACAGACAAATTTACCCTCACAGTAGTTTTCCTTTTCCTCTAATATAACTTGAATTGCTTTTTGTTATTTGCAAACAAAAAGATGAATATGAAGGAAAAATGAAATACCAAAATATGCATAATAATAAGCATAGTATAATACAGGGTGAAAAATGTTCAATTGCTCTATAGCTCATAGATCAAAATAGAGAACTTTGCCCTAACTCTATTCATAGATAATGAACATTAGGATAAATATTTCACTCTCTTTTTTGAGAAAACCACAATCTAAATACAGCTCCCTTTCTCTGTAGATTCTACTGTAATGTGTGCTTGGATTTAACTGCCTCTCATTGTAAACAAGATTGTTTTGATGCAGCTGAAAGGTAAAGAGCTTTCCTTTGGCAAGCTCAACAACTCCTGTGGCTTAATCATCATCTATACAAGAATGATTACTTCAGCCAAACTTCTCACCTGTCAGTTGTTTCCTTGACATCTTTTCTTAGATGTCTCATGATTAACTCAATTTTAAAAAGCTCAACAGTACCCTCTTGATCCACCACTACCCCCACTGTCTGCTAACTTACTCATGCTAGGGATCTGGGAATTAGCCTTCTCCTCACCTCACATCTCCAACATTTGCAGTACAGTCGGGAAGTGAGGGTGAAGAGGAAAGGGAGCTAAGGTACAGACAATGGCTAATTTACATCTCTTGGTGGCAAGTGTTACAACAGGAATAGTATAAAATACTACAGAGACATTCAATGGGAATAAATCCATGAATTAGTCATATGCTCCTTTCTAGACTGTTCTCTGGGTACTCACTGCCTCAAAAACATGATTTTTTTCTTACAGGTTCCAGCTATTTCTGCATCTCACCAAGTTCCTCCCATGCTGTTCTCATGATAGTGACTGAGTTCTCACCAGATCTGATGGTTTAAAAGTGTGTGGCGGTTCCCCCTTCATGCTGTCTCTCTCCTGCTACGTTGTGAAGAAGGTGCTTGCTTCTCTTTCACCTTCCACCATGATTGTAAGTTTCCTCAGTCTTCCCCAACCATGCAGAACTGTGAGTCAATTAAACCTTTTTAAAAAATAAGTTACCCAGTCTCAGGTAGTTATTTGTAGCAGTGTGAAAATGAACTGATACACCCCTGTTTCCACTTTCTACTTAGTCTTTTAGTAATGACAATATAGCCTTTTACCATCCCCTTCTCCAGACACTCCCTACAGGGTAAGTTCATCTATGAGCTCTAAGATGGAACTCTCTGAGAGTTAACAGTCGATGACCAAATCATGCCTGCTATGGAACTCTCACCCACCAGAGGGTTGCCTCAAGAGATAACAATTGAAAAACATGTCCATTACTCTCTCCCAGCTAGGGAATTTTTAGCATAGTCCTGCCCACAAAGATGCCAGAAGTCACCAGCTTGACCTCCTGGTAGATAAGAGACCAAGCTAACATGCAGACCTCTCACCTTGCTCACTTCCTCTCCTGCCTTTTAAAAGTGCCTGCTTTAGGTTCTCAATCATAAGTAGGAGTTGAACAATGAAACCACATGGACACAGGGAGGGGAACAACACACACCACGACCTTTTGGGACATTGGGGGCGATAGGAAGGAACTTAGAGGACGGGTCCGTAGGTACAATAAACCACCATGACACACATATACCTATGTAACAAACCTGCACATTCTGTACATGTATCCCAGAACTTAAAGTAAAATAAAAAATAAAAAAAGAAGAAGGAAAAAAAGAAAATGAAAAAAAAAGTCCCTGCTTTTGCTCTACAAACAAAGTAGTACATTTAAAGTCAAGACTCCTGTGCTTCTTCCCCTAAGCTAGATTGGGAAATAAATCACTTTTTCTATACCAGACCTTGCTTTTGTTAATTGGGCTCTGCAAGCAGTGAGTGACTAACCTGCATTTATTAGTTACATTCCCACTGCATTTGTACTTGTCTCCATCACAACAATTATAGATAAATTTAAAGCTGCTGTGGAGACCCAGCAGACTGCCTGTCACATCAAAAGTATCAAACAAGTATTTAGTAAAGAGAAGAAAAAAAAAGAATAAACAGAAGGTATCAAGAGCTCTGGATTCTGCCAGTGACCAGCATTCAATTAACTCTATATACGTTATTCTCTCTCTTCCTATATTTTCTCCTTTGTCCAGTAAGAAATTGTACTTGTGGCCAGATGCAGTGGTTCATGCCTGTAATCCCAGCACTTTGGGAGGCTCAGGTGGGTGGATCACTTGAGCCCAGGTGTTCTGAGACCAGCTGGGGCAAAATGAGGAAATCCCATTGTGGGGGTTCAGTCAGGCAGGTGGGAAAAATTTTAGTTGGAATAGCCACATACCCTGTTGGAAGGCCTGAGAGTTTGCATAACTTCAGTAATAGATCTAGCTGAAGGCAGCCTAGTCCCTTTACCTTTAGTTAAATAGGTTAAAGTAGATACAAAGGAATGCAGTGGTCGGGGGGTTATCTAACTAGCTCGTTTACTCATGTGGTCCTAAGACTGATCTTAGGGTGCTTAATTGCTTTCTACTCGGGAAGTTCACAATGTCAGTTACCCTCTAGTGGTGTTCACTCAAGTCTCTGTCAATTAATCTTTTTTTCTTTTTTTCTTTTTCCTGATCTCGGCTCACTGCAAGCTCCGCCTCCTGGGTTCACGCCATTCTCCTGCCTCAGCCCCCCCAGTAGCTGGGACTACAGGCGCATGCCACCACGCCCGGCTAATTTTTTGTGTTTTTTTTTCGTAGAGATGGGGTTTCACTGTGTTGGTCAGGATGGTCTCGATCTCCTGACCTGGTGATCCGCCCACCTCGGCCTCCCAAAGTTCTGGGATTACAGACATGAGCCACTGCACCCGGCCAACTAATCTTTACTGAATGAATGTGAGTCTTGCTGACTGGTTGAGGCTGGTGGTTGCAACTATTTACAGCACTCTTCTTGGCATCTGTAAGTGGGTCAGACGCTCAGCTGGACTGGCAAAGCAGAATGTCTGTGTCAGTGCACGTTATTCATCCATCATTGGGTCAGGGTCTGCAGGACAGACCCCTGCACCCCATCTCTACAAAAAACACCCCCACAAAATTGCCTGGGCATGGTGGCACATGCCTGTAGTCCCAGCTACTTGGAAGACTGAAGCGGGAGGATTCCCTGAGTCTGATAGGTGTAGGCTAATACAAGCCGGGTTCGTATCATTGCACTTCAGCCTGGGTGATAGAATGAGACCCTGTCTAAAAGAATTAAAAATAAATAGATAAATAAAGGAAAAAAAAGAAAAACAAAATGGAACTTGAATTTTCCTTGACTTTGGGCAAGTCACATGGCTTCGATTTCTTAGTCCATAAAATGTCAACCACAGAGTTATTGTGAAGATCAAATGAGCTGTGCATGTGAAAGTACATTTACAAGCATTAAATGCTGTAAAAATTTTAAGCATGGCTCTTAGTAGTTTTATCTCTAATTTTCTATTATTCTAAATAGTGTAACATGGTAGAAGCATATATCACTGTTTTTTCTTTTTTTCTTTTTGACCAGTGGTGGGGATAAGGGGAACAAAGTGGTTGAAAAATCAAAAGGGAACTTCTCACTTGGGTAAGTTTGGACTTAATTGTGCCAAACTTTCTAAAGCAGCTTCCAGGACAAATTTCCAGGAATGTTTTAAAAATTGGGCTAACTGGAACACAGATGTGCAGCCACTTTTTTTGTGCACGTGTGACTATGTGTGCCTCTGGAAGATTTCAACACAAACATGCTCTCATCTAAATTAATGCTTTCCTTTGAACTGACTCATTTGACCAGTACAACCAGTTTGCATGCCAGTGCAAGCAGAGAAAGTTGTAATAAAAAGAAGAAAAGAATGAAAGGCATTTAAAAATTAAGTGGTTACATGTACACTTAGTTAATCATTGTATTTGTTTTTCAAGGGCTTCCTAACCTTTTGGAGAAAGAAAAATAAGGCAGAAAGCTGACTGAAGTTTGAAATTAATATGAGCAAAATGTCTGTAGAGGATCTAGTCTATCCTCCTTTCCTTCATCTTAAAACTTAATTTTATCCAAAAATTAAGTAGCCTGATTAGTTACCCTTGCTTCCTTCTCTTCCTGGCTCCTTGGGTTTTTTCCCACATGTATTTGTTGAACATCTATTACAAAGCAGGCACTGCCCACGGTATTGTTTTCAATGTACAAATAGGAAGTCTGAAATTCATCCTTTTGATCAGAAATTCTCAAACTATACAGTGTATATGATTCACAAGGAAAATTTGTCAAAAGTGCAGATTTCTAGTCTTAATCCCAGATATCAGATTTGAGGCTCTTCGTAGGGCCTGGCAATGTGCCATTTTAACAAGTGTCTGGGAGAGCTGTGGCTCATGCCTATTATGCCAGCACTTTGGAAGGATGATGCAAGAGGATTGATTCAAATTCGTGACTAGCCTAGGCAATGCTGCATGACTCTGTCTCCACAAAAATTTTAAAAATTAGCCAGGTGTGGTGTTACATGCCTGTAGTCCCAGCTATTTGGGAGGCTGAGGTGAGAGGATGGAGTGAGCTGTGATTGTGCCACTGCACTCCAGCCTGGGTGACAGAGGTGAGACCTTGCCTCAGGAGACAACAGGGCCGAATGTGGTGGCTCATGCCTGCAATCCCAGCACTTTGGGAGGCTGAGGCAGGCAGATCACCTGAGGTTGGAAGATTAAGACCAGCCTAACATGGAGAAACCCCATCTCTACTAAAAAATACAAAATTAGTCAGGCGTGGTGGTGCACGCCTGTAATCCTAGGTGAGGCAGGAGAATCGCTTGAACCCGGGAGGTGGAGGTTGTGGTGAGCCAAGATGGCACTATTGCACTCCAGCCTGGGCAACAAAACTCTGTCTCAAAAAATAAAAAGGACAACAACAATGGCTGGGTGCGGTGGCTCACGTGTGTAATTCCAGCACTTTGGAAAGCTGAGGAGAATGGATTATTTGAGGGCAGGAGTTTGAGACCAGTCTGGCCAACATGGTGAAAACCTGTCTCTACTAAAAATACAAAAATTAGCCAGGCGTGGTGGCGGACACCTATAATCCTAGCTACTTAGGAGGCTAAGACAGGAAAATCGCTTGAACCCGGGAGGCAGAATATGCAGTAAGCCGAGATTGCACCACTGCACTCCAGCCTGCGTAACAGACAGAGATTCCATCTCACACACACAAACACACACACACATAAACAAAAGACAGCAAGAACAAACAAGTGTTAAGCAATTCAAGGAACTCCATTAACCTCTATGAAATTAATAAAACACTTAGTGATTAGGTTAGGTTGATGGGCAGCTGAACTCTTCGAGATTTTATCTATATCTCTTTAAGAACTCCAGGATCAGGGCTCTCTGTTCGAATCCAGACCCTGGCACTTAGGAGCTATTCAGTTGATTGTATTAATCAAGTTAACCTCTTTGTACTCTGTGTCCTCCTCTGTGACAGTACATGGGAATCAAAATATCTACCTCAGAGAGTCACTGCGCAGATTTAGCAAGTAAATCATGAGTGTTATCTGACATATAGCAGTAAGTACAAAAAAGTAGCTACAGTGATAAGAACATAACATATAAATTAATATAATACAATAAACATTGTTACTATTATTGGCAGTAGTTTTACTATTTTTTAGAGAGAAGAGAGATAGGACACAAAGTTTTGCCCACAATAAGTGGTCAGGTCTTGGAACATGACTAGATAATTGCTTCAAAAGAGAAAAGTGTTCTGACTGTATTATGTCTTCTGAGGTAGAAATTGTTGTTAGTAACAACCATTTTATTTTACATTTTCTATGTATTATTAAATCCCTGAGTAGTAGGTAATATTATTGCTATTCTGACATTTTCTTCTCATGGCTTAATTTAAAAGAACCAAAATTATACCCAGCTCAATGAAGTAAATAACAAATGCTCTCAAGAAGCATCTAAAGCCAGGCGCGGTGGCTCACGCCTGTAATCCTAGCACTTTGCGAGGCTGACGTGGGTGGATCACAAGGTCTGGAGTTCACAACCAGCCTGAACAATACAGTGAAACCCCATCTGTACTAAACATACGAAAATTAGCCGGACGTGGAGGTTGGAGCCTGTAATCCCAGCTACTCGGGAGGCTGTGGCAGGGAACTCCTTGAAGCCAGGAGGTGGAGGTTGCAGTGAACTGAAATTGTGCCACTGCACTCCAGCCTGGATGACAGAGTGAGACTCCGTCTCAAAAAAAAAAAAAAAGAAAAGAAAAGAAAAAAGAAGCATCTGAAACAGGGGTCCCCAGTTTCCATGACACAGACAGATTCTGGTCCATGGTCTTTAGGAACTGGGTTGTGTAGTAGAAGGTGAGCAGCAGGCAAGCAAGTGAGCATTACCACCTGAGTGCCACCTCCTATTGGATTAGTGATGTCATTAAATTCTCATAGGATTGTGAAACCCATTGAGAACTGTGCTTGTGAAGGAGCTACGTTGTGAGCTCCTGATGAGAATCTAACTAATGCCTGATGATCTGAGGTGGAATAGTTTCATCTGGAAACCATTCCTCTCTCTTGTCATTGGGAAAATTGTCTTCCATGAAACTGGTCCCTGGTGCCAAAAAGGTTGGGGACTGCTAATCTAAAAGATGTCCTCATCATAATCACAGATAAGGAATATAGAATACTCAGTATTGGAAAGAAGATAAAAAGTTCAGTTTGGGTCAATTTCTTCACTATTTACATATACTTAGGGCCGTATACTCTTACTAAATGATAAATGCTAAAATTTAAATGCATATATTAGCTCATTTAATCTTTATAATAGCCCTATAAGTAAATTACTGTTATAATCCCTATTTATTTATTTATACAGTTCTTTGAGATGGAGCCTTGCTTTGTTGACCAGGCTGGAGTGCAGTGGCATGATCTTGGCTCACTGCAACCTCCACATCCCAGGTTTAAGTGACTCTCCCGCCTCAGCCTCTCAAGTAGCTGGGACTACAGGTGTGCACCACCACACCACGCTAATTTTTAAAATATTTTTTAGCAAAGATGGGGTTTCACCATATTGGCCAGGTTGGCCTTGAACTCCTGAACTCAGGTGATCGGCCCACCTTGACCTCCCAGAGTGCTGGGATTACAGGCATGAGCCACTGCGCCTGGCCTATAATCTCATTTTAAAAGATGCCTTTATGGCAGGGCGCGGTGGCTCAAGCCTGTAATCCCAGCACTTTGGGAGGCCGAGATGGGCAGATCACGAGGTCAGGAGATCGAGACCATCCTGGCTAACACGGTGAAACCCCGTTTCTACTAAAAAACACAAAAAACTAGCCGGGCGAGGTGGCGGGCGCCTGTAGTCCCAGCTACTCGGGAGGCTGAGGCAGGAGAATGGCCTGAACCCGGGAGGCGGAGCTTGCAGTGAGCTGAGATCCCGCCACTGCACTCCAGCCCGGGCGACAGAGCGAGACTCCGTCTCAAGAAAAAAAAAGAAAAAAGATGCCTTTATAAGACATCTTTAAAAATGAAATTTATTCCCTGAAGCGTCAACGTAATAAGAAAAAAAAAAAAAAAAAAAAGACACTTAGGATAACTAAAGTAATGAAGGAACTCAAACTTGAACCAAGAGCGACGTGATCTTAAATCTCACTTTAGTCTGCATATCAAACTGCCTCCCAGACACTTTGCGGCTCAGGGGTCTGAAGTGGGTGTAGTGGCATCCTGGGAAGACTTAATAGGACAACAAAGGTAAATCACACAATGAGCTCTAAATTCTAGTCTATCCAAAGCGTGCTCCTTTCTAAAATTATATTCTAAAATTTTGAGAAAAAATACAAAAAAGGGCATTTTCAGAAAATATTTTATAGTCCTTCCTCTGAATGACTAACCTTACCCTTTTTCTACATTGCATATTCTTTATCCCAAACATATGCAGAACATGTTGATGTGTTCTCTGATTACAAAGTGTTTTCAAAAGACAGTGTAATGACTCTGTAGACTTGTGAAATGCAGGTAGAAAAAAATCATTTAAAACCAAAATTGATGGTGCTGCTTCTACCTGCTAAGGGAAGTGGTCTAATTCACATCAGAAGGGTAAGAGGCAGAGTTCCCTTCCCCTTTTGTATAAGAAAAATGGGGACAGCAAGCAAAAAAACCACTCAATTGTTAGAAAAAGAATCTAAGCCACCCTCTTCACCTTCCTTCTCTTTCCCAAGAATTAGTTGCACTACTGAAACCAGAGGAATGCAAGAACTCCACTATTTTTGTAAAATAAGTTTGAGCCAAATTTGTTTGAATTTTTAAGACAGGCTACTTTGGTTGATACACGGATTAAACCTAAAAATAAAACCTATTGAGAGAAATTGGGTAGTACAGTCACAGAATCACAGCCGAGTCAAGGAGGGAAATCCTTTTGGTATTGTATTTAAAAATCATTTTTAATTTTCCCTACAACGAGGCAAAATTACTCACGTGTTTAATTACTCTTTGAAAGATTACCCAGGCCCTTTACGAAAATAGTTTTTGGCATGAGTCGTGATCTAGTTATATATCAGTGAAAAATAAATTGTGTTCATAAAAAAGTTACAGAATTTACTCCTGTGTCACTAAATATTAGTTAACAATGCGGTTTTTAAATTGATTTGCCATATTCTACCATATCGGTACTGTATTTGATACGGTTCAGTCGCAGACTGCTCTTCCAGGAGAAATAGGCAGACAGGAATTTATCACTCGCTGCAAACTATTAGATGGCTTACAAACTGTTTGAAATTGTAGGAGCAGGCGCCGTGTGAGAGTTTAGGAACAACTTCCATTCTCCAATGGGTAAGTAGTCCTGCGATCCAAAGGCAGCACTGTCAGGTGAAAGACCTAGAAGCCCGAGACCTAGAAGACCTAGAAGCTGGCAGAACAAAGCAGTTTCGGCCTGGGTTGGCAGGACCCAAAAGTCCGCAGCTGCCCTGCCAGTGCACACGGGTCCAATGTATCGGACTGGCAGAACCCAAACCCCTCCACAGCCCTCCCTGAGAAGGTGTCTGGGAAACGTAGTTTTTACCTTCCAAGCTCTAAGGCATGGAAAGCTTATTTGATGCTGATTGTAATGGAAATAGAACAATCTATTAGGATTTGTTTAACCATCCCTTGAGTTTTACGTTTTTTGGTTGTTACGTAATTTTCTCTATAAAAATAAAATAAAATAAATTCCCTAGTTAAACAATATAAATACTTTTCAAATTTTTGATAATGATTGCAAAATTGCTCTCTTGAAAAGTTGTACCAGTTTATACTCCTTCCAGCGATCCTTGTTCCATATTGTCAATCATGATTAATACATTTGTCAATGCTTTTGAAAAGGAAAGTGACATATTATTTAAAAACTTTGAATTTCTTTGGCTAGTGAGTTTGAAGATTTTAATTATCACCACAAGTGAATTATGATTAAATCTTTTTGTTTGTTTTTTGAGATGGAGTCTCACTCTGTCACCCAGGCTGGAGTGCAGTGGCCAATCTCTGCTCACCAGCAACCTCGGCCTCCCGGCTTCAAGGAGTTCCCTGCCACAGCCTCCCGAGTAGCTGGGATTTGAGGCGTAGGCCACCACACTCGGCTAATTTTTGTATTTTTAGTAGAGACAGAGTTTTTGCCCTGTTGGCCAGGCTGGTCTCGAACTCCTGACCTCAGGTGATCCTCTGACTTCGGCCTCCCAAATTGTTGGGATTACAGGCGTTAGCCACTGCGCCTGGCCACAATTAAGTCTTTAGACGATCTGTTTCCCCAGTATTTCCTAGCAATGCATTTATGAATCATCTCGCATCTCACATGGTGAGGAACTTAACATGATTGTTCAACCATGTAAAATTATTACTAGTGAAATAAATAACTTAATGTCTAGTGACCTCTTACTGTAGCTCTGTATTGGCAGATACTTATTTTTTGATCTTTCAAGTATATAGTAAAGAAATGTTCTTTTTACTATTTTCAATTCTTTTTTTCTTTTTTTTTGAGATGAAGTCTCAACCATGCCTGGCTAATTTTTGTATTTTCTTTAAATTAGAGACAAGGTTTCACCATGTTGGCCAGGCTGGTCTCGAACTCCTGACCTCAAGTGATCTGCCCTCCTCAGACTCCCAGAGTGCTGGGATTACAGGCGTGAGACACCACACCTAGCTAATTTTTCATATTTTTAGTAGAGACGGGGTTTCACCAAGTTGGCCAAGCTAGTCTCAAACTCCTGACCTCAAGTGATCCACCTGCCTCGGCCTCCCAAAGTGCCGGGATTATAGGCGTGAGCCACCGTGCCCAGCCTTGTTTTCAAAATTAAACTTAGTTGAAGCCTGTAAGACTTAAAATGAAAGCAAGATTATGTGACTTGATTATGATGCAGCCAAATGAATTTAGGTGCAAATGCTAGACTTGAAATGTAAGTGTATGAATATACAGCAGTATAATTTTATGAGGTCTGGGGGTTACTTGTGCATGGGCCCAGGATTTAGATGTGTGGCTACCCACAGTAAGATCCATGGAAGGAAATAAATTCTGTAAGGAAGTCCTGTATAACTCAAAGAAACTAGAGAGGCCCAAATGTCCAAAGCTGCCATTTTGCTTGCTGGAATTTGCTGGTGGAATAACTACCCTTCCCTGATTTAATGAGGCTAAATGAATTCCTGGGGAACCCTCAGGCTGTCAGTGCAACACCTCCCAGATCTTTTTTCTCTAGCAGGTGGCATTTACAGCACCAGCCTGAAATGGTGATAACTTTATTATTATTATTATCACTATTCATGGGACTAACCAGCTTCCCTTTTCTTCCCAAATAAGTATATGGAGTTTTAGCACAGCCATTAAAGAAGACTCGTCAGGCATAATGTCTTAAGTCTGTAATCCCAGCTACTGCGGAGGCTGAGGAGGGAACCTAGAAGTTCAAGGCTACAGTGAGCTATGATCATGCCACTGCACTACAGCCTGAGCCACAGAATGAGACCCCATCTCTAAAAAAAATTTAAAGAGAGAAAGATAGAGAAAGAGAGAGAGACAGAGAGAGAAGTCTTGTTTCAGTGACCTAGAGGAGAAAAGATGTTATAAGTTTGCTTTTGAAAGTGGAACATTAATTTTTCACCAGATTAAGACAAGACCCTGTATATACATATTAAACTTAAACAGCTATCTTTAAAGGCTGTTGAATGCAAGATGGTAAAATTACGCCTACCTAGTGGTAGGTGTCACCCTCCATCTAGCGGCATCGCTCTCCATCTAGTGGCAAGATAGGCTAACTGAAAGCAAGTGCCAAAGAAGAAATATTCTGATACTGAAATTTGGATAAAAGTTGAAAAAGAGAACAGTATTAAAGTACCAGATAAACTTCACCACTGTTTTATTAAATTTTAATATAAATAAACTATGTAAAATAATCCATGGTTGTACCAGATGATTTAATTTGGAAATAAAAAGAATACTCTTGATGGATGGTAAACAGACTATTCCTAACATCAGGTCTTTCTTGGAAGTATTTTATCTTAGTCCTTATCTAGAAGGACTTAAGAAGTGACAAACAGTGCTAAAAAACTGAGAGAATAGTTAAGACATAGTGATAAAACTTTGCAGGACGAAAGAGTGATATTAGTACAGTTTTTCTTACGCTAAACCTTTTGTGATCTTAAAAATCTTATCTTTAAATCTTAAGCAGCTGTTGGATTATATTTTAATCATTTCAGGGAAAAGATTTAGAAATTATGTTGTCAACCAGTTTCGATCAAATCAACATCAGAACTGGGTCATTAGGAGGAGAGTTTTGGTACAATAACTTTGTAATCTGAGGATACTGATCAGGGTATGATAGTACACTGAAGTAGTATGATTAGCTGATAGTCTCAAGTTAGGATGACACTCATTGAGCCTATGTCAGGTAGTTACAGTGAGCACCTACCTGTTCTAATATGTTCAGCATTCTGTTAGGATTCGTTGGTGTCCATGCTGTCCTTGTTATTGGATCATTTGAATATTATCCAAGATCATAAGGGACTGTATGTTCACAGGAAAAAAATAACAAAATCACAAAACGTGAAGAATATATGTACTATGAAAAGAAGGTAGGCAAACAGATATCTTTAAAAGAGGAAGCTAAAAAAATAAAAATAAAAGAGGAAGCCAAGTGAATGGATCAGATAGAAAAAGAATTTCAAAAGTGTAATAATTTTTTAAAAAGGACGATAAATGTTTTCAGAGAGCCAAAGGAGGAAATTGGATACTTAAATCAGAAAAATTGTTATGAAGGACCAATTGGAGATATTCAGTAAGAAAAACCTAATAACTGAAATAACTCAGTAAGTATGGTATTAGATAAACCTAATAGATGTTTTTTAGATACTGCTTTTCAGAGTGAACACACTTGAAATACAAATCAGTGAGCTGAAGGGTCAGGTCAATCAACTCTTCTAGAAGGACTAAGGAAGTGACAAAGCAGTGCTAAAAAACTAAGAGAAAAGTTAAGACATAGTGACACAATTTTGCAGGATGAAAGAGTGATATTAGTACAGTCTTTCTTCAGTATCTTCAAGGATTGGTTCAAGGACCCACTATCTTCATAGTAAAATCCAGGAATGCTCAATTCCCTTATATAAAATGGTATATTTGCTCATAATCCACCTACATCCTCCTATGTATACATTCGGTTATCTCCATATTACATATGATACCTAATACAATGTGAATGTTATGTAAATAATTGTTATGCTGTACTGGTTTTTATTTGTACTTTTTAAATTGTTAATTTGTTTTTTCTTGAATATTTTCGGCCCCAGGTTGGTTGAATCTGCAAATGCAGAACCTGAGGATACATAGGGCTGAGTGTATTTAGATAGAAAGAGGACAGAGAAATTGTTGAAATAAGAGAAATTTGAAACTAGGATGCTATATCCAATTAATTCAATGTAAGGCTGAAATAAGTTCTTGTAAGGTACACAAGGCCTCGGAAGGCTGACAAAAATTCTGTTTGAAAACACTTTGGGAGGATGTGCTCAAGTAAGATAAGGAACAAATCCAGAAGTTAACTAAGAGATGTGAAAAGTGTGGAACAAGTGAAGCTTCGTAATGTGTTTAGATAAAAAACTGCCAGAGGCATCTTTAATATAAACAGCTTCAGGAAGAGAGACACACTGTACTGCTTTCCTTATCCCAGAGATTTCAGAGTGTGTACATAGGTGTCATGCATGTCATATGTATATGTGTGTATTTGCTGAAGGAACAAAGCCCCCACCCCAACAAAATCCCATGAGTTTATTTACAAATTGTACATGAGAATATGCACTATTTCCTATCATCAGAGGTGATGTTTAAAATATATAAAAATTAGTACAACATAGGGCACTGACCAATCAGAGCAGACACCAGCCAAACTGCTGGAGCAGGTTCCTGGATGCTGTACCCTTCATGTCAGGATTATGAGTACATCTGGTGGGCTGGGGCAGAGGCATGGGGCACAGGCTCAAGGTAGCTTCTATTTACCATGTATATAGGATTGTTTCAATATTTTAACAACTTATATGGTCATGTATACTGACTGAATAGCAACTCTGCTGTAAGACATAAGACATGTTTGATGACTTCATGCAATTTTCTGAAGCATGCTTTTTTTTTTTTTAATAAACCTTGGGCAGATGTTATGTTAAGACAGTCTCTGTAGTAAAATAATTTGCCATATTGGAGAGTCTTATCATCTTTACAATGAAAGTCAGAAAATATGAGTAAAACATATTAAGTTGTACTAAAGCAGATAGAATAATCAAATATAATCTTACTCAAGATGTTTTCATAACAACTCAACTTACAAGATGTTTTCCTAGGCTTACTGGGTCATAAATATTCGGTATCATTTTCTTTCCTATATCTTAAAGAAAAGGAATTTAGAACACATAAACTATAAAGTTAAGTTTAAAAAAATCTAAACAATAGTTTCCTCTCATTGCAGACCTCAACCAAATTGCAGGCTGGAGTCACGCCCAATGGGCCTCTTCAGAGTCACAGCTACCCACAGGTAGGTGGGCACCTGATGGTGAGGAAAAAAGTTTGTTGTTATAAGTCATTGAGTTGTGCAGTTGCTTGTTACATAGCAAATGACATTCCTTTTTTACTCATTCATCATTCATTCACTATATTCTAAACATATAACTATGAACTATCAAAACTCGAAACTGGCTTTTCTTTTAAAAGATTGACTAGACAAATTTAGGTTAAAACTAATCAGGAAAGGAATGGAGATGCAGATAAGTAACAGCACCTATGAAGTTTGCATTCTACTATTGAAACAGAAAATACACAGATCAACTGGGAATCCCAAATGGTTGATAAACAAATGAAGAGTGACTTACACTTACTCTGTAATCAGAGAACTGCAAATTAAAACAATTAGAAAGTCTGAGAACATCATGTAGTGGTGAGGACGATGGGAAATAAGAAACCTCCCAAATAACTGAAGGGAAAGTAAACTGTTACAACCATTCCAGGGAGCAACCTGAAAGTACTTGATAAATTAACTATGTTTATACTTTCTCGATGATGTAGCAATTACATTTCTAGGTCTCTTGCACAAGTCCCTAGGAATATTTTTCATAGCAATGCTTGTGGTAGTAAGAATGGAGAGAGTCTAGATGTCTATCGACAGAGGAATGGGAAATAAAATAAGAGATAGACACACAATAAAGTTATATTCAGCATTCAGAAATAATGTTCTAGATTAATATTTATCTGGATGACTCAAAATATTATAACAAATTGGGGAAAAAACAATATGAGATTTATAAAATAATAACTTTCAAGGATATTACATGCATATGCCCAGAAACACCAAATTCATCTTTAAAGATACATATATATCTAAATGAATATAGCAATGATATACTGGTAGGGTATAAATTAAATATGTAAGGGCGGAGGTGAGGTGAGAATGGTGGATGCATGGGAAAAAGGTAGTAAAAAGTAGAAAGGTAAAATTTAAAAAGGGGTATTGCACAGATGCTGAAAGTGTGCAACGAAATGGAGGATGTGATTAATTCAGTTTTGTGACTTGATAGTCTAAAAATAACAATATGTAGCAGAATCTGAAGTATGAGGAATAGGAAACTTTAAGGGAGTACATGAAAGTCAGCACCATCTAAGCAAGTGCACACTGAATTCTCACACTTTCGATGATCTCCTGCTATTATATCTTTTCTAAATTTAGAGGAAGATAAATACCACAGTAGTTACATTTTAATTCTAGTTTTCTTTAGGTAAATGATAATAATAAGATAAGGTACAAAGTTCCAATTGACATACCTATTAATATTAGCATACATAAATGTAGAAAATATATTTTAAAAGAAAAAAGAATGTACCATGATCATCAAAAACCTCACCTTTTCACATGACATATATTGTTGATATTTTGATATTTTTCCACCATGGAATTTATTTTTCAATTACCTTGTTAATCAGTATAATGTATAATGTGAGGATTAAATTGCATCTATGGATCTTGATGTGTTATCTTTAGAACTTATTTAGATTAAAGCTGTCATTTTATCTTTTTTAAACTACTATATTAATGATCTTGAATGAAGAATATTATAGGATCTCAGTGCCTTGCAAAATTGTCTTGTACTTACCCTATGCTTCATATCCTTATTGTCTTGCCTCCTTTGAATAATCACAAAAGAAAAATAAGGCAAAGGAGTATACAGCACAACCTGTTAGAGGAAATGGCTGAAATAGTATTCTCTTAATGTTTAATGTGACTATTAAGAGGATATTATGCTGGCATGTAAAACAGTTAATCGTATTCAGTGTCTTTTAACCTCACTGATTCCTCCTTAGTTGATGGCATAGTGAATGTTCATTTTGGGGAAAATACCACCTTTGTATCTCAGGGAATCTAAAGAATGTCTTTTGCTGCTGACTAAAGTGCTTCAAAAAGTTCAAAGGGAGAAATGTGTATTTTTTTATGGTGAGAAAGGATAGATTTTACCATTTGGAAAAGTAACAGCTTATTAAATCACTCAGTGATTATTGTAATTCAGCTGTAATCTGTTTTTTTCACCTTCTAACCAGTGAAAAAAGTTACTTATTTCTTTGACTAAGTGAATTGAAAAGGAATAGATTCAGAAAGATTATCTAAGGAAACTGGTTATTAGAGCAAGATGGTTTGTATTCACTCTGTAAATGAATGCTCCTGCTGCTTTTCTCTTTATTTTAATCATAATATTTCTTTTTCCTGGTTATTTCATGTGATTTTTTTTTTCATTGTTTGTTTTAGTTTTTGAAACGGAGTCTCGCTCTATTGCCCAGGCTGGAGTGCAGTGGTGCCATGTCAGCTCACTGCAATCTCCTCCTCCTGGGTTCAAGCGATTCTCTTGCTTCAGCCTTCCCAGTAGCTGGAACTATAGGCATGAAGCACCACGCTTGGCTGATTTTTTTGTATTTTTAGTAGAGATGGGGTTTCACCATGTTGGTCAGGCTGGTCTCAAACACCTGACCTCAAAAGATCCGCCCGCCTGGCCTCCCAAACTGCTGGGATCACAGGCGTGAGCCACTGCGCCTGGCCGTGAATCTTTAAATATATCACATTTCAAAATAATTTTGCAGTTCCAAAATAATTATTTTGTAATTCAAAGACAGTTGAATAAGCAAATCCCTTCAGATTTGATTGTGTCAGAATTATAAGGTCCTGCTTGTTTTTATTATTTTTTTTTGGAATTTGTCTGATGGTTGCTGATTATTGTCACCAGTTCCTCACATTTGTTCCCAAAAGAAGTAGGATTTGTGAGACTTGGTTCCACCTTTGATTTTGATCCATTCCTCTGGATCAGGCTACGTCACAGACTCCCTAGGTCATTGCCGCAATTTTATAAGTAAGGCAACTAAAAATAATCTATAGTGCTCACTCTAAGAAGATCAATCACTCAATTCACTGAGTGTTAATATCTGATTTAGCCCTTGGAGAAGGACATTTCTCTTATTCTCTATAAGAAGTTCAAATATCTAGGTTCTTACATTTTTGAATAGCAAAGTAATGTTGAAATTAGATGGACACCTTGACATAAATCTGAATAAAAATAACATATCTCAGGAATCTATTAGTATTATATTATTGATATAAAAATTATTAAAATAGCAATATTATTAACATCAACACTTAATCTTAGTCAAAAGGCCAAGAAGACATAGTGTCTTAAATTTCGGAGATCTAATTTATAAAATGCTTTAACATACAGCTTTATTTTTATTTATTTAATTTATTTATTTTTTCAGATACAGAGTCTTGCTGTGTTGCCCAGACTGGACTTGAACTCCTGGGCCCAAGTGATCCTCTTGCCTCAGACTCTTAAATAGCTGGTACTAGACATGCGCATCACTGCACCTGACCTCCATACACAGCTTTTTAGAGGCAGAAACTATTTCATTAACTTCTATCCCTTGAACCCAGAAATTGCCAGACATAGGTCAATAAGTGCCTAAAGTAAACATTGGTCTTTCGTTGTTGTTGCCCAGAGTGCAAACTCCCTTCCTGTATTTGGGGAATTATCTGCAATATGTATCTTTAATAGAAGCTCCAAAGGCCATGTGCTCTATATCCCACCTTTCTTTTCAACTACAGCACAGTAACATGACTTAGGCTCACCTGATCAGCTGTACCCACTTGAACTTTCACTGGGAGCTGGTGATGCGAAAGAGTAGCAATGGTGGAGAATCTACTCTGATAGTGGCAGCAGTATAGATAGCAACAACCTGCTCCAGGGCAGTGGTGGAAATGAAACTAGTGGTGGCCTATGGCGGCTGGTGCCAGAGGTGATGGCTGTACATGTGGTGGCATCCAGTGTTCAGCCATGGTGGGAGCAGTCCCCTTATGACCCTGGATCTATGGTTTAAGTTGTGGGTCTGGCTGCTGCGTAGTGCTCCTTGTTGATCTTCCCCTTTTCAGAACTTGTTTCTTCATTCTTTTTGACAATTCTCTTAGATATATAAAATCTTTTAAATAAATTCTGCTTAAATTAGATTGACTTCTGTTACTTGTGTTAATATACTTGACTAATAAAATATGAAACTGAATTGCATAGCTCTATAACCTTATCAAGATAGGTTTGATGAATACTGTTTATATATCAGTAAGCAAAGACCAAGAGACAGTAATTTACTTGGCTAAGATTAACCTTTAGTAAGAACTAAGAGCCAGGAATCATACATAGTCACTCTGATTCTATGCCTGGGGCTCTTTCTTCCCTATCACAGTGTGGCCAAAATGGGTGAATCTTCTAAGTACACAGAAAGCTTACATTTCACAACTTCTCTTTTCATTCTCAGCGTCATCACTTGGTGTAGAGTCCCCCAGAGAGCAACCTGATCCATATCACAAACCTGAGACAAATTTGTATCACGTTAAGCCCCTACAATTTGGAGTTTATTCTTATAGCAGCTAATGGTCTTTACTCCAATTAATGCAGAAACTAATAACAAAATTGAGGTGCTGTCATAACAAAAATCTAAAATACGTGACATCGACAGCTGTTAGCTAGATATTGAGGAGAAAGATACCAGAGATCTATGTTATATGGTGGTAAAAAATTTGGCAAATTTATCACCTTGCTTACAAGGCAGAAAATGTACCTATTGGGCTTGTAGTTTTAGAGGAAGAGTTTGCAAAATCAAATCTTGGCAGAATTTGTTGGGACTATTGGCTCATTTGGCAAAGTGTAGTAAAAAAAAAAACCGGTGTTCCCAGAAGAAGATTGGCCAATTGATAAACAGAAATGGAAGTAGAGAGAGAACAAAAATTCAGAGCTTTTCAAGTTGAATAGACCTAACTTCGAAACCCTAAGTAGTAAGAAATGGGCTTACAAAAGGCTTTGAATGAAAGAAGTCCAGTCCAACTTGATACTAATAGTTGGATAAAGGGACTCACACCATAGATCAGATTAGAGTATGCCTTACACATTGTTCACTCCAAATAGACTCAAAATACTTGCCGTTAAGTAAAAAGAGGAACCACAGTGGCAAAGAAGCAACACAGATCAGACTAGACAATCATTTCTAGGAGTAAACTATTGGTATAGTTACTGGCACGTGGATTTGATTGGAAACAAACAGATAGAAGAATATAACGTTTTGAATAAATGATTTTGCCAATGGAGTTATGAAATTGCAATAAAAAACACTTAGGATATCAGAATTTAATATAACCTGCATGTCCTAAACCTTCAAGCAGGTGGCAGGCAGTAGGCAGTAGGCAGTAGGCTTTTACATTCATATAGCTGCCAAAAAGGGCATGTGCCCCAGTTCCCACTCCGGATGCGGTCAAGGAGAATAATAGACAGGGGGATACCTTCCAGAAGGTGAGGACATTGCATAAAAGAACTCTCTCCAGAAAACATAAACAGTGTCTAATCAAGAATTTCTCCTGTCCCCAAGGCAATGTCTGTCCAGCGGGATTTTAAAATTGCCCCAAACCAGGTGCTGTGTTTCTTTTTCCCCTTCTGAATGGAAGTGTTTATTGTGGTAATTGTAACCCTGCTCCACCATTGTAATTAGATATGTATTTACTTGTCTCTTTATTTCACAGGTCTCCGGAGCCTGGGGCATCACTTCTAGATGGAAAGGACTGCATATCAACAGAAGAGCCTAAATTTGCGGCTGATGCAGTCAGTGATGAAGAGTTTTGGGTCAGTGATGGGGTGAATGTATTTTATGTGTGGGACAATAAATAAAAGGGATGATGAGTGGCCAGAAAGGAGGACTGTGGCAGAGACAGCCTGGATGCTCACCAATCTTATTTCTACTGTTTGGCAGATGGAAACTGCTATACTTCAAAGCTTCTCTTGGAGTTAGATTGCAATCACATGACTGAGAAATAGAATGTGAGTGAAACTCATTGGTATCACTTCCAAACTTGGCTCTTTAAATGTTCTTCACAATCATTCATGTACTCACTCTACTGTCTTATGACTATGGTATATATTCACGCACACAGTTATGTTTCCATACATACAATGTATAATAATCAGATCAGGGAGATTAGCATATCTATCAGCTCAAATATTTATCATTTCTCGGTGTTGGGAATGTTCAATATCTTCCTTCGAGCTATTTGAAACTATATATTATTGTTAACTATAGTCTTCCTACAGTGGTATAGATTATTATAAGTTATTCCTCCTATCTAGCTGTAGTTTTACGTCCTTTAACAAATCTCTCGCTATCTCTCAGTAAAGGATTCTGAGATAGTGGAAATTCTCTGGTCAACACTTGGAAAAGAATTGCTGAAGAGAGCTGTCACACCAACTTTGGACTGTGACTTTGTTTTATGAAGTCATTGTGATTTGGGGATGGTTGTTTATAGCAGCTAGCAAGTCTTAGCATGGGAAATACAGTAACTGTCATACTCAAAAATATGATGCAGAATAAATTATGTTAGGTAGATTAAATAAATCTGTATATATTATTAATAAATAATATTTGTAAGTCTGAATTTTATCTGTTGGAATGT
Organism: Chlorocebus sabaeus; assembly: GCF_047675955.1. NCBI lineage: Eukaryota > Metazoa > Chordata > Mammalia > Primates > Cercopithecidae > Chlorocebus > Chlorocebus sabaeus. The sequence goes on along the minus strand of NC_132910.1, from coordinate 1,001,298 downwards.
CAGAAAAGAAAGGGGATTATATATAGAAAGGAATTGTTAGAAAGCAGAGTATATCCCATATAGCATCAATAGTGAAGAAATAGATGGAAAAGTGGAAATGAATGACTATTTCTTCCACACAGAATAAAACCCAGAAACAAACAAAGAAAAGTTAAGTAGTATTAGATAGTGATTCCCAAGCCTGGGAATGGGAGGCAGTGATGCTCACCTAGGAGAGAATATTAGGAAGGAGTGACCGACATGAGAAAATGTCACGGAGGGAAAGGGTAAAGTTTTAGTAAGTCCTATGGATGACAATCATGTATTACCTGCAGCTTGTCCTACTAGAGGAATAGTCTCTGTGCCAAAGAAAAAAAAAGGCTCAGAATTTCTAAATCTAAGACATAGGTAGTTAAGAACTCACAAGGGAAAATTTAGTCAGTGTATAAGACGATGGATATCTGGTTTTAAGAGAACTGAATTATTGGAGAAAGTGTAAAGAAGAAAGAGGTGTTAAACTTTTGAAGGGGAGTCAGATTTGCTAACATTTTAACTTTTAACAGTTTCTCACCTTTTTTTTTTTTTTTTACGGAGTTTGGCTCTTGTTGCCCAGACTGGAGTGCAATGGTGCGATCTCGGCTCACCACAACCTCCACCTCCCAGGTTCAAGCCATTCTCCTGCCTCAGCCTCCTGAGTAGCTGGGATTACAGGCATGCGCCGTCTAATTTTGTATTTTTAGTAGAGATGGAGTTTCACCATGTTGGTCAGGCTGGTCTTGAACTCCCGACCTCAGGCGATCCGCCTGCCTTGGCCTCCCGAAGTGTTGGGATTAAGGGCGTGAGCCACTGAGCCCAGTCCCCACTTTTATATTTTTCAGCATTAAGTTTCCCTTTGGTAGGATTTACCCTGTTCATAAGGAGGTTAATTCATTCTTTTATCTATGTGTATTATTTCTAGTGTGCAGAGCATTCAGAGTACACCGTATCACTGTAAAAGTTAAAAAAATAAAGATCCTAGTCTTTAAAGGATTTGTAATTCATTTCAACAAAAATTATTAAGTTCCTGCACTGTACTCAAGATATGAAGATGAGTATGTTAGAACTCCTACCCTTAAGCAGTGAACAGTCGGTTCCTAAGAAAGACTTAGACATCTAAAGGTTCACAATTCAGTGTAGCAGCATAGTAGTTAACCATATAGTGGTTAAAAACATGAACACAGTTGGTCTGATAGTAGTGGGTTATCAGAACTTATTAACATTATTAACGGCCGGGCATGGTGGCTCACGCCTGTAATCCCAGCACTTTGGGAGGATGAGGCGGGCAGATCACGACATCAGGAGATTGAGACCATCCTGGCTAACACGGTGAAACCCTGTCTCTACTAAAAATACAAAAAATTAGCCAGGTGTGGTGGCAGGCGCCTGCAGTCCCAGCTACTCAGGGGGCTGAGGCAGGAGAATGGTGTGAACCCTGGAGGCGGAGCTTGCAGTAAGTGGAGATCATGCCACTGCGCTCCAGCCTGGGAGACAGAGCGAGACTCTATCTCAAAAAAAAAAAAAAAAAAAAAAAAAAAAAAAAAAAAAAAAAGATTAAAAAAAAATAGTGTCATTAAAGTTGTTATACAACCCCCTACAACTAAATTTGACCATGCATGTGTGCACTTCCCGGGCTCAAGCGATCCTCCCCTTGTCAGCCTCCTGAGTAACTGGGACTAGAGGCACGCACCACCATGGTGGACACTTTTGGTTTTTTTACATTTTTTTGTAGAGAGATGATTTCACCATGTTGCCCAGGCTTGTCTTGAATTCTTGGGCTCAAGCAATCTACCTGCTTTAGCCTGCCAAAGTGCCACACTTTATTATTATTATTATTATTATTTTTGAGACGGAGTCTTGCCTTGTCACCCAGACTGGAGTGCAATGTCGTGATCTCAGCTCCCTGCAACCTCCACCTCCCAGGTTCAAGTGATTCTCCTGCCTCAGCCTCCGAAGTAGCTGGGATTACAGGCCCGTGCCACCACGCCCAGCTAATTTTTGTATCTTTAGTAGAGACAGGGTTTCACTATGTTGGCCAGGCTGGTCTAGAACTCCTGGCCTCGTGATCTGCCTACCTCAGCCTCCCAAATGAGCCTCCCAAATCCCAGCCTCCCACCGTGGGATTACAGGCGTGAGCCACAGCACCCGGCCATACTTAATTCTTTATGAGACAGTGTCTCACTCTGTTGTCCAGGCTGGAATTCAGTGGTACTGATGACAAGTCACTGTAGCCTTGACCTCCTGGGCTCAAGTAATCATCTACCTCAGTCTTCCAAGTAGCTGGGACCACAAGTATGCACCACCACGCCTGGCTGATTTTTAAATTTTTTGTAGAGATGAGGTATCACTATATTGCCCAGGCTGGTCTTGAACTCCTGGGCTCGAGCAATCCTCCCACTGTGGCATCCCAAAGTATTGGGATTACAGGAGTGAGCCACCGTGCCTGGCCTGGATGGGGAACGTTTGAAAAGTTATATAAAATTTGTGTGCCTCAATGAGGATAGTAACAGAACCTTCCTCTGGAATTACTTGAAGTTTAAATGAGTTAATCGATGTAAACAATGTAGAATAGGCCAAGCGCAGTGGCTCGCGACTATAATCCCAGCACTTTGGGAGGCTGAGGTGGGTGGATCACCTGAGGTCAGGAGTTTGAGACCAGTCAGGCCAACATGGCGAAACCCCATCTCTACTAAAAATACAAAAATTAGCTGGGGGTGGTGGCACATGCCTGTAATCCCAGCTACTCGAGAGACTGAGGCAGGAGAGTTTGAATGCAGAAGGCAGAGGTTGCAGTGAGTCGAGATTGCGCCACTGCACTCTAGCCTGGGCAGCAGAGTGAGACTCTGTCTCAAAAAAAAAAAAAAAAAAAAAAGAAGCTAAAACAATGGCTGGCATAGAGTAAGCACTATACATACTAGCAATGATTACAATAGAAGAATCTATAAGGTATTCTGCAGGCAAAGAGATGGAAGTGGCTAATTTAGTCTGCAGAGTAGAGAGGGACCTGAGAGAGCTGGAATTTGCAGAGCAAGGAGGAGAGATGAATTTTGTTTTGTTTTTTGAGACAGTTTCAGTCTTGTTGCCCAGGCTGGAGTGCAATGGCGTGATCTTGGCTCATTGCAACCTCTGCCTCCAGGGTTCAAGTGATTCTCCTGCCTCAGTCTCCCAAGTAGCTGAAATTACAGACACCCGCCAACACGCCTGGCTAATTTTTGTATTTTTAGTAGAGACGGAGTTTTACCATGTGGGCCAGGCTGGTCTAGAACTCGAGACCTCAGGTGATCCACCCGCCTCAGCCTCCCAAAGTGCTGGGATTGTAGGCATGAACCACCGCTCCCCGCCCAGGGATGATTTTTTTTTTTTTTTTTGAGATGGAGTCTCGCTCTGTTGCCTAGGCTAGAGTGCAATGACTCGATCTTGGCTCACTGCAAGCTCCACCTCCTGGGTTCACGCCATTTTCCTGCCTCAGCCCCCCGAGTAGCTGGGACTATAGGTGCCCACCACCACGCCTGGCTAATTTTTTGTATTTTTAGTAGAGACGGGGTTTCACCGTGTTAGCCAGGATGGTCTCGATCTCCTGACCTCGTGATCTGCCCGCCTCGGCCTCCCAAAGTGCTGGGATTACAGGCTTGAGCCACCGCGCCCAGCCCGAGAGATGAATATTAAAACATATTTGAGAGACTTTAGAAATTGTCAGTCTTCAAAGTCTGGATGAAGATGGCCTGGATGATTCCTTTAGCATGAACTCATTATTTAGTAGATGACTCCATCCCAATTAGTATTTATGCCTGTGGAAGTCTTATATTAAGAGCTAGATCTCATCACCAGCTCTATTATATCTAGCTTAATGCTCACAATTTGGTCTACAAAGTCATTCTCTCTCTCTTTCTCTCCCTCTTTCCCTCCTTCCATTTTGTTAGATCACATCTTATAATAGTTACACGCTTCAAACCCTTATTTAGAGCAATAAAGAGGACTGACTGACACTTCAGACATTGTCGCTCCGTGTTGCTGGTTTTAAAACCTGCTCAACTTAGTAATAAAAAGTAATGGCTTCTCAGATGAGAGTTTCATGACAGTTTCTTAGAAATGAGTCAATGACACTACTGTAACAGCAGGGGAAAAGATTTCCAAATCACATTATATTTTCAACTGACAATTTTAGCTAAAAAAGTACAAAAGCACAACTTCTAAGAGGTCTTTCCCGGGTAAACATGGAAGGGATTTACCAGTCCACAAAAAAGTGACTGCCTCTCCCTTGGATAAATGAGATTCTTTGCTTCCTGAAAATGAGAAACTGCTATTTCAATTTCAATGCCAAAGATCAAATTTTCTGACTACTGTGAATGAGGTTGTTCAGCATTTACAACATTAAAAACAAAGAAAGGAAAGCCGAAGAGGAACAATTTTGTTTTAGCATTTGCCCCAGGCCTTTGCAATCAAAGTATAACCCAGCTTATTTTTGAGATGTAGTTGAATCTTTCTCCAAGTAGTTGAATCTTTCCTGCATATGTGAAAGCATCACTGACAAAGTTTCATTGTCACGGAGCTTTTAGATAGGTATCTCTGAGTTAAAAATCCCAAATTATATGCATCCACCCACCCTTATACTATAATTAATATCTGTCTTGGGGCTTTTTAGAAATAACTACACACATCAACAGTTTCACAACTGCTTCTGTGAGTGGTGAGGTTAGTAGGCAAACTTCTAGGGAAATTATGCAGGTGACCAGTCACGAATGTGAACGTTGTTAAAATGTTTGAACCTTGTCATGACGATGATCCAGCGCTGATGTGTGGAGGAACACAAGGTTCTTGGCCCTCATGCTGGTTTAAATAAAACAACACGGACACACCTGGAGTGGTTTTAAGGCGCATAAAGTTTAATAGGCAAGAAAGAAAAGGGAAGGCAGAAGGAAGAGGCTTCTCTGTACAGAGACAGAGGGAGGGGGAACCCCATCTGCAACGGATACCAGCCAGGTAAGTATACAGAGGCTGGAGGAGGCAGTGTCTGATTTGCATAGGGCTCAGGGGATTGGTTTGACAAAGCATGTCATTCATGTAGCCCAGGAAAAAGCTGGCCCTCCCACCCTAGCCTTTTAATATGCAAATGTAGGGCACCATGATGTTCTACACAAGTGGGGATATGTGGGGGCGGCCATGTTATCAGGAATGTGTGGGGCAAGGTCAAGATGGCAGTGGGAATAGCTATGTTTGGGTGGACCCAGTTTCTAATAGCTGGTATTTGCATATCAAAGGTTGCCGGCCTGGCTCTATGAGCTGCTTTAAAAACAAAAACTTCCCAAGGACCCCTTTTCCTCTCTATCTGCCTAAAATAATTTCTTAATAACTCCTACAATGAGACCAAGGGGCCAAATTCTAAGATTCCACCAACATGATGAGGTTGTCTTGGCACTTCAAAAGTCAAAGGGATACCTGAGGGTTATTGCCTTAGGTGTATACTGCCAACCTTGAAGTTTTTCCTCATAAATAACATAATGCAGTAACTTAGGAGAGACCATTAAAGCAGTTTTCCCTTTAAGAACTGCAGCAATAATTATAATCTGGTAGCTACTTTCTTATGTTCTTATAAGATAACTAGTCATTGACAAATTTTTTCTCTATTAATTTCACTTCAATCAAATATTTTTCAAAATGAAAATAGAAGATAAGAATTTCCTGTATATATAAACTCAGTTATTTTGAAACAACACACAACCTTAGAATTGAGAAAGACTGCAGAAATATTGATTTTAGTGTGAACGAAAAAGAAAAACTTGGGACCTTAATGCACTATGCCGACAGAGAAAAAAATTAAGCTGAAAGATGAGTCATGCAAGAAACTGCCTTTGCTTTTGTTCCTAAGCAGATAGCTACAGATAAAAGTTAAACATCTCCACTGGTTGCTACTCTATGTTCACCTTATTTTATGTAAAGTGCCGATTTACTGAGCCCAAGATCAATACATAACTGACAATTCCCCTACTTGTTCATTTTCGTCTGCAATTTGTGGATTACCATACCCTCCCTTCTCCCCTCCAGCCGGCTTTTCCACTTTAAATATTGAAGCCTACAAATTCATCCTGGGAGAAAGGCACAGACCACAGACTGTTTCTGTTATTCCATGTTCATTTCTTCCTGGCATGTCCTTAACCTTGGCAAAATAAACTTCTAAATCTATTTAGATCACAGAAGTGATTTTTTATTTCTATACTTCTTCAATGTGTTTTTAAATGTCTGCCTAATAGTTCACACAGTTGATATTCCATAATCTCATCATGATCAAGTTTATTTCTCAGCTGTAGAGAAGAGGGCACAAAGGAACAGAGAAGGTAAGTATCTCATCCAGGATTACCTAGCTAGTAAAACAAATGTAGGGAAAAGGGAAAGGCCAAGAACAGTCACATCTATCTGTCTTTTCATTTTGTTTCTTCTTTTGCTTTTCATGCTTAGGAATTCTTTCTCTGCCTAGAGATGAGATGGATATTCAATTATGGTTTCTTCCAATTGTTTCTGGTGCTTGTTTGTAAATTTATATTTAACCTAAGATAATCTGGAATATATTTTGGTAAAACAAATAAATTAGATGTTTGTTCTAAGAGAGACTTGATGAAATTATTAAAAAGTTTATCTATAAGAATTAACAGATAATGCAACTGAGAAATCTTCAAAAGGAAGAGTACTGGAACAGGTAACTTGTACTAACAAAAATTGAAACTGATAATCGTAACAATTAAATTAGCATGCACCATTTTAAGGAAAACAAGATCAATTCTATTTAGTATAAAAGCAGCTGGCCGGGCGCAGTGGCTCAAGCCTGTAATCCCAGCACTTTGGGAGGCCGAGACGGGCAGATCACGAGGTCAGGAGATCGAGACCATCCTGGCTAACATGGTGAAACCCCGTCTCTACTAAAAAATACCAAAAAAAAAAAAAACTAGCCGGGCGAGGTGGCAGGCGCCTGTAGTCCCAGCTACTCGGGAGGCTGAGGCAGGAGAATGGCATAAATCCGGGAGACAGAGCTTGTAGTGAGCTGAGATCTGGCCACTGCACTCCAGCCTGGGTGACAGAGCGAGACTCCGTCTCAAAAAAAAAAAAAAAAAAGGCAGCAATTAAAATGATATGAAAATCTGTTTTTCTCAGAGAGCATATTAGTTTAATTTAGTATTTGATAATTTTTTCAGATACAGATAATATCTAAGTGATAATTTTTTAAAACTCCAAACATCCTAAATAAAAATCTAAGCTAAAGTCTCATAACAAGCCTGTCTGTTAATGAGCTGTGACAGTGAAATAATACTTTTTACATGGTGATAGCTGATATTGTGATAGCTGTAAACTTAGCTGTCATCACAGATCTCGGCTACAGAGGCTCCTGTTGTGAGGAGTGCACCTAATAGGTTTTGTTTACTTGAGTGAGGAGTTTTCTTCATGCCCCACCCCTGCCTGCTTGCAATGTGTATCTGAAGACAGGAGGATGTCTTTCCAACTGATCCTGTATTTCTTTCTTTCTTTTCTTTTTTTGTTGAGTTGGAGTTTTGCTCTTGTTGCCCAGGCTGGAATGCAATGGTACAATCTCGGCTCACTGCAGTCTCTGTCTGCCGAGTTCAAGCAATTCTCCTAACTCAGCCTCCTTAGCAGCTGGGATTACAGGCGCCTGCCACTACCCCTGGCTAATTTTCTGTATTTATAGTAGAGATGGGGGTTTCTCTATGTTGGCCAGGCTGGTCACGAACTCCTGGCCTCAGGTGATCCCCCCTCCTCGGCCTCCCAAAATACTGGGATTACAGGAGTGAGCCACCGTGCCCCGCCAGATCCTACTATCTTTCTACTTTTGAATTGCAATGTGGTTTATGTCTTTGGATTTTAATAAGCAAAAATCTCCTAAAATTAGCAAGATATCAAAAAAGGCCTCCAAGTGGAGATTATTTGGCCTTGGCCTCATGAAGGAAAGAAAGGAGTTGGCCAGATGTGGTGGCTCCTGCCTGTAATCCCAGCATTTTGTGAGGCTGAGGAGGGTGGATCACTTGAGCTCAGGAGTTCGAGACCAGTCTGGTCAATACAACAAAACCCTGTCTCCACAAAAAATATAAAAATTAGATGGGCATGGTGGTGTACGCCTGTAATCCCAGCTAGTAGGGTGGCTGAGACAGGCGAGTTGCTTGAACCCAGAAGGCAGAGCCTGCAGTGAGCTGAGATCATGCTACTACACTCCAGCCTGGGCCACAGAGTGAGACGCTGTCTCAAGAAAGAAACAAAACAGGAAGAGTTTGAAGAATAGTAAGTCTATAATTAAAGTGTTTTAAAAATAGCCCTCAAGAATCCTCTTTCTATCTTTTATACCACCAAACCTATAAACATATATATGGTTTCCAGGATGAGGAACACAATACTTGAGATGGAAAACTAAAGACCAGCTATGAGCTCCAAAGTTGAGAAACATATTTGCTGAACCCTTTTCCTTAAATTACATTTACAGAAATAGGAAAAACGGAATATCTCCATTAGGCAGCATTTAAAAGCACTGAAGAAGTGTAGGGATGTGAAAACACTTCTTTTTTTTGAAAACACTTCTAAAAAAGCAAGTTTGGCAAAATACCAACTTTTCTCGAGGAACCAATCCATTCTATTTTTCTGTTTGTTTGCCCCAAGTTCTTAAGCAGCATCTGATGTCTAAACTCTTACAAGAGTAGTCTAGATAAAGCAGGTTTTATTTTTCCTGTTGAAAACTAAGTATTGCTTAAATGGAGAATCATGCCTTATTTGGTAGTATGCAAAGGTTTAAGGCATTTTTTTTTTTTCTTAGATGAAGGATATCAATACAGAAAAGTCTGTGACTCTGTTTTAAAATTTATAGAAGCTTAAAGTTTCAAGTGCTACTTCATGGGGAAAGACATTAGTTTATTTTTTATTTTTTAATTTTTTGCATTTTCTATGACATCTTTTAGCATAAAAGCCTTACAGAGATCATTTTTTTCATAGTAAAAACATAAATGCTTATTGAACTGAGCACTCTAGCCAAGGAAAAACTTTTCTTTAATTTTGAGATAAGAGGCAAAAATGAAAGCATATTATAAATCTTACTGATTATTTCTTCCTTACTTTAGCGATTGGCCATCTTTTAGTTGAAGCATATACATTTATTTCTCTTCAGTCCCATATTAAAGAAGTTTATAGAAAGATCCCTACTTATGTCTTAGTGTCCTCTTCCAGGAAGAGGGTATACAGGCTTTATAGAAAGTAGATATTCCCTCTTACTTGTAATACATGTCCTTCTGCAGCATGAGAAGAAAACTTTAAGATCACAGACTAACCTAAGAAAAATGATTTATCTTTCAGCAAATATTTCTCATCCATAATTTACTTTGACTTACTTCTGTGTCTACAAGTCTCTGTTGTATCATATAAATGAAACTGGCTTCAAATAACTTCTCAGGTGGAATAACAAAATGTATGTACCAGAGCTTCTGGATAGTTGAACACATGTCAGTTCCTGGAGGGTGGTGTGCCCAGGGATGGCACGGAAGCTCTGTGCCCCTTCCCCTGTGTCTCACCCTATGTGTCTCTTTATCTGTATCTTTTGTAATATCTTTTATTTACTTTTTTTTTTAGAGACAGGGTCTTGCTCTGTCACCCACGATGGAGAGAAGTGGTGCGATCTTGGCTCACTGCAACTTCCTTCTCCCAGGTTCAAGTAATTCTCCTGCCTCAGCCTCCTGAGTAGCTGGGATTACAGGTATACACCACCATGACTGGCCAATTTTTGTATTTTTAGTAGAAACGGAGTTTTTGCAGTGTTGGCCAGACTGGTCTCGAACTCCTGACTTCAAGTGATCTGCCCGCCTCGGCCTCCCAAAGTGCTGGGATTACAGGCATGAGCCACCGCACCCAGCCTGCAATATCTTTTATAATAAACCCATAGATGTAAGCATTCCCCTGAGTTCTGTGGGCTGTTCCAGCAAATTAATTGAACCCCAAAAAACGGGTAATGGGAACTACAACTTGCAGCCCAATGGTCAGAAACTCCAGAGGCCCAGACTTGAACTGGTTTGTGTGTAGTTGGCAGTCTTGAGGACTGAGCCCTCAGTTTGTGGAATCTGACTCTATGGGTAGATAGAATTGGAATGGAACTAAAGAACACCCAGCTGGTGTCTGCTGCTTGGTGCGTTAGGAAAAAACTCCATGCATTTGGTCACAGAAGTCTTCTTCTGTGTTGATGATTGCTGTGGTGTCAGAGGAGACAGAAAACACAGTTAGGGAGAGTTCCCCTACACAATTGATGTCAGTGAAGTGGGATTTGCTAGAACAGCACTCACTCATGGAAAAATGTGGTTTAGGAAGAGAAATGATAAAAGGGTGGGGGGATGAGGAATCTTTGATTCCTGGGTGACCATCATAGTCACTGATGATATGAAGTTGCAGTTGTGTTGAGATCAGTTACTACAGGTGAAAATTACCAGCGGAATTTAGAGGTGGATAGAACTCCCCAGGAATTGGTTCACTGGATGCAAAAGGAAATGCAAACTAATAAGAAAAAAGCAAAATATTCAGTCCTTTGGTTATTTTATTTATTTATTTATTTTTGAGACGGAGTCTCGCTCTGTCGCCCAGGCCGGAGTTCACCTGCTGGATCTCAGCTCACTGCAAACTCCGCCGCCCGGGTTCACTCCATTCTCCTGCCTCAGCCTCCCGAGTAGCTACAGGCGCCCGCTACCTTGCCCGACTAGTTTTTTGTATTTTTTAGTAGAGACGGGGTTTCACTGGGTTAGCCAGGATGGTCTCGATCTCCTGACCTCGTGATCCGCCCGTCTTGGCCTCCCAAAGTGCTGGTATTACAGGCTTGAGCCACCGCGCCCGGCCAGTCCTTTGGTTATTGTTACTTATCATTGCTAAAATGAAAGTAAAAGAAGATGCTGCATCAGGACTTGAAGTTGGACCAAGTTCGGATGTGGACACATCTGTGCTTAGTTAGGCTACTTGACTCAAAGTCACCCACAAAGGAGAAAATTATGCAGGGACAGTAGAAAGTACCTCTGAAACCTGTGGAAGACAGTCAATGTGAAGGAAGGGCAAAACCAAGTAACTATTGAAACCATTACAGTAGATAGTTAGGTAGGCATGAGCAAGGTAGGAGCGAGGCCCCATCCAGAAATGCTAGGCAACATCAGGTGATGGTCAGTTGGTTGTTAAACTGTTGTTCTAAAATAATAATTTGTCACAGCCAGTGCCAGGGAAAAACAGTCTCCCAATAAATAGACAACACCTAAAACTGGTGATCAGCAGCTTCCTGATAAGATTTCAGGAGTTGGGCAAACAGGCTCAAGAATGCCCACTAAGAAGAAAAATGGCAGAGATTAACTGGTATATGATCTTCCTTTAGGAACACTTGACTGGTAAGGAAAAAATGCCTCAAATGAGCATGTGTACAACTTCGGTAAACACAGTGTGCATGTGGTCCCTCCCTAAGTGCTGGCAGACCAGTGTGCATGCAAACAGCCCATACCAAGGGAAGAATCAGGGGAGAAGAAATGCAAACCTCAGAACCATGCCAGTGTATTCTTTCCTCCCTGCAGGCAAGAATTGTTTGCTGCAGACCGGTCGGATTCACAACTGGTACCAAAATCACAGTGTATAGTGTGAAGGAATTGTTTCATTTTTGTAGAATGGTGTTATGAGCTTCCTGAGGAACTTTTGCTAAAATGGATTATAAGAATGACAAATGCAGGGGCAGTGTCTTTGGTTTTAAATCTTGCAGAGTGAAGAGCATGTTTGGGTGGATATAGGACCCACAGCTGACCATTTGAATAATCACAGATGGATGTATATGATCCAGATACACAGAGGGTTATTCCTCAAGAAACAGCCAGTCTGATAGATTGAATAAGAGCCATTATAAGATCTGTTTGAGAAGGTGGACTGTTGAATTCCACCTATAAATGCCAAGTGGAACACCTTAGATAAGGCAGCTGATACACTTCATTTGCAAGCCATGTGTGACTGGCTTTATGATGACATGAATATTCACTCAGTGAATATGTCCATTACCCAGGTCACGGTAAATACTGTGGTTAAGGGGGCCCCTTCTACATGGGCACCCCAAGGGACATTACTCCTGCAGACTCAAACAATAGTTCAAGAAGCCTTATCAAATTTGTGGTCTCAGTTTCCCCTCATGGATCTCACAGATGCTAATAAAAACATTAGGTTAATTAATAAGAGAACAGTGAAAGGCAAAAGGGAGAGTCAAAAGACTCAACCCAGGAAGACAGACATTTTAAAATGGTTATTAAAAAATAAGATGAATGAAGAAAACATTGATGGGGTGAAACTAAGAAGAAAAAAGAAAAGGGAGAGTCATGGGACTCGTCCCAGCAGAATGGAAAACTTTAGATGCTTATTAAGAAATTGAATAAATAAAATAGAAATTGATGAGGTTAAGCAAAGGTCTTAATATAACCCTATTGAAGGTTGGATGGACCAAAAGGAACCCCTTTTTGTCCCCCAACATTAGAAGGCTGCAAACCAGTCTGCTGTATTTCTCCCAGTTTGGAGAAATTTAAAAAGCTGGAAGGCAGAGAGTACAATGAAAAATCAGATCTAAAATTGCCTGGGGCAACAGACAGGCAGACTAATCAAGGTAAAGATTAATAAAAGGGCCAGAGTTCTTTTGCTAAATCCCTGGCTGGAGACCCAGAGTTTTTTACACAAGAGAGGTTAAATGACCTGGGGGTAAAGAAGAGAAGATCCTGAAACTAAAACATAAAAATGTAAGAGTTAACAGGACTGTGAAACTTGGTATATTTGAAAACACTTTATTTGAAGTGATTGCATCTCTTTTACCTGATTTATTTATTTATTTATTTATTTATTTTTTTTTTTGTGGGAATGAACATAGTATCTCATTGAGAAATATTTCTTCTCCCTGGTACTGTAAAACAGAAGGCATGTAAATCTGTCCTCAAACAATATTAATTGGACATGCTAAATGGGAACCAGTGAGATTGCCCAAGTCTACACAGTGCAGAGTAGAAGCTAGAGTGCTGTTATGGATAAATTCTCCGCTTGATAAGTCTCTGTGGTGTATTTCCTGGAGCTTGCGGCAAAAGCCTCTGAGCACCTCCTAGCAACATCTACTGGGACTTTGGACTATGGAACTTCCATTTGAGGGGCATTTACTGCTTTGTTATGAAACTTTAGGTGAAGTTACCCCTATAACATCTAAAATCCCCATGTTGTCCCAGTGATGTCAGAGAAACATTCTAACGGGGATGGCAGTGCCCAGGAGAGTTCCATAATAAAATGGACATGGTTTATAGAGGATCATGCCACCTAGGAAATGCAAGGAAGAGATACTCTTGAGCAGGGTGTTTCTTTTCTCCTAAGACTGACTCTGGAACTGTGTGAGAAACTGCTGGATTCTACAGTGCCTGATAAATGGCTCTCAGCTGATGAGAAAGAACACTTGGTTTGTGGACAGTAATTCCAAGGTAAATGGACACCATCATGTTTGGAAGGCAGCTACTTTGATAAAAGAGGGTAAAAACAGATCTGCTTGGTGGGCTGAATTGCACACTGTTTTTCTAACAGTGATGGAAGAAGTGATCAATGGTAAAAACCCTTGAGTTTGGGTGTTTGCTGACCCATGGGCAGTGTGACCCATGGTCTGGTCATACACTCAGGCAAGAGGACCATGGAAATTTGGCCTATTAAATGGATGCACATAGGAACACGGTTCTATGGAGATTTGAGGGGTGCATTAAAGAAGAACAAGTCAATGCTCATCAGAAGAATTCCCTTCCAGGTTCAGAAGGTGACTGGTGGGCCGGGCGCGGTGGCTCAAGCCTGTAATCCCAGCACTTTAGGAGGCCAAGACGGGCGGATCACGAGGTCAGGAGATCGAGACCATCCTGGCTAACATGGTGAAACCCTGTCTCCACTAAAAAACACAAAAAACTAGCCGGGCGAGGTGGCGGGCGCCTGTAGTCCCAGCTACTCGGGAGGCTGAGGCAGGAGAATGGCGTGAACCCGGGAGGCGGAGCTTGCAGTGAGCTGAGATCCGGCCAGTGCACTCCAGCCTGGGTGACAGAGCGAGACTCCGTCTCAAAAAAAAAACCAAACAGAAAGTGACTGGCATTGACAAGCAGATATCCCCACGTACTCCCTTGAAGTGGCCACTTGGGCCTTTGAAATGAGGGATATAGGTGTATCGTAACAGGGCAGAGGTGGGCTGAATGTAGAGATGTTTCTTTTGCACCTTCTCAGGCACAAAATGCCAGAAAGAACTGTTCTGTTTCTCAATAAGAAAGTCAGAGAGTTTTGATGGCTATGGGTCAGATTCTCTGGTGGGAAGGCCCTGAACATAGCTGACAAGTGAGACAAATGCTGATAGCCCTAGAGGGCTACAAATAGGTCTTGATAGGAATAGACACTGGCTATGGAGTGGATGTTGCTTGCCCAGAAGATGAAAATTCTCCGAGTGCCATAAAAAACCAGAACAGAAGATATTACATGGATATAGATGGCTAACCATAATTTTTTCAGACCAAGGAACACAGTGTACAGTCCATAACAATAGTCCAACAATGGACAAAGAAATATCCTCCTAGAGTAATAGTTTGATAGAGAAGTAGAGCAGGCAATTGAAACATTGATTGTGTAATACAGGGAGATAAAAGCACAAAGGGCTGGCTTACATGCCTTCCTGTCTGTTCACATGCAACATGAGCAGGACTAGAGTGTTTCTGCTAGATATTTTCTTTGTTTTTCTGGTCGATCTGGGGAACAGGGGGCTGGGAGGATGCTAGTAGGACTATGCCATTCTTGCCAAGGGAGGAGTACACTGGTACAAGAGGACAGGGTTCAGTGAGTTTCCAGAAAGCTGAACATGTGGCACTTCCTGGAGGGTGGCACACCCAGGGAGGGCATGGAAGCTCCAGGCCCTTTCCTTCATACCTTCCCCTGTGGGTCTCTTCATCTGGATCCTTTGCAATATCCTTTATAATAAACTAGTACATGTAAGAAAAAAAATGTATGTACCTACAATATTTTTTCTTTTTTTTTTTTTTTTGAGATGAAGTCTTGTACCATCACCATGCTGGAGTGCAATGGTGCAATCTTGGCTCACTGCAACTTCCACCTCCCGGGTTCAAGCGATTCTCCTGCCTCAGCCTCCCAAGTAGCTGGGACTATAGGCACATACCATCACGCCTAGCTAATTTTTTTTTTGTGTTTTTAGTAGAGACGGGGTTTCACCATGTTGGCCAGGATGGTCTCATCTCTTGACCTCGTGATCCACCTGCCTCGGCCTCCCAAAGTTCTGGATTACAGGCATGAGCCACCATACCTGGCCAACCTACAGTATTTTTTCTAACGCCATCTCTAGCTGCATACTTATCACACTAGGTAAATTTTCTGTAAAGGCATATGTCACAAGTCAGGATGTTTTCTTGTTGTTTCTTGGTCAAGATTAGTTTCTACACATCATCCAGTATTTGTTATGTCTAATGAGAGGTTGTATATATACAGGTGTATGTTTCAGGACCATATGGCAATTATTCCATTTAAAATATTGCTATCTTACTTCTCAGAAAAAAAGCAAGGTATAAATTATTGTTATTATTGTTATTATTTTAAAAAATATAGCCATTCATCAGAGCTTAGGTCTATAGGTATAAATTATTAATGCTCATCCCTTTCCAAAGGCAAAAAGGGGATATCAAATTATTTTGAGATTTGAATAAGAATAAAATTAATAAATAAATAGCAAAAGGACAGGTGTGTGAGAGGTTTCATATGAGTAAGGCTTGGGTTACTTATTTCTTTCCTTTTAACAAGAATTATTTAGCATTTGCCTGGCTCTTGCTGCAGTCAGTTTGAGAGGAAAGGACATCTTGCCATTGATTGTAATGATTCCCAGTCATCCCATTCCTTTTTTAGTAGATTGAAACTCTTCTGGGCTGGTTTTCTAGCTCCACCTATGTATTGGTTATCACTGTCCTCATTTAATTTTGTCTGTTATTATTCCTTTATGATGCCTTCCCCTGAGACAACAGCACATCCTCCACCTGCCAAGGCCAGTAGACTACAGTTTGCTACTGACCCTTCCAGGATCATATGCTAAGCCTCTGTAAGGGCACAAGCGAACTGTGGTGGTAACTAATAGTCTTAAAGTTATCTTGTTTCTTCTTACTTCAGCTTTCCTGCTATATGGTTTTTGCATACTCTCTAAAGTAATACATGGTAATTGGAAAAATTTGAGAAGATAAAAAAGAAAATCAGAGAAAATGAGATTGTGTATCAATTAGTTAAAAAATACCAAACACACTCCAGACTGTATAAAAAGTAAAAACAGGAAATAATCATTTCAAAATTTCATTGGATTAATGTTTTCTATTCCTGCCTTCTTCCCTGTCCTTCTTACCTTTTCCTCCTTGTCTTTCTTCTTTTCCCCATGTCAAGTAATTTCCAAGATGGCCCAGGAATAAAGATATGCAGTTACAAAACATTCTAGCCCTACCTAACAAGAACAAATATTCTCTTTCTGTGAATAGAAAGGATAGATGGATATGTATATACACAGACTTGCATGTGAGTTTTTAGAATATGTACATCAGTTAGATTGTGTTAAGGCACAAAGCCATAGAGTTATGCCCCACATTAGGAAATACTTCTAGGAATATATATTCCATGAATAAATAAATGAACCAATAGCCTACTATGTGTCAGAGTCTTTGCTGTCCTTTAAATAGATGATCTTATTGAATCTTTTCCCCACATTAGGAAATACTTCTAGGAATAAGTATTGCATGAATAAATGAATAAAGCAATAACTTACTATGTGTCAGATTTTTTGCTGTCCTTTAAATAGATGATTTTGTTGAATCTTAACTGTGAAAAGAATGGGGATCATAGCATGATAAAAAGATACTTGCTGACTTTATGGCAGGACAAAAATTACACATTTTACAGACTTAAGAGAGGCTGTGTGACCTGAATTTTGAAGCAGCACCTACTGCTATGGTAGTGGGCACTCAGATTCTGTAGAATAAGGCTTATCAGAAATCCTCAGTTTAATTGTGCATTCTATGCACTTAATACTTGAGATTTGTTACACTGTATTGATATCTAATATTTTATTCATTCCCTGTGAGTGCCAGGAAGGGAGTGAAGGTAGAGAATATTTAATTTGTCAATACTCTTTCAAACTACTGATTTAGGGAAATTCATGAAAGAGCTTATAGTTTAAAATTCTACAATGGATTAAATACATATATCTGATTATAACTGAAGTTCAAGTCCCTCAGATCAATCAGCAGTATTTTCAGAGATAAGTAGATTTATTTCCTAATTAATATTGATGTCTCTATTAAATATGGTTCTTCATTGCACATACTTTGATTTTTTTTTTTTTTTTTTTTTTGAGATGGTGTCTTGCTCTGTCACCCAGGCTGGAGTGCAGTGGTGCAAGCTAGGCTCACTGCAACCTCTGCCTCCCAGGTTCAAGCAATTCTCATGCCTCAGCCTTAAGAATAGCTGGGATTACAGGCGTGTACCACCATGCCCAGCTAAGTTTTGTATTTTTAGTAGAGACGGGGTTTCACTGTGTTGGCCAGGCTGGTCTCGAACTCCCAACTTCCGGTGATTCGCCCACCTCGGCCTCCCAAAGTACTGGGATTACAGGCATGAGCCATCACAACTGGCCCATACTTAGAAATTTTTAACCATCAAATTAGTGAATAAATTACTGAATAAAACTTGACCATATCTCTTCCATGTGTAAGGAGACTACAGCATCACAAAGGAACACCGTTGTTGTATCTTTACATTAGGAAACATTGGATGAAGACGGAAGAGTAAGGACAATGTTATCGTTTCCATTGTTCCATCATCATAATGTGCCATGTTGTGTATAGACTTCTCTACACTGTGTGGCTACTTCTTTGGAATACATAGTCCTAAGCATTACTGGGGTTGCGAATGCCAAGCTACTACTATAGACATTTTTTATCTCAGAACTTAAACTTGATAGGCAGTAATTATTGTCTTAATCATTCGTTTTACCCTTCCCATCACTGTGTTGGAATAAGGTCTTTCCTGAAGTGAGTACTATAAGCAAGGTAGTATAGAAATACACAAGAGACAATAAAGTATGTGAGGAAGGCTGGGTGCAGTGGGTCACGCCTGTAATCCCAGTGCTTTGGGAGGCTGAGGCGGGTAGATCACCTGAGTTCAAGACCATCCTGACCAACATGGTGAAACTCTGTCTCTACTAAAAATACAAAAAATCACTGGGCGTGGTAGCACATGCCTGTAATCCCAACTACTTGGGAGGGTGAGGCAGGAGAATCACTTGAATTTGGGAGGTGGAGGTTGCAGTGAGCCAAGACTGTGCCATTGCACTCCAGCTTGGGTAACAGAGTGAGACATATGTATATTCATACATGTGTATAAATATATATGTATGTGAGGAGGATAATAGTTAATGTTAACAGATTAATTTAGAATCATTCAATCAGTAGATTGGGCTAAAATTGGGAAGCCATCATTTAGTATTAAATTATAGGCACCAGGGGTAAATGAGGTAATAGAGCAGGAAACACCAGACAGAGAAAGGAATGAAATACAAATGATGGTCAGCAGGGAGGAGATGGTCAAGGAAAATGAGTTACCAACAGAAAGAACTCTATTTACAGGCTGACACTATAAATGCTTGTAAATGAAAAATGAAATCTAAGGCCTCCAGTGAACTGAATGGAACCCTCATCTTGGCCGAGGGTATTCCAAAGTTAACCTGAAACACTAGTTCGGGCCATGATGGGAATGACTGGTCAGACATGCCTCATTATACCCTCCTCCTGTTGGAATTCAGTCACTACTGACCAGCCTTAACATTAAAACAGAGACCTTAAGACAACAAAAGGAGACAAGTGACACTTTGTAGCAATAAGAGACCAACATGGCAGACAGCAAGCCCTGAAAAAAACTGAAGTATTTTACCCCAAGATATATTTCTTTGACATAGTTTGGAATGGGCCTGCAAAGGTGTCTGTTGTGGGGAAAATCTATATTCTGTAAAGAATTCCTTTCCCTTTCCAGGTCTTTTTCCTTATCCAGGAGAGAATTAACTAAGACTTTGGCACCTTTTTAAGTCTGATGAGAAATATTTACAATGTATTCTCTCTGAAGCCTCCCACCTGGGGGCTTTATCTGCATAACAAAAGCCTTGGTCTCCACAACCACTTTTCTTAACCCAGACACTCCCTTCTGTTGATTCCAAGCCTTTAGATAAACTCTTCAACTGTGACCTGAAATCCCACTCCTCACAAGCACCCACAACCAAGTTGAGTTGTCCCACCTTTCCAGACCAAACCAATTTACATCTTACATGTATCGAATGATATTTTATGTCTCTTTAAAATGTATAAAACCGGGGCCGGGTGCGGTGGCTCAAGCCTGTAATCCCAGCACTTTAGGAGGCCGAGACGGGTGGATCACGAGGTCAGGAGATCGAGACCATCCTGGCTAACACGGTGAAACCCCGTCTCTACTAAAAAATACAAAAAACTAACCGGGCGAGATGGCAGGCACCTGTAGTCCCAGCTACACGGGAGCCTGAGGCAGGAGAACGGCATAAACCCGGGAGGCGGAGCTTGCAGTGAGCTGAGATCCAGCCATTGCACTCCAGCCTGGGCGACAGAGCAAGACTCCGTCTCAAAAAAAAAAAAAAAAAAAAAAAAAAAAAAAAATATATATATATATATATAAAACCAAGCTGTAGCTGACCACCTTGGGCACATGTTCTCAGAACTCCTAAGATTGCTTCAAGGGTATGTTTTTGACCTTGGCAAAATAAACTTCTAAATTGTTTGGGAACTGTCTCAAATACCCTTTGGGTTACTCATTGAACTACAGCCAGAAAATCATTGACATTGTGGAGGAAAAACATCTTGGGTCCCCAAAATCTCTAAGCTAAAGGGAAAAGTTAAGGTTGGGAACCTCTTAGGGAAACCCTCCTCCCCTTCTGTTCAGTCACCTCTCTTCTCACTGAGATAAGTGCATATCTGATTTCCTCCTTTGGAGAGGCTGATCACAAACTCAAAAGAAGACAACCATTTGTCTCTTATCTTGTGATACCCTACCTTGTTTTAACCTGAATTGACTCTCCCTTAGCTCAGAGAGCCAGACACACTCCATCTTGGCTGTTTCATTTACAGCCCCTTACCCACCTTCCTTCCTCAAAGACTTAATTTGTGCAAGGTGACTCCCAGCACATCCAAGAATGCAATTAACTGATAAGATACTGTGGCAAGCTATATCCACAGTTCCCGGGGATTTGCCTGGTTAATAGCACCAGAGCCCCCGCGATCGTTCGTGTCCAGTTGATAATGCCCAAAGTCTCCCCTCTATCACCTTGTGATAGATTTGAAGCCCCTACACCCAAACTATTTGCTTTCGTGTAACCATTTATCCTTGTAACTTTTTGTCTGCTTCACTTCTGTAAGAATTGTTTTAACTAGACTCCCCCCCTCCCCTTGCTAAACCAAAGTATAAAAGAAAATCAAGCCCCTTCTTCGGGGCCGAGAAAATTTTGAGCACTAGCCGTCTCTCCGTCGCCGGCTAATAAAGGACTCCTGAATTTGTCTCAAAGTGTGGCGTTTCTCTCTAACTAGCTCGGTTACAACATTTGGGGGCCCCAGCGAGATTATGCCACCGGCTGCGGGTCGAACGTGTTCCAGGCTCCCCCAGATGGACGGTGGGCTTATAGGGGAGGTGCGACATGAGACGTTCCAGGGCCCCATGGGCCACCGTCTTCCCGAGGGGAATGGATCAACAGCTGGTGTGTGCCCACCAAATTCAACTCCTGAGTCCTCAGTTTCTGGTCCCGGGAAGGTAAGTCAGATCTGACTCTGTTTCTCTGGGAGGAAAGCGGCCCAGATGAGGGTGTCCCTCTGACTCTGCCCATATCCCAGGATGCTGGAGGACAGAGTCCTGGTTTCTGTCTGACTCTGTTTCTCTGGGAGGGAAGCAGCTCTGAACCAGGGAGTCCCTCTGACTCTGTCCATATTCCAGGACGCTGGAGGACAGAGTCCTGGTTTCTGTCAGGCTTCTCTGTAAGACTAGTCTCTCTCTATCTCTCTTTCTCTCCCCCTTTCTCTCTTCTCCTTCTCTCGTTCAGGTCTCCAGGAGGCCTCTGTTTTAGAACGGGAATAAGAATTGTAATAAACTCTGTGTGAGTGAGTGTGTGAATGTGGAGTTCAAGGGCTTGCGCTTGAATTTTCTGTTTGTAGCTCCATGACAAAAGCTATCGAGTTCAAGAGGGTCTTCACCTGCCATTCCGTGACGACCTCATAAGGTTTAAGGCAGCATCAGGCATAGCTCCATTGGAGCCCGGGGTTTATACCAGCCTGCCAATGCCAAGAGGGGCCTAAGTCCCCCCCCCCCCAGGGAAGTGGCCAGGCGGGCATCTGACTGATGCCATCACGGGATTCCCTCCCCTTGTCTGTCTATAAAAATTGTCATAATTGTCGATATACCACAGTGTATCTTGTCCTGTCTGGTGTCTGTCTAAGTTTCGTATGTCAGGTCGTCGATATTGCCCAAGACAACGGGCAAGGACTTCTTCAAAGTCCTGAGTGCAGATTTTCTAACACAGGAGGTCAAACTTCTCATCAGTCATTTGGGCTGACCTTCCCAGTCCTGCCTTTTCTGTCAGAAACAAATCAGGTGCTGTTATGGGGAGGGGTGTGGAAGACATTTGCCCGTTTAGGATTTCTGGCATCATAAAGATCACTGGTGTTGGGATTGCCATACCCCATGCCCCAATGACTGGTCCACCTTCTCCTTAAACCAGTGGTGGATCCAAAATAGCCACCCCGCAGACCTCCTTGCTCACCTTTTCTGTCACCCCTTAACTTTTCCCATGCCCTTAAATAAGGCACTGTGCAGAGAAACCGACGCCCATACTGCTCTATTCCATCCGGAGGTCTCCCGTGTGTTTCTGGGTTGCCGCCAGGCGCGCCTCCACCAGTTTACAAAAGAAACAGCCTCCTTCCCCTGTGGCAGAGGTTCACCAACTCGCGGGTGAGGAGTGGGAGGTGACGGCACTGGATCCCTCCCCCAGGGACCCCTGCAGGCACCTGGCTCCAGAGCCTTCAGGTGTCAAAAGCCCCAGACTTCTCCGAGTACCAGCACCTCCACACTGGGCTGGGAACGCAGGGGCCCTGGCCTGCTACAGTGACCTTGGTCCCTGGCGGGGCTTCTGAGCTGGGCTTGCAGTGTCTGACAGGGCCTGGAGGCCGGGCGGGGGACTGCAGAGTCCTCCTGCAGAGCCCGGCCTGGCTCCTCCCATCCTGAGAAGATCCAAGTGGCCCCGTTTCCTCTTGATCCCCATCTCTTACCCCCGCACATGTCATTTTACCTGTGTCACAGCAAGTCCAGCGCCTCCAAGACTTGGCTCTGCTCTCCCTCCTAAAACCCTTAAAAGAAAGGACCAAGTTTGAACTTTTTGCCTTCAAGTCTGTAGACACCAAAAATATTTAGGCTATAAGTCAAAAAGGAAGGGGGATCAAGTAGGTCCCACTGGCCTTGGACCCGCCTCTTGTCCTCCCCTTAGATCTCAAAGATTAAAAAAACAGACCTTATGTGGCAAGAAGTGTTTGCTATAACTGTTTCCCTACTTCTTCTAGCTATAATACTTCTGTTCTTCCGATACTGCAGCCCCCCAGGCCCTGAATATTTCTGTCCATGCTGGGTTTAATAATTCTGCTTAAACCTTGTTAATTGCCTCCAGAATAGGAAACTCTTCTTCCTGGTCCTGTAAAGATTGGAGCCCTCTCTGATGTATGTTACAGAATTTCTCTCTGGGTCTCTCAGATGATTACGGAGTCCACCTTAAAAAAGGCAAACTCCAGACACTGTGAAGTAGAATGGCCAAAGTTTGGAACCGGGTGGCCCCCAGAAGGGTCACTAAACCTCACAGCTGTTCAGGCTGTGTGGTAGGGCATTGCTGGAACTCCCAGTCACCCTGATCGTTTTCCCTACATTGATCAATGGCTGAGCTTGGTCCGGAGCCCTCCCCCTTGGCTCCGCTCATGTGCTGCTCCTAATCCAACCTCCAAGGTCCTTTTAAGCCAGACCATACTTTTGTCCCAGTCGTCGGCTCCCTCGGCTCCTCCTGTATTACCTTCCTCCGAAGAAGAGAAAAGTTTTCCTCACACAGTTCCGCCACCTTATAACCTTCCTGCTCCCTCAGAATCTTCTCTAGTCTCCTTGACTACATCCCCTGTGGGCTGTCTGCCTGTAGTCTCCCAATTATGGCCTTGGCAGGAGGAGGTAACCCCCTCCTTCTGCTGACAAGCACAAATTCCTCCAGGTGATGAGCTCTCAGCTCCCTTCTTAGTTTATGTCCCCTTCTCTACTTCTGACTTGTACAACTGGAAGGCTCATAATCCCCCCTTGTCTGAAAAGTCCCAAGTCTTGACCTCACTGATGAAGTCCATGCTCCGGACTCACCGGCCTTCTTAGGATGATTGTCAGCAACTCCTTTTAACCCTTTTCACCTATGAAGAGAGGAAACGTATCCAAAGAGAAGCCAAAAAGTATTTCCTTACATCAGCTGGTAGACGGGAGGGAGAAGCCCAAAACCTCCTTGAGGAGGTTTTCCCCTCTACCCAGCCTAATCGGGATCCTAACTTCTCAGGTGGGAGGAGGGTTTTGGATGATTTTCACTGGTATCTCCTTGCGGGCATCAAGGGAGTCGCTTGAAAACCCATGAATCTGTCTAAGACAACTGAGGTTGTCCAGGGGCCGGATGAGTCACCTGGAGTGTTTTTAGAATGCCTCCAGGAGACCTATCGAACTTACACCCCTTTTCACCTGGCAGCTCCCCAGAATAGTCACGCTATTAATTTGGTGTTTGTGGCCCAGGAAGCTCCTGATATTAAAAGAAAATTACAAAAGCTAGAGGGATTTGCTGGAATGAATATCAGCCAGCTTTTAGAAGTAGCCCAGAAAGTTTTTGACAATTGAGAGTTTGAAAAGCAAAAACAAGTAGTTCAGGCAGCTGAAAGGGCTGCTGATAAAATGTCCAAAAGACAAGTGAAAATCTTAGTGGTGGCAATCCAGGAAGCCAGAAAAGAAGGGCCCCCGTTACAAAGCACTAGCTAGGGGACTCTGGGTCCCCGCCAGAAATGCCAGAAAGGTGAGCGGGCTCCCCTACAAAGAAACCAATGAGCTTATTGCAAGTGGATGGGACACTGGGTGGGGGGGGGGGGGGGAAGCCCAGAAAATAAAAAGGTCCTCACCCTCCCCGCAGCAGAGTAATCTGATAATTGATGGGGCCAGGGCTCCCTCTCACTTGGCTCTCAGGAGCCCATGGTGACCACCACAGTGAAGGGCCATGGCGACGTCCAGTAGCCTACTTGTCTAAGAGGCTAGGCCTTGTGGCCTCTGGGTAGCCAAGTTGTCTGTGAACCATAGCAGCCACAGCAAGCCTGGTTCGAGAGGCTGATCAGCTGACTCTAGGTCAAAATTTAGCCCTTATGGATCCTCCACGCCGTAGAGATTGCTATGAAGTTCTTCTGGCAAATGGATGTCAAATGCTCACATCCTGCTGTATCAGAGTTTACTGTTAGATCAGCCTCGTTTAACTTTCTCTCCCACAAGGTGTTTAAATCCAGCTACTTTACTCCCTGATCCAGACTTCACCACACCTGTCCATAACTGCCAGGAACTGTTGGAGACTATGGAAACTGGCTGACCTGATCTCCAAGATGTGCCTTTTAAAGGAGATGGATGCCACAGTGTTTACAGAAAGTAGCAGCTTCCTTGAACAAGGAGTACGCAAGGCTGGCCCAGCTGCTACTACAGAGATGGATATACTGTGGACTCAGGCATTGCTGGCAGGTACCTTAGCACAGAAAGCTGAATTGGTCACTCTTACTCAGGCTCTCCGATGGAGTAAGGACAAACATATTAACATCTACACTGACAGCAGGTACGCTTTTGCTACTGTACATGTACACAGAGCTATTTACCAAGAGCAAGGGCTATTCACGTCAGCAGGAAAGACTATTAAAAATGAAGAAAAAATTTTGGCCCTGCTTGAAGCTGTTTGGCTCCCTCAACAGGTGGCTGTAAATCACTGCAAAGGACATACAAAAAAAAAAAAAAAAAAAAAAAAGGACGCGGCCATTGCCTGTGGTAACCAAAGGGCAGACTCTGCAGCTCAGCAGGCAGCTCAGCTCCCAGTGATGCCTCTGACCCTGCTGCCTGCAGTGTCCTTTCCGCAACCTGACTTACGAGACCACCCAGAATACTCCCAAGAGGAAGAAAAACAAACTTCAGATCTTCAGGCCAATAAAAATCAGGAAGGCTGGTGGATTCTTCCTGATTCCAGAATCTTCATGCCCTGAGTCCTTGGGGAAATTTTAATCAGTCATCTGCATTCTACCACCCATTTGGGAGGAGTAAAACTGGCCCAGCTTCTAAAAAGCCGTTTCAAGATTCCCCACCTTCAGGACTTAGTTAACCAAGCAGCTCTCCGCTGTATGGCTTGTGCTCAGGTAAACGCCTAGCAAGGTCCTGAACCCAGCCCAGGCCACCGTCTCTGGGGAGGCTCACCAAGGAGAAAGGTAGGAAATTGGCTTTACAGAGATAAAACCACACTGGGCAGGGTATAAATACCTCCTGGTATTAGTAGACACCTTTTCCAGATGGACTGAGGCATTTGCCACCAAAAATGAGACTGCCACCACAGCAGTTAAGTTTTCACTCAATGAAATCATCCCTCGACATGGGCTGCCTGCTGCCATACGGTCTGATAATGGACCGGCCTTCACTTCGTCCATAGCTCGGTCAGTCATGAAGGCATTAAATATGCAATGGAAACTCTATTGTGCCTATCTACCTCAGAGCTCTGGACAGGTAGAATGCATGAACCGCACCCTAAAAAGTAGTCTTACAAAGTTAACTGTAGAGACTGGTAAAAATTGGGTAAGGCTCCTTCCTTTAGCCCTTGTTAGAGTAAGATGCACCCCTTACCAGGCTGGGTTTTCACCTTTTGAAATCATGTATGGGAGGGCTCCGCCTATCTTGCCTAAGCTAAGGGATACCCATTTAGCAGAAATCTCACAAGCAGTACCTGCAGTCTCTCCAACAGGTACAAGACATCATCCAGCCACTAGTCCGGGGATATCATCCCAACCCAGTTCCTGACCAGACAGGATACTGCTACTCTCTCCAGTCGGGTGACCTGGTGTATGTTAAAACAGTTTCAGAAAGAAGGACTCACCCCTGCCTGGAAAGGACCTCATACTGTCATCCTCACCACACTGACGGCCCTGAAAGTGGACGGCATTCTCTCTTGGATTCATCACTCTTGCATCAAAAAGGCCAACAGAGCCCAACAAGAAACATGGGCCCCCAAGCCTGGGTCAAGCCCCTTAAAACTGCACCTAAGTTGAGTGAAGCCATCAGATTAACTCTTTTTATTTACCTCTATTGTTTGTTTCCACCTATTATGCCCTCTGGTCCATCCTACTCTTTCCTCCTCACTTCTTTCAAGACAGGACGTGTGTTTGCAAACACTACTTGGAAGGCAGGAACCTCCAAGGAAGTCTCTTCTGCAGTTGATTTATGTGCTTTGTTCCCAGAGACTGCCCAAACTCTCAAAGAACAATGCAATCTGCCAGTCATAGGAGCAGGTAACGTCGACCTTGCTGCAGGATTTGGACACTCCAGAAGCCAGACTGAGTGTGGAAACTCCAAAGGTGCAGAAAAAGGACTCCAGAATGTTGACTTTTACCTCTGTCCTGGAAATCACCCTGACTCTAGTTGTTGAGATTCTTACCAGTTTTTCTGCCCTGACTGGACATGTGTAACCTTGGCCACCTACTCTGGGGGATCAACCCAATCTTCCACCCTTTCCATAGCTAGCACTTCCCGACCTAAACGGTGTACTAAGAGAAATTGTAATTCCCTTACTGTAACTGTCTATAACCCTAATTTAGCTCAATGGTATTATGGCATGTCATGGGGATTAAGGCTTTATATCCCAGGATTTGATGTTGGAACTATGTTCACCATCCAGAAGAAAATCCTGGTCTCATGAAGTCCTCCTACGCCAATAAGGTCTTTAACTGATTTAGGTGACCCTATGTTCCAAAAACACCCAGACAGGGTCGAACTAACTGTTCCACCACCATTCCTAGTTCCTAAACCTCAACTGCAAAGACAACACCTCCAACCCAGCCTGATGTCCATTCTGGGCAGGGTACATCACCTCCTAATCTCACCCAGCCTAAACTAGCCTGAGACTGTTGGTTGTGCCTAAAAGCCAAATCCCCTTATTACGTTGGATTAGGAATAGAAGCCATACTTAAAATTGGCCCTCTTTCTTGTCGTACATGTCCCCATGCCCTCACATTAGGAGATGTTTCCAGAAATGCTTGCTGTTTAATTAGCACTAGATATAACTTATCTGCTTCTCCCTTTCAGGCTACCTGTAATCAGTCTCTACTTATTTCCTTAAGTGCCTCGGTCTCCTACCAGGCACCTAACAATACCTAGTTAGCCTGCACTTCATGTCTCACACATTGCATCAATGGGACTGAGCCAGGACTTCTCCTGTGTGTATTGGTTCCTGTGCTCCCCCAGGTCTACGTGTATAGCTGGCCAGAAGGGCAACTTCTCATTGCTCCCCCTGAATTACATTCCAGGTTTCATCGAGTCACCCCACTCCTTGTACCCTTTATGGCTGGCTTAGCATAGCTGGATCAGCAGCCATTGGCATGGCTGCCCTGGTTCAGGGAGAAACTGGGTTAATGTCCCTGTCTCAACAAGTAGATGCTGATTTAAGCAATCTCCAATCAGCCATAAATATACTACATACCCAAGTAGAGTCTCTAGCTGAAGTAGATCTTCACAACCGCCGAGGCTTAGATCTCCTATTTCTTTCCCAAAGAGAGTTATGCGCTGCTCTGGGAGAGAGTTGTAGCTTCTATGCCAATCAGTCTGGGATCATAAAATATATTCTCCAAAAAGTTCGAGAGAATCTAGATAGACGCCAACAGGAATGGGAAAATAACACCCCCTGGTACCAAAGCATGTTTAACTGGAATCCGTGGCTAACTGCTCTAATCACTAGTTTAGCTGGACCTCTTCTCCTCCTATGTTAGACTTAGTCTTCAGGCCTTGTATATTAAATTGGTTTCTTAACTTTATAAAGCAATGCATAGCTTCTGTCAAGCTTGTGTATCTTAAAACACAATATAGGCTGGGAGCGGTGGCTCAAGCCTGTAATCCCAGCACTTTGGGAGGCCGAGATGGGCGGATCATGAGGTCAGGAGATTGAGACCGTCCTGGCTAACATGGTGAAACCCTATCTCTACTAAAAAAAAATACAAAAAAAAAAAAAAAAAAAAAAAAAAAAACTAGCCAGGCAAGGTGGTGGGCGCCTGTAGTCCCAGCTACTCGGGAGGCTGAGGCAGGAGAATGGCATAAATCCGGGAGGCGGAGCTTGCAGTGAGCTGAGATCCGGCCACTGCACTCCAGCCTGGGTGACAGAGCAAGACTTCATCTCAAACAAACAAACAAACAACAACAAAAAAACACACACACAATATAACCCCTGTGTTGTAACTGAGGAATCAATGATTTGATTCCTCAAAAACACAAGCGGGGAATGTGATACCTTATCTGGTTCTAACCTGAATTGACTCTCCCTTAGCTCAGAGAGCCAGACAGATTCCATCTTGGCTGTTTCATTTGCAGCCCCTTACCCACCCTCTTTCCTCAAGGACTTACCTTGTGCAAGCTGACTCCCAGCACATCCAAGAATGCAATTAACTGACAAGATACTGTGGCAAGCTATATCCACAGTTCCCAGGAATTTGCCTGGTTAGTAGCACCAGAGCCCCCGCATTTGTGTCCTGTTGATAACGCCCAAAGCCCCGCCTCTATCACCTTGTGATAGATTTGAAGCCCCTACACCCGGAACTGTTTGCTTTCCTGTAACCATTTATCCTTGTAACTTTTTGTCTGCTTTACTTCTGTAAGAATTGTTTTAACTAGACTCCCCCCTCCCCTTTCTAAACCAAAGTATAGAAGAAAATCAAGCCCCTTCTTTGGGGCGGAGAAAATTTTGAGCACTAGTGGCTCTCAGTTGCTGGCTAATAAAGGACTCCTGAATTTGTCTCAAAGTGTGGCATTTCTCTAACTCGTTCAGTTACAACAATCTACGTATGACCTGGAATCCCCCTCCAAGCTTCCAGTTGTTCTGCCTTTCCAGATCAAAACGATGTTCATCTTACATATGTTGATTGATGTCTCATGTCTCCCTGAAATGTATAAAACCAAACTCGTCTGACTGCCTTGGGAACATGTCATCAGAACCTCCTGAGGCTTTCATGGGCTCATGTCCTAAACCATGGCAAAATAAGCTTTCCAAATTAACTGAGACCTCTCTCTTATATTGGGGGTTCACATTTTGGTAACCACAGAGGAATTCTGAGTAGAGGTGCCCCTGACCTTTGACAAATCTCCTATTGGTGTTTGATGTCAGCTTGAGTTATCTTTATGGCTCAGGCTAATAAGATAATTTGCTGAGGTCTGGAAGCACCCTCACCAGAGAATCCCTGATCTTCAAAGATTTCGTTGAGATCTATAGTTTATTTTGGCACATAACTTTTTTTTTTTTTTTTTTTTAAATTTTACTTGCTTCCAATACAAGGAAGGCAAGTTTTCCCTTCTTCCATAATGATGGAAGGCAGGTAACTCCTTTATGGAGTTCGAGCTCACTTCCAACAGGGAAGATGATTTTTTTTTTTTTTTTTTTTTTTTTGAGACAGAGTCTCATTCTTTCACCCAGACTGGAGTGCAGTGGCATGATCTCAGCTCACTGCAATCTCTGCCTCCTGGGTTCAAGTGATTCTCTTACCTCAGCCTCCTGAGTAGCTGGGATTACAGGCTTTCATCACCATGCCCAGCTAATTTTTGTATTTTTAGTAGAGACAGGGTTTCAACATGTTGATTAGGCTGGTCTTGAACTCCTAACCTCTAGTGATCTGCCTGCCCTGCCCTCTCAAAATGCTGGGATTACAGGTGTGAGCCACCGTACCCAGCCAAATGAGTTCCCCCATGCTGCCCCCCACTTCCAGGATGGTAGAGAGCAAACTTCACCTGAAACCCATTTCTAGGCAAGTAAATGAAGTGGGGTTTGTCTTGGTTAAAGTTAAGATTTTGAACTGGCTGGCCTTAATTTCTCCTCATCATTAGAGTGCTTGGTAATTATATAAGCTGAGCAATTATTTGTTTTGTTTAACTTTTGTTTTGTTGCTTTTTGCTTCTGTTTTTGTTGTTGTTTCAGTCTTTTTCCCATTGGGTTTGATAAACTCTATCCAACTAGATCAAACCCAAGGGACGTTCCAAATTATGGAACAAGGCCTCTGACAGCTAAATTCCCAGAAAAACAACAATGACAACAACAACAACAACAACAACAACAAAAAACAACAAAAACAGTGGTGTGGTAGCAGAGAAATACACCAGCAAAAAGAAAAAAAGAAGAAAGCCTTTGATTTTGACTACTAATAGGCTTTATTTACAAAGCAAGGTGGCCTTTTTGCTAATCAGGCCAAACTGAAAGAGCAATGGCTGTACTTTTTGTTAGGCAGGAATCTAGACCCAACATGGTGGCGTTACCCAGTGTAGCAGGCCTTTTGTTAAAGACTCCCTTCATCCTTGTACACACCCACAGACTTACATGCATCAGAGTTCTGGCTGGGCAACCACACTCCCCCATGACCTATAGCTCACCTGCATCCCACAAGTTCATAAACAGCAGTTTCAGTTGACAGTTTCCAAAGACCCCTTCCTCATGACTCTTACTCAACTCCTGCCCTAGTAGTTTCAAGACCCCCCAGGCCATGTTTGCAAAACCAGCTTCCCTACCTCTCAGGCTATAAAAGGTCCCTATTCTCCTCCCTCAGCGTGACTTCCTTGGCCCACACCCTTGGACCGAGGAACCTCACCTGTAAGCCCTAATAAAGGCTATTCTCACTGCCATTTGCCTTGTGTCTTCGTTCCTGGTTCGGCTCCAGATTCAGTTTACCTTTACATTTGGTACCCTGGAGGCTGCCACAGAACTTACCCAAGAGGCCCTCAAACTTACCCTAGGGCATCCTCTCACAGTCTACTCTTCTCACCAATTGTCAGATCTCATCACACACAAGTGTCTCAGCCATCTCACCCCGTCCCGGCTTCAACAGTTCCATCTGCTATTCATTGAAAACCCTCACATCACTCTCACCCCTTCACCTCCTCTAAATCTTGCTACCCTCTTGCCCACTCCAGGATACGATTCTGCCCCTACACATTCCTGCCCGGAAGTTCTCACCACCTTGCCACCCGCCTGCCTCGGTCTTTCTGAACAGCCGTTAGAACACCCAGACCATACCCTGTTCATAGATGGGAGCTCTGTCTTAACTCCCGATGGCCGCAGACAGGCGGCATACGCTGTCGTAACAGCAACCCAAACGGTTGAAACCAGGCCCTTGCCTTTAGACACCACCTCCCAGAAGGCTGAACTCACTGCCCTTACTCGTGCCTTACTTCTCTCTGAGGGGCAGAGGATTAATATCTATACAGACTCTAAATATGCTTACCTTATTGCACATACTCACTCTATTCTCTGGCAAGAGCATGGGTTTCTTACCACCAAAGGGACGCCAGTAGTCAATGGACTACATATAAAGAGGTTGCTTGATGCTCTCCAGGCCCCCAAAGAAGTAGCCATCATCCACTGCAAAAGCCACCAGCATTCTAAGGACCCTGTGTCTCTAGGTAACAGCCTAGCTGACTCCACCGCATGGGCCACTGTCCTCACTTCCCCCACTCCCTGAGCGCCTTTACTCTTTCTTTCCCCCACATATTCCCCCGACTACTCTTCTCAAGAACTTCAAACCCTGATGGCCCACCCCAGTGTTACCCGGAATAAAGATGGGTGGGTGTTCATTGACAGCCGAATAGCGCTCCCTCAGACTCAGGCAGTACATATACTGACCGACATACACCGCTCTCTCCACATAGGACCCAAGGTTATGTATAACTTCCTAGAACCCATCTTTCACCTTCCCTCACTGCAGGCCCAAATTAAGAAAGTACATCAACAATGTGCCATCTGTTCAGCCACTAACCCCCAAGGTAGGCTCAGACACCCAGGGCCTACTCATCAGCTAAGAGGCCAGCAGCCAGGAGAAGATTGGCAACTTGATTTTACTCATATGCCCCGACATAAAAAATTTCGCTACCTGCTGACCTTAGTTGACACCTTCTTAGGATGGATTGAGGATTTCCTCACCACTTGAGAGACTGCAGAAGTCATGGCAACTATTCTCCTAGAGCACATCCTCCCCAGGTTCGGTCTCCCCCGAACCATCCAATCAGACAATTGTTTGGCTTTCATTTCCAAACTTACCCAGCAGGTGGCAGCCGCACTCCAGATTACCTGGAAGCTCCACATTCCCTACCATCCACAGTCGTCTGGTAAGGTAGAACGCACAAAAGGCCTCCTTAAATTGCATCTAACCAAGCTCACTCTAGAAAGCCACCTCTCATGGATAACTCTCCTTCCCTCGGCTCTTACTCATCTCAGGGCAGCTCCTCGGGCCCCTACAGGGCTCAGCCCTTTTGAGCTACTGTATGTACGCCCATTGCTCTTCCAGGAGCTGCCAGCCCTCTCCCCTCCCTTAGGCTCCTATCTCCCTTACTTAACACTCCTATGTGAGCTTCTAAGAAAACATGCGGATCGGTGTCTCCCCACATCCACTTCCCCAAACCCTAAAAATCCCACCATTGTAGCACCAGGAGACCTGGTACTGGTCAAGCAGCTGCAGCCCCGAGCCTTATCTCCCCGGTGGGAAGGACCATATACCGTAATCCTTACCATGCCCACTGCTGCCAAGCTCCTTGGCCTTCCCTCCTGGTATCATCTGTCCCATCTGAAAAAAGCACCCACCCAGCATGATTCCAGGTGGACGGCTCAGGCTGTTGCCCCTACTAAACTATGACTTACGCATGCTGGTAATGACCCTCTGCCTAACCTTCCTCAGCTATCCAGTACTCCTGAGCCTAGGTAAGACTCCTACCCAAACTCCCCCCGTCAACCCATTCTGCTGGAGATTCTGTCTGTCAGAGACCTGGACCCAAAACAATCACATAAGTTCCCATATCTTAGCCACAGTTGACTGCTGGCCCCAAGGGTGCCAGAGTCAAGTTACCTTTAACTTCTCTGCCTTTAACAGTTGCCCCGACTGGTGGAACCCAGTTATATGCTTTCTTTATGATCAGGTAGAATATAACTGTCTCAATTACTGAGTAGAAACCAATGGCAGGTGTCCATATCATTATTGTAACATGCATTTTGCTTACCTTGACATGTCATACACCAAGTGGCAGCAACCGGCATCAACAGTTCGGTTAGTCAGATCATATGGACGAGGAGCAGTGCCTACATTCTTCCTTACCATTCCTGACCCATGGGACCCTTGGTGGGCATCAAGTATAGAGGCTTGCCTTTACCAGCACGGCTACGAATCTTATCCCGTAGCCCAACTCAAGATTTATAGAGCCTACGTCAGGGTCACAAGCAGCCTCGTCAGCCTGGCCTCCAACATCAAACAACAAGAAAAAGTCATCTCAGCCTTAGCCAACCCAGACAACACAGCCAACTCAGACAACAAGCCTCAGGGCAGTGGTAACCCTTTTTCTTGGCTAACCCTAGTCAGAGAAGGGGCCCAGGTAGTATATATGGTCGTAGTGCACAACATCTCCCGTTGTTTCTTGTGTGCAGCATTAAATAAGCCCCCACTGGTTGTGGTACCTTTACCTAGCCCTTTTAACTCCTCTAACCTAATTCCCTCCTTTCCCCTTCCTGGTCAAACGCTGGGGGAAGTTCCTTTGTTCCAAGACCTGGTTAGACAACAACTCCCCTTTTGCTACTCCACCCCTAATGCTTCCTGGTGCAACCGGACAGGATTGGTGCTTCCAAATCTCATTGCCCCCCCAGGCGGGTATTTTTGGTGCAACTCCACCCTGTGAAAAACTCTCAAGGCTTCCAACACTACCCTATGTGTTCCCATCTCCCTAGTCCCCAGCCTCACCCTGTACAGTGAAGCCGAGCTATCCTCTCTTCTGCCCCTTTTCCATCCCTGCCAGGCAAGAGCAGTATTCCTTCCGCTAATGATTGGAGTCTCTTTAGCCACATCCCTCGTGGCCTCTGGCCTTGGAACTGGAGCCTTAACTCATTCTGTCCGATCCTCTCAAGACCTTTCAGCCAGATTACAGGTAGCAATAGAAGCTTCAGCAGAATCCCTGGCTTCCCCCCAATGACAGATCACCTCAGTGGCCCAGGTGGCAGCCCAGAATTGCAGAGCACTTGACCTTCTTATGGCTGACAAAGGCGAGACCTGTATGTTCCTTAATGGAGAATGCTGCTACTACATCAATGAGTCAGGACTAGTAGAAACCAACTTCCTCACTCTAGAAAAAGTCTGAGGAGGACTCCACAAAAAAATCTCAGGATTAGAGTCCCCATTCGGGTGGTGGCAGTCCTCCATGGCTGGCTGGGTCCTACCCTTCCTAAGCCCCTTGACTTCTTACTGCTCATAGTTCCCTGTATCCTCCGCTTCAACCAGAACTGCATAAAAGAAGTCTCCTGGATCACTTTCAATCAGATGCTGCTCCACCCCTATACCCGAGTTCCGACTGAAGAACCCCACTACGACCCATACCAGCAGGAAGCAGCCAGATGAACACATCGCCCCATTTTCTTATTAGAAAGAGGTCAGAATGTTGGGCAGGAATCTAGACCCAACATGGTGGCATTACCCGGTGTAGCAGGCCTTTTGTTAAAGGCTCCCTTCACCCTTGTACACACCCACAGACTTACATGCATCAGAGTTCTGGCTGGGCAACCACACTCCCCCATGACCTATAGCTCACCTGCATTCCACAAGTTCGTAAACAGCAGTTTCGGTTGACAGTTTCCAAAGACCCCTTCCTCATGACTCTTACTCAACTCCTGCCCTAGTAGTTTCAAGACCCCCCAGGCCCTGTTTGCACAACCAGCTTCCCTACCTCTCGGGCTATGAAAAGCCCCTACCCTCCTCCCTCAGCGCGACTTCCTTGGCCCATGCCTTTGGACCGAGGAACCTCGCCCGCAAACCCTAATAAAGGCTATTCTCACTGCCATTTGCCTTGTGTCTTTGTTCCCTGTAGAGGACTATGTGCTCACAAACAGGGTGTTCCCGATAAGTCCTGCTCTCGCAAACGAAGCAGGGCGTTCCCCATAAGTCCTGCTCTCGCAAATGAAGCAGGGCGTTCCCCATAAGTCCTGCTCTCGCAAACGAAGCAGGGCGTTGGGGGCCTGTTTATATGTAAATATCTTGAAAATCCAGAAAGTCAGGGAAAGGTCAGAAAAACAACAATGTGTCTTGTGACTTGGCAACATTCCACAAACGACTGTATAAAATAAAGCGGAGCGCGCCATTCGAGGCGGCCGCCATGTTTGTCTTGTCTTGTGTTGTCTTGTGTGTTCATTCCTTTGTTTAGGAAACACGCGGACCCCAACAGTTCCCAGTTCGGCTCTAGCCTCAGTTTACCTTTACACTTTTGAAATAGCAGCAATTTGTCCTAGCTGAAATATGGTAATGATATTAAAAAAATTTTTGTTAAACGAGCTCAATGGCTAAAAGTCAGCTTAATTAAAAGCTAACATCCAAGATGTGTGTGTGTATGTGCGCATATGTGTGTGTTTGTATTTAAAAGACCTTCATGCTTTTGTTTTTGCTTTTCTCCTAGGACCTTTTCTCTTTTTTTGAGCAAAAGCTTTTTTATTCTCAGTTGATGGAATTCTGTTTTCTTCATTTGTTTGTTTCTGCTCTCTCTCCTTTCTCTTGCACCCTCTGCTGCATGGGGAACCTAAAATAGTTCGTAATAGCCCGGGGTTCCTAAAAGAAAACAGAGAAGACACCAGACTCCCTTTGGGTGAGAAATAAGAATGCAAACAGGCAAGGTTCTCTCAGCTCTTTAACTGCTTACTTTTGTATTGTGTTACCTGGTTTTTTGTTCTTGTTTTTGGCTAACATGATTATTGCAACAGAGTTTGCTCTTGGGTTTTTAAGGAAGAATGTGTTTTAGACACTTAGAAATGTCTTTGCTTAAAAAAATTTTTTTTAAGTGCAGTGTAAAAGCATCATGTGGTCTAACCTTATAATAATTCTCCCATTTTGGAGACCCAGGAATCAGTATGGACTCTGCCCACAGCTCAGAGATCCAGTTAAAAGATAGGTAGTTCCTATCTAAATAAAACTGGTCTCCTTACCCAATCTTATGATAGATTTCTGTAATTTTATGTTTGATTTGGCATCTATCTTTAATCTCCCTCGAGTACCATCAGACTTTTTCTCTCTGTACCTTATGACGTAAATTTTGCTATTTGCTTTTCACCTGAGTCATTTCCTTTAATTTGCAAATTTGAGGCTGTTTACTTGACAATTGCCTGGGGTTGTGAAACTTATTATCCTAAAAATTTGGAAGTCTAAGGGGAAAAAACGTTTTTGTAAATCTATCAGATACACTTTTATCAGCATGCCCAATATGTCTATGTATTTATATGTTATGTACACCATGTTTCACTACTGAAAATAGGTAAAAGAGCTCTAATTAATTGGCTTAAGGAAATAAAAGTGCTTGAATCAAATACTTTATTGGGAAAAAAGAAAAGACTAGTCAAATCTTTATTCAAGTTTATGTAACTTAAGTAAAATCTTTAATAAATAAGCTAGCTTTAAAATTATTAGTAAAGTAATATTAGAAATGTCTTAAGAATTACCAGCATACATTTTTGTTTTGTACTTATTAATCAAGCAATTTCATACTTATCCCTGTCAAATACTACAAAGTGTCAAAATTTGGCATAGGAGTTATAAAACTCTAAAACCAGCCCAAGACAGAATGATTTTTGCTTGTGTAATCTTTAATAATTAAGAGATTGATATTGGTGTAATAAGCTACATCTTTTTATTTTATGTATGTATGTATGTATGTATATATGTATGTATGTATGTGTGTGTGTATGTACTTATGTATGTTGTTTCGAGATCTGTCGCTCAGGCATGATCTCAGCTCACTGCAGCCTCCACCTCCCAAGTTCAAGTGATTCTCCTGCCTCAGCCTCCCAAGTAGCTGTGACTACAGGTGCATGCCACCACACCCAGCTAATTTTTTGTATTTTTAGTGGAGACAGAGTTTCACCTTGTTGGCCAGAGTGATCTCAATATCCTTACCTTGTGATCTCCCAAAGTGCTGGGATTACAGGTATGAGCCACCACACCCTGCCTTTATTTATTTGTTTTTTGAGACTGAGTCTCACTTTGTCACCCAGGCTGTAGTGCAGTGGCATGATCTTAGCTCACTGCAACCTCTGCCTCTTGGGTTTAAGTGATTCTCATGCCTCTGCCTCCCAAATAGCTGGGATTACAGGCATGTGACGCTGTTCCCAGCTAATATTTGTATTTTTTATATAGATGGGGCCTTGCCATGTTGGCTAGGCTGGCCTCGAACTCTTGGGCTCATGTAATTTGCCCACTTCAGCCTCCCAAAGTGCTGGGATTATAAACATGAGCCACCAAGCCCTGCCAACACCTTGAATTTGGTAAGATTACCATGACTTCTAATCTTGTGGCTTTCAGAGGTCTGGTCCACAGGTAGTAAGGTTTGGTTTGGGAAAGGACTATTATCATCTTTCTTTCAAAACTAAGCTATAAACTAAGTTCTTCCCAAAGTTAGTTCAGCCTACACCCAGGAATGAACAAGGACAGCTTGGTGGTTAGAAGCAAGGTGGAGTCAGTTAGGTCAAATCTTTTTCATTGTCTTAGTTATAATTTTGTAATGGTAATTCCATAACTTTAAATGATGACAACCACAGTTTTATAAATAATCTAGATAAATGATTAAAATAAAATAATTAGGTAAATGCAATGGGATAAATACTTATAGACAAACTCATAATTTAGAATCTAAAGTTATATTAAATTAAATAATAGATTTAGCAGAACATGATGCTCTTTTTAGACCCAGGAGTCAAAGCCCTGTAACTCAATGTCGCAAAGACTTTAAAAGCACATATAGGACTGGGCACAGTGGTTCACACCTTTAATCCCAGCACTTTGGGAGGCCAAGGTGGGCAGATCACTTGGGGTCAGCAGTTTGAGACCAGCCTGGCCAACATGGTGAAACCCCATCTCTACTAAAAATACAGAAACTAGCCAGGCATGGTGGGGTATGCCTGTAATCCCAGTTACTAGGAAGACTGAGGCAGACGAGTCACTGTAACCTAGACTGCAGTGAGCTGAGATTATGCCACTGGACTCCAGCCTGGGCAACACAGTGAGACTCCACCTCTCAAAAAAAAAAAAAAAAAAAAAAATCACATACAGGCACATACGGGAAGATACAAGGATGTAATAACCTTAATTAATTTTTTTTAAATCTCAGTTTTTCCTAAGTAAACCAGACTTAATAATAATAATAATAAGGGAGGAGACCACCCCTCATATCATCTTATGCCCAATTTCTGCCTCCAAAGAAAGAAGAAGTAAAAACTAAATGCAGAAATGAAATCCACAGGCAGACAGCCTGGCGCTGCACCCTGGGCCTGGTAGTTAAAGATTGACCCCTGACCTAATTGGTTATGTTATCTATAGATTACAGACATTGTATAGAAATGCACTGTGAAAATCTCTATCTTGTTTTGTTCTGATCTAATTACCAGTGCATGCAACCCCCAGTCATGTACCCCCTGCTTGCTCAATCAATCATGACCCTCTCACATGCACCCCCTTAGAGTTGTGAGCCCTTAAAAGAGACAGGAATTGCTCACTTGGGGAGCTTGGCTTTTGAGACAGGAGTCTTGCCGATGTTCCCGGCTGAATAAACCCCTTCCTTCTTTAACTTGGTGTCTGAGGAGTTTTGTCTGTGGCTTGCCCTGCTACAATAACATAGGAACTATTTCAATAAAACATAAAATCTGTTAGGCCAGTTACCAAAAGACAAAAGAAAAGACCTTCTGCGGTACACAAAATATAATGTTGGAAGAAAACATTGTTAGCATCAGGCCACAAAAAAACAGAACCTCAGGAGGAAAAAAAAATTATATGAGCTAAAATGAGTTGATGGGAAGTGTTAATATTTTGTGCCTCAAGAGGACAGGAAATCCCCCAGCTCACAGGTATTTGATGGTACAAATCTATGGCTATGCTCAGCTTTAAAAAAGTCTTATCTGAGATTCCTTCCATGGAATAAACTTCTACCAAAGCCAATTTAAAAGCCTATGTAAAAAAATAATTATCCTTGCTGAACTGTATACAAATAATTTGGCCAAGTATCATAAAGCAAACCAATTCTATCATGATTTGTCTTTAGTAAAAATTGAAAACTGGAGAGAGATAATTGTGTTTCAAAACCTATACTACATCTGTTGTTAGATTCTAGGTCTTGCCTAATGTTTTTCAATTTTTATTATTGTCTACAGTTCGGACCAAATTCTAATTTTTCTTGATTACAAGTCTTCTAAATAATGTTCTCAATTTTTTTTCTTCTTTTTATCCCCCATTTTTCCTAATTTGAAGTCACTGAAAACTAAGCTATGCTTTCGTAAAGCCCTATGAACTGAAGCTAGACAACTCAAACTTCAGAAGAAAATAACAGCAACCTATTTACATACATAAGCCACTTTTCTACCTGCCTCCAGTGTAAGGATTTCAGAGTAATGTGACCTACATCAATTTTCCAGGATTGTTCTTTTGTTTATTGTTGTTTTTCTCCCTTCCTCCCCCTATTTTATCTTCAAAGGATATGAAGCTTCACAACCCTCTAAAAAAATGAGCTTTCCTAATAACTCAGGACCTGTATGCCTAGGAATAACCCATCATAGCCATGAGAAATTAGATGAAACCTGAGATCAGAGACTCATTTTCTTCTAATATGTTTTCTCCAAAAATTTTATAAAAGAAAAGGGGGGAAATGTGAAAGAAAAATATCTTGGTCCACCCCAGATTACTAAGCTAAAGGGAAAAGTCAAGCTGGGACCTACTTAGGGCAAACTTACCTCCCATTCTATTCAGTCACCCCTCTGCTCATTAAGATAAATGCAAATCTGATTGTTTCCTTTGGAGAGGCTAATCAGAAACTCAAAAGAAGGAAGTACTCAGAGATCTTGGCTGAAAAAGCAGCAAATGCAGCAGGAAGAAAGTTCCAAAACAAGAAGAAATTTCACAATTAAGATTTACCAAGCAAATTGCAACATTCTACATCGCCCCTTTATTTACTTACTAAAGACGTTTTGAAAACTGAAGGAAAAAAAAAAAAAAAGAAACTCAAAAGAACGCAACCATTTGTCTCTTATCTACGCATGACCTGGAAGTCCCCTCCAAGCTTCCAGTTGTTCCACCTTTCCAGAATGAAACAATGTTCATCTTATGTATGTTGATTCACGTCTCATGTCTCCCTGAAATGTATAAAACCAAACTGTGCTCTGACCACCTTGGGTACATGTCATCAGGACCTCCTGAGACTGTGTCACGGGTGCACGTCCTCAACGCTGGCAAAATAAACTTTCCAAATTAACTGAGACCTGTCTTAGACTTTTGCAGTTCACAACATTCATTGGCGATTGGGGATCTAGGACTGAAATTTAAAGGCATAGATGAAGTCTGACAGATCCAATCTGATGTTAACTCTGAAATTTTCTTTAGCTTCCACTCAGTGCCACAGTCCTCCTTACAATACTTTACACCTCCACGTCTCTTTCCTTTCATAAAAGCCAACTGCTTCTCTAACACTAGGTCTCTGCCTTGCTGTTACCTGCCTTCAGAACCTGGGGTCTTCCCCTCACAGTTAAGGTTCCCACCAGTTAAGAATTCAGGACCTGGATCTCTGCATATTGCCTATGGTCAGATTGCTTTGCTGCCATGTTTCACCTGTCCTGTCACACTTTTCTCACCTGGAGTTTGACTGTTTCCTTGTCACTATTCCTTCCTTGTAGTGTGCTCTACTTTGCATCTCTGAGTAGACCCTTGCATAATCCTGGGTCTGCCCCTATACGCCTCTAGTAGGAGTTGATGCTGGCCTTGTATTTTGGACAGTCCCAATGGTAAATAAACCCTGACTGTTGTTCCTTCATTCATCTATCAAATATCATTATGCTCTACGTGTATTAAGCATTATGCTAGGCACTTGAGATATAATGAGAGAAATAACTATGGAGGAACACAGGAACTCTCATACATTGCAGGAATTTGGTAGTATTTTGTAAAGTTGAACATGTACTGTTATACCCAGATTGTTTGTTCCCCAAAGGAGACCACCAGAGTCTAGAGTCAAAGCCAAGCGGCAAGTTCGAACTTGGTTCCTCCATTCTACAGCATATAAGAGGGCCTCGAACAATGCGAGTGCTTGCTTTTTATAGCCCGATGTAAACAGGATATGTAAAGTTACAGGGAACAAGGTGGTTCTCTCGGTTACTGCATTACAATTGGTTAACATTATACATTTAGCATTCCTTATCAGAGATCTCCCAGGTGATGTTTTTCTGAAGTTTGAAAGAAATATGGAGGAATGTGTTTGTGCTGGGCTCAGGAAGTTGGGAGATATATGGGGGATGTGCCTCATTCCTTTCATTCCTCCCTTCTTTTCAGGTAACTCTAGAGCCAATCTTGGGTTTTATAAGTCTGACTCTGTTTCACCGTTTACAGGTTGGTATTGGGCTCTGAGGACCATGAGCTGAACAGTGTCAAACCTTTCTCTGACAAACTGCAAAATTCTGTTAACAACACAAGGTCCTACGGTTAGCAGAAATAGTAGACTTAGCAGGGGTCCAAGGAAGGGGGCTCACAGAGAAAACACAGAGGAATTCCACCACTGGTCTGCAGCTGAAGCAAACTGCTGTGTTTTTACTTCAGTGCTTAACTTGCGTAACTGTTGGACCCGGTCTTCTACAAGCCCTGATTCATTTATGTAGAAACAACAGTCTTCTTTCAGAAACATACATGTACCACCTTTTTCTGCAGTGAGTAGGTCTAGGGACTGGGTGAATAGCAGTACTAGTCCAGTTACTGGTGTACCCTAGGAACTCGCCAGCAGTTAGTAGAGTCAACCGGGGAACTAATGTGACAGGAAGACACAGTAGGTTGGTAACAGAGG
Source organism: Chlorocebus sabaeus (assembly GCF_047675955.1). Taxonomy (NCBI): domain Eukaryota; kingdom Metazoa; phylum Chordata; class Mammalia; order Primates; family Cercopithecidae; genus Chlorocebus; species Chlorocebus sabaeus. The sequence goes on along the minus strand of NC_132910.1, from coordinate 959,025 downwards.
GACTAGATAGGTCCTTAGATAATGTCCTATTACACCAGAAGAATATGCCTGGCAGGGCCCTTAGGGTGATATTAGGGGGTACTGCAGTGATGCTGCAGAGGCTGGAATTGGTTCCTGAGAAACAGTAGGGAAACTTCTCCTGACTGGGGTTTAGGTATAGGGGCATGTTTAGGATAGGGGCATATGAGAGGTTTCGGAGGTTGTTAGCTTGGGCAGTGGTAGAGGATCCCCATGGCAGAGGGACAGCAGTTAGCAGTGGACGCCCTAGGGTGGCACACAGAAAGCAGCCAGACAGGCTGTGAAGTCCTGTAAGGTTAGCAAGCTCTAGTCCTTCTTGTAATAATTTTAACCAGGAGAAAGGACGTAAGTCTTGTGTTAGTCTGTTTTCCTGTCGTTGGATATTCCCGTGGACCAGGGGCAGTACTTGCACTAGGCCTCGCCACAGATAGAGGTGACTGCTAGGCCATGTGGAGGAGGGGGAGTAGTATACAGCCCCATGTTGAGGCGTGGTCCAGCGGGAGTTCCAGGGGTCTCTAACTATTTATGTATATGAAAAGTCTCCATCCCGTCTATGATGGAAGGGCCACTTAGGGTCCAACTGTTTTTCCTCTCTCCAATAACGGGACCTATGGATGTTACAATAGTTATAAGGACAGCCGGCATTTTGGTGCCACCAATAGTGTTTACAATTGTATTCAGTCTGATCAAACTCAAAACATATTATTGGTGTCACTGGTTTGGCTATTTGAAAGCCAGTAAAATTTAGTAAGATTGGGCTATTGCACCCTGAGGAGGGGCAATCAGCACTGGCCAATAATTTTCCGGGCTTATGAGGTTGTCCAGGGTGGGTTCGGTTTTCATAAAGCCAGAATCTCCAGACAAAGGGATTAGATGCTGGTTTGGTGTTTTCCCCAGCGGCCACTAGGGTGGCTAACGTTAGGGCTAGACTACCTAACTGCATGTTTGTAGTGAGCTATGTTGCCGGCGCAGGGTGAGTTTTAAGGGGTTGTTCTTAGCTCTGTCCACAGTCCACATGGCCGGTGCTTCAGCTGCTGCCGTGATTGGTCCCAGAAGGTCAGAGGTTGGGTCCACTGGCTTGACGTGGGTGTAGTGGATCCACGACGCAATGCCTTCTACCTTTAGGGTGGTGGGTGTGGTCAGGAGTACCTGGAGTGATCCCTTCCACCTGGGTTCTAGGGTCTCTTGTCGGTGTCGCTTAACCAGGATCCAGTCTCCCGGCTGGTATGGATGGGGTGTCGGTGGGGGGCTGGTCTCATATAGTTCCTTCAACTTGTGCCAGATTTCTTGACGAATTTTCTGCAAGGCTTGTTGGGAAAATAAGAATTCAGAGACATTTTCTGTTTCAGACTTAAGCAGATCATCTTTTAAGCTGGGAACCAGGGGTGGAGGTCTGCCATACATGATTTCATAAGGGGTAAGGCCCAGTCTGTAAGGGGTATTACAGGCCCGGAACAGAGCATAGGGGAGAAGGACCACCCAATTAGCGCCAGTCTCCATAGTCAATTTAGTTAAGTTCTCTTTTAAGGTCCGATTTATCCTCTCTACCTGTTCTGAACTCTGGGGCCTGTAAGCACAATGTAGTTTCCAATTTGCCCCAAGGATGGAAGCCAAATCCTGACTTACCTTAGTGACGAAGGCGGGCCCATTATCTGACCCTATCTGGACAGGGAAGCCATACCTGGGAAGGATATTTTCCAGAATTTTCTTTGCTATGACCTGAGCAGTTTTTCTTTTGGTTGGGAATGTTTCAGTCCACCCTGAAAAAGTATCTACAAAGACAAGTAAGTACTGATACCCGTACTTTCCTGGCTTTATTTCAGTAAAATCTACTTCCCAGTAGATACCGGGCCTGGTTCCCCGGAGCCTTGTTCCCGCTGCAGTCTGGGATTGGGAGTAGGCGTTGTTAAGCTGGCAGACTTTGCAACTTGCCACGATGCTGCTGGCCTTCTCGGCTGTATGTCTGAATTTGAGCTTAGAGCATCTGATCAGGTCTATCATCCGCTGAGCACCCAGGTGGGTGGTTCGGTGGATGTGTTCTAATACTTGTTGTCCTAATTTTTCTGGTAGGATGGTTTGGTCATTAGTATCAGTCCACCACCCATTCTGGATCTGTTTCAGGGAAAGTTTGTCAATCCACTGGAGATCTTGTTCTGAATAATCAGGGGAATATGGCAAGTCCTGGGGTCCTGGGTCAGGGAGCTGGAGTGCAAGGAGTTGGCTGGGAGCCTTTGCCACATTTTTTGCAGTTTGGTCTGCCAGAAAGTTGCCTTGAGCAGTTGGAGTGGTTGGTTTCTGATGCCCTGGGCAATGCACAATGGCCAACTTTTCTGACTTCCATAGCACTGTTAACAGGGCTAGGATCTCTTGCTTGTTTTTTATCTCTTTTCTTTTAGCCGTTAGTAACCCTCGCTCCCTGTAAATGGCCCCATGTATGTGCGCCGTAGCAAAAGCATATCGGCTGTCTGTATATACTGTCAGCTTTTTCCCTGCCCCTAAGGTAAGAGCTTGGGTGAGCGCTATCAGTTCGGCCTTCTGGGCCGATGTCCCCGGGGGCAGGGGTTCTGCCCAGATTACCTCAGTCTCTGAAGTCACTGTCGCTCCAGCATACCTCTGGCCTTGATGCGTGAAGCTGCTCCCATCAGTGAACCAGACGAGGTCAGCGTCAGGGAGTGGGCGGTCCTGCAGGTCCTCTCGAACTCCGTGCACCTGAGCTAGTATCTCGGTGCAATCATGGAGTGGCACGTCCAGGTCTGGGTTGGGCAGCAGCGAGGCAGGGTTTAAGGTCGTTGGGGGCAGGAATGTTATCCTGATAGGATTTAGTAGTAGTCCTTGGTAGTGGGTGAGCTTGGCGTTACTTATCCATCGATTAGGTGGCTGTTTGAGTACACCTTCGATGGCATGTGGGGTAACGACCCGCAATTTTTGACCCATGACAAGTTTATCAGCATCTTGTACCATCAGAGCCGTGGCCGCAATCATTCGGAGACAAGGGGGCCACCCAGCAGCCACTGGGTCTAACTTCTTTGACAGGTAGGCAACCGGCCTCCCCCAGGAGCCTAAGTTCTGAGTTGTTACCGCCTTGGCGACACCCTTACCCTCGTCCACGTATAAGTGGAAGGGCTTGGTGACATCAGGTAGTCCCAGTGCAGGTGCAGAGAGTAGGGCGGTTTTGATCTGTTGGAAAGCCGACTCGGCTTCATCTGTCCAATTAAATGGCTGCTGCCCCCGTGTTGCCTGATACAAGGGTTTAGCCCGTTCTGTGAACCCAGGTATCCATAGTCTACAAAATCCCGCCGACCCCAGGAATTCCCTCACTTGTTGGGTGGATTGTGGCCTGGGGATCTGCAGAACAGTCTGCTTCTGAGCGTCTGTTAACCAGCGCTGCCCTCCTTTTAGCAGGTACCCCAGATATGTTACTTCTGGCTTACAGATTTGAGCTTTCTTTGCCGAGGCTCGGTAGCCTAGATTTTCCAGAGCTTGTAAGAGACTTTTGGTCCCTTGAATACAAGCTTCTTGGGTCTCAGCAGCAATCAGGAGGTCATCAACATACTGTAGTAAAGTTATTTCAGGGTGTTTACGTCGGTACTCACCCAGGTCTTCATGGAGGGCCTCATCGAACAGGGTAGGAGAGTTTTTGAATCCCTGCAGCAGCCTGGTCCATGTCAGTTGGCCACTTATGCCCCTTCTAGGGTCATTCCACTCGAAGGCAAAGAGCTTTTGGCTCTGAGGGGCTAAAGGCAAACTGAAGAAAGCGTCTTTCAAATTTAAAACAGTGTCCTGATTTATGAAAGACATTACAACAGCTGCCTGACTTCTTGGAGCCTCTGGGTCTATGGGGGTGTACTGTCTAAAAAGCTTCCATTAATCTTTCTAAGTAGGTAGCTGGGCTCTCTGTCTTTCCCTGCAGAACAGAGTATACTTTAGCCAAATTAGTGGGCCTGCGAGCAGCTGCCCGGAGACCCGCCATTAGAGTCTGGCGATAAAGGCGTAGCCGTCCCCTACCTTCTGCCATGTTGTAGTCCCATGCCCGCCTGGTCAGAGGAAAAGTCGCATTTATGAGGTCGGGGTTGGCAGTCGGTTGATTGTTGTCCCCGGGGACCAGCTTTCTAGCTTCTACCTGTATTCTCTCTCGCTCCTCCATTGTGAACAAGATTCGGAGGAGTTGCTGACAATCATCCCAAGTGGGCCGGCGGGTGAACATGACACTATCCAGTAAAGCCATTAAATCTTTGGGGTTGTCTGAAAACCGAGCACTCTGGGTCTTCCAGTTATACAGATCACTGGTAGAGAATGGCCAGTACTGGAGCCTGGGGATTCCCGTGTCATCTGGGGGTCCTATTTCCCGAAGGGGTAGAGCCACTGTGGAGTCAGGCGGCTGGGGGGGGGCTAGCCCGTGAAGTGCCCCCTCGTGTCCACCCTGCCTACCCTTCAGAGTTACTTTCACTCTCAGCGGGTCCATGTGTGCCGGCTGCCTCCCGTCCGCCTGCTCCCTCCCGCGGCTCAGCCTGGGGGGCGGGGGCCTGTGGCCCGGAGGGGTACGGAGGGGGTTCTGTGAACAGTGGGTCCCCGCTATCAGGTAAAACAGGATGGGGGGGACAATCGGCTGCTTGGATTTTAGCAGCCGAGCAACTAGTGCCTTACAAGGTTCAGGGGCTAATTGGAAAGGTGACAGCCAAGAAGGCAGGTTCTCAACCAGGTCCTGCCATATGAGGATATATGGGATTTGATCCAAGTGGCCCACACGCCCAGGTAGGAAAATCTTGGACTTTAGTGATGACAGCAAGTCGGACATCCCTTCGGGTGGCCACCCCACATCAAAGGCAGGCCATTCGGAGAAGCACAGTGTAATTAGCTTTCCCTTTCTGATATCTATACTAAGATCATGGCCCCTTGCTCTTACTTCCTTGAAATTACTTATAAGGAGAGATAGAGGAGTGCTCTGGGTATTACCCATCCTGTAATAATTTGTAGTCTCTTCCTGTAAAGGAAGGTGGGTTAGAATCCCTGTAAAGGAAATCTGACTGATATCTAGTTGCAAGCACGCCCCGGCAGCCCAGGTCAGAGACAGCTGCTGCCCAGATCGCAAACGCACTCCGGTGGCCCAGATCGCGAGCGCGCCCCGGCATCCCGGGTCGGAGACAGCTGCTGCCCAGATCGCAAACGCGCTCCGGTGGCCCAGATCGCGAGCGTGCCCCAGCAGCCCGGGTCAGAGACAGCTGCTGCCCAGATCGCAAACGCGCTCCGGCGGCCCAGATCGCGAGCGCGCCCTGGCAGCCCGGGTCAGAGTTAGCTGCTTGGATCGCGATTGCTCTCCGGCAGCCCAGATCGCAAGTGCGCACCAGTAGCCTGGGTCAGAGACAGCTGCTGCCCAGATCGCAAACGTGCTCCAGCAGCTCAGATCGCGAGCGCGCCCCGGCAGCCCGGGTCAGAGTTAGCTGCTCGGATCGCGACCGCGCTCCGGCAGCCCAGATCGCAAGTGCGCACTGGTAGCCCGGGTCAGAGTTAGCTGCTGGGATTGTGACCACGCTCCGGCAGCCCAGATCGCAAGCGCGCACCGGTAGCCTGGGTCAGAGTTAGCTGCTCAGATCGCGACCACGCTCTGGCAGCCCAGATCGCAAGTGCGCACCGGTAGCCTGGGTCAGAGTTAGCTGCTCCGATCGCGATCTCGCTCCCGCAGCCCAGATCACAATTTAGATCAGACAAGAGCCAGGGGATGTCTCCCACCGGTCTCTGCTGGTTGTCCTATAGCGCGTCCGCCAGGACGGCGCCAGCTCCAGTTTCAGACCTCGCGAGTCACAGATTCAGATTCAGAACAGACACAGACAGACAAACGGAGATGAGCCGGCTCACCTATCAGTAGATCAATCTTAGTAGATCCATTGACCAGGGGTCTGGTGGGCTTGGGGAATCCCGGACGAGCCCCCAGATGTTATACCCAGATCGTTTGTTCCCCAAAGAAGACCACCAGAGTCCAGAGTCAAAGCCAAGCGGCAAGGATCTTTACTACAAGTTCGAACTTGGTCCCTCCATTCTACAGCATATAAGAGGGCCTCGAACAATGAGAGTGCTTGTTTTTTATAGCCCGATGTAAACAGGATATGTAAAGTTACAGGGAACAAGGTAGTTCTCTCGGTTACTGCATTACAATTGGTTAACATTATACATTTAGCATTCCTTATCGGAGATCTCCCAGGTGATGTTTTTCTGAAGTTTGAAAGAAATATGGAGGAATGTGTTTGTGCTGGGCTCAGGAAGTTGGGAGATATATGGGGGATGTGCCTCATTCCTTTCAGTACATGCCCTACTCTCCAACTAATTAATGTCTTGGTATGTACCTATAAAGACTCTTGTTTCTTCTCATTCACTTCACTTGCTTTTCTTTCATTTACAACATATTATGTAGGACATACTTTTTTTTTTTTTTTTTTTTGAGATGAAGTCTCCCTCTGTCCCTCAGGCTGGAGTGCAGTGGCGCAATCTGGGCTTACTGTAACTACCATCTCCTGAGCTCAAGCATGGTGGAGGATGTAGTGAACCCAGATCCTCCTGCCTCAGCCTTCTGAGTAGCTGGGATTATATAGCACATGCCATCAAGACCGGCTCGGGTACAGGACTTCAGGTGATCCTGACCTTAGATGATCCACCCACCTCAGCCTCCCAAAGTGCTGGGATTACAGGCATGAGTCACCATGCCTGGCTGAGTATGCCAAATGTATAATCTGTCATGCGCGTCCGTGTGAAGAGACCACCAAACAGGCTTTGTGTGAGCAACATGGCTGTTTATTTCACCTGGGTGCAGGTGGGCTGAGTCCAAAAAGGGTCAGTGAAGGGAGATAAGGGTGGGGTCGTTTTATAGGATTTGGGTAGGTAAACGAAAATTACAAAGGGGGATTGTTCTCTGGTGGGCAGAAGTGGGGGTCACAAGGTGCTCAGTGGGGGAGATTTTTGAGCCAGGATGAGCCAGGAAAAGGAATTTCACAAGATAATATCATCGCTTAAGGCAAGGACTGGCCATTTTCACTTCTTTTGTGGTGGAATGTCATCGGTTAAGGCGAGGCAGGGCATTTGCACTTCTTTTGTGATTCTTCGGTTACTTCAGGCCATCTGGGAGTATACATGCAAGTCACAGGGGATGCGATGGCTTGGTTTGGGCTCAGAGGCCTGGCATAATCGGTAGACATTATTTATAGGCATAGTTCATAATTATAAAATGAATTAAAAATCAGTCACATAAATATATGGGTCTTTTCAAAATAACCCAACATGGAAACCTTGATATCTTTCCCTAGTTCTATGGCAGACTTTGTCGTCTCCATGACATTAGGTAGCTTGGGTTCAGAAATGACTCTAGAAAAACTGAAACACCACACCTTGGTACATAATGATGTACAGCTGGGACTCAGCCACTTGTGTTAATGAAATTCCTTTCAAAGCAAATATACTCACCTCACTTCCATATTATATCCAATCACAGTATTTCAACTTTTGTTAAAATTCCCAGTCTCGAAATATGGTGCAGCAGATCCTTTCAAATGTAAATACAATAGCATAAATGACTTATATATTGTCAATTATGTAATACACAAAATTTCATTCTGTATGATTCTATTCAATAGAGTTTCAAAATATTCATATGGATGACAACAAAAGAAAGTAAGGTTAAAAATGTGCTCTTTGTGAAAAAGTGTAACCCACATTTCAATCAAGGATACTTTATAACCTTTAAAAAAACACACCACCGGCCAGGTGTGGTGACTCACGCCTATAATCCCAGCACTTTGGGAGGCTGAGGTGGGTGAATCACCTGAGGTCAGGAGTTTGAGACCAGCCTGGCCAACATAGTGAAACCCCAACTCTACTAAAAATACAAAAATGCTACCCAGGTATGGTGGCAGGTGCCTGTAATTCCAGCTACTAGGGAGGCTGAGGCAGGAGAATCACTTGAACCTAGGAGGTAGAGGCTCCAGTGAGCCAAGATTGCATCACTGCATTCCACCCTGGGTGACAGAGTGAGACTCCATCTCAAAACAAACAAACAAACAAACAAACAAACAAACACACAAACAAACAAGCAAGCAAGCAATCAAACAACCACACCATAGGCCAGGCACAGTGGCTCATCCCTGTAATCCCAGCACTTTGGAGGTTGAGGTGGGCAGATCCCTTGAGGCCAGGAGTTTGAGATCAGCCTGGGCAACATGGTGAAATCCAGTTTCTACTGAAAATACAATAATTAGCCGGGCATGATGGTGCATGCCTGTAATCCCAGCTACTAGGGAGGCTGAGCACAAGAATCACTTGAACCAGGCAAGTGGAGGTTGCAGTGAGCCGAACTCACGCCACTGCACAACAACCTGGGCAACAGAGACAGCCTCTGTCTCAAAACAAAAAACAAAAATAAAAAAACCACCATTTTTTTTATTTTTATTTTTTCCCTATTTACTACTTCCACAGGTAAATTGTTTGATTTTTGCTCTAAGTCAAACTTCATATGCAGGGTAAGGTTGAGGGAAAACAAGTGAGAAAGTGGTTGTAGATAGATGTACACGAATGACCATGAGATGATCCTTTCAGAACTTGTGCAACACGTATGTCACCAGCCCCATTAGCCTGTGTTAGGAATAACGCTCAAAATCCTAAGGAAATTGAACACTCGGAAAAAGGATTCTTAGCAAAGCAACTTTACTTCTGCGCTGAGGGGTGCCTCCTTAACTAGTTGCCATGAGAGCACACCTGGACAAAGGGACACAAGAACCTTTACTTCTGACACAAAGTCCTGCCCTGTACCCTTTTTTTATTGGCCAGGGTCGGGTCGTACAATCTAAATCAATCCCGGTTGGCTAAGCATTTGATATTTTTTTAGGCAGAGTGGGCACGTAGAAGAAAGTGGAGAGTAAGGCTGGGCACGGTGGCTCACACCTGTAATCCCAGCACTTTGGGAGGCCGAGGTGGCTGGATCATGAGGTCAGGAGATCGAGATCATCCTGTCTAACACAGTGAAAACCTATTTCTACTAAAAATACAAAAAAATTAGCCGGGCATGGTGGCAGGTGCCTGTAGTCCCAGCTACTCCAGAGGCTGAGGCAGGAGAATGGTGTGAACCCGGGAGGCAGAGCTTGCAGTGAGTCAAGATTGCCCTGCTGCACTCCAGCGTGGGTGACAGAGCGAGACTCCTCCTCAAAAAAAAAAAAAAAAAAAAAAAGGAAGTGGAGAGGGGAAGGGCAAGGGTTGTCTGTAATGAACTAGAAAGTTAGTCTTTTTTTTATTTATTTATTTTATTTTTTATTTTATTTTTTGTTTTTTTAAAAGGATTTTTATACTATATTAAAAAACCACAAAATAAAAAAGGGATCAATCAACATATATCTTAGAAGTCCTTCCAAGAGTCTTGGTATGCAACAGCCATGGAGGCTGTGACCTTTTTCCTTCTTTTCTCAGCCTGCAGTTCATTTAAGGATCACCGGAGATGACTCGTGCTCTAGTTCTTAAAATCAAACTTGTTCTGCCAAATCCAAGACCCTGAATTTGTCCAAATTGTAGAAACATGCTTTTACCACCCGTCCACCAAAATACCTCCCATTCAAGTCAACAACCGCTTTAATTGCTGATTCAACTCTCTCAAATTCTAAAAATATCCGTACTGCTTCATCATCAGGGGCACCAGGAATTTCAAATATCACACATTTTCCAACTTTGCCATATTTTTCACATTCTTCCTTGGTTTCAACTTCCAAGTCTTCATCCACCTCTCCCGCACCAACCATGTTCCTTAGTAGGACCACTTTAGTAGGACACTTAAGTATTTCAGTCAGTGGATTCGAATCTGACTTCTTGGATGCATCTTTCTCTGTGGCGTCACCCACGATGATCTTGCCGCCACGCTTGCTGGTCTTCTCCACTGACAAGGCGGTGCTCAGCCCCTGCTCGTGCTTCCCCAGACCCTGGCCCTCCCGGAAGCCGTACTTCTGCATGATCTTGTGCGCCACCGTGCCCCCCATGTTAGCCAGGAAGGAGTTGCTAGGCCCAGTTGGAGATCTCGGTCTGTCTTGTTCCTCGTACACTGGGGAAGGAATGGCAGCTTTGGAAGACTGTGATCGAGGTCTTGAGTCCTCTTCATAAGGAAAATCTCGGGGTAACTCTTTGTCTTTCTCTACCAGAGAAGTGGGTGGGGCAATGGCAGCACCGCCCATACTTCTTTTCCTCCTCTCTCGCTCATAATCTTCATCTTCATCAGAATCTGGATCTGGTCTCCTTGCAAACACACTTGCTTCATGTCTGTCTTTGCGCCTTTTTTCCCTTTCTTCTATTTCCTTTTGTCTTTCCAGCTCCCGCTGTCTCTGTCGTTCCTCTCTTTGGCGCTTCACTACTTTCTCATAATCATTAGGAAACATAGGGTCATATTCGTCAGCTAAGGGAATCAGAACTTCCCCTGCAGAAAACCCACTGGGAACAGGATCCTTCAGCCCAGCTGCTACATGTGGTGGAGTGTCCACAATTTGCCGGTCATCTGAGGAGCCACCTCGCTTCAGGTCAATGACTGGGGCGAGGACTGTACTTTGTTTCGTCCTTTGGCTCTTTGCCTGAGTGAGAGCTGCCTTCTTCACCTGAAGCTGAGACTGCAGAAGTTTGAAGTTTTTGGACCAGCCTTCTGTTTTTGAGTCACTGGTCTCCACTCCTAGGTCATCGTACAGGGACATCTTTTCTTCAGTTTAATGCTGGCCCGCCCGGCAGACTCTGCCCATGGGCCGCGGCCGCGGCAGCGCGGAGCCGGGCTGCACTCTGCGGAAACCCGCCGGCGGCAGGAGGCCACGGCAGCGCCCACCCTCCGCTGAGTCCTCAGGGCGCTCTCTAGTCTTTTTTTTAAAATAAGGAAAGGAATGCGAGGTGGTACTAATAATGCCTGGTACTGTGGTGTGCCTGGGCATTTAATAAAGGAAAAAAGGAGAAACAGGAGGAAAAAAGGGGAGGTATTATGAATTGAAGAATAAAAGATTGATCAGATTATTTGAAGAGAAACCTCATCATATCCCATACCTATCACTACATAATGAGGTTATGCATCACTTTTATATCTATATAATTATGAAAAAAGACCCTATTTGCTTACTAGATGTTAGCATGTATTTCTTTTTCTTTTTCTTTTTCTTTTTTTTTTTTTTTGAGATGGAGTCTCGCTTTATCACCCAGGTTGGAGCGCAGTGGCACGATCTTGGCTCACAGCCAGCTCCACCTCCCAGGTTCAAGCCATTCTCCTGCCTCAACCTCCTGAGTAGCTGGGACTACAGGCGCCAACCACTACGCCCGGCTAATTTTTTGTATTTTTTAGTAGAGACGGGGTTTCACCGTGTTAGCCAGGATGGTCTCAATCTCCTGACCTCCTGATCCGCCTCGGCCTCCCAGAGTGCTGGGATTACAGGCCTGAGCCACTGTGCCCGGCCCAGCATGTATTTTTCTACCACATTGTTTGGAGTGTTTCCCAGGGTACTGCTTGGCTCTGGTGGGACTATTCCCTGACATTCAGGAGTGTCTTCAAGAATAATGGAAAGCTACTTGAGTACAAGAGTAAAAGGGCTCACTCAATTTCCACATCAGAATGCAGGAAAACCACATGCCAACTTCTCATTGGAAACTTCTCCTGCTTCAAAATTTAAAGTTCATCCTGCACTAGATAATCCATTTGATTAAAAGAAAACAACTAACTTCCGAGGGCTAACCTGTTAAATAAGCCCATATCCAAAGTCATCTTAGAGGTGACTATCAGAGCAATAAAATGAAACAGTAACCCTGTTGGAAGGCAAAACAAATTTGAAGAACAATTCAGCCAGAAGGCTGACTGGCCAGCCACAAAGTTGACACAAGTAGTGTCTTGAAGTCTAACACCGGCCGCAAGAAGTGAACACTATGCTGAAGAAGAGGTGAGAGATCAGACTACCTTGTTTTTGAGTAACCTAGCATGTAGATATCCATTGGGCAGGAAGATGTATCAGGTACCTTGGAATTACATAACTAATGTCTATGGTGCTGAATTTATGCTAAGAAATATTCTGATAATTTGATTTTCTCATTAAGAAAAAGTTTGCTGGTCAACGTGAAAAATATGGTCCACTTGACCAGATTGACAATGTTTCTCACTATAAATTAACAAGTAAGTTTTCTGGTTATATACTTTAGTTACACAAATATATTGTATAATTGTATGATATGATTGCATTGAGAGGGTCTAAATATTTTATATACTTAAGAAATATTAGGTAATTTGGTTTTAAATGAGCATTTACAGATGGCAACATGGGTAAATTAGAATATCACCTTATACAGTCAACTCATTTTTAACTTTTCTTTATTCATGCACTGGAAACATGCATTTTTATTTTTATTTCCCAAATTATTTTTTAAGATAAAATGAATTCATTTTTCTCTACCTGCAGAACTTGCCCTGTCATTAAGAAGGAGGAAGAAGAGAACATTCATATTTATTGACAGCATTGTTTGGCCTCTTATATATATATCATGTCATTTGTTTTGCACAATAACCCTGGGGAAAAAAAGGTATTCTCCTTATGTAATAAAAATAGGTTTAGGCATGTTTTACTAAACATGCCTTACGTCACACAGCTAGTAAATTGTGTGCTTTTATTCTTTATGATTTTTTATTGGCACATTGTAGCCTGAAATTTTAAAAGAACATATAATCTTGTATGCTACTAAAAATTTAGTATGCTACGGCCCTAACCAAGGTTTAAGTAGTGCTTGAATGAGCCACTTTGGGAGAGGCCATGACTCAGTCAGAGTCAGACTGTCAGACTTGCAGTGTTGTTTGGAAAGATGGGTTTTTGAGATGGGCATTAGGCCAGAGACATGAGGCTTCAAGTAAATCTAAAATCTAGGAGATTATTCTTTGTAGGGTAGAGAAGAGGCAAAGAACGTAAGTCTAAAATAAGCATATTAACCTTTCAACTGAGTGAAGCTTCGAAAGAATCTCTTTACTAACAGAGAAAATAATGAATATATTCATACATAGTAGGCCATTGACAGAAGACCCAGGAGTAAGATCAGCCATATATTATATCAGAAATATAGCTAAAGTGTAATTAAATATTTAATGTTAAACTAAACTCACATAGAACTGGGAAACAAGACCATCAAATTCTCAGTTATTGTTATCTCTGAAAGTGGCTTTGTTTAGTTGCTAATTTGACTAGGGACAGAATTCTAGATTCAAATATATATATGTGTGTGTGTGTGTATATATATATATGTGTGTGTATATATATATATATTTTCCAACTCAATGTTTTACTCAAGTGTTTAATTGCAAGTAGTATGCTGATGAAAAGTCTGATATCAATCTTGTTCTTATTTTTCTGTAAGGAATCTTTCTTTTCTCTCTAGTAGTGTCAGGAATTTCCTTTTTATTCTTGTTATTCTAAGATTTCACCATCTAGTACCTGTGGTTTTAATTTTGCATGGCATTCACTGACCCATTGTGTAGTTTCATGTCTTCATGAAGTTCTGGAAAATTTTAGGCTATTACTTACTGAAATAGTTTTTCCCTACATTCTGTCTAAATCTATTGAAGAGTGTTATGAGTGGTGGAGTAACTTGGTGACTGGTCTCTCGGTATGAGTGCATCTCATTTCTTTTGGTGTCACCAGCTCTCTAATACACTGCCCTATTTCTCTGCAATAAGTGCTGTATTCATCTTTCCTTTGCGGAGATAGATATTGCTATTTGTCTTATAGGAGGGAGAGGAGAGAGATACTCAGGGACTGACCTGTCTGGGTTCTCCCTTTGTGGGACTCCAACTAATCATCCTGCCAGTGGATCTTGGGTACCCCTCCTGCTCCTGGATTTCATTCCTTCCAGGCATGGAGCATTTGTCTTGTTGGTCTCACCTCCTGGGTTAGAACTTTCCTGAGGGAATCATGGGCTGTGACCTCTTTCTTTCTGCTCATATTTTTCAAAGACTAATTATTATTTCTGTAGTTTTCACCATAGATATTTTTATTTAAACAATACATTTTCCTTAATTTTTATGAATTTAGTGTAAGAGGAGGGATTATATTAAATGTTCAACATTTTAAAATTAGAAGTCTGCCTTCTATCTTTCTTTCACTAATATATGTGTTTGGCACTTAGTCATATGGTCAAATATTTGTACATAAAATTATCCGAAAAAGAAAACAAAAAATTAACTAGATTTTCCTCTCCTATTTACATGTACTCCTTACAAACTTACCTCAGTCTTCATTTTTTTCCTGCCCTGTCCATTTTCATCCAAAACATACACATACACATCATACACTCAAGATAAGCATGCATATATCACAGGTATCTTTAACACAGTTTGAAGATATAATCCTTCATTAAATGATGATGGAGAAAAAATAAAGGTAAACTTAGAGAGTGTAGTTGAGAGATAGTATTAAAACAATTGACTTTTAACCTTGTTGGTCTTGATTATGGAACAGAGATGGGTGAATCATTCATGTAGATTTATTTATTTATTTATTTTTTGAGATGGAGCTTCACTCTTGTCCCCCAGACTGGAGTGCAGCGGCATGATCTCAACTCACTGCAACCTCCGCCTCCCTGGTTCAAGTGATTATCGTACCTTAGCCTCCCAAGTAGCTGGGATTACAGGCACATGCCACCATGCCCAGCTAATTTTTATATTTTTAGTAGAGACGGGGTATCACCATGTTGGCCAAGATGGTCCCGATCTCTTAACCTCATGATCTGCCTGCCTGGGCCTCCCAAAGTGCTGAGATTACAGGCATGAGCCACCGTGCCCGGTCTTATTTAGATTTTATGTTATTTATTTATAGATTGATAATATTTTCTCTTTTAATTTTTATTATTATCTAAATATTCAGATTTAGAGGAAATATTATTTTCAATCTTCAGGCAAAATATCAGTGCTGAGAGGCAAAGGTTTTTTTGCTTTTTGTTTTGAGATGGAGTTTCACTCTTGTCCAGTCTGGAGTGCAACGGCATGATCTCGGCTCACTGCAACCTCCACCTCCTGGGTTCAAGCGATTCTCCTGCCTCAGGCTCCCAAGTAGCTGGGACTACAGGCATGCACCACCATGACTGGCTAATTTTTTTTTTTTTTTTAGTAGAGATGAGGTTTCACCATGTTGGCCAGGCTGGTCTCGAACTCCTGACCTCAGGTGATCCACCTGCCACACCCAGCCTTCTTTTAAAAATATTATTTCTTTTCTTTTTCTTTTTTTTTTTTTTTTTTTTTTGAGACGGAGTCTCGCTCTGTCACCCAGGCTGGAGTGCAGTGGCCAGATCTCAGCTCACTGCAAGCTCCGCCTCCCGGGTTCACGCCATTCTCCTGCCTCAGCCTCCTGAGTAGCTGGGACTACAGGCGCCCGTCACCACGCCCGGCTAGTTTTTTGTATTTTTTAGTAGAGACGGGGTTTCACCGTGTTAGCCAGGATGGTGTCAATCTCCTGACCTCGTGATCCGCCCGTCTCGGCCTCCCAAAGTGCTGGGATTACAGGCTTGAGCCACTGCGCCCGGCCTAAAAATATTATTTCTTAAGTTATTAGTAGAGTGGACTTACTGAAATATATATATATATATACACACACACACACACACACACATATTTAACTGAAGGTACTTGGCATAGTGAGTTTAACTGTGTTTAACTCTGTTGATTTGCTTTTACATTTTGTGCAATCATAAGTGTCCTTCAGTTCTTAAATATCCACAGTAAATCAAATATTAACTCTGTGCATGTTTTTGAGTTTTTATTAAGTAGTGTTTGTATCTTTGTACCTATTCTCATAGCTATTGCCTACATCCAAGTAGGCATTTTGTTTAGTTCCTTTTCTTTATTCTCTTGAAATAATGAAAAGTGAAAACTTCTAGCATTTGATTGACTGTTTTAAGTCTTTAAGTATATTATAGTTTGGGCAAAAATGCCTATTAAAGATATGTATATATCGACATATATATATATAAAGACAGCAGAGTTATTCAGATGTATAATTAAAAACTGACAATGCAGTATAATGGAGAACACAGAGAAAGTTCCCTTTGTAGTAGTAAAAAGCTTGGCATGCATAGAGGTGGGAACTTCAATGTAGTAGTGTGGAGGGAGTGGTGTTGAGGTGGTATGTGGTAAGTGTGGAAAGGTAGGTAGGAACCGGATCTTTCCTGACCTTACAGATTATAATAAGGATATTAGATCTTTTTCTCAAGCCAATAAGGAATTTTAAAATAACTTTAAGGAGGGGAATGGCATGATTGGTCTATAGTTTTAAAAAGTCACTCTGCCTTCATTATGGGAAATACATTGGGGGCAGAGGGTGCACAAATGCACATAGGGAGGAGGATGTGCACTGAAACATGTACATTTGTGGGCACAAAAGAAGTATTTTGGGATATTGGCAGATTGGCTAACGCTATTCTCTTCAGATTTCTTTTCTATATTTTCTGAAATTGTCACCATGCACAAATAGAATTCTTAATAATAAAAAGCAATGAAACAGTATTAAAAATGCTAATATAATATAATGCAATATAATACATAATACAATAAGGAAAGTTCAGATTAGGAAGGACACCTAATTTAGACTAAAAGAGAACAGCTTCCTAGAGAAGGTGAAAGATGAGTTAAGTGCTGATAGCTGGATAGTTCAGTCTGACCAAGAAAGAGAATGGATTTTCTGAATCAAGGAAAAATATTTGTGTGGATATCCTGATAAAACAGAAAACAGATCAGAGTAGAAGGTATGCCATTAACAGGGCTGTGGCTGAAGAGACAAGCCGACAAGGTATTAGATATTATGCTAAAATCCAGAATTTATCCTGAAATGGTAAGTGGTAATTGAAAGATTTTTAGCAAGACAGTGACATGATGAAACTGGTATTTCAAAATGAACATGCTAGCAAGAGGTGGGATAATGTGCTGGATGAGAATAAGACAGGAAGCAGAAAATCCATTAGGAATTTGATTCATTTATTCCCTAATAGTGATACCAAATGCTTAGCATGTAACAACTTTTGAGCCAGGTGTTGGGGACACAATGGTCAAAAAAAAAGAGGTCCACTGCTTTCCTTCAAAGGTTTAATATCTAGCACATCAATAAAATAATCTGGGGAGGTAATCCAGTATTTGACCGTTTTTTCCTTTTAAAAATTATATGTGTGTTACTTTATTATATTTTAAAATATAGATGAATAAGAAGAGTATGAACAAAATCAGACATCCTCTCAACCTCTAGGGAATGTTAACATTTTATTGTATGTACATACTTCTAGATTTTTTTTTTTTTTTTTTTTTTTTTTGAGACGGAGTCTGGCTCTGTCGCCCAGGCTGGAGTGCAGTGGCCGGATCTCGGCTCACTACAAGCTCCGCCTCCCGGGTTTACGCCATTCTCTTGCCTCAGCCTCCCGAGTAGCTGGGACTACAGGCACCCACCACCTCGCCCGGCTAGTTTTTTGTATTTTTTAGTAGAGACGGGGTTTCACTGTGTTAGCCAGGATGGTCTCGATCTCCTGACCTCGTGATCCGCCCGTCTCGGCCTCCCAAAGTGCTGGGATTACAGGCTTGAGCCACCGCGCCCGGCCCATACTTCTAGATTTTAAAAAATATAGTATGTGTATATATTGTATATCATGCAATTATATGAATAAATCAGACTGTTCGCAATAGGTTTATGATCTACTTTCCTCTTAAAACACATGGTGATCTTTCCATAACCATAAATCAATTTATCCATATTATTTTTTATGAGGAAGTGAAGTTCTATTGCATTTTCGGGCATTTTGGGTAGGACTATTCAAAACGATGTTAGAATAAATATACTTATAGGCAAGTTTTACATTAATTTCATTAAATTCTTAAAAGTGGAATAAAAGAAAATGCACATTTTAAAGGCCTTTGATAATGCCCCAAGTCCTCCTTTATAATCTTTTCTTCTGGCTTCCATACCATACTTCGTTAGTTTTTTTTTTTTTTTTTTTTTTTTTTTTAACCACATCAGCAACTCATACACAGTTGTCTTCCATTAGTTCATTGCCGCACATTGAAATCATCTGGGGATCTTTAAGAATTACTGATGCCTGGCTCCCACCCTTAGACATATCAATTCATTGGTATGCCCACAATTCACTGGCTCCCATCCTTAGACATAACAGTTTCATTGGTATGTGGTACAATCTGGGAATTAGAATTTGTAGAAGTGCCTCAAGTGATTCTTACTTGCAGCAAAAGATAGAAACCACTGTATTCTTTTATTTTCCCTGTTTATAGAAATTTAAGTTCCATCCTAGATCTGCATCTTACCTTTTTTCACATGCTCTTCATATGTAATCATAATTTTACCTCTTCCACTCTAAACTCTATGAAGATAATTAAAAACTCATATTTTGCACTTTTCCTGAGGTCCAGTTTCACTTTGTTCATTGTCTATAGGAAAGTATGCACTAATGCTGAACAAAGAATTAGCTCTCAAACTTGGTGTATCTCAAACTGAGTTAAGAGATCTCCCTTACTCTTGATAAAGAGAAAACTAAACACATGTTTAAAAAAACAGCAATACCCGTGGGGAAAGATATTTTCTAGCTTTCAGTTGGTTGCAAACCTATTCTTTTGATTCTTTCTCAAAAACATATTTTAAATCAGTTTCCCCTACCCTTTCTATTACCATTACCACAGCCTGTACCCTCAGAGTAGTACCACTGTGACAATACTTATCTGAATATCTGTCTTGGGAGCACTGACCTGTCAGAGTCGTTTGCCTGCAATCTCACTTGCATGAAGAAAGCACCCAGTGAATACCAGTAGATATGACATTAGGGACTGAAATCAAGGTGGAATTAAAATTTTCAACACATGTAAGTAAGTGTGCGTGTGTGTGGAAGGAACTGGGATAATGCAGGAGAAGGGACAGTGATCCTTTCGAATTACTTGAAGATGGCCACTCTTGGTCCAGGAACTCGGCCCAGGGTTGGAGAATGCTGAGATACCTAGGGCCCATCCCAATTGATTTCAGGCTGCAAAGGTCACTTTGAGAATTAATTGACCCAATAATGGAGGAACAACTATAACATCCCAGGAGAAAGAAGGCTAAAAAGCAAAACTATTTTGTTTGTGTTATAAGTATCTGAAATTTTAGAAAAATTTGAACTCCTTACCCAGGCAACTCTGCCATAATTTCAACCAAGGAGTACTGACAAATACAGAAATTGAGAGATTTATAAGCTACTGAAACTAAAATATGGAAGCAGCTAAGATGACTGGGAGAGTGAGGATCCTTTAATCTCTGACTGTGAGGGTGACTGTCCTTGACATGCGGTGAAGAGTAGCTATAAACCATCATTTCTTGTTTCTCAGTTATCAAACTATTGATCCACTCAGCTAAATAAAAGCTCCATTGAGCAGAGGCCTTGATTGTACAATTAATTGTTCTCCAGCAGCTCTGAGAGTATGAGATATATGGTAGCCATACAAAAAATATTGAGTTAACAATTTCTCATACTGAGGCCAAAAACCTTGTGACCATAGTAGCAAAGTATTAGGGTGTTCAAGTGTGTTACTTCTTTAGAATTTTAGAAATGGAATTAAAATTTTTTTTTTTTTTTTTTTTGAGACCGAGTCTCACTCTGTTTCCCAGGCTGGAGTGCAGTGGCTCGATTCTGGCTCACCGCAACCTCTACCTCCTGGGTTCAAGCGATTTGCCTGCCTCAGCCTCCCAAGTAACTGGGATTACAGGCGTGCACCACCATGCCCAGCTAATTTTGTATATTTAGTAGAGACAGGGTCTCACATGTTAGCCAGACTGATCTCTAATTCCTGACCTCTGGTGATCTCCCCCCTCAGCCTCCCAAAGTGCTATGATTACAGGGGTGAGCCACCACTCCTGGCCTAAGATATTTTTAATGAGATTTAAGAGATGCTAGTTTCTGTCTTTCAAGAGAGATACAAATTTCCATCTAAGCAGGTCCACCAGAGAGTAGGTATAGAAAAACAGGACAAGCATATACATTTGTAAAGCAAAGCATTTTATTTCTAGAACAAGATTTGAAATCCATGAAAGTTAGGAGATAACACAGTTTTTTTTAGTTATTTGTCACACTTTAAAGACGTTGTAGCAGTTAGGAAATAGTGAGATCTTCGCAAACAAAATTTGGACATCTAGGAGAAGCCAAAGATTTGGGAACACTTTTTAAGCATCTCTGACAGCTGCTGTCTAGTTGGACTAAAGGAATACTATATCGTATCATAAATCACATTTCCCTGGAATTCAGCTTAAAGGGCAAACTTTAGAAGGAAGACCTCCATCATCCTCATTCAATACTTCAGCTACCGTTTCTCATCTGAGTCTAAACAAAGGTCATTAGAGTTACAGGGAAAAGCAGAGCTGCCAGGAATGATGCGGAGACGGCCTATCTTTTTCTTTAGCAAACCAAAAGCTTAAATGGGCATGACTCCACAAGATTTTTTTGTTTTAGTAATTAGCAAATATAGTTTCAAATTCAAATTGACTTGAAGCAAGCAGAGGTTTTAAATTAATTAAATTTCCTAGGAAAGGGAAGCCTAGCACTAGGAACAGAGATTACTCAACTTGTAATGCATTAATCAGGCCTAAGTATCCCCACCTATAAAGAATGATTTGGACTTGCAAAGGTAATACAGCTACTTAAGAAGAATCTCTCCAATATCAGGGAAATCTTTCCAGGGAACAGAACTCAAGGTGCTGATTGGCTTTTTAAAGGACATTTCTGAGCCAGGTGTGTTGGCTCATGACTGTAATGCTAGCACTTTGGGAGGTTAAAGCTGGTGGATAACTTGAGTCCAGTGCTTTGAGACCAGACTGGTGAACATGGCAAAACCACATCTCTACAAAAAATACAAAAATTAGCTGGGTGTGGTGGCACACACCTGTAGTCCTAGCTACTTGGGGGCTGAGGCTGGAGGATCGCTTGATCCTAGGAGGTTGAGGGTGCAGTGACCTGAGGTTGTGCCACTGCACTTCAGCCTTGGCAGTAGAGTGCCACCTTGTCTCAACAAAACAAAACAGCAAAGACACTTCCTCTATTTCCAAGGAAGCAAGTCAAGAACATTTTATACTGCCTGCTCCTAACAAATGATTATTCCCAAGCCTCTTTCTTTTCCCTAAATGAGATATTTTATTATGGTAATTCTGTCTGTCATGCGCCTTTTATTTGCCCTTCTGAATCCTTTTCCGTGCTCCACCTTCCTCTACCTACAATGCTATCCTGGGAGGCTGACCTGCATGAACAACCTTAAATGATTCTTACCTCCTCTGGCTTCCAGTTGGGTTAAGCCAATGGGGAGGCACAGCAGTAGATAAGAAGGAAGTGGGGCCGGGCGCAGTGGTTCAAGCCTGTAATCCCAGCACTTTGGGAGGCTGAGGCAGGTGGATCACGATGTCAGGAGATGGAGACCATCCTGGCCAACACGGTGAAACCCCGTCTCTACTAAAAATACAAAAACAATTAGCCAGGCATGGTGGCGGGCACCTGTAGTCCCAGCTGCTTGGGAGGCTGAGGCAGGAGAATGGCGTGAACCCGGGAGGCGGAGCTTGCAGTGAGCCGAGATCAGGCCACTGTACTTCAGCCTGGGTGATAGAACAAGACTCCATCTCAAAAAAAAAAAAAAAAAAAAAAAATGAGGTGGGAGGCTAGGATAAGGGTACTTATCTTAAGCCTCCCTTCCTGTGTCACTGCTCATTTCAGGCCAAATGGCTTTATGGGACCCTCCCTCCTTTAGTAGCTGTTGGCCTAGGGACAATAGCTCAGCTACTACAAAACCCTGGGTTCTTGAGTTATAAATCAGAATTTCTCTACGTCCACAATTAATTTCCTTCTTGAAATCTACTCTCTACATAGAAAAGTGAATTTTCTCCTCCCTGACCAAATCAGGTCTCCAAGTATAAGCTTTTGTAGCTTCCTTAAATTCTTGATTAATTTTTACTATTAATTAAATGATTAGTTTGAATTCTCTCTTCCTTTCACAGAAGGTAAGTTTCAGAAGAGCAGAAAGTGCATCAGTGTTGTTCTCAGCTGTTTGCTCAAGGTTTCAATAAAAATTTAAACATAGAAACAAAAATTTTTCTTTTTAGTTGTACTTTCTACTTTTGCTTGGGACCCTGATGGATAGAGCAGTGAAATTCATCATCTAGCTGAAGATTGCAGTTTTTTGGAACTTGGCATTAAAGCCTCACTCAATTACACTGAAGGAGATTGTACATCTCACAGAAATCTTGAACTTGAGCACTGATCTCCAGACACTACCTGAGAAGGTCTAGTAGATATGATTTTATGTAATTTTTCATTGGAGAGGAGGTGGGTGTTTTTGATGGCATGTAGATTATGACTAGCAGGGGCATTTTTGGAATGTAAGCATGTCTTTGAGTATGTGTTAGGTAAAATTGAAGGGTGGATTGTAGTGAGCGTCCACTGTGGTTCTGTTTTATGCCAATAATTTTTTCTTTTAATTTTCTATTCATAAAATAATCTGCATTAGGACTTTTACCAATTCAGCAGAATTATGTCATTATGATAAAGGAGTGTAATAGGACATAAATTGGTTTGCCTGTGCATGAAATCCAAAATAATACGAGTGTTCACAATTTTGACAAAGCATTCACCTTAAGAAGAGGCAAACAAGCAGGGAAATAATACAGATACAGTTAGGTTTAGTAGAACACTGATACTTGTGATATTTATGACATAATCATGGTTCTTTTTGTCAAAATATGGCATTTTATATGGTTATTTACTTAAGTGACTATATGCATATGAACTACTAACATTTTTTACATTTTCTCTGCCCATATTTGGGCTCCTCAATAACAGATAGAGATGTTACAGTTAAAAAGAAAATTATTGGCTGGGTGTGGTGACTCAACACCTGTAATCCCAGCACTTTGGCGAGGCTGAGGCAGGCGGATCACAAGGTCAGGAGATTGAGAGCATCCTGGCTAACATGGTGAAACCCCCGTCTTACTAAAAATCCAAAAAATTAGCCAGGCGTGGCAGCACGTGCCTGTAATACCAGCTACTTGGGAGGCTAAGGCAGGAGAATCACTTGAACCTGGGAGGCAGAGGTTGCAGTGAGCCAAGATTGCACCACTGTACTCCAGCCTGGATGACAGAGTGAGACTCCATCTCAAATAAAGAAAAAAAAAAAAAAGAAAGAAAATTATTATCTGGCCAGCGCACAGTGGCTCACACCTCCAATCCCAGCACTTTGGGAGGCTGAAGGCGGGAGGATCACCTGAGGTCAGGTGTTTGAGACAAGCCTGACCAACATGGTGAAACCCTGTCTCTACTAAAAATACAAAAAAATTACTGGGTGTGGTGGCAGGCACCTGTAATCCCAGTGACTCAGGAGGCTGAGGCAGGAGAATCGCTTGAACCTGGGAGGCAGGGGTTACCATAAGCTGCGATTGCGCCATTGCACTCCAGCCTGGGTGACGAGAGCAAAACTCCGTCTCAACAACAACAATTAAAAAAAAAAAAAAAGAGAGAGAAAGAAAAAGAAAATTATTCCCTATTCTCCTTAGATAACCCTAATCTTAATCTAGTAATATTGTATCCTTTTTTGAGAAGATTTCAGCTAAGATGAATTGGGTTAACAAGACATATTACGCTTAAAAATCCCTAAATGAGTCATTTTAAAAAACCTGTCTTTCCATCTAACAGCCAGAGTTTCTTTGTGCATCGTTACTTTCTGATTCATCTGAGTGATACTTGATAATGCCAGGAAAACAATAACAACATTTCTTGCTACTGAGCCCTACCTTTGCCTGGAACTCAGCAAGTATCCTCCACGAGGTGGCAAAATTGTTCTGGTATTAGTTTGTAGTAAACTTTTCCTGAATTAGGAATGCAAAGGAAGACAATATTATGTAAGACTTTCTATGGGTTCACATAAATGAAGTGTTATCTTGTGTTCAGATCCCAGACTTAGATACAATGATTGTGTTTTCTTTTCTTTCTTTCTTTCTTTCTTTCTTTCTTTCTTTCTTTCTTTCTTTCTTTCTTTCTTTCTTTCTTTCTTTCTTTCTTTCTTTCTTTCTTTCTTTCTTTCCTTCTTTCTTCTTTCTTTCTCTCTCTCTCTCTCTCTCTCTCTCTCTCTCTTTCTTTCTTTCTTTCTTTCTTTCCTTCTTCCTTCTTTCTCTTCTCTCTCTCTCTCTCTCTCTCTCATCTCTCTCTCTCCTCTCTCTTTCTTTCTTTCTTTCTTTCTTTCTAGACGAGTTTCATTCTTGTTACCCAGGCTGGAGTGCAATGGTGCAATCTCGGCTCACAGCAACCTCTGTCTCCCAGGCAGCTGGTTCCCCAAATAATTGTAATATAGATTCCAGGTGCAATTGGATATTACTACTTGCTTTCTCATTCGTATGCTGAAGAAAGAAAGAATGGCTTGCTTTCTCTAAAGACCAAGCAGGAAATTTTTAGAAGTCTGTAGCCACCATCTCTTCATTTTATCATTGGCTAGAACTGCTGACTTATAAACTGATCGCTGGAGGAAAGAATGTGATTATCCAGTCAGGCTCACACATTGAGTTAAAAGTAATTTCTAAAATCAGAGTACTGCCATTTCATGGATAATAGAGTGGAATGCATTTGGGGATTTGCACACAGTGAAAAAAATCCCTAATCTCTCTCTATGGATATTCTAGAAAATTAATATTGTCATATGATAGTATCTGGACAATGAATTACATTTCTTTTTAATTTTCTTCCTTTCACTCACATGTATATAATATTCTTCTGTAAATAAGCATACATTGTTTTTTGTCTCTTTAACCTTTTAGTATGGAAAATTTCAAATAAATCCAAAAACAAAAATAGTAATATAATGAAACCTCAAGTATCCATCACTCAACTTCAACAATTATCAACCTGTGGAAAATCTTGTTTTATGCATTGTTTGTAATAGGAAAAAAACGTTGATTTTAGTTAAAAAATAAGATCTGTTTAACATTTTCTCTTGTCTATAGAATATAGCTTAAAACAAATC
The DNA here is from genome assembly GCF_047675955.1 of Chlorocebus sabaeus. Lineage (NCBI taxonomy): Eukaryota > Metazoa > Chordata > Mammalia > Primates > Cercopithecidae > Chlorocebus > Chlorocebus sabaeus. The sequence goes on along the minus strand of NC_132910.1, from coordinate 933,989 downwards.
AGTAAAGTTTAGTTAAGGATAGCCCAATATTTTTCCTGTCAATTGCCCAAGATCTCTCTTAAATTATACCCCAAGTATTTTTTTGCAAATTTGGTTTTCTCAGTTTCTTATCCTACATATGCATCTCAAAAATTTGTACTACAGTACCCCAACATCAGGAGAAAAGTACAAAACTCTAGGAGCTTGTGTGTATGAAACAAAGTGGCTCACTAAAAAAGTGGCTCACTAAAAGCATAATTATTTTGAAATCTCATTTTTATTTTTAAAGTCTGTAATTTTTTTAATGCTATCTACCAATGTTTAATAGAAATAAAATATTTCAAATTACTCACCATTGAATAAACTTGACACTGTTGGAAGATGGTCCATGTTGGTCTTACGGCTTCTTGTCCTCTGAGGCATCCTGATAAATACTCCTGTGATCACAAGGTCCTCAATTTAAGAGTCATAGATTATAGTTTTCTTCCCTTTTAAGACTCCCCTTTTGACCTTTGACCATATTTCCTTGACTTTTAAACTTCATTCTCTTTAAGGACTTTGCTTTGAATTCAGTCCTCTGGCGTTTTCCATTTTAGACTTCCTCAGCCTGTATACCCTATCTTAGGACTAATACTCACTTTCCAGTGCTGTAGACTCATGTCCTGGCCAGGCCCGACCCAGTATCCTGCAAGAGGATCTTAGACCCGTAAGTCAAAAATATCAAGGTACTCATTCGTTTACTAAATCTTTATTGAGTACCAACCATGTTTCTGGCACTTAGCTAGCCCTTGGGGATACTGTGGTTAAAAAGATAAAATGTCAGCGTTTAAGAAGACTGAAGACATCAGGAACACAAAAAATATTTAGGCAATTATAAAATGGGCAAATAAGTGCTACATTGGATGAAGTACTGCATTCTATAAAGCACAAAGCAGTCTCTTAAGTGGATGAGGGAAGTCTTCCAGGAATGAGACGCAGTATAACAATAACAGGGAAAAGTAAGTGGTGGTAATTTTCTATATTTGAATGAAAACTTACTCTTGCTTAACGACGAAGGATGGTTTCTTAGAAATAAAGGGATTGTTAAAAACAGCATTCAGTATGGGAGCTTACAGTGATGCATCTAGAGGGGACAAGCATGAAGAGTTTGATTACTTGGGAGTGTAGTTTAGAAAATAACTATGTTTCCTTCACAGAAAAGAAATGTTCTGCCAGGTGGAGTCATTGCTTCCTTTTCTCTCTTCCCTTAGTTCTTTGTTTTCTTTTTTCTTTTCTATTTTTTTCTTATTCTTTTTCTTTTTCTTCTTCTTTTTTTTTTTGAGAGGGAGTCTGGCTCTGTCGCCCAAGCTGGAGCGATCTCGGCTCACTGCAAGCTCCGCCTGCCGGGTTCACGCCATTCTCCTGCCTCAGCCTCCCGAGTAGCTGGGAGGACAGGTGCCCAGCACCACACCCGGCTAAGTTTTTTGTGTGTTTTTAGTAGAGACGGGATTTCACAGTGTTAGCCAGGATGGTCTCCCCCTTCTCCTGATCTTGTGATCTGCCCGCCTTGGCCTCCCAAATCCTCACGTTGGGATTACAGGCGTGAGCCACGGCTCCTGGCTTCTTTTTCTTTCTTTCTTTCTTTTTTTTTTTTTGAGATGGAGTCTCACTCTGTAGCTCAGGCTGGAGTGCAATAGCGCGATCTCTGCTCACTGCAACCTCTGCCTCCCGGGCTCAAGCTATTCTCCTGCCTCAGCCTCCTAAGTAGCTGAGATTACAGGCACATGTCACCACACCAAGCTAATTTTTGTATTTTTAATGGAGACGGGGATTTTACCATATTGGCCAGGCTGGTTTCAAACTCCAGACCTCAGCTTGGACCTCCCAAAGTGCTGGGATTACAGGTGTGAGCCACCACACCTGGCCCAGCCCTTTGTTTTCATACCACACGTGGAACATCCCTACCTGCCTCTCCTATGACTTCCTACCTGAATAAATAAATTAATCATTTTCCCTTCTAATCTACGAACTCTGTATTACACTGAAACACAATGATACTTTAAAAAATTTAAGAATTAAATTGATTCAAATTTTATTTGATTTTTAGATTCAACTGATTATTTTGATTACTTAATCATTAAAAAATGATACTGTTCAGTATTCAGAAAGTTTGGGTTCATTTTTTCTTTCTTCTTTCTCAATAAAATAGATGGGTAATGGTAGTGATGTTGGCACTTGTTCTGAAAGATAAATGTGACATGATACTCATTTCCTGTCTGGCGTGATGGCTCACACCTGTAATTCTAGCACTTTGGGAGGCTGAGGCAGGTGGATCGCTTGAGTCCAGGAATTCGAGGTAAGCCTGGGCAGCATAGCAAGAATGCATCTCTAAAAAAAAAGTACAAAAAAAAATTAGCCAGTCTCATAACCTGTCCTCTAAATAAATAAATAAAGAGACTCATTTCCCATTGAGTAATTCAGAAACAGACACACCCTGAATGATATTGCCAAGGTTTTCTTCTAGGGTTTTTATGGTTTTAGGTCTAACATTTAAGTCTTTTATCCATCTTGAATTAATTTTTGTATAAGGTGTAAGGAAGGGATCCAGTTTCAGCTTGCCAGTTTTCCCAGCACTATTTATGAAGTAGGGAATTCTTTCCCCATTTCCTGCTTTTGTCAGATTTGTCAAAGATCAGATGGGTGTAGACATGTGGTATTATTTCTGAGGGCTCTGTTCTGTTCCATTGGTCATAGGCATGAGCAAGGATTTCATGACTAAAACACCAAAAGCAATGGCAATAAAAGCCAAAATTGACAAATGGGATCTAATTAAACTAAAGGGCTTCTACACAGCAAAAGAAACTACCATCAGAGTGAACAGGCAACCTACAGATTGGGAGAAAATTTTTACAATCTACTCATCTGACATAGGGCTAATATCCAGAATCTACAAAGAACTTAAACAAACTTACAAGAAAAAAATCAAACAACTCCATCAAAAAGTGGGCAAAAGATATGAACAGATACTTCTCAAAAAAAGACATTTATGCAGCCAACAGACACATGAAAAAGTGCTCATCATCATTGGCCATCAGAGAAATGCAAATCAAAACCACAATGAGACCATCTCACACCAGTTAGAATGGCAATCATTAAAAAGTCGGGAAACAATAGGTGCTGGAGAGGATGTGGAGAAATAGAAACACTTTTACACTGTTGGTGGGACTGTAAACTAGTTCAACCATTGTGGAAGACAGTGTGGCGATTCCTCAAGGACCTAGAAGTAGAAATACCATTTGACCCAGCGATCCCATTACTGGGTATATACCCAAAGGAGTATAAATCATGCTGCTATAAAGACATATGCACACGTATGTTTCTTGTGTCACTATTCACAATAGCAAAGGCTTGGAACCCACCCAAATGTCCATCAATGATAGACTGGATTAAGAAAATGTGGCACATATACTATGCAGCCATAAACAAGGATAAGTTCAGGTCCTTTGTGTGGACATGAATGAAGTTGGAAACCATCATTCTGAGCACACTATCATAAGGACAGAAAACCAAACACCACATGCTCTCTTTCATAGGTGGGAATTGAATAATGAGAACACTTGGACACGGAGTGGGGAACATAACATACCTGGGCCTGTCGTGAGGTGGCAGAGGGGATAGCATTAGGAGATATACCTAGTGTAAATGACAAGTTAATGGGTGCAGCACACCAACATGGCACATGTATACATATGTAACAAACCTGCACATTGTGTGCATGTACCCTAGAACTTAAAGTATAATTAAAAAAAAAAGAGAGAAAGAGACTCACCCAATCATTATTGAAGTCCTCTAAGGTGGGGATAGAGGACACACAGTTCATCAGGGTTGAGGAATGGAAAAGAATGGGAAAACAGGTGAAGAAAGGCCTGTGCTGACCTTTTCGATGACCTCCCATGGACATGTTTTTCCTGCACGTGAAGTTATTTAAGCAAAAGATTGTCTTTGTCTGGATTTTTTTTTTCTTTTCCAACTTCAGCCATTTCTTTTCTTCTTTTAAGGCATGAAAACATTAAACAAGGTGATTCTTAATATGGGATATTCTCCCTTAAAGCTTTTTAGATGATAAGGAAACAGCATGTCCATTCTAACAGCCTGTTCAAGAGTTCTACTTTTAATAATTTGTGTCTCATACTTCCAGATATTCCACACATAGGGCAGGTCTTAATATTTCTTGTGTGTTTCATTATAACCTTATTAGGCCCAAACAAAATAAGAGTCACGAATAGGCAAGTAAACTTATGACTGTAGTAAACTAGGTGTTGAACAGGAAATTGTGGCTTCCAGGGTTAAAATAGTTTTGTTTATGATCTTAGAGGAAACCAAAAGGTGTTCACTTAGGTCCGGTTTTAAACAGGCAGAACAACATATTTTAAAGTAATGTTTCTGTTAATGCTGCAGCTACTTTGTAGTGCCTTTGCTGTACTAGGCATTGTGCTAGATCATATGAAGAATTAAAGATGAATAAGAACAAAGTTTCTTTCTTAGGAGGAAATACATTCAAAGTTAGCTTTTCTCTTTATTGTAACCAAAATCATTTGATGACTTCCAAACAAGGTAACATATGTGTCAAAACCAATCATATTTAAATAACCATGCCAAGGTTCTGCAGTTCAAGTTCAATTAACTTCATTTAATTTGGACACTTCTAGTATTAGAAAAATATCTTTTTTTGCTATCATCCATTAAATCATTAATATTTTTAAAGATTCACTTCCATCTCTCTTTTTAAGAAAGAGGTGTTACATAAAACTATAGGTAAATACATTTGAAAAAGAAAGCAAGTAAGGCTGAGTGCAGTGGCTTGTGCCTGTAATCTCAGCACTTTGGGAGGCCGAGGCAGGTGGATCACTTGAGGTCAGGAGTTCGAGACCAGCCTGGTCAACATGGTGAAAACCTAACTCTACTAAAAATACATACAATTGGATGTGTTGGCATGCACCAGCAATCCCAATTACTTGGGAGGCTGAGGCAGGAGAATTGCTTGAACTCAGGAGGTGGAGGTAGCAGTGAGCTGAGATTGTGCCACTGCACTGTGCCAATGCACTCCAGCCTGGGTGACAGAGCAAGACTCCACACCCCCGGCTCCCCCAAAAAAAGCAAGCAAGCAAGTGCAAGTAAGACTTTGTATCTTTGACTAGATGTTGAACAGCGAATGTCTCTTCCCAGACAATTTAGATAATTTACATATATTCTTTTTCTGGTTAGCCTTACAGATTAAAAAATGGTGGCCTTTTAAGTTCTAAGTTGAGTGACTTATCAAAAATACTTTAAGACTTGAAGAGCACCAGTCTAGAAGTTAGAGATAAAATATTAGAATATGGCAGTAAACAGTCCAGCCTATGAACTAGAACTAGATTGACTGTGTTCAAATCTCAGCTTAGCCACCTACTAGTATGAGACTTAGGTTAAGTTACATAAGTCCTTGTATCTCATTTCTCTCATTTTTAAAATGGTGATAACAATAATGTTTATAAGATGTTGTGGGGATTAAATCAATAAATATATGTGAAGTGCTTAAAAAAATGTATGGCATAGGCAAACACTCCATAGAGTGTTACCTATTATCATTTTTACGTGAGTGCGGGACCTGCTATCCAATGACATCAGTAGTCTCCCACTGTGACATAAAAAGATCACATACAAAGAAATGCTTAATAAATAATTCATTCATTCAATCAAGTATTTTTGAGAGCCTAAATTATAGATTCTAGGGATAAAGCCAAGGAGGACAAGACGAATTTCTCAGTTTTAAAGGGCTTTCATCTGAATGAAGTAAACTGGCAATAAACGAGAGGAGCATACACATATATACATATGTTAAGCATTAATACCTACTTTGAAGAAAAAGCAGGCTGAAGGGATAGAGACTAATAAGAAATAATAATGGGAAAGCAGTTATAGATGGGGGGGATTTATACTCTTGAGGAGGTGATATTTGAGCAGTGATATGAATGAAATGAGAGTGAATGCTGGGAAAATTAACAAGAAAAGAATTCTAGAAAGTGGGAACAGCAGAATAAAGGCCAGGAGGCAGAACTGAATTCAGGGGTTCAAGGGTAAACAGAAGGCCCATCATGGCATGAAGTAAGATCTAGTATTCAAAGCTGAGGTAGAAGTAGTCAAATAATTTTGGATTAATAATAGATACATTTAATGACTCAACCAAAATGATGAGACATCATGCTGAAAGGAAGCTTAAGATACATTTGTAAACAAGATTATAAGATGTTGAGTGGGACTTTTTTTGTTGCCCATAATTGAAAATAAGAAGAGCTAAGCAACCCCTTTTCTATGAGAAACTCGAAACAGATGCCAAATATTGAGGCCAGACACTGTCCCCACCTACCAAAGGGTATGCTACGAGGTGAAAAAAAAATGCTCTCCTACCAGCAACTAGCACCCAGCTCTGAATATGCATAAAGAGAATAACTAGAGAGCGAATCAGTGCAAGTCAGCAGACAGTGCCCACAGGGAAAGGTTACTCCTCTTCCCAAGGGGAACAGAAGGATTATTATTTTTCTCTTTCTGAAGCCAAATAATGGGAGTCCATCAGAGAATGTGTAGAGATTGTGTGCGAGTTTGTGGGAAGGAAGATTAGCAATTCATTTCTCATCTGGCTGGATGGTAATTTACTAAACACACCGGCCCATCTGGAGCTACTATGGCAGAGCAGGGGCGAATGTCTCCGTGGAGTTGTGTATTTGGTATCTGAAGGTTAGGAGCCACCCGTGAATCCAAAACAGCTGTTAGTCTTAAGATTTCTGAAGGAGAGGAAATTGCTGGAGTAGCTTATGGTAACAGAGTTAGAAGGAACTGTGGTTTAGAGTTTGTTCCTGATAGGGAATAAATTCCCTCCTTTATCCCCATCCTGGTCTTCTCTGGCCCTTGGAGCATTTAGAAGATGGTGTCAGAGGTTATTGTGGTTCAATGCAAAGCAGCATGGTGGCAAGGAATGGAGCAGAATAACTGGTAGTGAGGAGACACTCCACCTGGGGAAGCAGTTAGGTGCATGGTCTAGTGTCAGGGTCCAGGCTTTTCTTTGAGGGATTCCTCAATGAGTAAGGGGGCAAAGCAAAGATGAAGTGTCTCTAGAAAACCAAGCACACCACAGGCACAGGTTTCTCAATACCACCATCTGTTAGCAATAGACAAAACTGGATTGAACCAGAGAAAAACCTAGGACACTTTCTCATGCAGACATATAACTGATTATGTAAGATCTCTACCACCCTTGTCTTCTGTCTTTGACCCCAAAACTAGAGGAGCTCAGCAGCGGGGAGTGAGGATGGTTGTCTCAGAGTCAGACCTCCTTCCAACTTCTCTACTCCAAACAGACAGCCTCACAGTTTGTGTTGAGGGGAAAGAAAGGTAATCCTATTTATGTCAGTTTCACAATCCAAGTTTTAAATTGGACAAATATACTTCAAATAACTGAAACTGGTAGAAAGTTAGAAGATGTGCTAGGATTTCATTAAAGGACATGAGAACAAGATTTGACAATCATGAATGGAAGCCTTGACAAGAATAAAAAATATAACTATTTTGTGTTTATGCTCTTGTTGAGACACATTACGCGAGTAACCAAACAATGAAACATAACACTGTAAGCCACAGCAAATCTATGGAGGAATGAAAATGCACTGATCTAAAATTATAATTTCATGGGATTTTTTTTTAAATGTAAAATTTCATCTGGCTTCTCAGTTTTGATAAAGCAGAGATTCTATCAATTGCTTCTTTGTTATAATAAAGTGAGTCAATCTTCCTTCCATCAGCAACATATAATACAAAGTCTTCAGGCCCTTGCCAGGAATAGAAACTCATATCATCTCCTATTCTGTTCTAAAAAGTTCTTCTGAGAGAAGTACTATTTAAGAAAGTTTATCTAAGGAACATTGTATCCTTTTTCTAAGTACTTTGAATTCTACCTTTGGATCAAGCTAGACCACTGGTATTATATGCACCTGACCACAAAAATATATCTCCTTTAAAAATCTGTCACCAACTTTAACTTCAAAGTTTTATTCTCAGGCTTCTTTGATTATCATAAGAAAGTTTATAAAATTCTCTTCTATTTGTTGGTAAAAATATTGCTGATATTATTTAATGCATTGCTTAGTGTCATCTCCATATGAGAAATTTCTCCTTCAACTTAATGGCAGGCAAAATTCTCTTTTGATTTGTTTCTTTCTTTTAAATAATGAGAATTGTGAAACTTCCTAAGTTTTCCTTGTTATTCTTGCTATCAGCAAGTTCAAAGCCAAATTTGCAGCTCCTTCAGAGCAAGTATCTTAAACAATATGTACAATGTATTGCACTTGTGTTTTTTCTTGAATTTGATCCTTATTTTATCAGTATATTTTATATTTTAGCTGAGTGTCTATTTGTAAAGAAATGGAGTATGGGTAAATAAATTTGGTTCATGTGCTAGGAAAAGTTGGTTCAGACGACTGAAACTTGATCTCCTAACATGAAATTGATTAATCTTTGAGGTGTTTTTCAAAGACTACTTGAAAAAAAAAAAAAAAAAAAAAAAGAGAGAGACTTAAAATGTTCCCCAAAATGGTAAGTGTTATCTTCATTCATTAGTTTAATAACATTAACCAGGCTATACTGTATATTCCAATAAATTGAACAATAATAGGATTATTTTAACATTATTACTGTCAGTTAATTCTAAAAACCTTATCTCTGGTTTTTATTATATGGACCATTATATATTGAAAAGCTTAGCAGATCCTCACATCAATTCCCAGAAAAATTATTTCCAGCATTGTGAAGACACTTATATCAGTTGTAGAACATCTTACAGAAGAATAGGGAAGAGAGGTAATATTTTGGGTAAGAATGTAGTACAAGGAAAAGGAGAGTCAGTGACAGAGTAGTGACAGCTTCTCTCTAAATGTGAATTAATTATATCGATCTTCTTTGTTTTCTCAGCTTAAACAAAATAAAGTGCATGGGTACCTTCAAAACAACACATGATAGAAGGGAATGGATTCACAAATGACAATAGCTGTGTTTACCTAGACACCTAGTTAATTCATTAGTTTAACAATATTGGCCGGTCTGTAACGTACATCCCAATAAACTGACCAATAAAAGGATTGCCTTAGCATTATGGAAATATAACCAGAGTATAGGTTTATGGGCTTCCATAAATTAATCAGATTATTTTTACACATAGGCATTTATGTATTATCAGGTATAAAAGAAATTTGTACAAGCTAGCAGATGTTCAAATAATGATAAAAATCATCTATGACTAGCCAGCTGGGAAATATACTTCTGTAGTTTAAGGCCATAAGATGCCTCATGGCTTTGACTCTGCTAAGTGTAAAAACGGCTGTAGAATAATTTGTTGACTGATGAAAATGTTTGTGGTCACATGGCTATTTTACTTATTATGCAATGTAAGATATATACTGTGGATTTCTAAGAGACTAAAATCCACAAATATATTTCTCCTGACTGTTCCTGATATGGCACAGAATGGCACAGGCAACACAGACCAACACACAAAAAGAAGAGTAACTCTTTGAAAACATTTTCTTCAAACTGTAGTTTAGGACAAAAGTATTGCAGAATAAAATTTATGGTTTTAGAAAAAACAGCCAAAAATATTTGAATGAAAGACAAACTTTTGTTTTTCGAACTTTTGGAAGACAAAATTATGACCCTAATGTTTCATTCCTTCTTTCCTTGCCATTCAAATTTCTACTAAAGTATAAGATACATCACAAAATTTGATGACATACACTCCAATGCCCATTGAGCAGACTGAACAAAGGCTATCAATATAGCAAGGAAGACATATTTTTAATATCTTTAGTCTGACATTCACTTATCATTTATTTACCTATGCTTAATCTCTTAATTTTCTACAAATTGTAGCTTATACTCACAGAGTTTTAAAAAAATTCATGAGAGCCCTCTCATTTTTTGCATCTACAATTCTAGGTTATACACAAACTTAAGTATACAGGTCCATAGGGCTATATAAAGAATTTACTTGAATTTGAAATTTTGATTTTGTGAAAGACAAAAACGTCTTGAGATTTTGTTAAAATAAGTCTGGTAAGTCTTGGCCCAAAGTTACACTAAGAAGGAATCTGTTTTCCTTTGAAAACAAGAGTATAATCAGTATTTTCATAAAATGTGAGTATAAAATAGAATATAGTATTATTAAACCATATTAACCTTTCATTGGCAGAGATTTCATGTTGTTAAAGGCTGTATAAGAACAGCTTAATCTCATAACCCAGAAGTTTTTACTGTAATTGTTGCCTCTTTATTTTTGGCTAAATTGTAATTTTTAAATGAGTATACAGAAACCCAATACTATATATTGAATGACTTTAAGTGAATAAATATCCATGCTGTTCTCAGGATAAGTGATCTAGTGATCAGAATAAAAAGGATATATGTTGCTAGCCTCTAGCATAGTATGCTCCAGCACAGAGGTTTCTTGGGTTACTGCTGGTGAGTGATTCCAATTCTTGGCAGTCTGATCCCACACATTATATGAATTCCAACTCCTGCATCTTGTTTAGGTGAGCTGCTGGCTAAATGGATGTGTAGTGAAATTAAACAATATTTATTCATTTTTAAGGTGATTTTTAGAATGGGTTATACTCCCTCTTTTTCTCCTCCTTTATTTGCACCCCGCCCTCTACTCATCCTTTCTATGTATATTTTTGAGAGCCTGAATATGCTAGGAACAGGGTTTCAGTCTGTTAAGAATTCCCAACCTTGTGGAGTTGAGATACAATTAATAAAAAATTCTAGTATAATGAGGTAAATATTATGATACCATGAAAGCAGAGAGGAGAAACATCTACTCTGTTTTATGAGGATTAGGGAAAGCAATTTAGAGATTATAGCTAACACAAACACGCAGATATTTGCATAGTATGTGAGCACACATTTAAAAAAAAATGTTATTTACGTCCCAGAAATAAGACAGTAGGGACTCAGTGTGAGCTGATATGTCTGTCTCCACTATAATGAAAGAAATAGAATGTCTCAAGTGTGGGTTGACATTTGCAAACTAACTACTTCTTCTAGAAGAATGATGTCACATAATTTAAAAATATTAATGCTTTTCTAATCTCTAATGTATTTTCAATGGCTAACATAGTTAAAACCGAAGGGAAACTTTTATTATGTACATAATCAAATGCAAAATGTGTCAGGCTAGCTTAAAAAATATGAATGTTAGTCCTGGCTTGGCAGTTTAATAACTTTGGTTTTTGACCAAGTCATTTAACTTAATTAAACCTCAGTTTATTCTCTGGAAACAAGAGGTCAAGCAAGATAGTTTTAAAATTTCTTTCCAAATTTATACATCTGACTTTTCTAAAAAATCTGGTTTACACTAATACTTAAAAGAAATTATCTTAAGACAATAGTTTTTAAGTTGCCACTCCTAGGAAGTGCTTATAAATTATCTTTTCCTCTTGCTCCCTGTAAAATTTGTCCTTGTCCTGCTAGTCACATATAGTCCCCACTATACCAGCCAAGACTCGTCAGACTGGTTCTGTTGAGATCATCAGTGACTTATTTCCTCCCTTCAATTTAGCCCACAAAGTCATTGATAGAGCTGGATGCACACACTTGGATATAGACCTCAGTCTTCACAGGAGTCTTCATTGCTGGTCAGCAATGTATCGGTGAGTTCCCTTTTTCTTTCTAGAAGTCTTAAGGTAACTTTTAGTTTAAAATGGCATGAGCCACACCAGGGAATGTGTAGATCTACAATTTATTATTTTTTTAAATATAGAAACATATTTTTGAGATTTTACATAAAATTATGTCAAGAAAAAGATTTCTGTTCTTTCTGTATTAGTGTTTCCTGTCCTCTTGTTTTGTATCCCACAGTGTTTTTCTGTATACTTTTAGAAGGGTTTTACACAATGTAAAGGTACATGGTGTTTGACTGCTGTCTTTTAGTTTGCCCATATGTTTCAAGGAAGATATAACATATTTTTAGCTTGGGCTTTGTTTGTCTTATTGAGAAATACTTGTATTTTAGAAGGTGTACATGAAAAAAAGTCTAAAATAATGCAGATAAAAATGTTTATTTTGTAAGTAGTTAAAAATTTAAAAATTCTAGATATTTTGAAAGAATCAGAAACAACTGAAGAAAATAATATGACTAAATTGTTATAGCCTGATTTAAAAAATAAATCCACTGATATGCCTGGCCATAGTCAACTTCTCCAAAGATAAGTCTTGATCATTTTGAGGTTTTCTTTCAAAGTTAGAAACTAATCAGTAACAAGGTTTTGGGGTACTAGTTTTGTCTTTGAAAATAATTTTATCTTCTGATTAAAATTTATTTACCTGATTCACATATTGGTATATCAGTTTTTATTAGTTTTTACTTTGAGAAGAGTTTGAACATGTTAAACTGTGAATGAAATCTGTGGTCTTCATTTAACATGGAAAAACAGGTTCTGTCATCAGTTGAAAGTTCTACATACTTGTTATTAGAAGCTAGAAGCTTAATACTCTTCTGTACATGTCCATGAAGCAACTGAAAGCTACAGATACTAAAACTTTTGTCGGGCTTATCAAGGCTCCCTGCCTTTTGCAAGTATTTGTTTACAACCAATGATGGTTTTGTGTTCTATTCTCTTTTTCTCATTAACTTTACTATAGAAAACAGTGCTTCAAGAAAGCTTCCAATAAACTTAATATACTAAATAGATTCCAAACCTTATCTATGGTATATGTCAGTGATTTGGAATTTGGTTATAAATGTGTAGAGGAGGTATAATGTGGGAATACTGGAGTGAATTTTTCTGAGTGTAGTCTCTAATTTGAAGCAAAAGATGTACCTATTTTTAAAAATCCTACTGCAGAATAGATGCAAGTAATCTCTCAAGGAAAAAACCAAAAACCAAAACCAACCAACCAACAAACGAAAACATCTTCCTGATCTGAAGATTGTATAAAAGATGAAGCACATCTATGTTTGAGTGGGTCTAGATGAGATAAAAAGTTAAGAGCATGTACTAGAGCGAAAAAGGATTAAGTCTATCATTCACATTTGCTGTCGTAAATGTGCCAACAGGAGTGTTGTCGAGAAAGACGGATAATTGAAATCCTAGGACATTAGTAGACAATTTCTTTTAAGGGTCATTGGTTTTAACTCAGAAAGAATGTAAGAAACAGGTGGGAAATTTTATTAAATAGCATGCTTCTTCCTTTTCAGTCAGATTTCGGATAGCCTCCCTCACTCTACCTGAATAATAATAATCAGGTTTTTTTTTGTTTTTTTTTTTTTTTTTAGAATTTAAAAGTAGGAAAATATTTAAACTGGGTAAACATTATTCTTCTTGTACTTCCATTTTCTCCAAACTCTTATTTTGGACTATTCTTTGAGCATGAAGAGATCAACATGTGAATTTTATAAACACACAACAGAAAGTTAAAGAACATTTTATCAGGCATAAGTTTATAGAAAAGAGATTTGGGAAGAGAAGAAAGTATCCATTAAATATACTTATTGTTGATAGGGGTGTATGCTAACTATATTTATCAGCAACCACTGAGAAGAATTAAAAATAGGCTGAATGTATAGGCATCCACATCCACACATATTGAGATGGATGAAGGTGAAATGAGTAATATTCAAATGAGGCAAAATGGACAACTTTAGTTTTTACTTAATAGGGTAAGCACTGTCTCTCAAAGTCTGGTCCATAGATCCCTGCATTCCAGTGCTTATGAAAAATAGGAAAGTCCAACTCTCATCCCAGAAATTCTAATGAATCTCTGGTTGAGACATGGAAATCATATTTAAAACATTTACACAATGTAATTCTTATTTACCCTAAAGTTTGACAAGCGCTAATAGTATAAAGACATAGAAAAAGAAAAAGAAACCTGTAAGCCTGAAAGAAATTAAACCATACATGAAATAAGCCAGTTGTTAAAAGTAATTCTTTGTTTTATTTAAATTGGTGTAATTACATCTTAATGGGAGGTGCTCTCTCCCAGTCACCTTCCCCTTCAAGGGAGACGAGTATTCATTTATGCAACATGGTGATGATTAAGAAAGAGAGGATAATTTCAGCAAGGATGGGAAACTGAGTGGGGAGAACATAGACATTTTGTTAGTTTGTGTCTGATAAGGAGGATGACTTTATTTAGATCCTAAAAATCTATTTGTTTACAGGAAAAACCTTGGTATAAAATTAATCTAGCAGTGTCATCCTGTGACATTAGTCAGTAGGGATACTGAAGGGACACTCCTTTGAGGCTTAGGCCCAGAGTTGCTATATGATTGTGCTATGAGTATTTAACATGTGCTCATACTCCTCCTTCAATTAGAATCATCCCTGATCTATATAACAAATTCTAGTAAGTTCTCATTGCATACTAAGTCCTGTGTGGAAGAAAATTATCTGTTGAGCACCTGCTTTATATTGTATATTTTATAAAATGCGATTTCATTAAATTTTGGTAATGTTTTGAGAAGTGGTTATTGCTTTCATTCCTTTTAAAAGATGAAGTACCTGTGATTGTCTAGGCTCTTAGTAAGTAACCCTGATCTTTCTGATTTTAAAATCTATACTTTTTCCCTATAACATATTGTCTACCATGTGTAGGAAGCTAAAAGTAGAATCTTTGGAAAGTTTACAGAGAAAATAGATGGCAACAGAGGAATAGAAAATAAACCCACACATATCCACACATGGAGAAAATGTTGGTGCATAGATTTAAAAAACCAGAAGATGTAAAGACTAATATGAAATCATGCACATTTATGCTGAGGGAAGAAGTGTGGAGGTATAATTTTACTTTCATTTATAAGTTTTAAAAACATTTTTAAAAATGTGCTGCCTGCCCTTATTCAACCGACTTTGTATTTAAACTAAATAAGGAGTGACCTAAGTTTTCTGCATTGTTTCAAAGGTGATCAGAGTATAGCACTTTAACTACATCATCCCTGTTTTCTAAAAAGGATTACATTTGCTATATTGTGAAAATCATGTTTATCTTAGAGCAACATTTCATAGAACTACTTCACTGGTCTGCAGTAGCTGTCTGCTAAATGGATCTTTGTTATTCTGTCATTGTTTTCTGCTTTCCTCCAAAAATATGTCATTGCTTCAACATAAAGAGAAAATAGAAACAATCCAGAAAAATATGAAAAATAGCAGTATCATGTGTTTCCGTATTAGCGCTGAGATTTATAAGCATGCCTGATGGTTTTAGTGCTTGTGAATGAGGTAGATTGAACAGTCGTGAAGCAGGTCTTCTGCAAGGGTAGGAGGTGAAATGGGTTCTCTGGCTTGTTTTATGGCTCTATCAGGGTTAAAGTTTAGAGAAACTGCACAGAGAAGTTCTTCAAGTGCACTCCTTTGGATCTGCTCTCATTGAAGATAATAGATAAGAATTGTGAAGAATGCTTTCACATTTGCAGGTTTTAATAGGTTTTAAATGACTGGACTTGAGAGAAGGAAGGTTTTAAGAGGCTGAGAAAGAAAAATGGGCTGCAGAAACACCGAGTCGTGCCAGAACCTGTAAGCCCAACCTTCTTCTGCCGGGTACACACATGGCCTGTGTGGTTGGGCAATTTCTGATATTTTTAGAATTGTAATTCTAAGATGATAGAACTAATCTTAGGGGGATCCAAAGTACCATACAGGCATATTTAAATTATAGCTTGCAACCTTTCATCTGAAGATGTCAGATGATATCTCCGTTTTGAAACTGCAAAAGCAGACACAGAGAGATTTAGCACTTTTTAAAAAGTTGAACTGTGAGTCAGTGCGGGACAAAATAATAATTGCTATCTTTAGTTTCACATGTACTATCTGCCAACTGCTGTCCTAAAACATCATATGCATTTAAACTTTATATCACCCTATGGTTATATTATTATACTCATTTTACAGATGAGAAAAATGAGACTGAGACAGGTAATATTTTTTTTTTTTTTTTTTTGCCCAGGGGTAATAATAAAAGGCAGAACTGATAGTTAACCTGGGTCTATCTGACTTCAAAGCCTATCTCTTAATCACAATGCTATACCACCCTCACAATGCCTCCTTCATCTGCCTAAGTGATTCTTTTACGTCTTTGATTTAACTGACTTACTGTCTTAAAAGATGAATAATTTACATTTTCAAGAAACATTGTTATGGATGATCTCTGAAGCAGACCTCTAAGGCCAGTGAATAGGAAGCATTGCTGTATGCATTCTCTAAAGGAAGGGAATAAAATGCTCAAAGATGAGATAATTTGCATGTGGCCACAGGAATGAATGAGTCAGTCAAGACAGATAGTCTGTCCTCCCACTTCACCTGTATACTGATGTCAATACAATCAAATAGAAGAGTTAAATTAACACCGGTGACTACATGACCCAAGACATATTATTGTTATTTTTATTACTATTACCATTTAAACTTGTACGAAGATATATGGCCCATTTAAAATTAGTTACTTCACATTAAATCTTGTCAGGTCACAGTTAGTAAAATTTAGGGAGGATACATATAGTAAAAATAAAAATATTATTTGGCATAAATATGCTACATATATAATGTCAACATATGTTTTCTCATTTGGTACTTTACAACCCTGAGAATCAGATAATTTTAATATTACCATGAGTTTACAGCTAGGGAAACCAAAAATTAGGAAGACTGAGACTTCCAAATCTCTGCGTAAGTGACTGGTAGAGCTGGAATCTGAGCACATCTGTTCTCACATCAGCCCTGTTCTTTCTAGTCCTGGCTTCTGCTAGATCATGATTCTGGGATCAGAAGTGCTTCCTTGGGGAAGCGCAGATAACTTACCTTGGCCTTCAAAAAATTACTTTATTTTAGGGTTTCAACTTTCCTAATTAAGAAAATACCAAAGACAATAAATGAACACTTTAAAAATATTTCAAACTAATCTTTTAATTATATAGTACATTCAAGTCATTATTAGGCATTTGGGGATACATTATTTGATTCAACAATAAAGCTACATTTAGCCTTTTAAAAACAGGGTAATGAATTCTTGTATTAAACTATAGGACAATTGGCAGCTGCCTGATTCAAATCTCTGCACTGGATGGGTTTGAAGATGAATGCTTTTTAAAGTTTTCTTTACTAGTTGAATCCCTTTTTGCACTGGAAGCTTAATGCAGACCCTTGATGTTTGGAGCAGAATTGCTGTGGGTAGAGTGGGATAGAGGCTAGAAGCTTCCTCTACCTTTCCGTCTTTTATTCCCTTAGGCATATGTGAGACATCTGGGTGGATTTTTCAACCCACCTGAAAACTAATTTTTCATTATGAAAGAGGAAATAATGGCAATGGCCAACTTTTGTAGGGTATTTACTGTGTGCCTGGCATGGTGTCATCTGCCTTGTGTTACTTTATTTAATCTTCAGAAGAATCTTCTGAGTTAGGTCCTATCAGTATCTCCATTTGTGAGTGGGGAAATGTAGATTTAGAGAGGGTGAGTAACTTTCCTAGAGTCACCTAGCTAGTAAGAGGCAGTTAGGACTAACCCCAAGCTGTTTGATGCCTAAGCGAAAGTCTTTATCCACTAACAAGAAAATGGAAGTCATTTGCTTAAAGTTATAGAACTTGTTACAAGGAGGCTCTTGACCAGAACCTTGGTCTTCTGGTATATTAGTATTATAATTATTAATTGTATCTCAAAATTATGCTGCTAGAGAAAATTAAGTTAAAATAATTTACCATCTTTCACATATGCAGAATTTGCCAGAGAATTAGTAAATATGTGTCTTCATGTCATCTTTTTCCCAAAGATTATTATGTGAAAATGGCAATTTACCTTAATTGCAACAATCTGTTTTGCATATTATGATAGTATCGGATTTAGTTATGAGTAACAGGAAACCCAGAGTAACAGGGGATTACATAAAATGGAATTTTATTCTGTTTAATGTGCAACAATTCTGGAGGTAGACAGGTAAGAGCTAATAGGGAGGTTCACAAATAATTGGGAATTTAGGCTCCTATTATCATGCTTAATTATGTGTCTTCCAAATCCTGGTCTACTGTGGCAATCTGTGCTTCAACTAGCACATATGTATTCTAACTATGAAATGCATATTAGGATTCTAGCCAACAAAGTAGATACTCCATTGGAAAGAAAGTATTCGTATGCTGACTCTTATGGACAAGGGGCACTATTTGATTTTTCTGGTGGCTGTGTGCCTAACCAAAGATCAAGGTTTCTGTTATTAGGAAAGAAAGAATAAATATTTGGGATAGGTGTCTAGGAGTTTCTAGTATGACTGTATTAAGTTTGAATGGTAAGAGGTATAGCCCATTGTGATGAACATAGATAGGCTGGTGGATATATAGTTCTGAAGTGTAGGCAACCAAGCTGAGCTGCAGTTATAGATTTGGTAGTCATCACTATGTAGATATGAATTAAACCCATGGACATTGGTAACTAAAAGTATTTATCCTTTTGGGTAAAATAATGCTTTTCTTATAATTTTTATGGCATTAATTTGTACAGAAATCCCACTTTATTCTAATATGAATCTGAGCTTATTTCACTATGTTATTATTAAATGCCAATATATTAGAACATAATTGTTAAAGTAAGTATATAATAAAAAATTTCATAAATTTTGTGTACCATCCAAAAATTAAAACTGAAGTCTTACATGTATTTTAGGTTGGTAACTGGGGCAGAAAATTCTTTAATGAAGAAAACTCACTTTTCATTTTGGAAGAATTATTTAAACATTGACGGGGTCTATGATTTTTCAATTTCTCTTCATTGCTGAATTAATTCAGAATTTTGTTACGTGTAGAAATTTCTAGATTGTCTAAATAATTGTTGGTGTATGGTTTAGAGTGCTTTCTAAAGAAGCAGCAAGCCGGAGGACACAACAGGGTGTTAACATGTGGCCCAACTGTCACATTCAGGCACATTTTAATCAGGGTCTAGAGATTTTAAAAAATTGGTGTTTAATAGTTATACATATTTTGGGGGTATCTGTGATATTTTGATGCTTGTATGCAATGTGTAATGATCAAATCAAGGTAACTGGGATGTCTATCACCTGAAACATTTATCTTTTCTTGTGTTGGAAATATTACAGTTCTCTTCTAGCTATTTTGAAATACACAACAAGTTATTGTTAACTAAAATTTCCCTACTGTACTGAATAGTAGAACTTATTCCTTCTATCTATACTTTTATACTCCTTAACCAACTTCTCAATGCAAGTAGTAAAGTATGATTTTCAAAGTCTGACTTTCTCAGCTATGGTACTTAGATCGTTTCAAATAACTTGTAGTCTCTAGTTTGACTGCAGATTATTTCAAACTATCCGACATTGTAGTCAACAGAAAAACGAGGCATTTGAAAAATTACCTGAAGTCTGATTGTTTAATAAATGCTGAATTTTAATTAGGGTATTTAACATTTTTGTGTTATGTGACGCATGGAACAATAGCTTGGAAGGAAATTGAAGAACATTTAGATCAATTTAAATTTCCACTGATTTTTTCACATGTGAAGAAAAGGAGAGCACTCAACATCATAAAAGTTGGGGCTCAGGGGATGCTGGAACTCGTGTGATGTGGAATATGCTCTCAGATTTCTCATCTGTTTGAACTAACACTAAGACATAGGTTACTGGTTTTCCAGTTTAGAGTTACTTCCATTGTATCATGCAAACTTTCTTGGAGTCATGTAGACAATGTCAAAAGGAAGATTTGGTAGGAAGACAGCTAAAATTTTAAAAAGTTTCTGAAAGTCTCAAGCTATTAGCAGCCACAAGAGTGTCTCTAGCTCAGGTTCCTCAATCGTTTTTCTTCTGATACACTTGCCATGATATCAGCACACTGTTTGTTAATTCTTATTTTTCTTTCACACTTTGAAGTGCATAGAATTCCCTATGATTGGCTGCAATGGCATCCCGCATTAACTTTGCTGTGGGATATTGTTGTGTATAAAGTTGCTGACTCAGATAATGCCAATTTATTATCTTGAACTAAAAAGAGTTTGAGGAAAGAAAGCAAATATATTAGTAGAATTCAAACTTCAGTAGCTTAGTTTAAGTCTATAAACCCATAACTAATTACTTAATAATATCTTTAATTTTTTTGCAACCCACTTATCTGTATATAGTTGCAAACTTCTAGAGATCAGGTCAAGTGTCAACTTAAATCAGTTTGTAGTCACCTGTGCTGTACCATATCTAGTTGGAAACTTAATAAAGACCTTGATGACAACCACAGTGGAGGTCAGAGACAGTCCTTACTGTTGAGTTGCCACTAATATTTATGTAGTACACCTATCTAACAAAGTCTGTTGATATCATATGCAATCTTCACAACCTCCTTTTAAAGGCAGGGGAAAGATACTATCACTTAAGTTTCATGGTTGGTTAAACAGAAATAGTTAAACTTTGGGTTTTGTAATTTCTCTATGAGAACTAGGCATAATTATTATGGTAGGGAATGCAAACATTGCAATTCAGCCCAAGGCCCTGGCTGATGCTATTAGATACTTATAGATGTGTTTTATCTATCAGTGGATAGGACAGAAATATGTTATTTGTAATTTTATATGGAGTAATTTGCTTGTATTTCTTCTTTAAAAAAACAGCAATGAAAATATACAATCCATGCACATATATATACAATATTCTGTTTTATTTCTACTGTGGATATTTTTATAGTCTTGTTCTAGAAAGTGTGAGAAAGATTAATGATGTCACTAATGCTTGCTGGTATGGGTTTTTCACAATGTAAAACATATCTCAAATACTTTTATTGATAGGATAAGCAGGCACAATCCTGTGAGCTAAGCTACAGTCAAATATGTAACATATGCCAAAACAGATACATAGACCAATGGAACAGAACAGAGGCCTCCGAAATAATGCCACACATCTACAACCATCTGATCTTTGACAAACCTGATAAAAATAAGCAATGAGGAAAGGATTCCCTATTTAATAAATTGTGTTGAGAAAACCGGCTAGTCACATGCAGAAAACTGAAAGTGGACCTCTTCCTTATACCTTATACAAAAATTGACTCAAGATGGATTAAACTTAAATGTAAGACCTAAAACCATAAAAACTCTAGAAGAAAACCTAGGCAATACCATTCAGGACATAGGCATGGGCAAAGACTTCTTGACTAAAACACCAAAAGCAATGGAAACAAAATCCAAAATTGGCAAACGGGATCTAATTAAACTAAAGAGCCTCTGCACAACAAAAAAAAAAACTATCATCAGAATGAATAAGCAACCTACAGAATGGGAGAAAAATTTTGCAATCTATTTATCTGACAAAGGGCTAATATGCAGAATCTACAAAGAACTTAAATTTACAAGAAAAAAAATCCCATAGAAAAGTAGGCAAAGGATAGGAACAGATGCTTCTCAAAAGAAGACATTTATGCAGCCAACAAACATATTAAAAAAAGGTCATCATCACTGACCATTAAAGAAATGCAAATCAAAAGCACAATGAGATACCATCTCATGCCAGTGAGAACGGCGATCATTAAAAAGTCAGGAAACAACAGATGCTGGAGAGGATGTGGAGAAATAGGAATGCTTTTACACTGTTGGTGGGAGTGTAAATTAGTTCAACCATTGTGGAAGACAGTGTGGCAATTCTTCAAGGATCTAAAACCAGAAATACCATTTGACCCAGCGATCCCATTACTGGATATATACCCAAAGGATTATAAATCATGCTACTATAAAGACACATGCACACGTATGTTTATTGTGGCACTGTTCACAACAGCAAAGACATGGAACCAACCCAGATGCCCATCTATGATGTCTGTTATACACATCTCCTTTCTTTTTCAATGATAGACTGGATAAAGAAAACATGGCACATATATACCATGGAAAACTATGCAGCCATAAAATGGATGAGTTCATGTCTTTTTCAGGGACATGGATTAAGCTGGAAACCATCATTCTTAGTAAACTAACACAAGAACAGAAAACCATACACCGCATGTTCTCACTCATAAGTGGGAGTTAAACAATGAGAACACATGGACACAGGGAGGGAGATACCATACACTGGGGCCTGTCAGTGGGTGGGGGACTAGGGGAGGGATAACATTAGGAGAAATACCTAATGTAGACGACGGGTTGATGGGTGCAGCAATCCACCATAGCACGTGCATACCTATGTAACAAACCTGTACGTTCTGCACATGTACCCCAGATCTTAAAGTATAATTTCTTTTTTAAAAAAGACCCACTATTGATGGGTGATGTTGCTGTGAAGAGGCTTGTTCTGGTGAATTTTTCTTTGAAACATTGAGCCTTGACTTGTCATTTTCCAGTGCTTGCCATTAGCTTTATTTGTGTTAGTACCTTTTTCCCCTTGTCTTTTTGCTGTTGCTACTGCTTTTCCTTTTTAGCACTATTCTAAAAATGACACATTAATAAGTGATAATAATAATGCAGATCTAAACATATTGCTTGTTTTCTGGCAATTTTGGGCTAAAAAAAGCATAAGCATACTTTAACTGTTATATTCACTTGACTTGTCACTAATTATACATGTCCCCAGATTGAAAAGAAAATCATATAAAGAAAGCAATTTTATATTACTAAAGCTATTAGAATTCAACCTGTCTATCTGAAGATGATTTTACATAAATAGGTGCACATAAGTTTTGATGGATGAAAATAATGACTGGACAAGTGTTTATGTATGTTCAGGAGGAGGTTAATTATACAAATGTCTGTTGATATGTAAAATAAATTTATTCCTTCACTTTACTATTTTTTTGAGCACATTTTCTTTTACATGTAATTTGGAGGAATTCAGTATTGAATCACTTGCTGAGAAAATAAAAAGTAAGTAAGAAATAGGGTCAATTATATTTCAAAAAAGCTAAACAAATATGGCGAATCAGTTTGAAAAACAATGCTATACAGACTGGGAAAAGAACAAATAAAGTTTCAAATGACAAACATCTTAGTAATGTGGTCATTACCACTATTACTAATAATTAAAATAATGATGATAATGATTATCATCCTTGTTATTTGTACAATGATTTTTCCACTTGGGAGCTCAAAGTACCAAACCGCCTTATCATTTTTATCTCTACCTAGCTCATTAGGTTAGGAGGAGTCTGGACTTATTATCCTTGTTTTTCATATGGAGAAATTAAGACAGATCATTGAATCTGTGGGTACAAGACTATGTAATAAATGAGTTGGTGGCAGGACTCAGAAATATAATCTCTTAATTGTTTATTCAAAATATTTTTGATGGATTCTCTTTTTTCTTTGTCCCATGTTATCCCTTTTGTCTTCTAGCCACCCAGGAGAGCATGTCACTAAAATAGTCGTGAGTAATGTGGGAAGGTGGGGGTCAGAAAAGGAATCACAGTGGTACCTTGGACACTGCAGTGATGTGAATTCCATGAAAATACATATGTAATCTTCCTTATTTTTTTTCATATTTTAAGAATGTCCTATGTCTCTCTCTCTCACTTTCTTTTAATTCAAAAGTCATAATGTTTGTTCTTTAAAAATCCACCATAAAACAAACAAAACTATGAATTAAAATTAAAGTTTCTCACTTATTTGTTATTCTGCTTCTTACTGAAAAAAAATTGTTGTGTCTTCTGTATATTTTGTTACGCACAGATATATATATAGTTTTATTTTTTAGAATGACTGAAACATGGAATGCATATTGTTCTATAACTTTTTAAAATTAAAACTTATCATTAACTTTTTTAACGTTAATACGTGAAACCTACCTCATCAATAGAATGGCTGCATTGTTTACATTTTTATCTTGATTAAAACTTACTGTAGAACAAATAGAAAGTGTCTAATATTTCACAATTCTACATAGTAATCATGTATTTTTGATAATTTCATGTTTTCTACAAGCACAAATTCATATTCTTCATCTGACATGTTTTGATATTAGTTGAGAAACCTCTGCCCGTATTCCCCTCAACAGTTTTGCTTATGTCTGTTATACTCATCTCCTTTTTTCTGCAATAGATGAATAGCAAGCATTCAGGGATGAAGGAATAGGAGTCAGTTTTGGGGGTTTCTTAGGCACAGTTGCACATAAAAAGTAATCTCATTGTGGAGAAGTCTTTTTATATTGCAGTAATTGCCATTCTAGGAACAGGTGTTTGGAATTCTACTCAAGGGAAAACTGGAGATGGGAAAGGTTGGGGAGAGTAAGATAAAGCTTCCCTGGTTACAGACCCATGGAAAAATCACAGGAACAAGGCAGGAGAACAAGCAGAGTCCCTGGAGCCTTCCACCACATCTCAGTGCCTTTCCCAGGGACAGTGTTGTGTAGCGATGGTAATACCACTGACTTCTGTGCCAATGCTCTTTATTTTGTGCCAGCCAGAGCCAGGATGTAATGATGGTGTGACAGGGGCCAACATGATAATATCATCACTTCTTGATCCTATGTCATCAGGAAACAGAGTGTTCTTGATTTCTGTAAACAAAAAGTATTTATTGTGAAATGCTTTGCTGTTTACACATTCATGATCTAATTCTAGGTCCCAAAGCACTTTAGACGGAATGGTTATCCTGCTCCTTACTGATATATGGAGAAATTGAGCTCAGAGTTTAAATGATTTGTCCAAGTCGCAGACCTGTTAATGAAAGGGCTGCACTTAGAATTCTCCTTATTCTGATTCAACACCCAGTACTCCTTCAGGAGAATACCATGTTTTCCTCAAGTCCTCATATAGCAGACAGTGCTCTAGAAAAAAAAAAAAGTATAGCATACACTGGCATGATAAATGCCTTAAGAAATCTAAAATAACAGTATCATATTCAAACTCCTTAGTCATCTCTGACTTATTATTTCACATTTCTAGCTTTAGAGTTTGCCTACCAAATGTTATAACCCAATGGGACAATTTTACCAATCAAACAAAAATCATGTGGATCAATGTTTTCCAGTTACACGTATTTTTGAAGGCAGAATAAATAGAAGAAGTTGAGGGAATCTCAAGCAAAAAGAATTTCCTGTAGCATCATTAAAGCTTAGAGGTAAATATTAGCTCAAAACCTCAGGTTCTTTAGGAAGGGGCCTCTGGTTGTCTCTTCTAGGTATCCTCAAAGTTTGGTTTGGAAATAGATCGGAAAATTAGAAGCATAGAATTAGCAACTCTATCTGAAACCTGGTATGCTTCAAGCTGTAACACATTTAAAAAGGATATTTAAGATTCTAAAGTGCTAGAGAAAAGGCTTAAAATATTTTTGTAGCTCCTGCAGTGTCTAACTCTATATCAAGTACGTGGCTGGCTCAACAAGTGATAGCTAACATTTAATATTACACTTTCTACATGTCAGGCATTGTTACAAGCACTTTATATATAGTACTTCATTTAATTCTCACAATAATCATATGAAATAAGTACTATCATTAGCATCTTCCTTTTATGGATGAGAAAAACTGAAGCACAGAAAAGTCAAACTACTTGCCTAACAATAGGAGTCAGAGTCAGGATTGGAACCAGGGTGTGCTCTAAACCCAGACAGTACACGACCCTCCAAATGAATGTCCTTTATTCCACAAAAATATCTGTTTTGTCTAAGGAGTGGATGTGTTGCATGCTCTGAAATAATCTATCTATTTACATTCTTCCTTAGGCCAGATGTGGTGAGGGCTAGGAAAAGAGTTTGTTGGGAGCCCTGGGTTATCGGCCTCGTCATCTTCATATCCCTGATCGTCCTGGCAGTGTGCATTGGACTCACTGTTCATTATGTGAGATACAGTAAGTATAACCTGCCTTGGCATCATGTAATTTACCCCAAATATTTCCTCATACCTTGGTGTTTTGATTTGCCTCAGGCTTATTCATTCATTACTAAGATTCATTTGCATAACCTGTACAAAGGAATCTTTACCTGCTTTGTCTCTTATTTAGTGCTTATAAGTCAAGGAGGATTATTTTTTCTATCTTTGATGTGTGATGCTTTCTGCTGGGAACAGCATGCTCATTTGCATCTTCCTTAATAAGCAATAAGTGAATATTAATCAAAGGAAAACTACAGCATAGCTAGAACCAATGTCTTGAGTTGTTTGAGGTCACAGGGCAAGCACTTTGATTTAAAATAATTCTGACCAGGTGCAGCGGCTCACGCCTGTAATCCCAGCACTTTGGGAGGCTGAGGCGAGTGGGTCACTTGAGGTCAGGAGTTTGAGGCCAGGCTGGCCAACATGGTGAAACCCTGTCTCTACTAAAAAAAAGGAAAAAAAAAAAAAGCCAGATGTGATGGTGCACACCTGTAGTCCCAGCTCCTAGGGGGGCTGAGGCAGGAGAATCACTTGAACCCAGGAGGCGGAGGTTTCAGTGAGCCGAGATCATGCTACTGCACTCCAGCCTTGGCAACAGAGAAAGACTTGGTCTCAAAAAGAAAAAAAAAAAAAAAAAAAAAATCCAACTCGTTGAAGTCCTGACATGCCAATAAATCAATGACACAATCTGGAGTCATAAAAAAGTAGGCTCTATTCTGTACCAGGAAGTTAGAAAAATAGTCATAGTGATGTATTGTTGAATAAGTGCCTATTTCTGTTATTAAAATCTCATCTTAGGATATATTGTAGGTGATTAAAGAGGATAGGGTATGCTGAGAAAGCTCATTATAAAGAAGTTCACCCTGCGGTTATCAGGTACCTCATTGCTAGATGAACTGTTAGTTGCTATGTTATTAGAAAGGTCTCCAGGGTACTTCAGAACTGTTCTCCAGGATGTAACAACCCTTCTGAAGTTTCCTCCTACTTTGCTTCGGGTTTTAATTACTTGACTTAACCATGACCTGTTAGTTTAATATCTCCTTCTGTTACTAGATTATACTTGGATGTTCAAGGCACCGTAACCATAGAAGCTAATCACTTGATTCTAATTTAATTGGGACCTTGTTGAAGTTGCTTTCCAATAACGAGAAAGAGTACTCTGCAATCTGGTTATCTTCCTCTACTGTCCATGCAAGTGTAATCTCAATTTCCAAAGCAAGATGGATCATTTCTGGATAGTTTAAAAAAATATTTAAAACAAAGATTTTTTTTGGTAGAATTTGCAAACAGACAGGTCTTTAAATTTGAAGTGTCTGCATATTATTAATAGATTTTTCTGTAGCATACTTTTTTTTAAAAATTTTTTGAGACGGAATCTTGATCTGTTCCCAGGCTGTAGTGCAGTGGCTTGATCTCAGCTCACTGTAACTCCCGCCTCTTGGGTTCAAGTGATTTTTGTGCCCCAGCCTCCTCAGTACCTGAGATTACAGGTGTGCGCCATCACACCCAGCTAATTTTTTCTATTTTTAGCAGAGACAGGTATCATCATGTTCGTCAGGCTGGTCTTGAACTTCTGACCTCAAATGATCTGCCTGCTTTGGCCTCCCAAAGTGTTGGGATTACAGGTGTAAGCCACTGTGCCAGGCCTGGAGCATACTTGAAATAAAAATGAATTGCTGAAATAACTTTATAGTTCTACAATTCTGCTGAGTATACTGAGTCCCACTTTGTTGTAAGCATCATTATTTGTCCCCATGGATGCCTAAGACTGTTTTACACACTTTCGTGTGTCTAGAATTTATCAGAGTCTTGGCACATGTTAGGTGGATTAAATACTGAATGATAATATCGAATGAATCGTACCTATGATATGTTCCTGGGCCATACTTTGGCTTGTCTGACTTCACAAAGAATTTCTAGTAATACTAGGGGCTAATCACCTCAGTGAGAGAAAATGTCCCTTACTACTTATCATTTGCCTCTTCCCAAGCCAAGTTTTATAAGATTCATAAATCTTACTCATATGTGTACAGTGAAAACTTGGCAAGAATTTTTTCAGTAACCTGTTTCTGAATCCTGTTGTTTGGATGATCAATTGAGTAATATTGAACACACAGCTTCCACAGCCCACACAGTACACCTGAATAAACAGTGATTGTTGTGATGTGTGTAACTGTCTTCTGTTTGTGACCTGCTTTCTGTTTTGGGGTATAAACTAACAGAATGGTTTCGGCAGATGAACATTTAGAAGCTGACATGCCAAAATAACCAAACCAAACCAAAAAAATCTGTTACAGAAATAGACAGATACAGATAAAGGTAATCATATTTGGAAAAACATCATTTTGGTTCTCATTTCATAAAGCCCAGGACAACATAGAATTCTGTATACAGTTCGTGTCTGGGGCCTTTGGGCGTGCATTTCTGCCCCTGTGTGATTTGGACGTCAGAAGATGAATCTGTTATAAGCAACACCATTGCAGATTATAGAATCACAAACCTGCTAGAAAAGTACTCATGTTTATCCTTATTTTTAACTTTTCTGTTAATATTCCTAACATGTTTTAGTAACTACTCAAACCATATATTTATGGCAGCTGGCAATACGTTTTAACAGTGGTATGCTTAAGTCTACAGAGTAAAGTAAAATATTGAGCACGTATAATAAGTTGTTAACTTGGTTAAACCATATGCAATTGCCAATATTTGACTATTTTTGACCTGTACTAATGACAATTTTAAATCATTCAATCTAATAAGTCAAAAAACTACATTTAAGGATATAGAGGGGTCTGTTACCATTCTGTCTAGAACCTTGCTATTTAACATATGATTAGCTACCAGAAGCATCAACATCACTTGGGAGCTTGGTAGAAATGCAAAATCTTGAGTCTAACTTTAGACCTCATGTACCAGAATCTGCATTTTAACACACTCCCTAGGCAGTTCATTTTTACATTAAAATTTGAAGCAGAATTCTAGAAGAATGGATACAACTCTACATAAAGTTATAGCTAACCATGAGGCAGATGTTTACAAATACAAATGTAATAGAACAGTAGTTTACAGAGATAGTTATGAGTTATTTCCCAGTATGTCAATACATTTGAAACCTTACTTGAAGTTAGGTTTGAACCTTCCATTCAGAGAAAGGGAGGTGAGGAAGGATGGAGGAAGAGTAAAACCTCCCAAGTCTTTCACTTAGGTCTCTAGTACTCTGGCGACTCAACTTTCAGTGTCTTCCGCCTGCCATTCATCTCTTTTATTCATCACCAACCCCTTCCCAGCCCTTGTCAGAGTCTGATAGTGCTTCTCTCTCTGTCCCATCAAATCCTCTGGATGGCCAGGGTGTTTTTTTTGAAATATGCTAGTAGTTTTTTGAATAACTTTTATACAACAAAAGACTTGTCCCGTATCTTCAATAAGTGGCTTTTTTTTTTTTTCTCTAAGAATCAGCTTGTGAAATAAGTCTGTACTCTGGAAGTTAGTCTTGGCTATGCCCTGCTGGGCTTGGGCAAGTTATTTACATTTCCAAGACTGTAGTCTGTTAAATGTGGATAATATTGCCTTTTTGTGGAGTTATTATAAATTAAATGAGATATGTGACTGTACCAGGGACATTGGTGTTCAGTGTTATTTTATTTTTCTTCTGTGGTTTAAGTGAAGAGGGAAAGAATAGGAAGGTAGAGAGAGGAGAGAGACTGTGACTGGATGAGCCACACTCTGCTTTCCTATAGTAACTACATACAACTGTCTTGATCATCTGTGTATTTCTAATGCTTGACACAGTGTCTCTCGCTGAAAAGTGGCTGGCATTAATATTTGTCGAATGAATACATTAATTTTCTGAGGGCTGTGTGCTTTCTTCATACATTGGAGGGTAGAGGAAAAGTTATGTGACATTAACTTTTCAGCAGGTCAAAAATGTGGGTTGCTTAAATTGGATGCAGAAGGTAGAGACAGTGGCTAAGGAGCAGACAAACCAACCCCTGTGGTTGGTGGGAAAAACATACATGCAGTGACAAGGGAGCTGGGTGAAAGTAAATGGTGTCCCTGGAAGATTATGCCAGGTGGCAACTTTAACTCCCTAAACTTCGATTTACTGAATCCCTTGCATTTTAATTTCTAACCTCATCTTCCTTTTCAGCCAAAATAAATTTTCTCAAACTAGAGTTCTTGTGGACAGAATTGATGTATAGTTGATGGAAGGGAAAATAAAATCTACATTTGGAATATACAAATACAGTGACCCTTGGGAGGCTTCTGAATCCATCCCTGTTTGTATGCTCAGATGGCATGACTTGCTCTCTCTTGTGGCTTACTGAGGAATGAATAACAGATGAATAATCAGCCCACTCTTCTGATGAGCTACTTGTACAGTACTCCAGGAACACCAGGCATTTCTTACAGCTTTGATACTCTAAATCACATGATGATAAATGTTGTTTTGTATCCTGAGATAACTATGAGGCCTGGGGCAGGATGATGATGATGATGATCTCTGCTAAAAGCATTCCTCCCTGTTTCAGTCTTCTAGCAACAACCAAGTGGGGGAAATAATGATGCTTTACACCCATCTGATAAAAATTAAGATAGGGTTTTGCTTCTTTCCTTGTAGATCAAAGGAAGACCTACAATTACTATAGCACATTGTCATTTACAACTGACAAACTATATGCTGAGTTTGGCAGAGAAGCTTCTAACAATTTTACAGAAATGAGCCAAAGACTTGAATCAATGGTAAGCAATTTGTCATCCACTTCTGGTGCGTTTGCTGTCACTCTCTACCATATTTTTAGCATCCTAGCTTCTAAAAGATTCATTCAACTAACGGATCCCTGTGTATTTGCAAAATGAAAAGAGGCCCTAACTCAGGGAATATAAAACAAAATAGACAATACATCACTTAGCACAATATCACTCGCAGGGCTGAACCAAAGAAACTTTAGCCATTCAGTCAGGTCCTTCTTACTGACCTTTCCTTAGCTAGTGCTATACTGTTGATCAGCAGAGTCCAGAGATTCTGGAAATGTGAGTGTGGCCTAAAATATATTTGCTGTATCCTACACTTCCTAAAAAAGAGACTCTGAGCAGAAGATTGCCAAGATTGAAACTATTTATGGACATACCTAAACAGTCTTTTAGTTTATAAAAGTATCTAACCTTCAACCAGCTTTTGGTACAAAAATATGTAGTAAATCCATAGATAGGCAACTCTACCCAGTTTTTAAAAATATTTAACCTTCAACTAGTTTTCGGTATGTAAATCCACAGATATGCGACTCTACCCTTAATGCATCAATATTCATCTTGAGGGATCAATTAAATACTTAAGAAACTGGAAAAATTAGCAGTATGGGCCAAAAAACAAGGGACTAAGTGGTAACTTCTTATCGTTATCAGATTAATTAAAGAATAATTTAACTTTTCCTGGCAGTCTGTGAGGTAATTCATAGTATAATGTGATGGAAAGAACACTGAGCTAGGAGCTGGGAGGCACATGTAGCTTCAGTGGCACCTAC
The DNA here is from genome assembly GCF_047675955.1 of Chlorocebus sabaeus. NCBI lineage: Eukaryota > Metazoa > Chordata > Mammalia > Primates > Cercopithecidae > Chlorocebus > Chlorocebus sabaeus. The sequence goes on along the minus strand of NC_132910.1, from coordinate 902,659 downwards.
TAGCTAATGATACATCACTTGACATATCAGTTTATCATTCTGGACAAAATTCCTTATGTGAAAGTTAAGGTATTAGATTAGATAGTTTCCAAATTGTCTTCCAGTTCCAGTAACCTGAACAAGAATGGAAGTGAGACCCTGGAAACCGCCCAGTAGACAACAGCCTGGGGATTTGGCCAGCTTGCTGAGACAGAGGTTGAATCCTGATTAAATTTGCCCTTGCAAACACCAAATCAGGGAAATATTTGATCAGGCTCTTCTCTAAGGCTAAATACATTTGCAAAATGAAGAAAGTGAAATTGAACTAAAAAGGTCAAGAAAAGATGGCACTATTGCCCTTGTTCTTTGTGCCATTCAAGTACATTTTATTTAAGTAAATAAAATCCAGACAGATTTAAATCTAAAGGAATATACGTAGAACTCCTTAATGCCTTCAAAATTAATAATAGTTTTGAAGTTACTTGACAAAAATTAACCCTTAAATAAAAATTTTCTTGTGAATACTGTCATCCTATTCAGAGGACTTGTGCTATTCAGCTTTGTCTCATAATTGCAAGAACTGTCCTTAGGGAAAACAATTTGAATTAATAAAATGTAAGAAAGAATTAAAAGTCTCATTGCTTCTGTTAATCACCAGCATTTAGTAAGTGTTTACTTACTACATACTATATGTCCACATACTGGAAACAAGAAGCCCTTGAAGTGTTTCCTTACATAAATTCCTAATTAAAAAATTAAGTTGCCTAGAATTCTTACGTAGAATAATAACTAACATCTCTACAAAAATAGATTCTTTCACTTTAGTAGAGTAAAACTTAGGCTAAGTATCCCAGTTCACCTGCGTCTTTCTGTGAGCATTTGGAGTGCTGAACTGGGTGCACATTATGCCAGGATACTTGACAACTTTGTCACTAGGTTTGGGAAGCATTTGACATGGACATGCACTCATTTCCATAATCCAATTATTATGTGGCAGAAGTATTTCATTTCCTTTGTCTATGGGCAGTAAAAGTCCTTATCTCCAGGTAAAATTGCTCACTCTTAATTTTTAAGAAACAGGATGTTCATTTTCTTTTGTCTCTTTCTGAGCATTAGTACAGCAGATGTCACTTCTGACCCCACTGCGGTTCCCTACTCCTATCATTCCTAAGACAGAGTTCAGTTGAAATCACTGAGAATACCGCAGTAGATTCCTCAAGCTTCCTCAAGTTCAGCTCACTGCGAATTGTCAATGCCTTTTGCTCTGTTTTGTTTTTTAATTTTCTAAAAAGCTTTGAATTAATTTGTGGAATTTCATAAAGTTCTTGCTGATATATTTTGAATATTTTTCAAACAGGTGAAAAATGCATTTTATAAATCTCCATTCAGGGAAGAATTTGTCAAGTCTCAGGTTATCAAGTTCAGGTATGTAAATCTGAATTGCCAACTTCTGAATTTAAAGTTGAAGTTGTTAATCTGCTCAGCAATAAAGATGTTTTGAAGTGTTAAATATATAATTCAATTCAACAAACATTTGACACTTGTTCTGTGCAAGTCATGGGTTACAAAGTCCCTTATTGATTCCTTAAATCCCAAAGTAAACATTTGCAAGGTGATTGCTGGGGACAGAGGTATAATTGGTGCCTATGCTATAAAACTGTTTTCTGAGAAACTTACTAAGTACAGATAGTGCTAAGTACAGATAGACCTAACACATATCCTTGGTTTAATGGCAAGTAGTGCCCCATGTTAGACAGTGTAGTAGATCAGGTTTGTCTTTAGCTCTTCTTCCTCCTGTTAGTCAATCTTGTTTACCTTCTTCTATTCCATCCCTCTATTCTCAAAATATGTAGCTGAGAAGATCTCATCTGTCAACTAACCATTCATATATAGGTTTAGAACATAATATTAAGGAAAATAGTATAAGAATTTTCAATATGATATTGCCATAATACAAATTATTTGTATTAAAAATAGAATAAGAACTATTTCCAAAATTATTCCAATGACAAAACTCTAAAAGTTTCCTGCCATTCTATTACTTAGCTGATATCTCTAAGGCATTACTTTGATCACTCTGTTCTAAAAATTCTGTACTCTCTGGTGTTTGAGATAGTGCCCTTTCTTGGATCTGCAACTACTTCTCTCATCTTTAAGTTTCACTTTCTCAGGAGGACCTCATTCACCCACATGGCCTCATATTCTATTGAAATACAAATTTCTATCTCCAGTCTGAACTATTTTTCTGATTTCTATCACTATATACACATCCCCATGTGGAAGTTCCACAGAAAATTCCCTAACTCAGGAAAAATCCAGTCACATAAATGAGAAACCTGGAAGTCATTGAACACTCCTTCCTTTCCTGGGTCCCTCATATTTTATGAATAACTAAGTACTACTAATTCTATTTTCCCAATAGCTTTCTAATTTGTTCACCTTTTTATTCCAGTAATCTTGCTACTGCTACTCATTATTCTGTCTTCTGTTACTGCAATAGTGAGAAGAGCAAGTGTATTGAAAAGATTAAGTCAATTTTGGAGATGTTGAATTTATACACTAAGGGACCATATGAACCTGAAAAATGAGTGTGACTTGGTAGAGGGAAATGGAACTGAGCAGAAGATAGAAATTTGCTCACGATCAACTCAAAAATTTGGAAGCATGGGCGTAAATTTCTCAGAAAAGGAATAATAAAAGGGAATGAAAAGGATGATGAAGAAAACTTGAAGAACAATATTTAAGGTGATGGAAGGAGTATAGGAACCCTAGATATAGGGAAAGAGCAGGAAGATAGAAAAATCATGACAGAGGCACCACTGATGCAAAAGATACGAAGTTTCAAAGAGGGTGTGGTTGGTATTGACAAATAATCCTGACTGAGTATAATAAATACTGAAAAGAATCCACTGGTTTTGTTAACTAGGATACTTGGGTTGTTATTTATTTTCCTGTCTTGAAAATAGTGTTACAATTAACATGTATATAGGTCTGTCCTTGCACAAACACATGAGTGCATTTGAATATTTAATTTCTGGAAGTGGAAATGCTGTGTTAGAGAAGACAGATATTCAAACTTATAATAGATAAAGCTGCTATCCAAAAATAAGACTCTAATTTTTATTCCCACTTCCAGTTTATGAGAGTAGTGGTTGATGCAATATATAGTGAAGAGTTAGATTCTTTCAGAAGTGACTATGAAAAGGAGTGGGTAAAGTAGTTGGCAGGATGATTCTAAGGTAGTAATTCATACAAATAGTATTAAGACTAATTAATACTCTGTTGAAAAGACAGTTACATGAAGTCAGTGCAATTTGGTAAAGCATTCTGATATCTTTAGGATTGGGAATTGTTTAGGATAGCCTGAAGATTGTTTAGGGGAGGTAAGTAGACTTGAGACACAAGAATAAAACCTGAAATTCAAAACCACAGTTGATTTTATATTTAAGACACATTGTATTTGATAATTTTGAATGGTTTTTGAAAGGTGTGTTTTTATATTAATAACCATATACTTAACTAGACTTTTTGAAGGTAAGGGATACTATGAACAGACTAGCTCACTATATAAGAGACTGAATTTGTGGTTCTTCACATACTAAGCAGTAGCAATATAGAAGGAAACATTTATGGATTTATTTTATGTGTGCATTTCATGTAAGTGATAAAGAAAAAAGCAGACTGAGATATTACCCTTCTTTCTTTTCTTTTCTTTTTTCTTTTCTCTTTTCTTTTCTTTCTCTCTCTCTCTCTCCCCTTCCTCCCTTCCCTTCCCTTTGCTTCTCCTTCCTTCCTTCCTTCCTTCCTTCCTTCCTTCCTTCCTTCCTTCCTTCCTTCCTTCCTTCCTTCTCTTTCTTTCCTCCCTCCCTCCTTTCCTCATTTCCTCCCTCCCTCCCTCCCTCCCTTCCTGCCTTCCTTTCTTCCTTTCTTCCTTTCTTTTTTTTTTTCTTTCATTTTCTTCTTTTTTGGCCCACAGTCAACAGAAACATGGAGTGTTGGCTCATATGCTGTTGATTTGTAGATTTCACTCTACTGAGGATCCTGAAACTATAAATAAAATTGTTCAACGTGTTTTACATGAAAAGCTGCAAGATGCTGTAGGACCCCCTAAAGTAGATCCTCAGTCAGTTAATATTAAAAGTAAGTTAATTTCTCTTATTTGTCTTTCATAGAACAGTTTAATGTTAGGTTTGATCTTGGCACTCATTAAAAAATTTTTTTTGGTATCCTTTAATTGTGGGGTCTTGCCACCAACAGTATATTTCTTTGGAACTAAATTGGTCCTAATGAAGTATTTTAATTTTTGAAACTGCCCTAAACTTAGGCCTCCCATGCAAGCTTTTTATTAACTCCTGAGCAGTTTTCTTTATATTACACTTTATACTTTGGCTATAGAATCCAATTATAAGTGAAGAAAATGGCTTTGTATCTTCTTCTTCTTTTTCTTGTTGCTTTCATTGTATGTTCTGAGGGTATGGTATATGGAAAGGTTCATGCCATTTACACATTTGTTTTCAAATGTCATTAATATACCTTGCTGTACTTTCTTCCCTTTAACTTTTCACCAATGAAGCATTTATAATAAACTTATTTTTGGTATATTTACACCTATAAGCGAAAAATTTAGGTAGATTTTTGTTGTTCTTGTTGTTATTGCTTGTAGGGCTACATGGGACAAAACAAATGATGATAGGTCCTCACATTTAGAAAATAAGAAATATGAGATCCTCAGTGGAAATTAAGGTCTGGTTAAGGGCTGAGTCGTATGTTATAGAACAATGCAGGTCTATAGAAATACTATGTGGGCACAAGTATAATGTTACATTTTCTAGAAGTTACATTAAAAACAAAAATAAGCATGTAAAATTAATTTTCAATAATTTGTATATTCAACCCAATATGTTCAAAGTATTGTCATTTAAACAAATAATGTAAAAATTACTCATCAAATATTTAATTTTTTTTGTAGTAAGGATCTGAAATCTAGTAACATTTTATATAGCTAGTACATTTCTATTTAGACTAGCCATACTGCAAGAACTCATTGGCCATATGTGGCTAGTGGATACAGTAGCGGATATGGCAGCACTGGGAACTAGAGAATAGGGGACCAGTAGAGAGAATGAATACAAACTGCTAATATAAAATCTGATAGATCTGAGTAGATGCCTAAATTGATGGCCAGCCAACCCACTTGCTTAGGAAGGAGGCTTCAGTAGTCAAGGACAGATACATAATTTATGCACCCTAGCACAAAATGAAAATGCTAGATCTGTTTTCAAAAAGCAAGAAAAAAGTGCTGTTAAAAGTACAAAGATATGAGTTTTCTTTCTTCCCTAGTCTCTCTCTCAACTTTTCATGGTGTTTTCATTTGCTGATTATTGTCATTCTAAGAGAAAAAAATTAAATTTGTAGATTACTAATATGAGTTTAATTGTTTATATCGTGCAATATCAATTTAACTGCATATATAAGTACATTTAACTTGTATTTCAAATCATGGAAATTATGCAACTATATTGCGTAGCTTATATATACATGTTTTTCATTTTTGCCATCAATGGAAATAGTACAAAAGGTTAGTGACTCTTCTTATTTTCCTGGTTAGTATGAGCAAATTCTACCAACACTCTCTACCTTCAGCTTACTGAAGAGTGAGGAAGGACTAGAAGGAAAAGGAGATCTGGGTTTCCCTATCTTTCTCTTTCTAAGTTGTAGTTTTCAGCAAAAGCTGTTGGCTAATACACAGAAGTAACAGAAGCAAGAAAGGATATGACAGGCTCTGTTGTTCATCTGTGTTTATTAGAATGCTATTGTCTTTTCTCTGGGTTTTAAGCAAGTTTTGGTTCAAACAGAAAACATGGCCTCCAAGGCATGTCAGTGCACCTCCACTTACTTAATGGAAGGAATAGCACACTTATCTTGTACTTGCTTTGAGTCTTGCTGAACCCCTGTGCATTGTGGGTTCACTAGAATTCTGATTTCATAGGGAATTGTGAATGATATATGCAAATGAAGTGGGAAGAAACCATGGACACACTTATTGCACATATCTTGTCTGCCAACACTATGATCTATTATCCTATTGAACTTCATTTTCAAAACACAAGTTACCAGATAAAATTATTAAGAATGTCAAGTGAGCAACAGCAGAGCATTGTACCAAGCACAAAGCCATTGTGAATATGAGACCCAGTGCAGATGCATAAGTCACACATGAAGCCAGCCTTGTCAGTACTGTCAACACAGAAAGCTTAAAATTTTCGTAGGAAGAGCTTGAGATAGAGAATAAGTTATTCGAAACAAAGAGATCAGAGGTGGTCCTTTTAATATTAACTGAGACTAAATTGTAAATTCTTCCTTATTTTTGACATTTTCCCCACAAGCAGCCAGAATAAATAAAGTCAGAAAGAAGGTTTTCTAGAATATAGATTTCTACTTCATTCATACTATTAAATACTAAAGAAAACAAAAACACTAATATTTTCGCATTTAGAGCATCCATCCTTCCATGTACAAAGAATAGTTTTGGTCATTAGAACTCTGCTGAGTCAGGAAGTTTGAGTTTAGAGTTTTATACATCTATTGGCTAGGTTAGTGTTTGCATAGGGTTTGAGACTGACTAGTGAGAAGTCAGCAAGCTAAGAAGTCATTGGCTGGAGCTAAATGACAATTTGAGGGCAGACTGTGTTTTCAAATTTGACTTCAAAAGGGGTAATATTGTTTTTAACTGTGAGTGAGTACACATTTATGGAGATGCTATCAGGTGTGTTATACAAATGGGACTATGCTTATGAGTTTAATGATATAATCTGAAATAATGGTTAATAAATGTATTATTACATTTGGGGAAATAATACTATGGTTTAGAGCAGTGTTTCCCATGGAGGGGTTGTGGACTCCCTGCATCTTATTTACTGGTATAAAATCCAAATTCTTGGGCTTCAATACAAACTACTGAATTAGAGTTATTGGGAAGGGGAAGAGGAGTTTACATTATAAATATGCTCCCTATGTGACTCTTACCCACATTAACGTTTAACACAACATTCACATTCTCGGCAATGTGACGATCATACTATGTCTATAACAAACTATGTCGCTTTCTTTATAATCCAGAAATACTGTTTTATAATAAAATTAAGCAGACTTTTAGTATTTAAAACACTCAGAGGCATAGTGTAATTCTGATGTGCTGACCCTATTCTATTTACCATTTCTATGTGTTTCAGAAATCAACAAGACAGAAATAGACAACTATCTGAACCATTGTAAGTTTCATATATTTATTAACATAGCATTACCTGAAGGTAAAAAGCTAACACTATACAGGTCATTCAGGTTTACTTAGTGTTGATATCATGGGACAGAACAGATAAAGTTTGATTAGTTTGTGCACAGTTCATGGTGCTTTGTCATATCTCGGAGACACATTTTATTAGTAAAGAATAACAAAATTGAGATAACTTTGGAGTGGACGTATGGGTGCCTGGGGCAGATGTGTAGTGGAAGTGAGTTGTACAACTGTTAAAGAAGAGGCAAGAAATGTTTACTTATCAATGTTCTGTTTGTAGATATCTATAAGATAAAACAAATCTATACGTTGTGTTTTTGAGCTAGAGGCAGAAACTTATTATCACTATATCCTAGATAAAATCTTCTTGATGTTATTAATCCTATGTCATGGAAAGTGCAGAAAATTATGGGGTATATTTTAATAAAATTACTTTAGACACATAGATAATATCTTCAGCTATATTTTAAAAGTGCTGACTCTAGGCCCAGCACTTTTCTTCTCCTGTAGCCAAGTACCCCACCGTGATTTACAGTATACATTCAATAGTTATGGGGTTGTTGCACATTACATTTCTCTTAAAAGGTGGAAGAATATGTGCTACTCACCAGCTCATATAGTTGGCTAATTTCTAAAATTAACTAAATACAAAACCAAAAGATAATTTCATTACCTAAATAACACATACTCTCGCCACCAATATTTATTGGGAACATACCATGTGCTAGCACTGTGTTAGACAACAGGGACACAAAATGGATAAGATATAATCTCTACCTAAAGCACCTCATACTTTAATGGGACTAGATGCATGAGGCTAATTCATGAACACATCATTCTTAAACAACACTTCTCAACCAAGGGAAATATTGTTGGCCAAGCTATCATGCCCCACCCACTGTTGCATTTTTGTCATGAATATAGGGGGAGGGTTACTGGCATCTAGCATATATAGGCCAAGATCTTATGATGCACAGGGCACCCCCCTACAACAAAGAATTAAACAGTTCAATATGTTAGTGGTGCCAAGATTGAGGAACCCTGTCATAAACAATGTCAATATGTATACATAAACATAAGCACACACACAGAGGGTGTCTGTTATACACATAAACACACACACAGAGTGTGTTTGTTACTATTATTATTTTGGAAGCACCAAGAAAGTAATAACTAATCCAGATTGGAGACAGGGTAGTTAGAGAAAGCATCCTAGAGAGGTAACAACTGCTTTAAATTTTACAAAATGAACAGGAGTTAGCTAAATAAAACATTACAGTTTACAGAAAGGTAAGAGCATGAGAAAATATTTGATACTATTGGAGCACAAAGTAGAAGAAATTTGGAACACAGTAACACAAGTTGGTGCTTCAAACAACTGTTAATTAATGCACCCACCAATGCACCCACCCTCTCTCTTTTGCAGGCTGCGGAACACGAAGAAGTAAATCTCTAGGTCAGAGTCTCAGGATCGTTGGTGGAACAGAAGTAGAAGAGGGTGAATGGCCCTGGCAAGCTAGCCTGCAGTGGGATGGGAGCCATCGCTGTGGAGCAACCTTAATTAATGCCACATGGCTTGTGAGTGCTGCTCACTGTTTTACAACGTAAGTCTCGAACCTTGAGGATGATTGGGAGTGAACAAAGTGCACTGGGTTTTGGCAAGAAAGTATCTCATGAATTTTGGGAGATTTGAGTTTGTCATAAATTAAAAATAATGCATATATCACAAAAGACTGGAACATTTGTAAACATTAGTAAGAGGTTTTAAAGTCTGGAAATGGAAATGGAGTCAAAGTATATGTCAATAAATAATCTTTTGATAAATACACAATCGTTTCTCAAAGAAAGCAGGAATTTTAAAGTCATTTCTGAACTTTGAATTTGCTGTCAAACAGGAGTGCTCTATCTCTCTGCTGAGTACCTCAATCAGAGATGGAGTCTGGATAGGCTGTAGGTTTGATCCTAAGGTGGAAATTTCACATGGTAAGAAAAAGAATTAAATATGAAGAATTATATAATGAAGATATGAAGAATTTGAAAGTAGCAAGTTGTACAAACGAATAGATTGACTTATTATATTGCAAGAAATGGAGGACCCTTCAATCTATTGTCAAAATGTCTATAGTATATAAAATAGTAATACTTTGTTAAATTATTGTGTGGACTTTTTGGTTTTCAGAGAAATGTGTATATTTCTGGGTGGGGTACATGAGGCACATAGAATATATTAATTTTTCTTATTCTGTACAGGGTACTTTCCATAGGTCCCTTGGAGTCATTAATATTCAGAAATATCAAAAAGCCCTAGCATTTGGAGTGGATGACTTGGCATATGGAGTGGCATGTATATTATAGGAAATGGTGGCTTTTTCACCTGGTCAGACCCCTGAGTCTTATTCTCAAATTGGAAAGAGTTCTGTACATCAAAACTATAAAAAGAAAAAAAAATCTACACCTGTAGACTAAATTATTCAATATAAATTATTAGACTGGTAGCATGGTAAAAAGAAATTTATTCTTCATTTTCTTCTCCCCAGATATAAGAACCCTGCTAGATGGACTGCTTCCTTTGGAGTAACAATAACACCTTCGAAAATGAAACGTGGTCTCCGGAGAATAATTGTCCATGAAAAATACAAATACCCATCACATGACTATGATATTTCACTTGCAGAGCTTTCTAGCCCTGTTCCCTACACAAATGCAGTACATAGAGTTTGTCTCCCTGATGCATCCTATGAGTTTCACCCAGGTGATGTGATGTTTGTGACAGGATTTGGAGCACTGAAAAATGATGGTGAGCATCTGAAGAGAAACTCAAATCAAAGTTAAATTGGTATTTTATGGCATTTAAAGAATGAAATGCTATTATGCCAAAATATGTTAATTGTGTGGTCATATGACCTGGACCAAGGCAGGCCCTAAAAGTGAAGTAAATAACTTGGAAGACACACACAAATTCCTTCCTGCCTAAGTTAATATCAAGAAATTGCTACCGCTATATGATACAGTCATAGTACTGCTAAGATGTCTGAAAAAGCAAGTATGTCTCCTAGCCATGAACTTTTCTTTAGAGAATTAACCACTTTAGAGATTAGCAATCAATAATATGCCCAATTCTGAAGATTGAAGAATCATAAAGCCACCATTGTCCCCTACTGAAATTTCCTTCTAATCTTAACAATGGAGTGGACATTATTTAGATAACTTGTGGTTCTTTCCTAGGCACCCAACTTTTTACTGAAAGTAGTTAGGAACAAATTATCTTCCCAAATATTACTGTTCTAAACATGTGTATTCTAAGATTCTGTATCACTATCTTTTTTTTTTTTTTGAGACAGAGTCTCATTGTTGTCGTCCAGGCTGAAGTGCAATGGTGTGATCTTGGCTCACTGCAACCTCCGCCTCCCAAGTTCAAGTGATTCTTCTGCCTCAGCCTCCTGAATGGTTGGGACTACAGGCACCCGGCTAATTTTTGTGTTTTTAGTAGAGACAGGGTTTCACCATGTTGGCCAGGCTGGTCTCAAACTTTTGAGCTCAGGTGATCCGCCCTCCTCGGCCTCCGAAAGTGCTGGGATTACAGGCATAAGCCACTGCTCCTGGTACCCCCCCTTTTTTTTGGGATGGGTTTTCTCTCTGTCCCCTAGGCTGGAGTTCAGTGGTGCGATCTTGGCTCACAGCAACCTCTGCCTCCCAGGTTCGAGAGATTCACCTGCTCAGCCTCCTGAGTAGCTGGGATTACAGGTGCATGCCACCACAGCCCGACTGATTTTTGTATTTTTAGTAGAGATGGGATTTCACCATGTTGGCCAGGCTGGCCTCGAACTCCTGGCCTCAAGCGATCCTCTAACCTTGACCTCTCAAAGTGCTGGGATTACTGGCATTAGTCACCGTGCCCTGCCTGTATCAATATCTTATTTTTAATCATGAAACATTTTCTTCTGGTTTATAAAATATATGTATATGTCTACAAAGCTTTTTTTTTTTCTTTTAGGTAGCAGTCAAAATCATCTTCGACAAGCACAGGTGACTCTCATAGACACTACAACTTGCAATGAACCTCAAGCTTACAATGGCGCCATAACTCCTAGAATGTTATGTGCTGGCTCCTTAAAAGGAAAAAGAGATGCATGCCAGGTAAACAGTTTTGCCCATTAGTATGTTGCATAATTTTTTGTTTACTTTTCTTTGAAATAATTACATATTTGCAGGAAGTTGCAAAGATAGTACAGAGGAGTCACAACGTCTCACCCAGTTTTCTTCAATGATTACATCTCACATAACTATAGTTCAATATAAGATCTGCGAAACTGACAGTGGTACAAAGTATGTGTCTAATTCTATGGCATTTTATCGCATCTGTAGATTTGTGTAACCACCACTACAGTTAAGATGAAGAACTATTCTATCACCACAAAGATCTACCTCTTTCCCTCCTCCTACTATTGCTAACATCTGGCAATCACTAATTTATTCTCCATCTCTATAATTTTTCAGTTTTCAAAATGTTATATAAATAGTTACAGTAGCTTTTTAAACAGAATTTAATTTTGGATCATCTATTGGTATTTTTGGCTTTTTTTTGTAGAAAAATTTTAGTGGTTCCTCTAAGTTTTATATATATATAAATAAATGTGTATTTATTTATTATATATTTATTATTTATTATATATGTGTATTTATTTATTATATAAATATATATAAATGTGTATTTATTTATATATACATATATAACATCACTGTCTACGTGTATTGAAAATTTACTAGTTTTGGTGAAGTATAGAATAGAAAACTTACTTCCCCTTAAATCCCTTTGCTTTTCCCTCATTAATATTAAATATTAATAAACATAAACATTAAATATTAATAAATATAAATATTAAATATTTGCTTTATATTTTGAGAACCACAGAAGACAATGTTTTGCTTCGACTGTCCAATGTAATTTAGAAAACATAAGAGGAAAAGGAAAGGCTATTTACCTATAGATTTGTTCTTTCCTCTTTCCTGATTCCTTTTTTTAAAAAAAGTCATTTCTGTTTTAGGAACTTCCTTCAGCCAGTCTTTCAGTATAGGTATGCTGATGAAAAATTCTCTTAGATTTTCTTTGTCTCTGAAAGTCTTTATTTCTTCTTCATTACTGAAGCATAATTTGGCACTGACAGTGCTTTTCTTTCAGCATTGAAATCATTGCCTCTGTGATTTCTACGAGGAATGTGCTGCTATTAGAATTATTTTCTTCCAATAGATGAGGTGTCATTTCTCTCTTTCTGTGTTCAAGAGTTGTTCTTTGTCTTTAGTTTTCAGAAGTTTGATTATGTATCTTGGCATGGATTTCTTTGGGCTTATCCTGTTTGAGGTTTGATCAGCTTTTTGAATATGTAGATTTATATCCTTTGTCAAGTTTGATAAATTTTCAGTCATTATTTCTTAAAATACTCTTTCAGCCCCACTTTCTTTCTTCTTTCCTTCTGGAACTCTAACCATAGCAATGTTTACTCTTTTATTATAGTCCCAGAGTTTCCTAAGCTACAGTTTATTTTTTTTTTTCCACCCTAGTTTCTCTCTGTTGTTCAGATTGGGTAATTTCTATCAATTTATCTTCAAGTTTACTGATCCTTTTATCTGTGTCCTCTATTCTTATGTTAACTCTGTTCAGTGAGTTTTGAATTATGCCTATCATACTTTTTAGTTCCAGGGTTTTTCTTTGATTCTTCTTTTTATATTTACTATTTCTTTGTTGCCACTTCCTATTTCTTTTCCTTTGTTTTAAACGTGATGGCAGTTGCTCATGGAGATGCATTTATGATGGCTGCTTTAAAATCTTTGTCAAATAATTTCAACATTTGTGTTATCTCAGTGTTGGTACCTGCTGATTGCCTTTGCTCATTCAAGTTAAAACTTTTTCTATTTCTTTGTATGATGATTTATATTCAGATATATCCTGGGCATCTAATTCTTATTTATTCTGTTCTGTTATTGTTGTTATATCATGCTTTTAAATTTATATTATTTTATTTAATTAATTATTTATTTGTTTCTTCCAACTTTTAGGTTCAGAGGTTACATCTGCAGGATTGTTACATGGGTAAATTGTGTATTGCTGGGGTTTGGTGTACAAATTATTTCATCATGCAGGTAGTAAGCATAATAATCAACAGGTAGTTTTTGGTTCTCACACTCCTCCCACCCTCAACCCTCAAGTAATCCCCAGTATGTATTGTTCCTCTCTTTGTGTCCATATGTACTCAGTGTTTAGCTTCCACTTATAAGTGAGAACATGAGGTATTTGGTTTTCTGTTCCTGCGTTCATTTGCTTAGTATGATGGCCTGTGGCTGCATCTATATTGCTGCAAAAACCATGGTTTCATTTTGTTTTCTGGCTCCATAGCATTCCATGGTGTATATTTACCACATTTTCTATATCCAGTTCACTGTTGATGGACACCTAGGTTGATTCCATGACTATTGTGAAAATTGCTGCAAGGAACATATGCATGCATGTGTCTTTATGGCAGAACGATTTGTATTCCTTTGGGTATAATATACCCAGTAATGGGATTGCTGGGTCATATGGTAGTTCTGTCTTAATTTCTTTGAGAAATCTCAAAACTGCTTTCCACAGTGGCTGACCTAATTTACATTCCCACCAGCAGTGTATAAGCATCCCCTTTTCTCCACAACCTCAACAACATCTGCTGTTTTTTGACTTTTTAATAATAGCCATTCTGACTGGTTTGAGATGATATCTTACTGTGGTTTTTCATTTCCCATTTCCCTGATTAGTGATGTTGAGCATTTGTCCATATGTTTGTTGGCTGCTTGTATGTCTTCTTTTGAGAAATGTCTGTTCCTGTCTGTATTAGGCTGTTCTTACACTGCTATAAAAAAAATACCTGAGCCTGGCATGGTGGCTCATATCGGTAACAGCACTTTGGGAGGTCAAGGGAGGTGGATCAGTAGAGTTCAGAAGTTCAAGACCAGCTTGGGCAACATAGTGAAATCCTGTCTCTGCTAGAAATATAAACATTAGCCAGTGTGGTGGTGTGCGCCTGTAGTCCCAGCTACTTGGAAGTTGTAAGGCAGGAGGATTACTTGAACCCAGGACGTTGAGGCTGCAGTGCACCTCCTGCACTCCAGCTTGGGTGAAAGAGCAAAATGCTGTCTCCAAAAAGAAATAAACAAACAAACCAAGCAAACAAAAAGCCAGTATTAGATAATGTATAAAGAAAAAAGGTGAATTGGCTCACAATTCTGCTGGCTTTATGGGCAGCTGGTGCTTACAATCATGGCAGAAGCTTACAATCATGGCAGAAGGTGAAGTATGAAATGGGTGGGAGCAGGTACATCACATGGTGAAAGCAGGAGCAAGAGGGATAGAGTGGTAGGAGAGGTGCCATACACTTTCAAACAATCAGATCTCACAAGAGCTCACTCACTATTGCAAAGATAGCTCCAAGCCATGAGTGATCGGCTCCCCTGACTGGCTCTCATGACCTGAACACCTCCCACCAGGTCCTACCTTCAGCATTGGGGATGACAACACAACATGAGATTTGGGTGGGGACAAATATCCAAATTATATCATTCTGCTCTTGGCCGCTCCCAAATCTCATGTCTTCTCACATTGCAAAATACAACTATGCCTTCCTAACAGTCCTCCAATGTCTTAACTAATTCCAGCTTTAACTCAAAAGTTCAAAGTTGGCCAGATGCAGTGGCTCACACCTATAATCCCAGCATTTGGAAGGTCAAGGTCGGTGGATTTCTTGAGCCCAGGAGTTTGAGACCAGTCTGGGCAATGTGGCAAAACTGCATCGCTACAAAAAAATTAAAAAAAATTAGCTAGGCTTTGTGGCATATGCCTATAGTTCCAACTATTTGGGAGGTTGAGGTGGGAAGATTGATTGAGCTTGGGAAGTGGAGGTTGCAGTGAGCCATGATGGCACCACTGCACTCCAGTCTGTGTGACACAGAGAGATTTCATCTAGGGGAAAAAAAAAAAGTCTGAAGTCCATAGTCTCATTTGAGATAAGACTTTCCACTTCATCAACCTGGATTTCACTGTCGATATAACTATCAGCATTTTGGTCACAACCATTTAACCAGTCCCTAAGAAATTTCAGACTTGATCTTATCTTTCTGTCTTCTGAGCCTTCCAAATTCTTGCATTCTTTACCTGTTACCCAGTTGCCAAGTCGCTAGCACATTTTCCGATATCTTTATAGCAATGCCCCACTCATAGTTACCAATTTTCTGTGTTAGGCTGTTCTTGCATCGCTATTAAGAAATATCTGATGCTGGGTAATTTATTAGAAAAGACGTTTAATTGGCTCATGACTTTTCAGACTTTATAGTAAGCATGATGCCAGCATTAACTTTGGCTCCAAGGGAGGCATCGGGAAGTTTATAATCATGGTGGGAGGTGAAAGGGGAGGAGGAACATCATGTGGTGAAAGCAGGAGCAAGAGAGAGAGTGGAAGGAGGTGCCACACGCTTTTAAACAACCAGATACTGTGACAGCTCACTCGCTATTGCAAAGACAACACTACACCATCAGGGATCCGTTACCCAAACAACTCCCACCAGCCTCACCTCCAGCAATGGAGATTAAACTTCAACATGAGATTTGAGAGGGAACAAATACTCAAATTATGTTTATGTTATTTTTCCCCATTTTTAAATGGAGTTGTTTGTTTTTTTGCTTGTTGATTTAAGATTTCTTATGGATTCTTATAGATATTAGAACTCTGTCAGATGCATAGTTTGCAAATATTTTTCCCTATTCTGTAGGTTGTCTATTTATTCTGTTAATAGTTTATTTTGCTGTGCAGAAGCTCTTTAGTTTAATTAGGTCCCAGTTGTCAATTTTTGTTTTAGTTGCAATTGCTTTTAGGGTCTTTGTTACAAAATCTATGCTAAGACTGATGTCCAGAATGGTAGTTCCTAGGTTTTCTTCTAGAGTTTTTATAATGTTAGGTTTTACACTTAAGTATTTCAACCATCTCAAGTTGATTTTTGCATATGGTGAAAGAAACGGGTTCAGTTTTAATTTTCTGCATATGGCTAGCCAGTTTTCCCCAGCATCATTAATTGAGTAGGAGTCCTTTCCCCATTTCTTGTTATTGTCATCTTTGTCAAAGGTGAGATGATTGTAGACATGCAGCTTTACTCCTGGCTTCTCTATTTGATTCCATTAGTCTATGTGTCTATTTTTTGTACTAGCACCATGATCTTTTGGTTAATATAGCTTTGTGGTATAGTTTGAAGTCTGGTAGTGTGATGCCACCAGCTTTGTTTTTTTGTTTAGGATTACTTTGGCTATTCGGGCTGTTTTTTGGCTCCATATAAATATTACAATAGTTTTTACTAATTCTGTGAGAAATGACATTGGTAGTTTTGTAGGAATAACATTTAATCTGTAAATTTCTTTGAGCAGTGTGGCCATTTTAACAATACTGATTCTTTCTATTCATGAGCACAAACTGTTTTTCCATTTGTTTGTGCCAACTATGATTTCTTTCTTTCTTTTCTTTTCTTTTTTTTTCTTGAGACAAAGTCTTACCCTGTTGACCAGGTTGGAGTGCAGTGCCACAGTTGTAGTCCACTGCAACCTTGAACTCCCGGGCTTAAGCGATCCTCCCACCTGTCTCCTGAGTAGCTGGGACTATAGGCATGCACCACCACACATGGCTAATTTTTTAGATTTTTGGCCGAGATATAGTCTTGCCATGTTGCTCATGCTGGTCTTGGACTCCTAAGCTCAAGCAATCCTCCTGCCTCTGCCTCCTAAAGTGCTGGGATTATGGGCATCAGCCACTCTACCTGGCCTTCAACTACGATTTCTTTCAGCCGTGTTTTTAGTTCTCATTGTAGAGGTCCTTCACCTTCCTAGTTAGCTGTATGTCTATGTATTTCATTCTTTCTGTGGCAATTGTGAATGGGATTGCACTCTTGATCTGGCTGTCAGCTAAGATGTCATTGTTGTATAGAATATGCTCCTCATTTTAGTACATTGATTTTGTATTCAGAAACTTTACTGAAGTTGTTTATCAGTTCTAGAAGCCTTTGGGCAGAGACTATGGAGTTTTCTGGGTATAGAATCCTGTCATTTGTGAAGAGAGAGAGTTTGACTTCCTCTCTTCTATTTGAATGCTTTTTATGTCTTTCTCTTGCCTGATTGCTTTGGTTAAAACTTCCAGTACTATGTTGAATAACAATGGTGAGTGTGTACATCCTTGTCTTTTCTGGTTCACAGGGGAATGTTTCTAGCTTTTGCCCATTCATTATGATGTTGGTTATGGGGTTGCCATAGAAGGCTTTTATTATTTTGAAGTGTGTTCCTCTGGTGCCTAGCTTGTTCAAGGTGTTTTTTTTTTTTTCTTTTTGAGACAGAGTCTCACTTTGTCACCCAGGCTGGAGTACAGTGGTACGATCTCAGCTCACTGCAACTTCTGTCCCCCAGGTTCAAGTGATTCTCCTGCCTTAGCCTCCTGAGTTGCTGGGATTACAGCTGCTCGCCACCATGCCTGGCTAACTTTTGTATTTTTAGTAGAGATGGGGTTTCGCCATGTTGGTCAGGCTGGTCTTGAACACTTGACCTCAGGTGATCCACATGTCTGGGCCTCCCAAAGTGCTGGGATTACACGTGTGAGCCACCATGCCCGGCCATATTTATGTATTTTCATATGTTGTACCAGCCTTCCATCCTAGAAAATAAGCCTACGTTACTGTGGTGGATTAGCTTTTTGATGTTCTGCTGGATTTGGTTTGCAAATATTTTGTTTGCAAATATTTTGTTGAGGATTTTTGCATCAATGTTCATCAAGGATATTGTCCTGAAGTTTTCTATTTTTGTTGTGTCTATTCCAGGTTTTGGTATCAGAATAACACTGCCTTTGTAAAATGAGTTAGGGAAGCATTTTTTTTTCTAGAATTTTGGGAGTATTTTCAATATAATTGGTACCAGCTCTTCTTTATATATCTGGTAGAATTTGGCTGTGAATCTCTCTGTTCCAGGACCTTCCTTGTTGGCTGTTTTTTTTTTTAAATTACTGGTTCAATTTTGGAACTCATTATTGATCTTCTCAGGTATTCAATTTCTTCCTGGTTCAATATTGGGAGTTTGTGTTTCCAAGAATTTATCCATTCCTTCTAGATTTTCTAGTTTGTGTGCATAGAGGTGTTTACAATCATCTTTGAATTTTTTGTAAAAAATATTTCTCTTCCCTTTGACATTTCTGATAGTGTTTATTTGAAAGTTCTTTTTTTTTCTTTGTTAGTCTTGTTAGCAGTGTATCAATCTTATTTATTCTTTCAAAGAACAAGTTTGTGTTTTCATTGATCTTTTATCTGGATTTTTGTGTCTCTATTTCATTCAGTTCAGCTCTAATTTTGGTTATTTTTTGTCTTGTGCTAGTTTGGGGATTCACTTACTCTTATTTTTCTAGTACTTCGAGGTGTGACGCTGTTAATTTAAGGTATTTATATCTTTTTTTAGTTCTTTGAGGAGTGATGTTGTTCGTTTAAAATATTTGTATCTTTTTGATATTGACATTTTGCCCTATAAACTTTCCTCTTAACACTGCTTTACCTGTGTCCCAGAAATTCTGGTATGTTGTATCTTTATTTTCATTAGTTTCAAAGAATTTCTTGGTTTCTGTCTTAATTTCATTCTTTACTCAAAAGTCATTCAGGAGCAGGCTGTTTAATTTCCATGTAATTGTATAATTTTGAGAGATATTGGTATTGATTTCTATTTTTATTGCACTGTGGTCTGAGAGTGTGATTGGTACAATTTTTAAAAATTTGTTTAGAATTGCTTTATGGCCAAGTGCATGGTTGATCTTAGAGTGTGTGCCATACATATGCAGATGAAAAGAATGTATATTTTCTTGTTGTTAGGTGGAGCGTTCTACAGATATCTGTTAGGTTCATTTGGTCAAGTGTTGAGTTTAGTTTCAGAATATCTTCGTTAGTTTTCTGCCTTTATAACACCTTTAGTGGGGTGTTGAAATCTCCGCTATAATTTTGTATTTCTCTAAGTCTTTTTTTTGTAGGCTCTAAGAACTTATTTTCTGAGTCTGGATGCTCCAGTGTTGGATGCATACACATTTAGAATAGTTAATCTTCTTGTTGAATTGAACACTTTATCACTTTGTCACACCCTTTTTTGTCCTTTTTAATTATTGTTGTTTTAAAGTCTGTTTTGTCTGAAATAAGAATAGCAACCCCTGTTCTTTTTTGTTTTTCATTTGCTTGGTAGATCTTTCCTTATGCCTTTACTTTGAGACTATGAGTGTCATTGCATTTGAGATGGGTCACCTGATGATAGCATACCGTTGGGTCTTGCTTCTTTATCCAATGTGCTACTCTGTCCCTCATAAATGGGGCGTTAAGCCTGTTTATATTCAAGTTATAATATTGATATGTGAAGATTTGATGCTGCCATTGTGTTTTTAGCTGGTTATTCTATAGGCTTGATTGTATAGTTGCTTATAGTGTCAGTGGGCTATGTAATTTCTTTTTTATGGTGTCAGGTAATGGCCTTTTTTTTTTTTTTGGGGGGGGGACAGACTTTTGCTCTTGTTGCTCAGGCTGGAGTGCAAAGGCGTAATCTTAGCTCACTATATCCTCCACCTCCCGGGTTCAAGTGATTCTTCTGCCTTAGCATCCTGAGTAGCTGGGATTATAAGCACATGCCATCACACCTGGCTAATTTTGTATTTTTAGTAGAGATGGGGTTTCGCCATGTTGGCCAGGCTGGTTTTGAACTCCTGACCTCGGGTGATCTGCCTACCTCGGCCTTCCAAAGTGCTGGGATTACAGGCGTGAGCCACCGTGCCTGGCCAGGTAATGGTCTTTTGTTGCCATGTTTAGCACTCTTTTAAGGACTTCTTGCAAGGCAAGTCTGGTGGTAATAAATTCCCTTAACATTTGCTTGTCTGAAAATGATTTTATTTCTCCTTCCCTTATGAAGCTTAGCTTAGTGGGATATGAAATTCTTGATTAGAATTTTTTTATTTAAGAATGCCGAATATACCAGCCTGGCCAACATGGTGAAACCCCATTTCTACTAAAAATACAAAAATTAGCCAGCTGTGGTAATGGGCAACAGTAATCCCAGCTATTTGGTAGGCTGAGGCAGGAGAATTGCTTGAACCTGGGAGGCAGAGGTTGCAGAGAGCTGAGATCGTGTCATTGCACTCCAACCTGGGTGACAAGGGCGAGACTCCGTCTCAAAGAATGTTGGCTGAGTATAGGTCCCTAATCTCTTTCGGCTTATAACGTTTCTGCTGAAGGTTCTGCTGTTATCCTGATAGCACCCTGTTTGTATGTGACCTGTCCCTTCTCTCTACTGCTTTTAAGATTTTTTTCTTTCATGTTGACCTTTGAGAATCTGATTGACTAGGTGTCTGGAGTATGGGTGTGTTGTATGTTATATCTCTGGGGTTCTTTGAATTTCTTGAATTTGGATGTTGACCTCTGCAGCAAGGTTGGGGAAGTTTTCAAGAGCAATATTCATAAATGAGTTTTCCAAGTTGCTTGCTCTCTCTCTCTCTCCCGTTTTTGGGGATGCCAGTGAGTTGTATATTTGGCATATTTATATAATTCCATATTTCTTGGAGATTTTCTTCATTTAAAAAAATTCTTTTTCTTTGTCTGAGTTGATTTGAAGAACTGGCCTTCAAGTTCTAAAATTGTTTTCCAGTTTGATCTATTCTGCTGTTAATACTGCCCATTGTATTATGAAATTCTTGTAGTGAGTTTTTCAGCTCTAGATCAGTTTGATTCCTTCCTTCAGCTTGATTCCTTCCTTCCCTCTCTCCCTCCCTCCCTCTTTCCTTCCTTCCTTCCTTCCTTCCTTCCTTCCTTCCTTCCTTCCTTCCTTCCTTCCTTCCTTCCTTCCTTCTTTCCTTCCTTCCTTCCTTCCTTCCGCTCTAGATCAGTTTGATTCCTTCCTTCCTTCAGTTTGATTCCTTCCTTCCTTCCTTCCTTGCTTGCTTTCTTGCTTGCTTTCTTTGACAGACTCTCACTCTGTCGCCCAGGCTGGAGAGCAGCGGCTCGATCTCGGCTCACTGTCAGCTCCGCCTCCCAGGTTCACGCTATTCTCCTGCCTCAGCCTCCCGAGTAGCTGGGACTACAGGAGCCCGCCACCACGCCTGGCTAATCTTTTTGTATTTTTAGTAGAGACGGGGTTTCACCGTGTTAGCCAGGATGGTCTCCATCTCCTGACCTCATGATCCACCCGCCTCGGCCTCCCAAAGTGCTGGGATTACAGGCGTGAGCCACTGCGCCTGGCCCTGATTCTTTCTTAAAATGGCAATTTCATCTTTCAGCTCTCGTATTATTTTATTGATTCCGTAAATTCCTTAGATTGTGTTTCGACTTTCTCCTGAATCTCGATGATCTTCATTGACATCTGTATTCTGAATTCCATGTCTGTCATTTTAGTTTGGTTAAGAACCATTGCTGGGGAGCTAGTTCAGTCATTTGGAGGTAAGAAGATACTCGTGCTTTTAGAGTTACCACAGTTCTTGCATTGGTTCTTTCTCTTCAGTGTGTTTGAAGTTATTGTCTTTTGTATGGAGCTTTTTACTTTTATATTCTTTAATGCCTTTTGTGGTTTGATTGTGGTATTAGTTGTGCTTAGTTAATTTCGTTCGCTTTTGGATGATTTCAGGGGTCCGAGGTTTGGCTCCGCACTCCTGGGCTGCATGCTATTCCAGGCTGTAACCTTGGGAAATTGGGACCAGGTCTGAGGATATTTTCTTTAGCCCCTAGAGGTTAAATACCTCCTGTGTTGGAGGGAATGAGGTGTTCCTGGTCCACTGGCAACAAAACTGTGGTGGCAAAGGCACTTTGGCGGGGTGGCAGTAGGTCAGTGAGGGTCGTTATGCACACATATGTGCTGGCGGTGGGTTAGTGGCAAGTCCTGCACAGACATGTGTGCTGGTGGTGGGGTGGTGATGGGGTCAGTGTGCATGCATGCACCAGTGCTGGAGGCTGCAGGCAAATGCATGATAGCAAAGCAGCATGTGGAGGCTGCCAGTGAGTGCATGCTGGTGGGTGCTCACTGACAGGGATCTGCCTTTAGTAGCTCTCTAGCTGTTAGGCAGAGTCTGCCACCAACATAGCAATAGTTGAGGCTTTCAAAAAATGCCTTGGCTGGGCAACTGAGGGAGTGATGCAAATTTGTGTGGTCAGGCAGGGCCTCTGGCATAGGCCAGCCGACAAGCGAGTTCTCACATCAGACTGTTCCCATCCCACAAGCAAGAGAGCCCTGTGATGTCCAGGTCTGTCCATCAACAAAGGCTAAATCCACCTAGAGATGTATGATGAGCTTTGGGGGATGGGCACCCATGGCTATGCTCTGCTGTAACCATTCTCATAACAAACCCTGTGGATTCTGTGCAGGCTAGAATTCAGTCTCTTTCAGCTCTCCAGGCCATTCTCCCTGCCACCTCAAAAGTCCATGGGGGATGAGGGGTCTCCCGCAGCTAAGATTCTGGAGGTCTGTGGTGTGAGTTGGCCACTCCATGACCATTTAACTCATCCCTTCCCCAGGAGCCTCTCCAGGCCAGGAACAAGTTCTGGTGCTTGGCAACCCTGTGCAGGGTTACCAGCTGCCTCCCCTTTCAGCCTGGGGTCCGCATTCTCCTTCCATCCACTCTCAATGCCTTCTTTCTGAAAATGTGTTCAGAGTGTGCCAATCTTCTTGATGGTCTGGTCCCTCATTGGGAGAAGGTCTTCTTGTCTGCATCTAGTGGGCCATCTTGTTTTAGTATTGATTAAATAATGAAATAATAATTTGAAAAAATTAAATTATTATTATTTAAAACTCTAGACCTTATTTAAATTTTCTGTTTAACCATGCCTCAGCAGACATTGCAATACAGAGGGAGGGGGATGTATGAAGGAATTGCCTCATTTCTCACTCAGCTTCCTTTGATACTCAGGTGAGGGACTAATGCCTCATTACTTCTACATGGAGGTTAGGCCTCTTCTGATAACACTCTGGCTGAAGGTACTTTGTTACTGCTCCCCTTTTGGCCTCCACTGACATCATGGGGTAGTGATTTCATTACTGCTTGGCAGTGGTGAGACTTGACTTTCCACTACATCCCCTCAGAGATGGTTCTAGTAGGTGGGGAGAGTTATTCCTCATTACTGGTTGGTAGTTCATACTTCCCACTCAGGATATATATATATTTTTAAGTATCCACCTTTTTTTTTTTTCTTTGAGGTGGAGTCTCGCTCTGTTGCCCAGGCTGTAGTGCAGTGGTGTGATCTTGGCTCACTGCAACCTCTGCCTCCTGGGTTCAAGTGATACTGCTGCCTCAGCCTCCCGAGTAGCTGACATTAAAGGCGAGCACCACGACGCCTGGCTAATTTTTGTATTTTTAGTAGAGATGGGGTTTCGCCATGTTTGCTAGACTGGTCTCAAACTCCTGATTTCAGGTCATCTTCCTGCTTCAGCCTTCCAAAGTGCTGGGATAACAAGCGTGAGCCACTGTACCTGGTCCCTATTCAGCATATGCTGACATCAGTCTAGTAGGGAATTGGGCCTTGTTACAGCCTGGTAAGCGTGGAAGCCTCTTCAGTTGGGATTTATTGTCTTCCCGGATTTGCTGTTTTCCCAAGTTGTCTTCTTATTGGTTGTTTTACTAAGGAGAGCAGGATTTTCTTGGAGGCTTTTAAAAAAACCTGCACTTGTTGGCAAGTTGCCAGTTTGCTGACTTCTTCAGTTTCAAGTCCATGCTATATGAAGAAAAAAAAAATTCAGAGCACTCACTGTTGTATCATTCCTTTTGTCGTGTATTTCTGAACCTGTCTTCTTCTCTCTAATTTTCAGAGTCTTTTTATGTTTGTTTTATTTGTAATGTCTGGGTATTTTTTGGTTTGTTTTAGTTGTATTTAGCTGGAGAAAAAAGAATAAGTAAGTCTATTCCATATTGGTCTGGAGCATTTACATATTTTTGAAGCCAGGTTTTGTTTTCCAGTGTTTGGCTAGTGCCACCAATTTTGTACCTTTGGTGGATACAAAAATTTTGACCTCTATGTCTTCGTGTGCATCACTGACAAAATCATGGAGGGGGCCAATAACTGGTTCCTTGTATGTGTCACTAAATGCTCTTATAATTTTCATTTTGTGATTTGACAGAATTTTCGTTTAATGTGCTTTCAAACCTTATATTTCTCTTTAGAATTCCATGTTATTCTGTGTGCTTTCTAATCTGTATTCACAAAATGGTACCATTAATTTCTAACCTTTTTTTTTTTTTCAATTTTTTATGTTATTCCTTTCATGCTTTCACATGAACACTGTATCTGTATTGCCTTCATTTGCTCCACCTCATTTAATTCACTGTTGGCATCACTATAGTTCTTTACCAACTTTTACCTTTGGGTTAGTCGTTTTAGCAATGTTCAGTTTGCTACACTAAATTATTTTATTCAGTTGACCTTTGTTTATACTCTGACAAATTCTCAAGTTAGACTCACTTCATTGTGTTTCTTTTTCTGCTCTGAGGCCCTAATTGCTCCTAGAGGAACACACGGAACAAAGTAGATTGGTCCCATTACCACACTCTACTAAAAATTCCTTCCTAAAAATTGAAATTGATTCTGTAGTTCAATCTTCTGAAATGAATTCAACTTAAAAGATAAACTTGAAAATATACTTGATCCTTGTTATTTGCAGATTTCATATTTTCAAATTCACCTACTCACTAATATTTATTTTTAACCCCCAAATCAATACTCAAGGCACTTTTATGATCATTCACAAGCATGCACAGAGTGGCAAAATATCTTATTACTCAATGAGTATATTCTTACCTGAGGCTGAAAAATGTGATACTGTGCCTTTTTGTTTCAGTTCTCATACTGTAAACAAGTGTCCTTTTCTTGGTCTACATAGTGCTACATTTTTCACATTTTTATTACTTTGCTGGAGATTTTGCTGTTTAAAATAGTCCCCAAGTGTTGTGCCAAAGTATAGTGCAAGAAGGTTGTGATGTGCCATATGGAGAAAATACGTCTATTTGGTAAGATTTGTTTAGTTGTAAGTTATAGCAGTGTTTACTGTGAGTTTAATATTAATGAATCAACAGTGCATATTAAATAGAATGTCTTTAAACAGAAACACGCACAAAATCTGTTTATGTATTGAGCAGTTGACAAAAATGTGACCAGAGTCTCCTGGAAAACCAACCCTGTATTTCTCCTAAGAACAAGGACTCAATAATCATTAATTCAGTGTTTGTGGTGACTTCATAGAACACAACTACTGTGAATAATGAGAATAACCTGTATTTTATTTGTCTTCTTGATGGTCATAGAATCATTGGTGGTTTAGATATTATGCTAGACCTTCTTTTGTCCTAATCATCATCATCCTACTTGCCTCCAACTTTCCTGAAACTGTTGAAAACGTCATGCACTTTTACTTTTACATTTATGATCATCCGTTATGTTCTTTATTCAACTATCTCGCTTTCTATAGTCTCCATAGTAATGTCCTTCCTAAAAATTTCAGAGGAACAGATGTATGCCCTCTTAATCTTTTATTTTATAATTTTTATTATAAAAATTTCAATGATATTCAAAATAGAGAGGATAAAATAAGGAACTTTCATGTACTTATCACCTAGTTCAAAAATTTACAACTCATGGCCAACCTTACGTTATTTGTACATACCCTGACACAATCCCCTCATGCCCTTCCCCCACCAAAATATCAAATCTATTTTGAAGTTAATCCCAGATGTTATATACTTTCATCTGAAAATGTCCCCATTCAAAAATACTATTTTGATGGTGATATTAGAGGTATACTCTTTACAAACTTTGTGAGCTAGAGAAGAGAAGCCAAATTTGCCCTGTGATTACAATATTCTACTTTCTTATCTCTGGAAAGACATGGCACCCATTTTTGGGGGGCAGGGATGGAGTTTCATGCTTGTCACCCAGGCTGGAGTGCAGTGGTGCGATCTCTGCTCACTGCAGCCTCCACCTGCTGGGTTTAAGCTATTCTCTCACCTCAGCCTCCCGAGTAGCTGAGATTACAGGCAACCACCACCATGCCAGGCTAATTTTTGTATTTTTAGTAGAGACAAGGTTTAACCATGTTGGTGAAAAATTCCTTCCTAGTTTCCAGGCTGGTCTCAAACTCCTGACCTCAGGTGATCCACCTGCCTAGCCCCCAAGGTGCTAGGATTACAGGTGTAAGCCATCGTGCCCAGCCTCCATTTAAAAAATGTTCATGTCTAGCATCCACAATTTTTCCCACTTGCCTTGCTCTTTATATTTTAATATCACAAAAACCATTAATAACCTCATACGTAAAATTTTTTCCTTGAATCTCCTACTGTTTCTCATCTCAGTGGTATTTGGTGACCTTGTCTTTCTAAAACATATCCCTTGTTTGAATTTCATAATTCTGAAATTTACTGATTTCTTTCCTCCTCCTCCATCTACTCATTTCCAGCTCTATCCTTTGATTAACCTTTCTCTCTCTCTCTCTCTCTCTCTCTCTCTCTCTCTCTCTCTCTGTCTCAAACTGGATATCCTCAAGATTCAGATCTCAGATAAAATTTTTATCTGCTGTCTGTATTCTCACTCAAAGAAGCCATCTTTTCTTTGAACTCAGCTATCACCTTAATGAGTGCCAAATCTATGTCTCCAGAATTCAACTCTCGCCCATATTTAGTCTTACATTTCTACCTACTTCAAAGTGATCTCTATTTATATATTTTAAGTTCTAAATATGAAATGAAAATTTGTATATGTGCCATTTGAAACTTAACAGGCATCATGAAATGTTGCCTGGGATTTTAAGTTTCTCGCTCACATTATTAGGGTTCAGTATTCTTAGAGTTGTTGGTTTTTTACTCTTATGTTTCCTCCACATGTATTCAGCTAAGTCTTAGACTATTTTCCCACTTTACCATATCTTTCATGTTTATTTCTTATGCCTCTATTATTTCTGTTAACACCCTAATCTGTTCCCTCATTTCTTTGTGTCTTAATACTTCCACGGCTTCCTGTTTGGCTTCCTACTTCCAATTTTAGAAGTTTCTGTTGTGATATGCACATTCCTGAATACACTTCCTGTTCTGTTTCTCACTAAACCATTCACTGAAAATAACAGGATTAATGAGACAAATAAGGTTAGAGACAGACCGGTCCCTCCAAAGCTATGCAACTTTTTAACTGAAGAATTAACAAATATAATAATTTGTACCTTTAAAAATAGCTTGCACAGTATAGGAGACAGAATGCCCAAGGTCTGGTGGCTTACTGGGGACATGTTAAAATGCACAGAAACAATAATGTGGAAACACAGGTTTGCTGGTGCTAAGGCAACATACACAGGGAAGTGTAGTCCTGAGCAGAGAGAAACACAACCTAAAACTGATGCAAAGCTGGGCTACATCTCTCTGAGGAGGGAGTTTTGGGTACAGGAACTCAGGCATTTTCTTAAACCTGTGCCCTGGAGTTGTCTGCCTGTGCAATAGCTGAGTTGAAAGGGTTTTCCTTTTCTTCTGAAGTTTGTAATTCTACTGCCATTATTCTGGCTCCCTTGCCTAAAAAAAAGCACATATAAACGATCATAATTTCCATCTTCTACTGACATAACTCTGCCATTCACTAATCAAATGTGTGCTAATTAGTGCTGGTAGAATAGACTCTATATTTTTTTTATATTTGATACTTGCTGGATGTCACCTTACTTTCAGCTTGTAATGTTATTAGATATACTGCTATCTCTTTAAAAGAATTATTTATTCTCAGACTCAATTATTCCTGTCTCTTATGCTGATTTAAGCTTTCTTGTCTCTTGTATCTTCTATTTCTCTATCCTGATTTTCTCTGCCTGCATATAGACTTGGGATTTTATTATCAAAATTAATTATTTTCGAATAGCTTTATATGGTATATCTTATTTCTCTAAGCAGATTGCGGGTTCCTAGAGGACAAGATCCACATGTTTATAATACTCTTTTTATATCTCCTCCTACATACGAGGGTATCAGTAGATGCTTATTGGTTAGATTTAAAATCATAAATGTATTATTTCAAATTTGCTATTATATTAATTTTTTAAATGGACAAAAGAAAATTCACAAGGAAGTTAGCATAATGTTGGGAAAAAAGCATGGCCTTCTGAATTAGATCACTCTGGATTCAAATTCAAGGTCTGCCACTGATTAGCACGTGATCTCAAGCAAATTACTTAATGTTTCTGAGTTTCAGGTTTCTTAATAACCTGGAAAAAATTAACCTAGTTCTATGTTTTTATTAAACAAGAATTATACGAATTAATGCAATAATATGTTAATCAATTAAGAACTTCATAGAGTGTGAATACTTAATGGGTGGCCAGTAATTAGAGGTTCCAGGATCTTGAGGGATAATCAGCCAGTACCTCGTTATTAGAAGCCATATAAAGAAGCAAAACTCCGGAGTTTGCAGGATATAATTAGAATATGTGATTTTATATATGCATTTCCTAAGTTCTGCCTTTTGCTAGACTAAGCACTTTACATTCACTGTCTTACATCATCTTCATAGTACTCATCACAGGGAGGTATTATTAGGAGCATTTACAGATAAAGAAATTAAAGGTTTTAGCCAGCTTGGAAAGGCCAAACTTGAGAGAGAAACCCTGGTGTCTGACTCTAATGTCTGTTTTTTTTTTTTAAGTTTTATTTTATTATTATTATTTTTTAATCAGTAATAGACTCTTCACTCCCTTTTTGGGGCTTATGTTACACTAATAAAGAGTATAGAAAAAATAACTAGGGAGTTATTTTGTCAGATGTATCACGTGACTTAAGAGTACAGTTCTTCAAAGAGATGGAGCTTTCAATCTCATTGTTTTGAACCTTGAGGCTACATCAGTTTTTAAGGTATTGGAGTTCCTCTTTTAGGTGGATAACTGACATAAATGGAGAAAATCACTTATGCATGTGAACACACTGAATACTTTTGAAAATTACCCCTTTCATTATGTTCTTAAGTTAGAAAAATAGCCAATTCCTCTGTAATGAACTGAATTATGAATTACTAATTTCTGTCTTCTCCTTTAGGGTGACTCTGGAGGACCACTGGTTAGTTCAGATGCTAGAGATATCTGGTACCTTGCTGGAATAGTGAGCTGGGGAGATGAATGTGCGAAACCCAATAAGCCTGGTGTTTATACTAGAGTTACGGCCTTACGGGACTGGATTACTTCCAAAACTGGTATCTAAGAGAGAAAAGCCTAATGGAACAGATCACATTTTTTTGGGGGGGGGGGGGGTGTGTAGAGGCCATTTTTAGAGATACAGAATTGGAGAAGAAGACTTGCAAAACAGCTAGATTTGACTGATCTCACTAAACTGTTTGCTTGATGCATATATTTTCTTCCCAGCTCTGTTCCACACATAAGCATCCTGCTTCTGCCAGATCAGCTCTGTCATCTGTGAGCAATAGTTCAAACTTTATGTACATAGAGAAGTAGATAATACAATATTACATTACAGCCTGCATTCATTTGTTCTCTAGAAGTTTTGTCGTCAGAATTTTGACTTGTCGACACAAATTTGTAATGCATATATACAATTTGAAGAACTCCTTTTCTTCAGTTCCTGAGCTCCTCTCATTTCAGTAAATATCCATTTTCAAGGTGCAGAACAAGGAGTGAAAGAAAATATAAGAAGAAAAAAATCCCCTACATTTTATTGGCACAGAAAAGTATTCGGTGTTTTTCTTTTTCTTAGTGGAATATGGGAAATGATCATATTCATTATGAAAGATCAAGCAAAGACAGCTGAATACCAATCACTTCATCATTTAGGAAGTATGGGAACTAAGTTAAGGAAATCCAGAAAGAAGCCAAGATATATCTTTCTTTTCATTTCCAAACAACTTACTATGATAAATGTGAAGAAGATTCTGTTTTCTTGTGACCTGTAATAATTATACAAACATCATGCAATGTACTTGTTCTAAGCGAATTAAAGCAAATATTTATTTAACATTGTGTTACTGAGGATGTCAATATATAACAATAAAATATAAATCACCCAGTTGCTTGACATTATGGTATGATAATCCACAAAGAAGGGGAAGATGGGAAAAATGTTACTAGTCAATTTATTATAAATTATTTTAAAACTTGAGGCTAGGATGAAAATTAATTTAATAACAATCAGCATGCCTATGTAGTAAAATAATTGTGCCGTGGAATGGGAGGGAATGAAGACATCAAACAATTGGCAGAAAAGGTTTTATTCATCTAAGACTCTCCCAAATAGCAAATCCTTGAAGGGAATGAGATCCAGGTGTTAGTGTATAGTCTAGTGATGCAACTAAACTGGGGTTCAGACCTCTATTTTGAGATGATTGCAGATATTTTTCTCCCCTTGCTGTTGTGTTTACAGTTCATGCATGGCTAATCGTCCTGTTAGACTCATTTGGGCTGAGATGGAAAGATATAGAGAAAATATCCTGGAAAGTGCCTCACTGCTGCATCTAGTGTGATACTGAATTGCTAACTGCCTGGATAACAAAACTGAAGAGTAAAAGCATAATATTGGCCACCTTCCTGATTTTAGTTTTGGTAAATTATTACTGAGCTGTTAAGAGACACAGCTTTCAAGTAATCTAGACCAGAATGAAGTTAGGACTGCAACCATGACGTACGGCATGTTAATGGTGAGATTTCACCAAGTCTTTCCTCATTGTATATAGCTACTCATATAAGTTCTATATTGTACAATAATTACCTTGAAAACCGGTATTGCGAGGAAACATTTGACTTTATTGATCTGAATAACATTGGAGTATGAACTGATAAAATTTAGGCGCTTGGCAAAAATATGAAAACTGACATGAATTGACACTGTTAAATATTTTGCGTAAGCTATTTTTGTTTCATTTAACAAAATGCTCTGGGAAAAAACAAAATTGAGGAAAACCTTGAATTTTAAGCAAGGATATAAGTACTTTTAAAACTACTCGGTTCTGTTAAAAATGGATTCCCCTTATTTCAGTGTATTCTGTAGTTGGGCCGCTAGGTGGCACCCACACGCTGTAGGAAGCGATCGGGAAGCCTGACATCAAGAAGGATGTCTAGATATGTAAGTAATAACGAGAACTGAAATTTGACTCTTGCAAAACCAAAAGAATACAATTTATCCTTGCAAATGGCTTTTAAAAATTAATTCGTGTTGATTTACATCATTATTAGTATTTTTCAAATTTCTGGAGATTGTATTCCAAACTAAACAAAATTTATGATGCATGATTTGAGGAATGTCCTCTGCAAACGCACCTGGAGCAATTTAAATTAAGAAGAAATTTTAAAAGCTTAATTTTACAATGACATCTTATTCCTAAGAGAAATACTTTTGATATTTCCTTCTACGAAGGATTTGAGGATTGGAAGTTTGGGTCAAAGTGAAAATATGAGCAATAGTTCAAACTTTACGTACATAGAGAAATAGATAATACAATATTACATTTCTAAAATGATAACTTCTTTTGAAAAGTAATTTCCAAAGGGTTTTATCATTCTTGGGCATGTCTGTGTTAACTGTTTCATTGGATAAAGGTAAGAAGATGTGATTATAATATTTATTATTTTTTTAAAGAGGGCAGGCAATTCCTCTTCTATATCTTCTTTCTTCCTACAGCACCTAGTAAAGTACTTTGTATACAACAGTCCTTCAATAAATGTTGTTGAATGACTCTTTTATTTTTACATTATGCAGAAAACATAGCTTTATTACTATTTACACATTAATTTTTAGAAGTAATCCCAGATTTTACACTTACTGAGTGAATTAAATCAGTTACTATTTATCTAAGCCTATAATCTCACCCATAAGATAGAGATGATATTTGCTCAAATGATTGTTGTAGAAATAAAGCTGTGAATGTTTAAAAAGTGCTTAGCACAGTTCTTGGAACATTAGTAGGTGTTCAAGAAAAGATAATAATAATAACTGTTACTATAATGAAACTACCTTCTTTCTAAAAATATGGTATTTGATTATAATAGGCTGAATACCTTTTTTTTTTTTGAAATGACAAGAAAATTAGACCAACAGAATGTGCTAGTTTAAAAAATTTCTGATTCTACAAAAAGTTTTATTGGAGTAATTCTGAAACATATTTATCAAAGTAGTCTGTCACTGTGAGGGTTTATTCTAACTTTTCACTTCAATTTAAAAAAATGATAAACCTTATTAACCACCGAGTGGCTGGATTATATCAAGATCTATGGTGTAACTCAAATGTCGCCTCTTCCATGAAGCCTTTTTTTACTTCCTCAAGTGGATGTACTATCTTTTTTTTTTCTGAACTTCCTTACCATTAATATTTTTATTTTCAGATAGTCATTGATTCAGATATGCTTAAGATATAACTGTAAGATATAATTCACAGAGATTCTGTGTACCCTTTACTCAGTTTACCTCAATAGTAAGATCTTGCTTAGGTGTAGTATAATGTTACAATGAAGAAGTTGACATTGAGATAATCCATTAACTTTATTAGGATGCGATCAATTATATATGTGTGTGTAGGTGTAGGTGTGTGTGTACTTAGTTCTATGTAATTTAATTACATATGTAGATTCTTGTGATTACCAAGATACAGATTGTTCACAAGGCTACATCATGCTACCGACAGCCATCCAGCTCCCTCCCGACCCCTGTGTCTAGTCTCTAATCCCTGGCAACCACTAATCTGCTCTCCATCTTTACAATTCTTATTGTTTGAAGAACGGTATATAAATGTATTATACAATATGTAACTTTTTCAGGTTGGCTTTTTCGCTCGGCATAATTTTCTTGAGATCTATCCAAGTTGTTGTGTTTGTTAGTAGTTAATTCTTTTTTTATTACTGAGTAGTAGTATATGATATGAATGTACCATAGTTGGTTAACTGTATACTCATTGAAGAGCATTTGGATTGTTCTCGGGGTTTGGCTATTACAAATAAAACTGCTACGAAGATTTGTGTATAAGCTTTTTGTGTGGACTTAAGTTTTTATTTTTCTGAGGTTTATGGCCTAGAGTACAATTGCTGGGTCATACGGTAAGTACATGTCTAGATTTTTAAGAAACGGCCATATTCTTTTCACATGCTCCTTACTACTTGTAAAACTTTGTACTTAGAATCTCTACCTGTGGATTTCAGATGTGTAGATAGATATGATTTCAACAACTAGACTGTGAACTCTATTAGGGTGGGACAGTAACTGATTCATTTTTATATCCTTCACAGTTCATAGGAAACTATAATATTATTTATGGCAATTGTTCTATAAAGATTTATTAAATAAAAGTAAAGACAGTAATAAAAGAAAACAAATAAATACACGTAAAATGAAAAAGAAGAAATGACTTTGGGTAGAAAAGAATGAACAGTATTTTATTTCCTTCATGAAGGTATTACCGCCCAATTTCTGTAATTCTGCGTGGACTTTACCATGGCACCTCCATGTATCTTATGTTGGTTGATATAAAATCTTGTTTTCCACTTTTCCACAGGGTACACAATCAAACACAGACTACAAACATGGTTGATATGGAAAATCTCTCTTTATACCTGAATTTAGTTTCTGATGCATGTTTAATAGTTTTCTGACACGCCTGTGTCAGCTTCTACTGTACTTGTGGAATGGATTCCAGTTTAAGGATACACTCAATAACTATTTGTTGCTCTTACTTTTTGTAACCATGACTCTAGAATTTGTCCTAATGTAATTTTTATTATATAACTCTTAAAGTGGAGTGAAAGACAGAGACCCGTGAAATGTAATCAGAAGGTCTTCCTTAGCTGTCCCTAATGCATTAATCAGTACCTCTTTGGCGTAGATGTAGTCAGCTTAAATTTTACAATCACTGTACTCACTGCCTTGCATATACCCCTCACCTGCTTGTTCTCTTGCTCCACCACTCTGTGACACTTGCTTTTTACTATGATCCTGGTAAAATTTAACTCTCCACTTACTGTTTTTAAAAACTAATTAATTTCTCCCATTTTTGTTAAAGTGTAATTGGCTAATAAAAATTATATATAGTTACAGTGTACAGTTTGATGTTTTGATATATGTTTACAATGTGAAATTATTAAATCAAGCTAATTAATATATCCATTACATCAATACTTACTATTTTTTATGAGAACATTTAATATCTACTCAGCAATATCTACTTTTAACATTTTAAAAATACTCAATACATTATTAACTGTAGTCCGCATTCTGTAAATAGACCTCCAGAACTTATTTCTTCTATGTAACTGAAACTTTGCACCTTTCAACCAATATCTTCTCATTTCCACCACACTCCAGGCTCTAGCAACCACCATTCTACTCTCTGCTTCTATTATTTCAGCTTTTTTAGATTCCACATATAAGTGTGATCATGTAGTAATTAACACTGTCTGCTTGGTTTATTTCACTTAACATAATATCCACCAGGTTCTTCTATGTTGTCACAAATGACAGGATTCCCTTCTTTTTTAAAGCTGAATTGTATACTAATGTGTGTATTTCTTTATTCCACCAATGGACATGTAGGTTGATTCCATATTTTGGCTATTGTGAATAATGCTACAATAAACATGAGAATGCAAATATTTCCATACTGAAAGTGAAAAACAGAATGGTTGTATGGTACTTAAAGTATGGTTTCTACTGAATATTTCAATCACTACTGAGATAACTAAAATAGGGTGTAAAAAACAATAAAGCAAATAAGCAACACCAAAATTGCACTTTTTCAAAATGTCAAATAAATGACTAAACTTTTAACTAGACAGAACTCCCATAAAAGAGATGATTCACATTTTAATAATAAAGTCAGATATAATAGTAAAGACATTGTTACCAATCATACATAAATAAAATTATAATTATATATTAGGAGCACTTATATGTCAACAAATTGTAATAACTCAGATGAAATGAACAAATCTCTAAAAAGACACAATCATGCAGACTCAAGAGTTCTAATACAATTCCATTATGTTCAAAGGACACACTTTGTATGATTTCAATACTTTTATTGAGAGCTTTGTATGGCCTAGCAATGGCCTGTCTTGGAAAATGTTAATGTGCTTGAGAATATTATATACAGTCATGCATCGCTTAACAACAGGGATACATTAACTGCATTGTTACATGATTTTGTTGTGTGAATATCATACAGTGTACTTACATAAATTTACATGGTGTAGCCTACCACACATCTAGGCTGTATGGCATAATCTATTGCTCCTAACCTACAATGTATACAGCATGTCACTGTACTGAATACTATAGAGAACTGTAACACAATGGGAAGCATTTGTGTATTTATATATAACTAAACATAGAAAAGTTACTGTACAAATACAATATAAAAAATTATAAAATGGTATACTTGTTTAAAATTCTTATCAAGGCCAGAAGTTGCTCTGGGTGAGTCAGTGAGTGAGTGGTGAATGAATGTGAAGGCATAGGACATTATGATACACTACTGTAGACTTTATAAACACTATGCACTTAGGCTACCCTAAATTTGTAAACAATTTTCCTTCTTCAATGAAAAAGTAACTGTAGCTTACTGTAATGCTTTTAATTTATAAACTTTAAATTTCTTTTACTTTTTGACTC
This sequence comes from Chlorocebus sabaeus, assembly GCF_047675955.1. Taxonomy (NCBI): domain Eukaryota; kingdom Metazoa; phylum Chordata; class Mammalia; order Primates; family Cercopithecidae; genus Chlorocebus; species Chlorocebus sabaeus. The sequence goes on along the minus strand of NC_132910.1, from coordinate 866,725 downwards.
TTTTATGATAGCACTTAGCTTAAAAACAAACATTTTTCAGTCATACAAAAATATTTTTTCTTTATACCCTTATTCTATAAGCTTTTAAAAATATTTTAATAATTTATTATTTTTTACCTTTAAACATTTTGGTTAAAAACTAAGAGCCCACCACAACTCAACAAGGCTGCTGTGGCCAGACTGACTCTCTAGAGTCCCTCCTCTCTGGGCAGAACATCTCTGAAAAAAAGGCAGCATCCCCAGTCAGAGACTTATAGATAAAACCCCCACCTCCTGGGACAGAGCAGCTGGGGTAAAGAGCAGTTCTGGGCACAGCTTCAGCAGACTTAAATGTTCCTACCTGGCAGCTCTGAAGAGAGCAGTGGATCTCCCAGCACAGCATTTGAGCTCTGATAAGGCACAGCCTGCCTCCTCAAGTGGGTCTCTGACCCCCGTGTATCCTGACTGGGAGACACCTCCCAGTAGGGGCCAACAAACACCTTATACAGGAGAGCTCTGACTGGCATCAGGTGGGGGCCCCTGTGGGATGAAGCTTCCAGAGGAAGGAACGGGCAGCAATTTTTGCTGTTCTGCAGCCTCCACCAGTGATATCCAGGCAAACAGGTTCTGGAGTGGACCTCCAGCAAACTCCAGCAGACCTGCAGCAGAGGGGTCGTCTGACTGTTAAAAGGAAAACTAACAAATAGAAAGGAATAGTATCAACATTAACAAAAAGGATGTCCACTCAGAGATCCCATCTTAAAGTCACTGACTTCAAAGATCAAAAGTAGATAAATCCACGAAGATGGGGAGAAACCAGTGCAAAAAGGCTGAAAATTAAAAAAACCAGAACGCTTCTTCTCCTCCAAAGGATCACAAATCCTCACCAGCAGGGGAACAAAATGGGATGGAGAATGAGTTTGATGAATTGACAGAAGTAGGCTTCAGAAGGTGGGTAATAACAAACTCGTCCAAGTTAAAAGAGCATGTTCTAACTCAATGCAAGGAAACTAAGAAGCTTGAAAAAAAGATTAGACAAATTGCTAACTAGAATAACCAGTTTAGAAAAGAGCATAAATGACCTGATAGAGCTGAAAAACACAGCACGAGAACTTCATGAAGCCTACACAAGTATCAGTAGCTAAATTGATCAAGGATAAGAAAGGATATCAAAGATTGAAGATCAACTCAATGAAATAAAGTGAGAAGACAAGATTAGAGCAAAAAGAGTGAAAAAAAAGAATAAAGCTTCCAAGAAATATAGGACTATGTGAAAAGACCAAATCTATGTGTGATTGGTGTACCTGAAAGTGACAGAGAGAACAGAACCAAGTTGGAAAACACTCTTCAGGATATTATCCAGGAGAACTTCCCCAACCTAGCAAGGCAGGCCAACATTCAAATTCAGGAAATACAGAGATAACCACAAAGATACTCCTTGAGAAGAGCAACCCCAAGACACACAATCATCAGATTTGCCAAGGTTGAAATGTAGGAAAAAATGTTAAGGGCAACCAGAGAGAAAGGTTGGGTTACCCACAAAGAGAAGCCATTCAGACTAACAGCAGATCTCTCTGCAGAAACCCTACAAGCCAGAAGAGAGTGGGGACCAATATTCAACATTCTTAAAGAAAACAATTTTCAACCCAGAATTTCATATCCAGACAAACTAAGTTTCATAAGCAAAGGAGAAATAAAATCCTTTACAGAAAAGGAAATGCTGAGAGATGTTGTCACCACCAGGCCTGCCCTACAAGAGCTCCTGAAGGAAGCACTAAACATGGAAAGGAACAACTGGTACCAGCCACTGCAAAAACATACCAAATTGTAAAGTCCACTGACACTATGAAGAAACTACATCAACTAATGGGCAACATAAACAGCTAGCATCATAATGGCAGGATCAAATTCACACATAACACATTAACCTTAAATGTAAATGGGTTAAATGCCTCAATTAAAAGACCAAGACTGGCAAATTGGATAAAGAGTCAAGACCCATCAGTGTGCTGTATTCAGGAGACCCATCTCATGTGCAAAGACACACATAGGCTCAAAATAAATAAAGGGGTGGAGGAATATTTACCAAGCAAATGGAAAGCAGGGGAAAAAAAAAAAAAAAAAGCAGAGGTTGCAAATCTAGTCTCTGATAAAAACAGAGTTTAAACCAACAAAAATCAAAAGGCACAAAGAAGGGCATTACATAATGGTAAAGGGTCAATACAACAAGAAGAGCTAACTATCCTAAATATATATGCACCCAATGCAAGAGCACCCAGATTCATAAAGCAAGTTCGTTGAGACCTACAAAGAGACTTAGACTCCCACACATAATAGTGGGAAAATTTAACACCCCACTGTCAATATTAGACAAATTGAGACAGAAAATTAACAAGGATACTCAGGATCTGAACTCAGCTCTGGACCAAGTAGACCTAATAGACATCTACAGAATGCTCCATCCAAAGTAAACAGAATATACTTTCTTCTCAGCACACATTGCACTTATTTTAAAATTGACCACATAATTGAAAGTAAAACACTTCTCAGCAAATGCAAAAGAACAGAAATCATAACAGTCTCTCAGACCACAATGCAATCAAGTTAGAACTCAGGATTAAGAAACTCATTCAAAACCACACAACTACATGGAAACTGAACAACCTGCTCCTGCATGACTATTGAGTAAATAACAAAATGAAGGTAGAAATAAGGATGTTCTTTGAAACCAATGAGAACAAAGACACAACGTACCAGAATCTCTGGGACATATTTAAAGCAGCACGTAGAGGAAAATTTATAGGACTAAATGCCTACAAGAGAAAGCAAGAAAGATCTAAAATTGGCATCCTAACAGCACTATGAAAAGAACTAGAGAAGCAAGAGCAAACAAATTCAAAAGCTAGTAGAAGACAAGAAATAACTAAAATGACAGCAGAACTGAAGGGGATAGAGACACGAAAAATCCTTCAAAAAATGAATCCAAGAGGTAGTTTTTTGAAAAGATGAACTAAATAGATAGACCACTAGCCAGACTAATAAAAAATAATAAAATAGACTCAATGAAAATGATATAGGGGATAACACCACTGATCCCACAGAAATTCAAACTACCATCAAAGAATACTATGAAACCCTCTATGCGAATAAATCGGAAACTCTAGAATAAATGGATAAATTCCTAGACACATACACCCTCCCAAGACTAAACCAAGAAGAAGTCGAATTCCTGAATAGACTAATAACAAACTCTGAAATTGAGACAATAATTAATTGTTTACCAATCAAAAAAGTCTAAGACCAGACAGATACACAGTCGAATTCTACCAGACGTACAAAGAGGAGCTGATACCATTCATTCTGAAATTATTCCAAACAATGGAAAAAGAGGGAATTCTCCCTAACTCATTTTATGAGGCCATAATCATTCTGATACCAAAACCTGGCAGAGACACAACAAAAACAGAAAATATCAAGCCAATATCCCTGAAGAACATTGATGGAAAAATCCTCAATAAAATACTGGCAAATCAAATCCAGCAGCACATCAAAAAGCTTATCCAACACGATCAAGTCCACTTAATCCCTGGGATGCAAGGCTGGTTCAACATATGCAAATCAATAAACATAATCCATCACATAAATAGAACCAATGACAAAAAACCACATGATTATCTCTATAGAGGCAGACAAAATTCAACAGCCTTTAATGTTAAAACTCTCAATAAACTAGACATTGATGGAACATATCACAAAACAATAAGAACTATTTATGACAAACTCACAGCCAATATTATACTGAATGGGCAAAAACTGGAAACATTCCCTTTGAAAACCAGCACAAGACAAGGATGACCTCTCTCACCACTCCTATTCAACATAGCATTGGAAGTTCTGGCCAGGGCAATCAGGCAAGAGAAAGAAATAAAGGGTACTCAAATAGGAAGAGAGGAAGTCAAATTATCTCTGGTTGCAGATGACATGATTGCATATTTAGAAAACTCCATCGTCTCAGCCCCAAATCTCTTTAAGCTGATAAGCAACTTCAGCAAAGTCTCAGCATGCAAAATCAATGTGCAAAAATCACAAGCATTCCTATACATCAATAACAATAAACAGAGATCGAAATCATGAGTGAACTCTCATTCACAATTGCCTCAAAGGGAATAAAATACATAGAAATAAAACTTACAAGAGATATGAAGAACCTCTTAAAGGAGAACTACAATGCACTGCTCAAGGAAATAAGAGAGGACACAAACAGAAAAACATTCTATGCTCATGGATAGGAAGAATCAATATCATGAAAATGACCATATTGCCCAAAGTAATTTATAGATTCAATGCTATCCCTATCAAGCTACCATTGACTTTCTTCACAGAATTGGAAAAAACTACTTTAAATTTCATATAGAACCAGAAAAGAGCCTATATAGCCAAGACAATTCTAAGCAAAAGGAACAAAGCTGGAGACACCAGGCTACCTGACTTGAAACTATGCCACAAGGCTATGGTAACCAAAACAGCATGGTACTTGTACCAAAATAGATATAGGCCAATGGAACAGAACAGAACAGAACAACCATCTGATCTTTGACAAACCTGACAAAAACAAGCAATAAGGAAAGGATTCCCTATTTAATCAATGGTGTTGAAAAAACTGGCTAGCCATATGCAGAAAGCTGAAATTGGATCCCTTCCTTACAACTTATAAAAAAATTGACTCGAGATGGATTAAAGACTTAAACATAAGACCTTAAACCATAAAAACCCTAGAAGAAAACCTAGGAACTACCATTCAGGACATAGGCATGGGCAAAGACTTCATGACTAAAACACCAAAAGCTATGGCAACAAAAGCCAAAATTGACAAATGGGATCTGATTAAACTAAAGAGCTTCTGCACAGCAAAAGAAACTATCATCAGAGTCAACAGGCAACCTAAAGAATGGGAGAAAATTTTTGCAATCTATTCATCAGGAAAAGGTCTAACATCCAGAATCTACAAAGAACTTAAACAAATTTACTAGAAAAAACAAACAACCCTATCAAAAAGTGGGAGAAGGACATGAACAGACACTTCTCAAAAGAAGACATTTATGCAGTCAACAAACATATGAAAAAAAGCTCATCATCACTGGTCATCAGAGAAATGCAAATCAAAAGTACAATGAGATACCATCTCACGCCAGTTAGAATGGTGATCATTAAAAAATCAGGAAATAGTAGATGCTGGAGAGGATGTGGAGAAATAAGAATGCTTTTACACTGTTGGTGGGAGTGTAAATTAGTTCAACCATTGTGGAAGACAGTGTGGCAATTCCTCAAAGATCAGAACTAGAAATACCATTTGACCCAACAGTCCCATTACAGGATATATACCCAAAAGATCATAAATGGTTGTACTATAAAGACACATGCACACATGTTTATTGCGGCACTGTTCACAATAGCAAAGACTTGGAACCAACTCAAATGCTGTTCAATGATACACTGGATAAAGAAACTGTGGCACATATACACCATGGAATACTATGCAGTCATTAAAAAGGATAAATTCATGTCCTTTGCAGGGACATGGATGACATTGGAACCATCATTTTCTGCAAACTAACAAAAGAACAGAAAACCAAGCACCGCATGTTCTTACTCATTATTGGGAGTTGATCAATGAGAACACATGAACACAGGGAGGGGAGCATCACACACTGGGATCTGTTGGTGAGTGGGGAGCTAGGGGAGGGATAATATTAGGATAAAAACCTAATGTACATGATGGGTTGACGGGTACAGCAAACCACCATGGCAGGTGTATATCTATGTAACAAAACTGCATGTTCTGCACATGTACCTCAGAACTTAATGTATATAAATATATATATATAAAGACACAAACACACACATTAGCCTAGGCCTACACACGATCAGGGTCATCAATATCACTGTGATTCATCTCCATAATTTGTTCTCATGCATGGAGTTGTCATCTCCCATGATAACCATGCATTCTTTTGGAATGATTCCTGAAGGAGCTGCCTGAGGCTGTTTTAGGGACTTTTTTATTTTTTTAAATAGGAGTATATTCTAAAATAACAATAAAAGGACATGAACAGACACTTCTCAAAAAAACAAAAAAAGACATGCAAGCAGCCAACGAACATATGAAAATATCCTCATTACTAATTATCAGAGAGATACAAACCAAAATCACATGAGATACTATCTCATACAAATCAAATGGTTATTATTGGCCAGGCACAGTGACTCATGACTGTAATCATATCACTTTGAGAGGCTGAGGCAGGAGGATTGCCTGAAACCAAAAATTTAAGATCAGCCTGGGCAACATAGTAAGGCCCTGTCTCTACAAGGAAAGAATGGCGATTATTAAAGAGTTAGATAGTAATGTATTAGTGAGGTTTTTGGAGAAAAGAGAATGCTTATACACTGTTGGTGGAAATACAAATAGTTCAACCCCTGTGGGAAGCAGTTTGGAGATTTCTCAAAGAGCTAAAAATAGATTTGCCATTCAACCCAGTAATCTCATTACTAGTTATATACTCAAAGGAAAACAAATTATTCTGCCAAAAAGACACCTGCACTTATATGTTCATTGTAGCACTGTTCACAACAACAAAGCCATAATATAACCCTAGGTGCCCATCAATGGCTAACTGGATAAAGAAAATGTGGTACATATACACTATGGAGTTCTCTTCACTAGGCATAAAAAAAGAGTGAAATCATGTTGTTTTCAGTGACATGGATGCAGTTGGAGGCATTATCCTAAGTGAATTAATGTGAAACAGAAAACTGCATATCACATGCCCCCATTTATAAGCAGGAGTTAAACAATGGGTAGACATAGACACAATAATGAAAACAATAAACAATGGGGATTTCAAAAGAGAGGAAGTAGGGAGGGTAAAATGTTGAAAAGCTACCTATTGGTTACTATGCTCACGACTTGGTCAACACGATCATTTAAAGTCCAAACCTTACCATCCTTCAATGTACTCAAGTAACAAACCTGAATATGTACCCCCTGAAGCTAAAATAAATCTTTAAAAAATAAAAATAAAAACAATAAAATAAATTAGTAACATATTGATTGCCATTATCAAGCATTATATACTGTACATAATCTTATGTGCTCTATTTTTATATGACTGGCAGTGTAACAAGTTTATTTATACCATCATTACCACAAACACAAGAAATGCATGGCACTATGAGGTTAGAACAGCTATGACACCACAAGGTGCAGGGGTTTTTCAGCCCCACTATAATTTTATGGGACCACTATGGCATATGGGGTCAATCATTGATTGAAACACTGTTACATGGCACATAACTATATTTTGCTGTTTTGGAGTAGAGTGCTGTATAGATCTCTGTTAGAACTAGTCAGATTTTAACTCTTCAATACTTTTATTTGCTTGTTGGTCTTTTGCCTGGTTTTTCTGTCCATTGTCAAAAGTATAGCAATAAAGTGTCTAATACTATTGTTGGGTTACTTCTCTCTTTATTTCCTTTTTTTTTTTTTTTTTTTTTTTTGAGATGGAGTCTCGCACTGTCACTCAGGCAAGTATAGCAATAAAGTGCCTGACACTATTGTTGGATTCCTTCCTTCCTTCCTTCCTTCCTTCCTTCCTTCCTTCCTTCCTTCCTGCCTTCCTGCCTTCCTGCCTTCCTGCCTTCCTTCCTTCCTTCCTTCCTTCCTTCCTTCCTTCCTTCTTTCTTTTTTGAGACACAGTCTCCACTGTCACCCAGGCTGGAGTGCCGTGGCACAATCAGTGCTCACTGCAACTTCCCGGGTTCAAGCAATTCTCCTGCCTCAACCTCCTGAGTAGCTGGGATTACAGGCATCCACCACCACGCCCAGCCATTTTTTTGTATTTTAATAGAGATAGGGTTTCACGATGTTGGTCAGGCTGATCTTGAACTCCTGACCTCATGATCCACCTGCCTCAGCCTCCCAAAGTGCTGCAAATGCAGGTGTGAGCCACCATGCCAGCCGCTTCTCTATTTCTGCTTTTTGTTTCATATATTTTGGGCTCTGTTGTTGGATGCATATGTGTTTGTAATTATTACATATTCATGAGAGATTGACACTTTTATAGTGAAAAAATGTTCCTCTCCATATTTACTAACATTGTGGCTTTAAGTCTACTTTTTTGCTTATTAGTATAGTTACTCCAGCTGTCTGGAGTGATTGGTTGCTGATTGCATAATACATCTTCTTTATAATCCTCTTATTTCAACCAATTTTTATCTTTAAATGTATACTGTGTCTCGTTAGGTGGTATAAGGTGTCCTGAGCAGCCTAACTGGGAGACATCCCCCACTAGGTGCAGACCAACACCTCACACCTCACATGGCTCTATGGACACATGGCTGGGTACACCCCTGAAACGAAGTTTCCAGAGCAAGAATCAGACAGCAACACCCGCTGTGCAGCAATATTCTATCTTCTGCACCCTCCGCTGCTGATACTCAGGTAAACACGGTCTGGAGTAGACCTCAAGCAAACTCCAACAGACCTACAGCTGAGGGTCCTGACTGTTAGAAGGAAAACTAACAAACAGAAAGGACACCCACACAAGAACTCCATCAGTACGTCACCATCATCAAAGACCAAAGGCAGATAAAACCACAAAGATGGGGAAAAAGCAGTGCAGAAAAGCTGGAAATTCAAAAAATCAGAGTGCATCTTTCCCTCCAAAGGAACACAGCTCATTGTCAGCAATGGAACAAAGCTGGACGGAGAATGACTTTGAAGGTTTGAGAAGGAAGGTTTTAGTTGATCAAACTTCTCAGAGCTAAAAGAGGAACTACATAACCAGCGCAAAGAAACTCAAAACCTTGAAAAAAGATTTGATGAATGGTTAACTAAAATAACCAATGTAGAGAAGTCCTTAAAAGAACTGATAGAAATGAAAACCATCACACGAGAACTATGTGACAAAGGCACAAGCTTCAATAACCGACTCAATCAACTGGAAGAAAGAGTATCAGAGATTCATGATCAAATGAATGAAATGAAGTGAGAAGAGAAGTATAGAGAAAAAAGAGTAAAAAGAAATGAACAAAGCCTCCAAGAAATATGGGATTATGTGAAAAGACCAAATTTACATCTGATTGGTGTGCCTGAAAGTGACGGGGAAAATGGAACCAAATTGGAAAACACTCTGCAGGATATCATCCAGGAGAACTTCCTCAACCTAGTAAGGCAGGCCAACATTCAAATTCAGGAAATATAGAGAATGCCACAAAGATACTCCTGGAGAAGAGCAACTCCAAGACACATAATTGTCAGATTCACCAAAGTGGAAATGAAGGAAAAAAAGTTAAGGGCAGCCAGAAAGAAAGGTCAGGTTACACACAAAGGGAAGCCCATCAGGTTAACAGTAGATCTCTCAGCAGAAACTCAGCAAGCCAGAAGAGAGTGGGGGCCAATATTCAACATTCTCAAAGAAAAGAATTTTCAACCCAGAATTTCATATCCAGCCAAACTAAGTTTCATAAGTGAAGGACAAATAAAATCCTTACAGACCAGCAAATGCTTAGAGATTTTGTCACCACCAGGCCTGCCCTACAAGAGATCCTGAAGGAAGCACTAAACATGGGAAGGAACAGCCATTGCAAAACATGCCAAAATGTAAAGTCCATCGATGCTAGGAAGAAAGTGCATCAACTAACGAGCAAAATAACCAGTTAATATTATAATGACAGGATCAAGTTTACACATAACAATATTAACCTTAAATGTAAATGGACTAAATGGTCCAATTAAAAGACACAGACTGGCAAATTGGACCAAGAGTCAAGACTCATCAGCTTACTGTATTCAGGAGACCCCTCTCACATGCAAAGACACACATAGGCTCAAAATAAAGGGATGGAGGAAGATCTACCAAGCAAATGGAAAACAAAAAAGCAGGGGTTACAATCCTAGTCTCTGATAAAACAGACTTTAAACCATCAAAGATCAAACGAGACAAAGAAGGCCATTACATAATGGTAAAGGGATGAATTCATCAGGAAGAGCTGACTATCCTAAATATATATGCACCCAATACAGGAGCACCCAGATTCATAAAGCAAGTCCTTAGAGACTTACAGAGACTTAGACTCCCATACAATAATAATGGGAGATTTTAACACCTCACTGTCAACATTAGACAGATCAACGAGACAGAAAGTTAACAAGGATATCCAGGAATTGAACTCAACTCTGCACCAAGAGGACCTAATAAACATCTACAGAACTCTCCACCCCAAATCAACAGAATATACATTCTTCTCAGCACCACATCACACTTATTCCAAAATTGACCACATAGTAGGAAGTAAAGCATTCCTCAGCAAATGTGAAAGAACAGAAATTATAACAAACTGTCTCTCAGACCACAGTGCAATCAAACTAGAACTCAGGACTAAGAAACTCAATCAAAACCGCTCAACTACATGAAACCTGAACAACCTGATCCTGAATGACTACTGGGCACATAACAAAATGAAGGCAGAAATAAAGATGTTCTTTGAAACCAATGAGAACAAAGATACAACATACCAGAATCTCTGGGACACATTTAAAGCAGTGTGTAGAGGGAAATTTATAGCACTAAATGCCCACAAGAGAAAGCAGGAAACATCTAAAATTGATGCCCTAACATCTCAATTAAGATAACTAGAGAAGCAAGAGCAAACACATTCAAAAGCTAGCAGAAAACAAGAACTAACTAAGATCAGAGTAGAACTGAAGGAGATAGAGACATAAAAGACCCTTCAAAAAATCAGTGAATCCAGGAGCTGGTTTTTGAAAAGATCAACAAAATTGAGAGACCACTAGCAAGACTAATAAAGAAGAAAAGAGAGAAGAATCAAATAGATGCAATAAAAAATGATAAATGATAAAGGGGATATCACCACTGACCCCACAGAAATACAAACTACCATCAGAGAGTACTATAAACACCTCTATGCAAATAAACTAGAAAACTTAGAAGAAATGGAAAATTTCCTGCACACTTACACTCTCCCAAGACTAAACCAGGAAGAAGTTGAATCCCTAAATAGACCAATAGCAGGCTCAGAAATTGAGGCAATAATTAATAGCCTACCAACCAAAAAAAGTCCAGGACCAGATGGATTCACAGCCGAATTCTACCAGAGGTAAAAAGAGGAACTGGTACCATTCCTTCTGAAACTATTCCAATCAATAGAAAAAGAGGAAAACCTCCCTAACTCATTTTATGGGGCCAGCATCATCCTGATACCAAAGCCTGGCAGAGACACAACAAAAAAAGAGAATTTTAGACCAGTATTCCTGAAGAATATCGATGCAAAACTCCTCTATAAAATATTGGAAACCGAATCCAGTAGCACGTCAAAAAGCTTATCCAATAACATCAAGTCGGCTTCATCCCTGGGATGCAAGGTTGGTTCAACATACGCAAACCCCTAAACGTAACCCATCACATTAACAGAACCAAAGGCAAAAATCACATGATTATCTCAATAGACACAGAAAAGTCCTTTGACAAAATTCAACAGCTTTTCATGCTAAAAACTCTCAATAAACTAGATATTGATGGAATATATCTCAAAATAATAAGAACTATTTATGACAAACCCACAGACAATATCATACTGAATGGGCAAAAACTGGAAGCATTCCCTTTGAAAACTGGCACAAGACAGGGATGCCCTCTCTCACCACTTCTATTCAACATAGTGTTGGAAGTTCTGGCTAGGGCAGTCAGGCAAGAGAAAGAAATAAACTGTATTCAGTTAGGAAAAGAAGAAGTCAAATTGTCCCTGTTTGCAGATGACATGACTGTATATTTGGAAAACCCCATTGTCTCAGCCCAAAATCTCCTTAAGCTGCTAACTTCAGCAAAGTCTCAGGATACAAAATCAAAGTGCAAAAATCACAAACATTGTTATACACCAGTTACAGACAGAGAACCAAATCATGAATGAACTTCCTTTCACAATAGCTTCAAAGAGAACAAAATACCTAGGAATCCAACTTACAAGGGATATAAAGGACCTCTTCAAGGAGAATTACAAACCACTGCTCAGTGAAATAAAAGAGGACACAAACAAATGGAAGAACATACCATGCTCATGAATAGGAAGAATCAATATTGTGATAATGGTCACACTGCCCAATGTAATTTATAGATTCAATGCCATCCCCATTAAGCTACCAATGACTTCCTTCACAGAATTTGAAAAAAACTGCTTTAAAGTTCATATGGAACCAAAAAAGACCCTGCATTGCCAAGACAAACCTAAGCCAAAAGAACAAAGCTGGAGGCATCATGCTACCTGACTTCAAACTATACTACAAGGCTACAGTAACCAAAACAGCATGGTACTGGTACCAAAACAGAGATATAGACCAACGGAACAGAACAGAGCCCTCAGAAATAATACCACACATCTACAGCCATCTGATCTTTGACAAACCTGAGGAAAAACAAGAAATGGTGAAAGAATTCTCTATTTAATAAATGGTGTGGGGAAAATTGGCTAGCCATAAGTAGAAAGCCGAAACTGGATCCTTTCCTTACTCCTTATGCAAAAATTAATTCAAGATAGATTAGAGACTTAAATGTTAGATCTAAAACCATAAAAACCCTAGAAGAAAACCTAGGTAATACCATTCAGGACATAGGCATGGGCAAGGACTTCATGTCTAAAACATCAAAAGCAATGGCAACAAAAGCCAAAATTGACAAATGGGATCTAATTAAACTAAAGAGCTCCTGCACAGCAAAAGAAACTGCCATCAGAGTGAACAGGCAACCTACAGAATGGGACAAAATTTTTGCCATCTACTCATCTGACTAAGGGCTAATGACCAAAACCTATAAAGAACTCAATCAAATTTATAAGAAAGAAACAAACAACCCCATGAAAATGTGGGCAAAGAATGTGAACAGACATTTCTCAAAAGAAGACATTCATACAGCCAACAGACACATGAAAAATTGCTCATCATCACTCACCATCTGAGAAATGTAAATCAAAACCACAATGAGTTACCATCTCACACCAGTTAGAATTGCAATCATTAAAAAGTCAGGAAAGAACAGGTGCTGGAGAGGATGTGGAGAAATAGGAACGCTTTTACACTTTTGGTGGGACTTTAAACTAGTTCAACCATTTTGGGAAACAGTGTGGCAATTCCTCAAGGATCTAGAACTAGAAATACCATTTGACCCAGCCATCCCATTACTGAGTATATACCCAAAGGATTATAAGTCATGTTGCTATAAAGGCACATGCATACGTATGTTTATTGCGGCACTATTCACAATAGCAAAGACTTGAAATCAACTCAAATGTCCATCAGTGACAGACTGGATTAAGAAAATGTGGCACGTATACACCATGGAATACTATGCAGCCATAAAAAAGGATGAGTTCGTGTCCTTTGTAGGGACATGGATGCAGCAGGAAACCATCATTCTCAGCAAACTATCACAAGAATAGAAAACCAAATACCGCATATTCTCACTCATAGGTGGGAATTGAACAATGAGATCACTTGGACACAGGAAGGGGAACATCACACACTGGGTCCTCTTGTGGGGAGGGGTTGGGGGGATGAACAGCATTAGGAGATATACCTAATGTAAATGATGAGTTAATGGGTGCAGCACACCAACATGGCACATGTGTACATATGTAACAGAGCTACACGTTGTGCACATGTGCCCTAGAACTTAAAGTATAATAAAAAAATTTAAATTAATATTTTATATATTTATTTATAGATTTTAATACATGAAATAAGTGTCTTAAAGCAAACTCTAAAGGGATCACATAGTATGTCAAATTTCTGATCAATTCAAATATTCTGAATGATACAAAAATCTTATAACTTGTTATTTTGTATCAATATGTTTATTTTGTAATTAATTTTGAACCACACATAGTCACTCCAGAATATCTCAGGGGGATTTGTTCCCACTGTCCCTAACAGATACCAAAATCCATGGATGTTGAAGCACGTTATATAAAATGGTGTAGTATTTGCATATAATCTATGCACAACTTTCTATGTACTTTAAATTATCTCTAGATTAAATATAATATCTAATAGAGTGTGAATGCTATGTAAATAGTTGTATTGTTTTTAAAAGTTATATATTTTTAATCATTTAAAAATTATTTTATTTCCAAAGATTTTCCATTCATGTTTGGTTGAATCTGCAAATGCAGAACTCACAGATACTGAGGGCTTACTGTGATTAATACATGAAAATATTATTGTGAAAGTTTAGACAATAACATATAGAGTGAAAATGGCAATTTCCAGAATTGGAAATTCTGTGAACTCTGTGTATTCTTTCAGATTACTTTTTCTGTTTACAGAAATCTACATGTATTTTAATTCCAAAGAAGAGTATTATACTTAGTTTTTTCCTGAAACTTGTTTTTTATTTATTATTGTGACATAAAGAACATTCAATATTGCCTGTAATCTACCCTTTCTTTTATTTTTTTCTTCAACTTTTATTTTAAGTGCAGGGGTACACGTGCAGGATGTACAGGCTTATTACACAGGTAAATGTGTGCCATAGTGACTTGCTGCACAGATCATCCTGTCACATAGGTTTTAAGACCAGAATTCATTAGCTATTCTTCCTGATGCTCTCCCTTCTGCCACACCCCAACCTCCGACAGGCCCCCATGTGTGTCGTTCCCCATCACATGTCCATGTGTTCTCATCATTCAGCTCCCACTTATAAGTGAGAACATGCAGTGTTCGGTTTCCTGTTCCTGTGTTTGTTTGCAAGGATAATATCTTCCAGCTCCGTCCATGTTTCCCCAAAGGAAATGATCTCATTCTTTTTTATGGCTGCATAGTGTTCCTTGGTGTATACGTACTACATTTTGTTTATCCAGTCTATCATTGATGGGCATTTAGGCTGTGTCCGTGTCTCTGCCATGTGACTAGTGCTGCATTGAACATATGCATTCACGTATCATGTAAATAAAATGATTTATTTTCCTTTGGATCTACCCTTTCTTTGTAATGGCTCTATACCTCCTACATTTTATTCAAGTTAAGTGTTCGCTGATTGATAGCCACTTAAGTACTGGAGGGAACATACTGTACATACATATCATCACGTGCAAATATTTCTGTGTGACAGATTCCTAGATTTAGAATTTCAGGGTTAAATAATATACTAATAATTAAAAATTTAGAATGTATATTTTTTGTTAATGTTAATTTGAGCAATCATAATTGCATTACATTTATGCAGTACAATGTAATATTTTTGAATATATATATAATGTGGAATGATTAAATTCAACTAATTATAATATCTTTCATCTCACTTAACATTTTTTGTGGTGATACATTTGAAATTTACTCTGTTACTTATTTTGAAATATCAATACATTGTTATTGACTATAGTCATCTTTTTGTGCAATAGATCTCAAAGCTTATTTTTCCTTTCTAGCTGAAACTTTATACCCTTTGATCATTCCTTCATTCCCCTCATCCCCACACCTAGAATATGGTAACCATAGTTCTGCTCTCTACTTTTACAAATTCAAGTATTATTATTATTTTTTTTCCATTTTCCCTGTATGGAAGATCATATGGTGTTTTTCTTTCTGTGCCTGGCTTATTTTAGCTAACATAATCTCTTCTGGGTACATTCAGACTGTCTCAGTTTACACATAATACAAGAATGAGATGGGGAAAAAAGGATGAATATAAAAACAACCATTTTGACGTTCTTGAAATTAGAAACTCATTTACTAATTATGCCAAATGTAACTGACTATATGAGATAAAATGAAACGCAATGGATGAATGACAGAATGAAAAGATGAGCAGTGGAGAGAATGAATGGATTTTCTGTTTCTCTGACTGAACCTCTGACTAAGCCCCTAATATGGATCACCTAACCCTCTAGGAAATGCAATAAGCTCATTAAAATGTATTATTTGTTAACACCTTACATTAGAGCTCTACTGGTTGCTTGGTTTACTTTTAATCCTCTCTTGTTTCTCTGTCCTTACCTCCCTCCCTCCTCTCTTTCTTTCTTTCTCTTTCTTTCTTTCTTTCTTTCCTTCTTCTTCTTTCTTTCTTCTTTCTTTCTTTCTTTCTTTCTTTCTTTCTTTCTTTCTTTCTTTCTTTCTTTCTTTCTTTCTTTCTTTCTTTCTTTCTTTCTATCTTTCTTTCTTTCTTTTCTTTCTTCTTTCTTTCTTCCTTCTTTCTTTCTTTTCTTTCTCTCTCTCTCTTTCTTTTCTCTTTATTTCTCTCTCTTCTCTCTCTCTCTCTCTCTCTCTTTCTTTCCTTCTCTCCAGACAGAGTTTTGCTCTTGTCACCCAGACTGGAGTGCAGTGGCGCCATCTTGGCTCACTGCAACCTCCACCTCTGGGGTTCAAGCGATTCTCCTGCCTCGGCCTCCTGAGTATTTGGGATTACAGGTGCAAAGTGTCACCATGCCTGGCTAATTTTTGTATTTTAGTAGAGATGAGGTTTCACTATCTTGGTTAGGCTGGTCTTGAATTCCTGACCTCATGATCTGCTTACCTTGGCTTCCCATGATTACAGGTGTGAGACATTGCACCCGGCCACTCTCTTGTTTTTAATTGTATTCCTGGTCTTAATCACTCATCCTATTTTTCATTATGTTTTTGTCTACTATTAAAAGTGGAGTAATGAGGTATCTGCTTACTATTGTTGGAATGTCTATTTCCCCTTCCATTTTTCTCTGTTATTACTTTATGTATTTTGGGTTTTGATTATGTGTGCATATATATTTATAAATGTTATATATTTATGATAGATACTTTTATAATATAAAGTGTCCCTCTTCATCTTTAATAACATTTAAAAAATATTCTGTAATGTCTGGTATTAGTACTGCCACTTTACCTTTCTTACTGTTACTGTTTGCATTGTATATCTTCTTATGACTTTGTATTTCAACCTATTTGTGTCTTTAAATTTAAAATGTGACCCTTTAGGTAGCATACAGTTCAGATTTAAAAAATTTCTATCTGTAATTTGATCTTTGATGGTTTAAAGTTAAAATTATCAGAGACTAGGAATGCAACCCCTGCTTTTTTTGTTTTCCATTTGCTTGGTAGATCTTCCTCCATCCCTTTATTTTGAGCCTATGTGTGTCTTTGCAAGTGAGATGGGTCTCCTGAATACAACAAACTGATGGGTCGTGACTCTTTATCCAATTTGCCAGTCTGTATCTTTTAATTGGACCATTTAGTCCATTTACATTTAAGGTTAATATTGTTATGTGTGAGCTTGATCCTGTCATTATGATATTAGCTGGTTATTTTGCTCGTTAGTTGATGCACTTTTTTCCTAGCATCGATGGACTTTACATTTTGGCATGTTTTTGCAATGGCTGGTACCTGTTTTTCCTTCCCATGTTTAGTGCTTCCTTCAGGATCTCTTGTAGGGCAGGCCTGGTGGTGACAAAATCTCTAAGCATTTGCTGGTCTGTAAGGATTTTATTTGTCCTTCACTTATGAAACTTAGTTTGGCTGGATATGAAATTCTGGGTTGAAAATTCTTTTCTTTGAGAATGTTGAATATTGGCCCCCACTCTCTTCTGGCTTGTAGAGTTTCTGCTGAGAGATCTACTGTTAATCTGATGGGCTTCACTTTGTGTGTAACCTGACCTTTCTTTCTGGCTGCCCTTAACATTTTTTCCTTCATTTCCACTTTGGTGAATCTGACAATTATGTGTCTTGGAGTTGCTCTTCTCCAGGAGTATCTTTGTGGCATTCTCTATATTTCCTGAATTTGAATGTTGGCCTGCCTTACTAGGTTGAGGAAGTTCTCCTGGATGATATCCTGCAGAGTGTTTTCCAATTTGGTTCCATTTTCCCTGTCACTTTCAGGCACACCAATCAGACGTAGATTTGATCTTTTCACATAATCCCATATTTCTTGGAGGCTTTGTTCATTTCTTTTTACTCTTTTTTCTCTATACTTCTCTTCTCACTTCATTTCATTCATTTGATCATGAATCTCTGATACTCTTTCTTCCAGTTGATTGAGTCGGTTATTGAAGCTTGTGCATTTGTCACATAGTTCTCGTGTGATGGTTTTCATTTCTATCAGTTCTTTTAAGGACTTCTCTACATTGGTTATTATAGTTAGCCATTAATCAAACCTTTTTTGAAGGTTTTTAGTTTCTTAGTGCTGGTTACATAGTTCCTCTTTTAGCTCTGAGAATTTTGATTGACTGAAGCTTTCTCTCAACTCGTCAAAGTCATTCTCCATCCAGCCTTGTTCCATTGCTGGCAATGAGCTGTGTTCCTTTGAAGGGGGAGATGCACTCTGATTTTTTGAATTTCCAGCTTTTCTGCACTGCTTTTTCCCCATCTTTGTGGTTTTATCTGCCTTTGGTCTTTGATGACAGTGATGTACTGATCTAGTTTTGGTGTGGGTGTCCTTTCTGTTTGTTAGTTTTCCTTCTAACAGTCAGGACCCTCAGCTGTAGGTCTGTTGGAGTTTGCTTGAGGTCTACTCCAGACCGTGTTTACCTGGGTATCAGCAGCGGAGGGTGCAGAAGATAGAATATTGCTGAACAGTGGGTGTTACTGTCTGATTCTTGCTCTGGAAGCTTTGTTTCAGGGGTGTACCCTGCCGTGTGAGGTGTGAGGTGTCGGTCTGCACCTAGTGGGAGATGTCTCCCAGTTAGGCTGCTCAGGGGTCAAGGACCCACTTGAGCAGACTGTCTGTCCATTCTCAGATGTCAACCTCCGTGCTGTGAGATCCACTGCTCTCTTCAAAGCTGTCAGACAGGGACATTTACCTCTACCGAGGTTTCTGCTTTTTTTTGTTTAGCTATGCCCTGTCCCCAGAGGTGGAGTCTACAGAGGCAGGCAGGCCTCCATGAGTTGTGGTGGGATCCACCCAATTCAAGCCTCCCATTAGCTTTGTTTACCTACATAAACCTCAGCAATGGCTGGCACCCCTCCCCCACCTTCACTGCCACCTTGCAGTTAGATCTGAGACTGCTGTGCTAGCAATGAGGGAGGCTCCATGGGCATGGGACCCTCTGGGCCAGGTGTGGGATATAATCTCCTGGTGTGCCATTTGCTAAGGCCCTTGGTAAAATACTGTATTAGGGTGGGAGTTATCCGATTTTCCAGGTGTTGTGTGTCTCAATTTCCTTTGGCTAGGAAAAGGAATTCCCTTTCCCCTTGCACTTCCCAGGTGAGGTGATGCCTCAACCTGCTTCAGGTCTCGCTGATTGGGCTGCATCTATGGACCAGCACCGACTGTCTGACATGCCCCAGTGAGATGAACCCAGTATCTCAGTTGAAAATGCAGAAATCACCCGTCTTCTGTGTTGCTTATGCTGGGAGCTGGAGGCTGGAGCTGTTCTTATTTGGCCACCTTGGGCGCGCCCTCCGGAATGTTTTTCCATTTGTTTCTTTTCTCTTTTATTTCATTGAGAAGTGGTTTGTAGTTCTCCTTGAAGAGGTCCTTCACATTCCTTGTAAGTTAGATTCCTAGGTATTTTATTCCACTTGTAATAGTTGTGAATGGGAGTTCACTCATGAAATGGCCTCCATTTGTCTGTTCTTGGTGAATAGGAATGCTTGTGATTTTTACACATCGATTTTTTATCCTGAGACTTTGCTAAAGTTGCTTATCAGGTTAAGGAGATTTTGGGTTGAGACGTTGGGGTTTTCTAAAAAAACAGTCATGTCATCTGAAAACAGGGACAATTTGACTTCCTCTTTGCCTAATTGAATACAATTTATTTCTTTATCCTTCCTGATTGCCCTGGCCAGAACTTCCAACACTATGTTGAATAGGAGTGGTGAGAGAGGGCATCCCTGTCTTGTGCCAGTTTTCAAAGGGAATGCTTCTAGTTTTTGCCCATTCAGTATGATGTTGTCTGTGGGTTTGTCATAAATAGCTCTTATTATTTTGAGATATATTCCATCAATACCTAGTTTATTGAGAGTTTTTAGCATGAAAAGCTGTTGAATTTTGTCAAAGGACTTTTCTGTGTCTATTGAGATAATCATGTGATTTTTGCCTTTGGTTCTGTTAATGTGATGGGTTACGTTTAGTGGTTTGCGTATGTTGAACCAACCTTGCATCCCAGGGATGAAGCCGACTTGATGTTATTGGATAAGCTTTTTGATGTGCTACTGGATTTGGTTTGCCAATATTTTATAGAGGAGTTTTGCATCGATATTCTTCAGGAATACTGGTCTAAAATTCTCTTTTTTTGCTGTGTCTCTGCTAGGCTTTGGTATCAGGATGATGTTGGCCTCATAAAATGAGTTAGGGAGGTTTTCCTCTTTTTCTATTGATTGGAATAGTTTCAGAAGGAATGGTACCAGTTCCTCTTTTTATCTCTGGTAGAATTTGGTTGTGAATCCATCTGGTCCTGTACTTGTTTTGATTGGTAGGCTATTAATTATTGCCTCAATTTCAGAGCGTATTATTGGTCTCTTCAGGGATTCAACAACTTCCTGGTTTAGTCTTGACAGGGTGTATGTGTCCAGGAATTTATCCATGTCTTTTACATTTTCTAGTTTATTTGCATAGAGGTGTTTATAGTATTCTCTGAGGGTAGTTTGTTTTTCTGTGGGATTGGTGGTGATATCTCCTTTATCATTTTTTATTGCATCTATTTGATTCTTCTATCTTTTCTTCTTTATTATTCTGGTTAGTGGTCTATCTATTTTATTGATCTTTTCAAAAAACCAGCTCTTGGATTCATTGATTTTTTGAAGGACTTTTTGTGTCTCTCTCTTTCAGTTCTGCTCTGATCTTAGTTATTTCTTGCCTTCTGCTAGCTTTTGAATTTGTTTACCTTGATTCTCTAGTTCTTTTAATTGTGATGTTAAGGTGTTGATTTTAGATGTTTCCTGCTTTCTCTTGTGGGCATTTAGTGCTATAAATTTCCCTCTACACTCTGCTTTGAATGCATCCCAGAGATTCTGCTGCATTGTGTCTTTGTTCTCATTGGTGTCAAAGAACATCTTTATTTCTGCTTGCATTTTGTTATTTACACAGTAGTCATGTAGGAGCAGGTTGTTCAGCTTCCATGTAGTTGTGCAGTTTTGAGTGAGTTTCTTAATCCTGAGTTCTAATTTGATTGCACTGTGGTCTGAGAGACAGTTTGTTGTGATTCCTGTTGTTTTCCATTTGCTGTGGGGGCTTTACTTCCAACTATGTGGTTAGTTATGGAATAAGTGTCATGTGGTGCTGAGAAGAATGCATATTCTGTTGATTTTTGGGTGGAGAGTTCTGTAGATATTTATTTGGTCTGCTTGGTGCAGAGCTTAGTTCAAGTCCTGGATATCCTTGCTAACCTTCTGTTTCATTGATGTGTCTAATATTGACAGTCTGTGTTAAAGTCTCCCATTACTATTGTGTGGGAGTCTAAATATCTTTGTAGGTCTCTAAGGACTTGCTTTATGAATCTGGGTGCTCCTGAATTGGGTGCATATATATTTAGGATAGTTCGCTCTTCTTGTTGAATTGATCCCTTTACCATTATATAATGGCCTCAGTCTCTTTTGATCTTTGTTGGTTTAAAGTCTGTTTTATCAGAGACTAGGATTGCAACCTCTGCTTTTTTTGTTTTCCATTTGCTTGGTAGACTTTCCTCCATCCCTTTATTTTGAGTCTATGTATGTCTCTGCACATGAGATGGAGCTCCTGAATACAGAACACTGGTGGATCATGACTCTTTATCCGATTTGTCAGTCTATGCCTTTAATTGGAGTATTTAGCCCATTTACATTTAAGGTTAATATTGTTATGCATGAATTTGACCATGTCATTATGATGTTAGCTGGTTATTTTGCGCGTTAGCTGATGCAGTTTCTTCCTAGCATTGATGGTGTTTACAATTTGGCATGTTGTTTTTTGCAGTGGTTCGTACCGGTTGTTCCTTTCCTTATTTAGTGCTTCCTTTAGGGGTTCTTGTAAGGCAGGCCTAATGGTAACAAAATCTCTCAGCATTTGCTTTTCTGTAAAGGATTTTATTTCTCCATCATTTATGAAGCTTAATTTGGCTGGGTATGAAATAATGGGTTGAAAATTCTTTTCTTTAAGAATGTTGAATATTGGCCCCCACTCTCTTCTAGCTTGTAGGGTTTCTACTGAGAGATCTGTTGTTAGTCTGATGGGCTTCCCTTTGTGTGTAACCCGACCTTTCTCTCTGGCTGCCCTTAACATTTTTTCCTACATTTCAACCTTGGTGAATCTGACAATTATGTGTCTTGGGGTTGCTCTTCTTGAGGAGTATCTTTGTGGTGTTCTCTGCATTTCCTGAATTTGAATGTTGGCCTGCCTTGCTAGGTTGGGGAAGTTCTCCTGGATAATATCCTGAAGAGTGTTTTCCAGCTTGGTTCCATTCTCCCCATCACTTTCAATTACTCCAATCAAATGTAGATTTGGTCTTTTCACATAGTCCCATATTTCTTGGAGGCTTTGTCCATTTCTTTTTACTCCTTTCTCTCTAAACTTCTCTTCTCACTTCATTTCATTCATTTTATCTTCAATCACTGATACCCTTTCTTCCACTTGATCAAATTGGCTACTGAAGCTTTTGCATGCCTCCTGTAGTTCTCGCCATGGTTTTCAGGTGTATCGGGTCATTTAAGGCCTCTTTTACACTGTTTATTCTAGTTAGCCATTAGTCTAATCTTTTTTCAAGGTTTTTAGCTTCCTTGCTATGGGTTTGAACATCCTCCTTTAGCTTGGAGAAGTTTGTTATTACCAACCTTCTGAAGCCTACTTCTGTCAATTTGTCAAAGTCATTCTCTGTCCAGCTTTGTTGCATTGCTGGTGAGAAGCTGCAATCCTTTGGAGGACAAGAGGCACTCTGTTTTTTAGAATTTTCAGATTTTCTGCTGTGGTTTCTCCCCATCTTTGTGGTTTTATCTACGTTTGGTCTTTGATGGTGGTGACCTACAGTTGGGGTTTTGGTGTCGGTGTCCTTTTTGTTGATGTTGATGTTATTTCTTTCTGTTTGCTACTTTTCCTTCTAACAGGCAGGTCCCTCACCTGCAGGTTTGTTGGAGTTTCCTGGAGTTCCATTCCAAACCCTGTTTCCCTGGGTATCACCAGTGGAGTCTGCAGAACTGCAAATACTGTAAAACAGCAAACATTGCTGTCTGATCCTTCCTCTGGAAGCTTCGTCCCAGAGTGGCACCTGGCTGTATGAGGTGTCAGTCGGCCCCTACTCGGAGGTGTCTCCCAGTTAGGCAACTCGGCAGTGAGGGACACACTTGAGGAGGCAGTCTGTCCATCTCAGAGCTCAAACACTGTGCTGGGAGAATCACTGCTCTCTTCAGAGCTATCAGACAGGGATGTTTAAGTCTACAGAAGTTTCTGCTGCCTTTTGTTCAGCTGTGCCCTGCCACCAGAGGTAGAGTCTACCAAGGTGGGTAGACCTCCTTGATCTGAGGTAGGCTCCACCCAGTTTGAGCTTCCTGGCCACTTTGTTTACCTACTAAAGCCTCAGCAATGGTGAACACCGCTCCCCCAGCCAGTCTGCCCCCTTGCAGTTCAGTCTCAGACTGCTGTGCTAGCAGTGAGCAAGGCTCTGTGGGTATGGGACTGGCTGAAGCAGGCACGGGATATAATCTCCTGGTATGCCATTTGCTAAGACCATTGGAAAAGTGCAATATTAAGGCAGGAGTGTCCTGATTTTCCCGGTAAAGTCAGTCATGGCTTCCCTTGGGTAGGAAAGGGAAATCCCCCAGTCCCTTACACTTCTGGGGTGAGGTGATGCCCCGCCCTGCTTTGGCTCATCCTCTGTGGGCTCCACCCACTGTCCAACCAGTCCCAGTGAGGTGAACCTGGTTCCTCAGTTGAAAATGCAGAAATCACCTGTCTTCTGCGTCAATCATGTTGGGAGCTGCAGACCAGAGCTGTTCTTATTTGGCCACCTGGTTCATCACTATAAACACATTTCGAAAGAAGATATACAAGCAGCCAACAAGTATATGAACAAAAAGGTCAATATCACTGATCATTTGGGAAATGCAAATCAAAACCACAGTGAGATACCACTGAGCATTAGATAAATGCAAATCAAAACCACAGTGAGATACCATCTCACACTGGTTAGAATGGGTATAATTACAAAGTCAAAAAACAACAGATGCTGGTGAGGTTGCAGAGAAAAGGGAACACTTATATACTATTGGTGGGAATGTAAATTAGTTCAACCATTGTGGATAGAGGTGTGGTGATCACTCAAAAAACTAAAAGCAGAACTACCAGTTGACCCAGCAATCCTATTACTGGATATATGCCCAAATGAATATAAATCATTCTACCATAAGGACACATGTACATTTATGTTCGTTGTAGCACTGTTCACAATAGCAGAGATAAGGAACCAACCTAAATGCTCATCAGTAGTAGACTGGATAAAGAATATGTGGTACATATACACCATGGAATTCTATGCAGCCATAAAAAAGAATGAGACCATGTCCTTTGCAGGAACATGGATGGAGCTGGAGACCATCATCCTTAGCAAACTAACATAGGAACAGAGAGTCAAATGCCACATATACTCACTTATGAGAGGGAGCTAACTGATGAGAACACATGGATGCAAAGAGACAACAGACACTAGGGTCTACTTGAGGGTGGAGGGTTGGGGGGAGGAATAGGATCAGAAAAAAATAACTGTTGGGTCCTAGACTTTGTACCTGGGTAACGAAATAATCTGTTCAAAAAACTCCCATGACAGGAGATCACCTATATAAGAAGGCTGCACTTTTACCCCTGAACCTAAACTAAAAGTTTTAAAAAAAGAATCTTTGTGTGTGTGTGTGTGTGTGTGTGTGTGTATGTGTATGAGCAATAAAGCTTTTTAATCGCCTGGATGCAGGCAGGCTGAGTCCGAAAAGAGAGTGGGCAAAGGGAGATAAGGGTGGGGCTGTTTTATAGGAGTTGGGTAGGTAAAGGAAAATTACAGTCAAAGGGGGGTTGTTCTCTGTTGGGCAGGAGTGGGGGTCACATGGTGCTCAGTGGGGGAGCTTTTTGAGCCAGGATGAGCCAGGAAAAGGAATTTCACAAGATATTATCATTGCTTAAGGCAAGGACTGGCCATTTTCACTTCTTTTGTGGTGGAATGTCATCAGTTAAGGACAGGCAGGGCATTTGCACTTCTTTTGTGATTCTTCAGTTACTTCAGGCCGTCTGGGGGTATTTGTGCAAGTCACAGAGGATGCGATAGCTTAGCTTGGGCTCAGAGGCCTGACATTCCTGCCTTCTTATATTAATAAGAAAAGTAAAACAAACAAAATAGTGTTGAAGTGTTGGGGCAGGGAAAATTTTTTTGGGAGGGTGGTATGGAGAGAGAATGGGCGGTGTTTCTCAGGGCTGCTTCAAACGGGATTGGGGCGGTGTGGGAACCTACAGTGGGAGGATGAAGCTGAAGGGAGATTCTGTGGTCAGGGGTGACATTGTGGGGTCATTAGAAGAGACATTTGTCATATAGAATGATTGGTGATGGCCTGGATGTGGTTTTGTATGAATTGAAAAACTAAACAGAAGACACAAGGTAAGAGAAGGAGAAAAAACAAGGTGAGAGAGAAAACAAAATGAATGACTAAGAATCGGGAGGACCTAGGACATCTAATTAGAGAGTGCCCAAGGAGGTTCAGCATAGCCTTGCCAGCAAAGATTAGTTATTTATTGTAAGAGGGAATTTAGAGTGGTGGGTTGGGATAGCACCAGGAGATATCAGCTGTGATGGCTTTGGAGAAACAGTGCAAACCGGCAGTGTAAACACGAGCAGGGCATTTATGAGTAGTGGAGAACGGTGAATAGGAGTATGACTAGACAGAAGACAGTAGGGATGAAAGTTTTTCGGGGTGCAGTCTAAGTTGGTCTGGTGTCTGGAATGAGACTGGGAATTAATAAAAGGGGTGTCCACACAGGAACTCAAATGGACTAGAACCTGTAGCTTTCCGAGGACAGGCCTGAATTCTGAGAAGGGAAAGTGGTAAAAGTATTGTCTAGCCCTTTTTAAGTTGGTGACTGAGCTTGGTGAGGTGTGTTTTTAAAAGACCATTAGTCCATTCTACCTTTCCTGAAAATCAAGGACAGTAAATGATATAAAGGTTTCACTGAATACCAAGAGTCTGAAAAACTGCTTGGGTGATTTGATTAGTAAAGGCTGGTCTGTTATCAGACTGCATAGAGTTAGGAAGGCCACACCGAAGAATTATGTCTGACAGAAGGGAAGAAATGACCGTGGTGGCCTTCTCAGACCCTGTGGGAAAGGCCTCTACTTATCCAGTCAAAGTGTCTACCTAGACCAAGAGGTATTTTAGCTTCCTGACTGGAGGCATGTGAGTAAAGTCAATTTGCCTGTCCTGGGTGGCGGCAAAACCTCCAGCTTGATGTGTAGGGAAGGGACGGGGCCTGAACAATCCCTGAAGGGTAGTAGAATAGCGGATGGAACACTGAGAAGTGATCTCCTTGAGGATAGATTTCCATAATGGAAAGGAAATGAGAGGTTCTAAGAGGTGGACTAGCAGCTTGTAACCTACATGGAAGAGGTTATGAAATGATGACAGAATAGAATGGGCCGTGAGGCTGGAAGGAGATATTTTCCTTGGTCTAAGAACCATTTGCCTTGTGTGGGAAGAGATTGATAGATGGAAGTTTCAGCCGGGGAGTAGGTGGGAGTGGCCGATGTGAAGGAGGAAAACTGCCGTGAGGGATAGAAGTTGGAACGCTAGTTGCTTTTTTATCTAACTTGTCAGCATAAGCATTATCCTGAGCAATGGTTGGGGGCAGAAAATAGATTTTGGAAGTTATGAGAACTGTAGAGAGTTGAGCATAGTTTGTGATTTTTAGGGCCTCTAACAGTAGTAAAGCAGTGGCAGTCACTGCATGCTGACATGAGGGCTAGGCTAAAACAGTAAGGTCAAGTTGTTTGGACAGAAAGGCTACAGGATGCAGTCCCAGCTCTTGTGTAAGAATTCTGTCTGCATTAACCATGCTTAGGAAGGAAAGGAGTTGTTTTGTAGAAGGGATTGGGGTTTGTGAGATTCGCCGGACACAATCAGCAGGGAGAGTAAGGGTGTATTTATGATAATTATGTCGAGATAGATAACAAGTGAGGAAGAAATTTGGGCTTGACTGAAGTAATGGGGTTTGTCTGTGAGGCCTTGCAGCAGCACAGCCTAGGTAATTTGCTGACCCTGATGGGTGTCAGGGTCAGTCCAAGTGAAAGCAAAGAGAGTCTGGGATGAAGGGTGTAAAGGAATAGTAAAGAAAGTATGTTTGATATCCAGAACAGAATAATGGGTTGTGGAGGGAGGTATTGAGGATAGGAGAGTATGTGGGTTTGGCACTATGGGGTGGATAGGCAAGGCAATTTGGGACAGGTAAAATGGAGGAATTGTAATGGGAGTTTACAGGCTTTAAAAGCCCATGCTGTAGCAGGTGAGTGATAACAGGCTTTAATCCTTTTAAAGCGTGCTGCAGGATGGGATATTGGTGTTGAGTGGTGTAAGGGTGATTAGGTTTTAATGAGATGGTAAAGGGTGCATGATCGGTCACTAAGGAGGGAGTAGAGGTATCCTATACTTGTGGGTTAAGGTGGGGGGATACGAGGGGAGGATGTGAAGGAGGCTTTGAACTGGGGGAAAAGGCAGCAATGAGGTATGGCTGTAGCTTAGGAATAGTCAGGAAAGCAGATAATTTAGTTAAAATGTCTTGACCTAATAAAGCAGCTGGGTAGGTGGGGATAACTAAAAAAGAATGTCCAAATTGGCACCAGAGTTGGACAGTTTTAAGAGGTTTAAAATCCTGGCCATCAATACCCACAAGAGTTATGGAGGCAAGGGAAACAGGCCCTTGAAAAGAAGGTAATGTGGAGTGGGTAGCCTCCATATTGATTAAGAAGGGGACGGACTTACCCTGCACTGTAAGAGTTACCCAAAGCGTCTGTGATGGTCCAGGAGGCTTCCAAGGAGATGGGGTGGCATTGATCTTCAGCTGCTAAGCTGAGAAGGTCTGGAAAGAAGTCAGTCAGAGAGCCTTGGGCCAGAGCACAAAAAAAAAAAAAAAAAAAAAAAAAATCTTAAGAAAGGAACTTAAAGCCAAAAGTTTTGTGAATATTATGTCAAAATTACATGCTCACCTTTTTGTTGCTGTTCCTTTTTTAAAAAACGCATTTTTTTTTTCTCTCTGTAAAATAATGATGTTCCCTTTCCATTGGAAACATACTTTCAGATCCTAATCATTGGGGTAAACTTTCTTTTTAAAACTATTGTTTACAATAATGGAAATCTACTTTGTCCATACAGATCATATATTGCCAGGTATTTTTCAAAAACTTAATTTTAACCTTATGACATCAGTTTTAATAGCAGTCATTATACTATTATTCCAGGAGATTCATGGGGCACCCGAGTACTCTGTGTAATTGCAGTGATCTGTAGCCACATTTCATATGACACGTTCAATGTTTTGTCTCACAGCCTCACTGCTTAGAGTCTTCTTCATCCACTCATACATATATTACATTTATATAAAATTTTTTTAACTCATTGCGTATACCTTTTCTTCCGACACAAAAATTGTGATACTGTTCTGTTCATCATTTTGTTTGTAGTATCCAACAATACCTGTACTATGGCTGACAGTGTAATTTAATATTTTTTGATAAAATAATTGTGATGGCATGGTACACATATTGTATACATTTTTAATCATTTCTCAATGTAAGATATTTGAATTACCACCAGTGTTTATTTTATGAATGCCTGCCACAAATTTTGAATCTGACCATCGTGATTCAGTTGTTCTCTGTATAATTTCTTCTGAGTATATTTTTAAGCCAATGGCTATATGCATTTTATAACACTTAATACTTTTCCCCAAGTGTCTTATTCTTTTAACATATACAAACATTATCTGAGAATCTAATACATAATGGAAAAGCAAGCAAATTTGTGGCAACAATTATTTTATGTAAGAAAGAATTTGAGGACAGACTGCACAACTACTGACTTGGATTTGAACCTGCCTTCTGCAAATGAATAACAACAGCTAGTACTAGTATTTATCAGTATTGTACTACTAGTCATTCTTGCCCTTGTCTTCCTTCTCCGCTTACTCTCTTCCCCCTTCTAACAGCACCATCACTTTCCTCTAATGAGAATAGGGAAATTTTTTGAGAATAAGGTTAGAGGGCATAGAATTTTCATTGGTCTTCCTTCTGCCTTTGTCCTTTGAGAAATTACCACATAGAGCCTATGTAATTTTCATTCAACAGAAACACCAGGATTTAACTCGACTAAGATTTCAGTTTTCTGTTGAATAAGAAGGTAGACAAAAAGATCTCTTAAGGATTATATAATAAAGTAGTGAGGAATGTTTACTTTCTACTTATGTCTCAAAAGAACGACATTAAAGTAAAATATATGACGTTCTTTTGCTTCTTCATAAGGAAGATCATCCTATACCTCTTTTGTAAATCTAAGGGTAGTTTTCAGGTGCAAGTGGTAGACATTATTTAGAGTTTATTATACATGCGTTGTTCATTTTTTTGGTGCTTTTCTGTCAGGAAACTGTGAAGATGAATCTCAAGTTTCCCAGAGGTTTTTACTGAGATGTCCTATAGAGTTGGCGTAAGGCAGGAAACATTAAAAGGGTAAACTGACCCGTTTATGCTCTAAGATATAAACCTCTGGGATCTCACTGATGAATGTTTTAAATGTTAGAGTGAAAACAAGTAAACATTGGCTCTGTCTCCTAATATTCTAGTGGCAAATATTTATGTCATTGAGAAATAGTATACCTTGAAAAGCCTTAACCCTTACACCGTTAGCATTTCATCTTGTTCATCTGACTGCCCAAACATCTGTATGTAAACAAGTCCACAAGGGATCTGTTCTCTAGGACTTTGCTGGAAGATCTTGATGTGTTGGGAAACCTGTTCCTATTAACAGAGGAATTATATCTCAAGTGGCTGGCATACGTTAACTAATGGATACTATTAATAGTAATAACAAAAATAAAAATCATTATAATATTAGTAATATTTGAATCACTATGTACCAGAGACATTTTAAGTGTTTTATCTGTATTAAATATATTTTCAACACAACACAATAGGAAGTAATTACTATTATTATAGAAGTAGGCATAATTATCTCTATCAACATTCTAGTCCACTTTTCTATGATCTGTTGCATAAACTCATGCAAAATCTTCTAAAAGATCTGCAGTTTTCACAATGTGGCCTTTTTGCAATATAATCCATTGACAACATTGGGAGCCTTTTAAAGAAAGGGAATCTGATTATATCTCTCCATTTCTTAACTCTGTGCAGTAGCTCCCCATTGCCCTTAATAGACACTTTGGTGTCCTCATAATTATATTGCTTCAACTTGCCTCTCCAGCGTCATCGGCTACTTTACTCAGCTTTTTCCTGCATACTAATTTGAAATCTTAGGAACTGCCTTTACTTCACTACCTGCTTTTCTTTTTGTGTTTTCCTCTCCCCTTCATGTTTTCACCTATTCCTGCACATTATTGAGGACTCACTTTATCAGTGACTTTGAGATCTCTTCTGAATGTTCCCTTAGCATTGTGATCTTATAACACTTTTAGACTTTTCCTTTTTACTTGCTTATAGTCTATCTTTCAAAGTACAATGTAAATCATGAGGGAGCAGACTTATTAACTATTGATTAGAAACATGACTTACCTAGAACTTCACTGTAAAACTTTTTCCACTTCTTGAATCAAAAATTTGAAACCAAAAGTCAAAATAAAGCACATGTATTAGACTTTTAATCCTCTCCATGAATGTCATTTGATCGCTTAATTCTGACAGACCAACAGGTATGTGGGAAGTGGGGAATAGAAGTCCTCAACTATACTTCTCAAGTGTGTTGCCAGGAGACTGTTAACAAAGGGCAAGTATTTAACATGCCTTTAACATGCTCAGCTAGCAGTTCACCACAGGGACCAAGGGCATCTGCAAGAACGACATCAAACTTTGATCCTTGTAGTTTTGCCATAATTTTCTTGTTCAAAACTATATCTTTACAGAGGTTATTAACATAGTCCATAGATTCCCAAAAGAGTTCTTGTGCTTGTGAAAAATACGTCCCAAATGCATCTTTTGGAAGATAATATATCCATCTATTGATCAGTTTCACAAAAAGACCCTCACAATTATTTTTAGTTAGAGATGTTGCATAAACTTCAAATTTAATAGCAGATGATTTGCTGGGGTCAATAATAATGGAAGCCAAAGGTGTCAATACAGTCATTTTATGGCCTCTCCAAACAAGTTCATCAAGGATTGTCTTTATATTCATCCAATGGCTGTATTCTGTGGGCCACATCAACACCTTTCCACAACTCCCAGAAATAAAGTAACAACTGAGTTGTGCCAGCAGAATATCTGACATTGATTTCATCGTCCTCCTGGTGCAATGAAATGCTTCTTTTCAAATTGCTGTTTCTTTCTGTCATTTCTCATACTTATATCTGAGGATACATCAATCAAGTTAAAGTATAACTGCTACAATTCAAAGTAAGTACATAATATTAGTGGTCTGAGTATGTGCTTGCTAAGGAGACAAAGAAAAGTTAGTTGACCTCATATTTACTCCAGTGTGTTTAATGTTTCTTTTATGTTTATAACTACTATAATCAAGCTACAACTTATGACCTTGCATGTGTAAGTTATCAGTCTTATGTAATTATTTTACAATACTGTCAAGAACAGTGGCAAGTGAGAGGCTCCTATGTCTTCAGTCCTCTTGACACAGAACAGGAGATGAATAATTGTACCACTGAATCAGCATTTTTGCATATCATGGTTCAAGGAATATTTCATAAGACTTTGTTGACATATCATTCATATACCATATTATTTGCTAATTATTGTATAAAATTTAATGTTTCTTTGTATATTAACAGAATTGTGTAGCCACCAAAACAATCAATTTTATCTCCCTCCCAAAATTGTACTCATTAGCCTTTATCTCCCCATCCTAAATTTCTGCATCCACCCTTTCCTAGGCAACCACTAATCTAATTTCTGTCTCTATAGATTGTCATTTTCTAGATTTTTAATGACATCAATAAAATTATGCAATATGTGATCTTTTGTGACTGGCTTCTAGTACTTAGCATAATGTATTAAAGGTTCATCCATGGAACAGTATATATAAATGCTTCATTCCTTTTTATTGTCAAATAGTATTCCATAGTATGTATATACATATTTTATATATTCATGTATCAGTTGATGGACATAGATTTTTTTTTCCCATTTTTTGGCCACTATGAATAATGTTGATAAGCATTCATCTATAAGCTTTCTGTGGACATGTTTTCATTTCCCTTGGGTATATAACTAGAAGTACAATTACTGGATTAGATGGTAACTGTTTGTTACCATATAATTTCTAGATTGTTTCTTTCTGTCATTTCTCATACTTATATCTGAGGATAAATCAAACAAGTTAAAGTATAATCACTACAATTCAAAGTAGCAGTTACCATATAATTTCTAAATTACCATAGGAATTGTCTGTTAGTATATAATTTCTAAATTACCATAGGAATTTCCAGATTGTTTTTCACAGTGGTTGCATCATTTTCCATTCTCAACAGCAATGTATAAGAATTTTAATTTCTTCACAACCTTGCCAACACTTGGGGTTATATTTCTTTTGATTATAGCCAGTGCGAATGAAGTGATATCTCATTATGCTTTACCTTTCCTTGATATGAAATCATGTTGAAAATGTTTTGTCTAATTTTGATTGAATTATTTGTCTTCTTATGGACTTCCGTTTTTAATATATTTTTGATATAAGAACCTTACTGAATGTATGATTTCCTTTTTTTTTTTTTTTTTATTCTTTGGGCTGTCCTTTTACTTTCTTAATGGTGTTCATTGAAGCACAAAAGTATTGATTTTGATGAAGTCTAACTTATCAATTTTAATTTGGTTGCCTTTATTTTTGATTTCATATCTCACGAACCATTTCCAAGTTACACAAATTAGTACCTGTTATTTATTATTAGAGTTTTACAGTTCTAGTGCTGACATTTAAGTTTTTGATCACCTTTGAATTAGCTTTTGTAAGTGATTTGAGGTAGAGGGTCCCAAATTAATTATTTTGTATATGGATAATCATTTTCCCACTTACATTTGTTGAATAATCTATTCTTTCCCCCATTAGATTGTTTTGAAACTTTTGTTAAAAACTTTAAATGCATGGGTGTATTTCTATATTCCAAAATCCATTCCATTGATCTACATGTCTAGCTGTAGGCCTGTATCACACTCTCTTGATTATCGTATATTTGTATTTGTCTTTAAAAGCAGGAAATCTAAATTTTCCAGCTTTGTTTTTTATTTTAAATTGTTTTAGTTTCTTTTTTAAATTTTTTTCTTCTTGCTTTTTTTCTTTAAGAGGTAGATGTCTTACTATGTTGCCCAGGCTAGATTCAAATTTCTGGGCTCAAGTAATCCTCCCAACACAGCCTCTTGAGTAGCTGGAATTACAGGTGTGTTTCACCACACATAGCTTCTTTTGGCTATTAGTATGTCTCTTGAATACGTACATAAATTTTAGAATCAGCTTGTCTGTTTTTGCAAAGAAATGATCTGGGACTTTGATAGCGATTGCACTGATTTTGTTTATCAATTTGGGGAGCAGAGTATGGTCAGTATCACAATATTAGGTCTTTCAATAAATGAAAATGAGATGCTTTTCTATTTATTTAGATGTTCTTATTTCCACAGTGTTTTGTAGATTTTGTTACAGCGGTTAGCTAGTTAGACACAAACAGGGCAGAAGAGGGCTCCCACACCTTACCAGGAAAGTTAGGTGACCATCAGTTAATGGTCAGGCAGTTGTCACAGTGTCTCTCTAAAATAATAATTGATTGCAGCCAGCCAGGGAAAGGCAGCTTTCCTATAGATAGAAAAAATCAAATCTGGTAATAAGCAGCTTCCTGATAAGATCTCAGGAGTTGGGCGAGTGGGCTCACACATGCGCATTAAAGGGCCAAATGGTGGAGTACGACATTCCGGGGGCACCGGAAAGGAGAAGGATGCCTCAGGGGAGCATGCATACGACTCCAGTAAACATAGGGTGCGTGCTCATGTCCCAAGTGCTAGCAGGCCATCATGCATGCCAGCAAGTCACCCTAAGGAAAGAATCAAGGAAAAGGGAAGCAGGACCCTGGAAGTACGCCAACATATAAAACCCTAAATCAAAGGTCAAACACGGCACTTTACCTTCAAAATGGCCACTTGGATCTATCCCAAGTGTACTTTCCTTTCTTTCCTGCTGTAACTTTTTAATGAATCTTCACTTCTGTTCTGAAACTTGTCCTGGTCTCCTTTTCTGTCTTATGCCCCTCAGTCAAATTCATTCTTCTGAGGAGGCAATAATTCAAGTTGCTACAGAACCATAAAGATTTGCTGTCAGTAACTTGGGTAACCACCACTGGTAATAATTTCACAGTGAGAGTTGTACAATTTTTTGTTAAACTTATTGCTAAGAATTATATTTTTTCACGGTATTATAAGGGTGACTGTTTTATCTTTATTTTAGTTTAAATTTCCATTGCAATTGTGTAGGATTTTTTGTTTGTTTGTTTATTGACCTCGTATCTCCAAAACTTGTTTTATTGGTTTACTTGAATATTTTTTAGTGGAGTTGTAAAAATTTTCTATTGTAAGATCATGATATATGCCAATAGAGATAGTTTAACTTCTTTCTTTCTAATGTGGATTCCATTTATTTTATTTTTTTTCCCTATTTGTTAGCTGAAAGTTCTACTGCAATATTCAGTGGAAGTGAGAAGAGTCAATTTAGTGTGATGTTAGCCTTGTATTTTTTTATAGATACTATTTATCAGCTTTAGGATGTTCCCCTTTACTTCTAGTTTAAGTGTTCTTATGATGAAGAGTATTGAATTTCATTAAATATGTTTTTCTGCAGTTATTGAAGTGATTATACAGTTTTTTCCTTTGTTCTAATGATATGATATATTAGTTGATTCTTTTACCTATTGCCATAATTTTGCATTCCTGGAATAAAATTCATTTGTTTATGGCATTTAAGCACTTTGTGTGTTCCTGAATTGTGTTTGCTAGTGTGAAAGGAAAGTAAAAATCTTGAGAAGTTAAACTCACTATGTCAAAGTAAAAAGTTAATCTTGGGAAATGAAGCATGTAAAACTGGCTCCCATTTTGTTCCTAAATAGATAGCTGCAAAGATAGAAGGCCACATACCTCCCCAGAGGGCCTCCTTCCCAATTTACTCACAAGGAAATTCACAAGGTCCTAAAACAGAGTTCTCTTGAATTTTACCCTGACAGTATAAATTAACATTTTATATTCGCAGGTATATAAAAGACAGGACTTGAAGCCATTGTGTCGTTTTTAGCATAAGGGCTTAACTGAATGTTGGTTATGTTTTCTCCTCTTTTATTTTTTGGAGGATTAATTATTTTAAATAATTGATAGAAATATAGAGCTTTGATATTTTCTACTCTACCATTTCCAGTTATTACCCCACTATGTTTTACTGAATAATATTTCATTGGAAGCCATCATTGGGATTTTCTCTTATGGAAGACTTTTTATTACAGCTTCAATCATGTTACTTGTTATTAGTTTGTTCAGGTTTTTTATTTCATCATGGGTCTATCTTGGTCAGTTGTATGTGTCTAGGAATTTGTTAATATTGTCTAGGTTTTCCAATTTGTTGGCATATAGTTGTTCATAATATTCTGTAATAATTTGTGTTTCTGTAACCTCAGTTTTTATGTCTCCTCTTTCACTTCAGATTTTATTTACTGGGTCTGTTCTCACTTTTTCTTACTTAGTCTAGCTAACAGTTTGTTGGATTTTGTTTACTTTTACAGAGTTTACCTTATTGTCTATGGCTGCTTTTGTACTACAATAGAAGAGTCGAGTAGGCACAAGAGTCCAAAGGGCTGGCAAATTCCAAAAATATTTACCATCTGAGGCTTTACGGAACCTATTCTGATCTCTGCTCTATACTAAGCAGGTTCGTTTTTTCCTTTAACCTTTCTATATATTCAATGCAATTTTAATAAAACAATATAGATTTTTAATAAGTGAGCCACATGTTTATGTTTAATTATGTTAATAATGAGTTAACAAATTAATCTATTTGTATTTCTGTTCTATTTAGAATAGGTGAGTTTGTTTGTTATATGGAAGGGGCTTCTGTTTTACCTGCTTTGAGAAATCTTTAAACTGCTTTCCACAGTAGTTCAACTAATTTGCATTCCACCAACAGTGTGTAAGCATTTCCTTTTCTCTGGATCCTCACCACCATCTGGTATTTGTTTTTAACTTTTTAATAGTAGCAGTTATGACTAGTGTGATGGTCTCATTGTGGTTTTGATTTGCATTTCTATGATGATTATCGATGTTGAGCATTTTTGTCATATGTTTGTCGGTTCCTTGTATGTTTTCTTTTGAGAAGTACCTGTTCACATCTTTTATCCAGTTTTTAATGGGGTTACTTGATTTTTGCTTGTTGAATTATTCATGTTCCTTATAGATTCTAGATATTAGACCTTTAACAGATGCGTAGTTTGCTAATATTTTCTTCCATTCAATAGGTTGTTTTTTCACTCTCTTCATGGTTTGCTGTGCAGAAACTCTTCAGTTTACATCTCACTTGTGAATTTTGGGTTTTGTTGCAATTGCTATCAAGGACTTAGTTATAAATTCTTTGCCAAGACTGATGTCCAGAATGGTATTTCCTAGATTTTCTTCAATAATTCTTACAGCTTTAGGTCTTATATTAAAACATTTAATTCATTTTAGGTTAATTTTTGCATGGTGAAAGGTAGAGGTTCAGTTTTGTTCTTTTTCTTATGACTAGTAAGCTATCCCACCATCATTTATTGAATAGGGAGTCCTTTTCTCCATTGCTTATTTTGTTGACTTAGTGAAAGATTAGATGACTATAGGTCTGTTGCTGTATTTCTGGACTCTGTATTCTGTTTCATTGATTCATGTGTCTGTTTTGGTAACACAACCATGCTGTTTTGGTGTCTGCAGCTTTATAACTTAGTTAGAAGTTGGATAATGTGATGCCTCCGGCTTTGTTCTCTTTGCTCAGGAATGCTTCAGCTATTTGGACTAATTTTTGATTTTATGTAAAATTTTGAATATTTTTTCTAATTCTGTGAATAATGACATTGTCATTTTAATAGGAATAGCATTTAATGTGTAGATGGGTTTGGTTAGGATGGTCATTTTAATGATATTCATTCTTCTAACCCTTAGCATAAAATGTTCTATCATTTGTTTGAGTCATCCATGATTTATTTCAGCAGTTCTTTGTAGTTCTTGTAGAAATATTTTGCTTCCTTGGTTAGAGGTATTTTTAAGTATATTTTGTTTGTATGACTGGTGTAAATATGATTGTGCTCTTGATTTGACTTTCAGCCTGAATTCTTTTTTTTTTTTTTTTTTTTTTTCTACTGTCTCTCCCCTTTTCCTCCCACATTTTCCGTGTCTACTCCCAAACTGCCGTTTCTAGTTTTCATTGTCAAGGTTGGTAACATTTACAGTTTCCCACCAAGCTTTGGTCATAGGATGATTCTAAATGATGGAACTATGAACACATTGGTAATTTATTTTTCACTAACAACCAAGTAGTTAACTTATGATTACATGTTTCTTCCTGTGTAGTGTGTGTTTTATCCTACAGTTTCCCATTTCCTTTTCCCCCATTTTCCTTTTTTTCTTTTTTTTTTTAATTTTATTTATTTATTATTATTATACTTTAAGTTGTAGGGTACATGTGCATAACGTGCAGGTTTGTTAAATATGTATACTTGTGCCATGTTGGTGTGCTGCACCCATCAACTCGTCATTTACATCAGGTATAACTCCCAATGCAATCCCTCCCCCCCACTCCCCCCTCCCCATGATAGGCCCCAGTGTGTGATGTTCCCCTTCCCGAGTCCAAGTGATCTCATTATTCAGTTCCCACCTATGAATGAGAACATGCGGTGTTTGGTTTTCTGTTCTTGTGATAGTTTGCTAAGAATGATGGTTTCCAGCTGCATCCATGTCCCTACAAAGGACACAAACTCATCCTTTTTTATGGCTGCATAGTATTCCATGGTGTATATGTGCCACATTTTCTTTATCCAGTCTGTCACTGATGGACATTTGGGTTGATTCCAAGTCTTTGCTATTGTGAATAGTGCTGCAATAAACATACGTGTGCATGTGTCTTTATAGCAGCATAATTTATAATCCTTTGGGTATATACCCAGTAATGGGATGGCTGGGTCATATGGTACATCTAGTTCTAGATCCTTGAGGAATCGCCATACTGTTTTCCATAATGGTTGAACTAGTTTACAATCCCACCAACAGTGTAAAAGTGTTCCTATTTCTCCACATCCTCTCCAGCACCTGTTGTTTCCTGACTTTTGAATGATCGCCATTCTAACTGGTGTGAGATGGTATCTCATTGTGGTTTTGATTTGCATTTCTCTGATGGCCAGTGATGATGAGCATTTTTTCATGTGTCTGTTGGCTGTATGAATGTCTTCTTTTGAGAAATGTCTGTTCATATCCTTTGCCCACTTTTGGATGGGGTTGTTTGTTTTTTTCTTGTAAATTTGTTTGAGTTCTTTGTAGGTTCTGGATATTAGCCCTTTGTCAGATGAGTAGATTGCAAAAATTTTCTCCCATTCTGTAGGTTGCCTGTTCACTCTGATGGTAGTTTCTTTTGCTGTGCAGAAGCTCTTTAGTTTGATGAGATCCCATTTGTCAATTTTGGCTTTTGCTGCTGTTGCTTTTGGTGTTTTAGACATGAAGTCTTTGCCCATGCCTATGTCCTGAATGGTATTACCTAGGTTTTCCTCTAGGATTTTTATGGTATTAGGTCTAACATTTAAGTCTTTAATCCATCTTGAATTAATTTTCGTATAAGGAGTAAGGAAAGGATCCAGTTTCAGCTTTCTACTTATGGCTAGCCAATTTTCCCAGCACCATTTATTAAATAGGGAATCCTTTCCCCATTTCTTGTTTCTCTCAGGTTTGTCAAAGATCAGGTGGCTGTAGATGTGTGGTATTATTTCTGAGGACTCTGTTCTGTTCCATTGGTCTATATCTCTGTTTTGGTACCAGTACCATGCTGTTTTGGTTACTGTAGCCTTGTAGTATAGTTTGAAGTCAGGTAGCGTGATGCCTCCAGCTTTGTTCTTTTGACTTAGGATTGTCTTGGAGATGTGGGCTCTTTTTTGGTTCCATATGAACTTTAAAGCAGTTTTTTCCAATTCTGTGAAGAAGCTCATTGGTAGCTTGATGGGGATGGCATTGAATCTATAAATTACCTTGGGCAGTATGGCCATTTTCACGATATTGATTCTTCCTATCCATGAGCATGGTATGTTCTTCCATTTGTTTGTGTCCTCTTTGATTTCACTGAGCAGTGGTTTGTAGTTCTCCTTGAAGAGGTCCTTTACATCCCTTGTAAGTTGGATTCCTAGGTATTTTATTCTCTTTGAAGCAATTGTGAATGGAAGTTCATTCCTGATTTGGCTCTCTGTTTGTCTGTTACTGGTGTATAAGAATGCTTGTGATTTTTGCACATTAATTTTGTATCCTGAGACTTTGCTGAAGTTGCTTATCAGCTTAAGGAGATTTGGGGCTGAGACAATGGGGTTTTCTAAATATACAATCATGTCATCTGCAAACAGGGACAATTTGACTTCTTCTTTTCCTAACTGAATCCCCTTGATTTCTTTCTCTTGCCTGATTGCCCTAGCCAGAACTTCCAACACTATGTTGAATAGGAGTGGTGAGAGAGGGCATCCCTGTCTTGTGCCAGTTTTCAAAGGGAATTTTTCCAGTTTTTGCCCATTCAGTATGATATTGGCTGTGGGTTTGTCATAAATAGCTCTTATGATTTTGAGGTACGTTCCATCAATACCGAATTTATTGAGCGTTTTTAGCATGAAGGGCTGTTGAATTTTGTCAAAAGCCTTTTCTGCATCTATTGAGATAATGATGTGGTTCTTGTCTTTGGTTCTGTTTATATGCTGGATTATGTTTATTGATTTGCGAATGTTGAACCAGCCTGAATTCTTATTGGTGTATAGAAATGGTATTAATTTCATACATTGATTTTGTATCTTGAAACCCTACTGAAGTAATTTCTCAGTTCTAGCAGGCTTTAGGCTGTCTTTAGGATTTTCTAAGTATAGAATCATATCATCAACAAAGAGAGATACCTGGAATTCTTTTCCTATTTAGATGCCTTTTATAGCTTTCTCTTGTCTAAGTGCTCAATTAGTACATTATTGAAATAGAAAGTGCTGTTATTTTAATCATTTATATTTGAAACACAAAGTTTAAAAAATGTATTAGCTTATGTTAAGTCCAAATTCATTGTGGATGTGTACTTACCAATTTAATAATAATAACAGTTATATACAGCAACTATTTCAGCTTCAACAATGCTATTATGTAGGTAGTGCCATTGCCTCATCTCCATTTCACTGGAGGAGAATGTGCAGCATAGACCTGATAAGTAACGTGCTTAACCATGTGTGATTCTGTAATGGTTTTGCAAAGATTATATAGGTTATCTGGATTCAGAGTGCAAGCTCTTACTCACCATCCTATGCTAACTTGTCTTTCTGGGCTACAAGTAGTTACAAAATGTAACATAGATTCACATTTTTTTCATAGGTATACATTAATGATAATATTATTACAGGTGTATAATTCAAACATGTAAAAATATTTTTTTCTGGTTGTCTATCACTGCGTAACCAACTATTCTCAAATGAATGTGCTTAGAACAGCAATATTTTATCATCATCTGTTTTAATTCTAGGTTGTTGGCCAGGCTCAACTAGGTGTTTATGGCATAGCATTTCTCAATTGGTTACTGTCCTAAGGTGTCTTGGGCTAATTATCTGAAGGTCAATCACTCACATATCTGGGGATTAGTATTAAAAGTCTCAAACTACTGGAGTGATGGACCAATTGTGACTTCTTAGGCATACATATGTAATTCTACACCAAATGGTATATTTCTCCAGGGGACTGTGGATATGGCACAGGGCTCCAGAGTGAGTGAAGAAACAGAGAGAAAGGCGAAAAGAATGACAGAAATAAACACAGAGAAAAGGACAGAGAGACAGACAGAAAATGTATTAACAAATCTTTCTGAAGTTTGGAAATTAAGATCCTCACTTCCACTGTATTTTCTTTTTTGAGACAGCCACGAAGTTTGCTAAATTTCACAGGAGGGGTATATGACTTGACAAGAGGATTGCCAATACATTTATAATCACATCTCAAAATTACCACAAATATAACCTTAAAAATTAGAAGAAATCACTAAACTACTGTAAAATTCCTAAAATGTTGATATAAGGCAGTCACATTTTAAAAATTGGTGCGTTTAAATTTTAACCATGATTAAAAATTTTAATTAACATTCTAATATATTTATTCATAAATATTTAAAATATCAAGTAGGTGTCCCAAAACAGACTGTAAATTTATCAGATAGAGAGTACCAGATTCCTGGTCAATTTACGTTTTCTAAATGGCACTAATAGATTGGTAATATTATATTAAAATATGAGAACATGCTATCTTAAATCAATATGTTTATTTCACTAATTAATTTTTAAAACTATATAATCAATATATAAAAACAAATTTGTGAAAGGATAGTGAATGAAGTATATAGAATCAAAATTAAATGTAGAGTCCTCTGTGTTTATACAGATTTACAGATTCTTAATTTTATTTCAAAGAAGAATATTATGCTTATTTTTTTCTGGAACTTGTTTTTCATTTAGCAAAGTGATGTGGGGAACATTCCATGATATTGTCTGTAATATGCCTGTTCTGTGTAACTGCTGCATACATTCTACCTTTTGTGGGAGATATGTGTGTTCATTGACTGATAGCCATGTAAGTGATGGAGGGAACATCCTGTGCGTACATGCACTCAGGTGCAAGTATATCTGGATGGCAGATGACTAGATGTAGAATTGCAGAGTCAAACTGTATGTTTAATTTTTTTCGAAGGGGTTATTTCACATTATACTCTCTCACAAACTCTTCTCAGATTCTTATGTTTGATCAATCTTCTGTGGGAAAATAATTCATTGACTTTTTATAGCTACATAGTAATCCATGGTGTATTCATACTGCACTTTCCTTATTCAGTCTATCATTGATGGACATTTAGGTTGATTCCACGTCTTTGCTATTGTGAATAGTGTTGCAGTGAACATATATGTGCATGTGTCTTTTTAATAGAATGATTATATTTCTTTGGGTATATACCCGGTAATGGGATTGCTGGGTCAAATGGTATTTCTGTCATTAGGTCTTGGAACAGATAAACAAATGCCACATATTCTCATTTACAAGTGGAAGTTAAATGATGAGAACACATGGATACACAGAAAGTTAAATGTTGAGAACACATGGAACACATGAACAACACACACTGGGGCCTATTGGAGGGTGGAAGGCGGGAAGGGGGAGAGGATCAGGAAAAATGAGTAGTGGATACTGGGCTTAATACCTGGGTGATGACACATATTTACCTATGTAACAAACTTGCACATGTATCCCTGAGCTTAATAAAAGTTAAAAAAATTCATTGACTTAACATTATTGACTTAATAAATTATAGTGTCCAATTTTCTAGTACAAGTAACTTTTGCCATCTTTTTTTATGTGATTGACCATGTTTTACTTCTGTGAATTG
Organism: Chlorocebus sabaeus; assembly: GCF_047675955.1. Classification (NCBI taxonomy): domain Eukaryota; kingdom Metazoa; phylum Chordata; class Mammalia; order Primates; family Cercopithecidae; genus Chlorocebus; species Chlorocebus sabaeus. The sequence goes on along the minus strand of NC_132910.1, from coordinate 823,914 downwards.
TCAATTCATATCCTTCATCTATTTTCATATTGGTCTGTTTGTCTTTTTGGTTGGTGATATATAATAGCTCTCACTATACAAGGGATACCAGTCCTTTGTCTACGTGTTGCAGGATAGGCTTGATGTAAATTACTTTAGGTTTGTATGCATGATTTAACAATATTATCTACTATGACACTATATTCATTCAATTTTTCTTAAAAATGTTTCATTTATCTATATATATTTTATAAAAAAATCTGCTGCAATCTCTTCCAATAATTTCCTTAGCATCAAAGTTTTAATTTATTTTTAAAATACATTCATGCCATAGGTCATAGAGTGGTTGTTGTGAGACTTGGGTGATGGTCTTCTTACCAATAAAGACACATAGGTTTTTGTTAACCTATATTACTTTGATCATAAAGTGTTTCCTTGATGTGTAGTTTTTACGAGGGCCTTGACAATTCCTGAGATTTTATTATTTATCATTTTTTTGGTAATTGTTGTGTTATTTTTATTATTACCGATTATGATTAGTTGCAGTGTGTTTACATTTTAAAAAATGATTATCTTATTTTTAGTCATGCTAAATGATTTATGTTTTCATATTAGTGTTATGGGATGAATAGAGCTACAGGCTTCTGAGGAAAGTGAGAAACACAAGACATCCTTATATAAAATAGGGTTTTATAGAATAATTATCATTTTTAACTGTTTAACAAACACATTCAGTTTCACAAACATCTGTAAGGTAACTCAATAATTCTGTGCCTTAGTTTGGAAGAAGGACACATGTACATTTGTGATTATCAAAATCGGTAAGTTCCCTTAAAGTGCTGGTTCTATATTATCACAGCCTACAATTCAGACATTTTATCCGCTATTGAAGTTTAAAACTAACCATGAAAGCAACCAGTTGACACTTTATAAAAGTTCATGGGGACAAGAGAATTAGCTTGTGAACAAAGGTTTTCCCAAACAAATTTTGTAGTATTTGTCAGGTAGGAGTCATTAGAACTCTAATTTCTCATATATTATGCTTTTGATCCTTGAATGACATGGAGGTTTGAACTGAACCTCTGGTTATATGCAGATTTTCTTCTGCCACCCTGAGATAACAAGGCCAACTTCTTTTTCTCTTCCTCCTTTGACTACTTAACGTGAATACGTGAAGAAGAAAACCTTTATGATGATCCACTTCCACTTAATAAATAGTAAACATATTTAACCTTCCTTGTGATTTTCTTAGTAACATTTTCTTATGTCTAGCTTACTTTATTATAAAAATATAGTATACAATACACACAGCATGCACAATATGTGTTAATTTACTGTTTATGTTATTGGTAAGGCTTCTGGTCAACAGTAAACTATCCATAGTTAAATTTTGTGGAGTCAAAAGTTATAAATGGATTTTTGGCTGTGTGGTAGGAGAGATTTGCCCCTAGGTCTGCTGCTGTGCAAGGGTCAACTTTACTGCAAAATGATTTAAGTTGGTAGAAGCCAAAGGCACTGCCATATTTTTTTAGAAAAGAGGTGATGTCATAGTCGGATGCACATTAAGGATTAGCAGCACTACTTATCTCCCAACCCACAGAGGAATAAGGTCGTCCCAGATTTTCAGTTTTGTTCCCCAACTCCAAGTCTCTGAGTCCCATTATTTTGCTCTTCAGGCCCTGAATTTAGCATAAAGTGTAGTAGAGGCAGAGAGTGTTTTCTCCTGTGCATCACTGTAGTTTTGCGATGAAATTCTCAACGTGGTCAGCTGCTGCTGCTGCAGAAGTTGAGACTCTTTAAACACTGCCAAGAACATCTGACTTACATAGCATATTTTGACTTGATATTAGTTCAAACTGACCCTGCTTTTTTTTCTTTTTACAAGCTCTCTAAAACTGTTAAAAGTCTTCAACTTATATACTGTGTATTTACCATGATCTTTATACTGTTGATAAAGCAACGGTTCACTTTCTCCGTGTCTTTTACCTCAATTCATCTCTCTCCTGTGTGAATTGTATCCATTTTGATCAAAGTGATTTTACTGAATACCAAGAGTTATCACCTCTCAAGTGTAATTGGCAATGAGATTGTTTTTGCCAGTTATCAATGAGTTATTAAATTCCAAAGTCCCATTTTGTGGGTTTGCTTTTTAGTGCCATTTGCCCAAGCTGCAATAGTCTGTTTCTCTCAGAGAGCAAAGCCTGAGATAAGAATTAGGGCACAATAACTTAATTTAAGAAATGTTCTTAGGGTACAGGAGTAGGGGACAGGAAAGGGTGAAACAAGAAGGGAGAAAAGTCAGTACAAGAATGTGTTACCAAGCTAATCATCACCATGAACTGTTGGGACTTAAGCTTATGCGGACCCAGTAGAAAGCTGTGTGGATGTAAAGCATGATCATTAACCATCACTTTCTATCGTTCACACTGCCAGGTTATGCATATGTGAGTGAGTGCTAGCTGAGTTTCTTTGATGGTTCCATGAAGAGATGTTAAAAGAAGCCTGGTACAGAAAATGAGAGACCTGTCCTATCAGAATACGACTGTACAAAGCTCCTGGACATAGCTAAGGCTAGAAAAAAAAATTAGCTGAAAAAATATGACGTGCAGCCTAATTTGATCAAATGTATTAGAGCCTTCTTTTTCTCTTTTGTTTCATTTTCACAGTATATTACTTTTTATATAATTAAATACTGTACGTTTTCTCAGGTTTCTGATAAAGCTATGCCTGTGATACAGGAGCTAGAAAGAAATTATTTAGGCAGATAGTGAAGGTGAGAGTCCTCAGTAAGGTTCCCTTTTAATAAAAAGCAGCCCCCCAGATAATTTTCTTGCTAACAAAAAGCAGCCTGAAAAATCAAGCTTCAAACATAGATAAACAAGCTTAAAGCTTGCATAGGTAAATGCTGGCAACTGTGCCAATAATTCCTCAAGGGTCTAGAACCAGAAATACCATTTGACCCAGCAATCCCATTACTGGGTGTATACCCAAAGGATTCTAAATCATTCTACTATAAAGACACATGCACACGTATGTTTATTGCAGCACTATTCACAATAGCAAAGACTTGGAACCAACCCAAATGTCCATCAATGATGGGCTGGATAAAGAAAATATGGCACATATACACCATGGAATCATAATGCAGTCATAAAAAAGATGAATTCATGTACTTTGCAGGGACATGGATGAAGCTGGAAACCATCATTTTCAGCAAACTAACACAAGAACAGAAAATCAAGCACCACTTGTTCTCATTCATAAGTGGAAGTTGAACAATGAGATCACATGGACACAGGGAGGGGAACATCACACACTGGGGCCTGTTAGGGGTGGGGATCTAGGGGAGGAATAGCACTAGGAGAAATATCTAATGGAGGTGATGGGTTGATGGGTGTATTAAACTACTGTGGCACATATATAACTATGTAACAAAACTACACGTTCTGCTCATGTACCCCAGAACTTAAAGTATGATAAAAAAAAAAAAAAAAAAAAAAAAAGAAAAGTGATGGGATACCTTGAAGCCAGGTATATTTAACGTGGAGATTCCCTCTTTCCTTTTCTTTGTCAACTACACATGCAGTAAAGAAACAGGCAACCTGGCACTGGCCAGGTAGAGAAAACATTTGCATAATAGAAGATTAGGGTGAGGCAACCAGTTTCTTCTTACACTATGTAAATGGCACACCTGGTTCCACCAATCCTTTGGGCCCTATATAAATCAGACACTGCCTCCTCAAGTTCATCTATAAACCGCTGTGCATTTCTATATGGAAGTAGAAGATCCATTCAGGAGCACCTTTCTGCAGTAAAGAGAGCTATTTTCTTTTCTCTTTCTTTCCCCTACTAAACCTCTATTCTTAAACTCACTGCTTGTGTGCCCGTGTTTTCAGTTTCCCTGGAGTGAGATGATGAGTCTTGCATATTTACCGCAGTCAGTGATGCTGCTTCACCTGTTACTTTTATTTATTCCTACTTTTCAAATTTTTATTTATTTTACTGTAAGTTCTGTGATACAGATACAGAAGGTGCAGGTTTGTTACATAGGTATACATGTGCCATTGTGGTTTGCTGCACCCATCAACCCATCATCTAGGTTTTAATCCCTGCATGCATTAGGTCTTTGCCCTAATGCTCTCCCTCCCCTTGCCCCAGACCCCCTGACAGGCCCTGGTGTGTGATGTTCCCCTCTCTGTGTCTGTGTTGTTGTTGTTGTTGTTTTGAGACGGAGTCTCGCTCTGTCGCCCAGGCTGGAGTGCAGTGGCCAGATCTCAGCTCACTGCAAGCTCTGCCTCCCAGGTTTATGCCATTCTCCTGCCTCAGCCTCCTGAGTACCTGGGACTACAGGTGCCCGCCACCTCGCCCGACTAGTTTTTTGTACTTTTTTAGTAGAGATGGGGTTTCACTGTGTTAGCCAGGATGGTCTCAATCTCCTGACCTCGTGATCTGTCCGTCTCGGCCTCCCAAAGTGCTGGGATTACAGGCTTGAGCCACTGCACCCGGCCTGTGTCTGTGTTCTTATTGTTCAATTCCCTCTTATGAGTGAGAACATGCAGTATTTGGTTTTCTGTTCCTATGTTAGTTTGCTGAGAATGATGGTTTCTATCCATATCCCTGCAAAGGACATGAACTCATTCTTTTTTTTATGGCTGCATGGTATTACATGGTGTATATGTACACATTTTCTTTATTTGGCCTATCATTGATAGGCATTGGGGTTGTTTCCAAGTCTTTGCTATTGTAAATAGTACTGCAATAAGTGTACGTGTGCATGTGTCTTTATAGTAGAATGATTTGTAATCCTTCGGGTATATACCCAGTAATGGGATTGCTGGGTCAAATGGTATTTCTGGTTCTAGATCCTTGAGGAATTGCCACAATGTCTTCCACAATGGTTGAACTAATTTGCACTACCATCAACAGTGTAAAAGTGTTCCTATTTCTCCACATCCTCTCCAACATCTGTTGTTTCTTGACTTTTTAATGATTGTCATTCTAACTGGCATGAGAAGGTATCTCATTCTGGCTTTAATTTGTATTTCTCTAATGACCAGTGATGATGAACTTTTTTTCGTATGTTTGTTGGCCATGTAAATGTCTTCTTTTGAGAAACGTCTGTTTATATCCTTTGCCCACTTTTTGATGGTGTTGTTTGTTTTTGTCTTGTAAATTTGTTTAAGTTCCTCATAGATTCTAGATATTAGACTTTCACCAGAGGGATAGATTGCAAAAATGTTCCCCCATTCTGTAGGTTGCCTCTTCCCTCTGATGATAGCTTATTTTGCTGTCCAGAAGCTCTTTAGTTTAATTATATCTCATTTGTTAATTTTGACTTTTGCTGCAATTGCTTTTGGTGTTTTAGTCATGAAGTCTTTGCCCATGCCTGTGTCTTGAATGGTATTGCCTAGATTTTCTTCTAGGGTTCTTATGATTTTGGGTTTTACATTTAAGTCTTTAATCCATCTTGAGTTAATTTTTGTATAAGGTGTAAGAAAGGGGACCAGTTTCTTTTTTCTGCATATGGTTAGCAAGTTTTCCCAGTACCATTTATTAAATAGGGAATCTTTCCCCATTGCTTGTTTTTGTCAGGTTTATCAAAGATCAGATGGTTGTAGATGTGTGGTGTTATTTCTGAAGCCTCTGTTCTCTTACATTGGTCTATATATCTGTCTTGGTACCAGTACTATGTTGTTTTGGTTACTGTAGCTTTGTAATATAGTTTGAAGTCAGGTAAAGTGATGCCACCAGCTTTGTTTTTATGTGTGTGTTTTGTTTTGCTTTTTGCTTAGGGTCGTCTTGGCTATACAAACTCTTTTTTGGTTCCATATAAAATGTAAAGTAGTTTTTTTCTAGTTCTGAGAAGAAAGTCAATAGTAGCTTGATTTAAATAGTATTGAATCTATAAATTACTTTAAGCACTGTGGCCATTTTCATGATATTGATTCTTCCTATCTGTGAGTATGGAATGTTTTCTTATTTGTTTGTGTCCTCTCTTATTTCCTTGAGCAGTGGTTTGTAGTTCTCCTTGAAGAAATCCTTCACGTCTCTTTTTAGGCATATTCCTAGGTATTTTATTCTCTTTGTAGTGCTTGTGAGTGGGAGTTCACTCATGATTTGGCTCCCAGTTTGTCTATTATCAGTGTACAGGAATGCTTGTGATTTTTGCCCATTGATTTTGTATCCAGAGACTTTGCTGAACTTGCTTATCAGCTTAAGGAGTTTTTGGGCTGAGATGATGGAGTTTTCCAAATATAGAATCATGTCATCTGCAAACAGAGACAATTTGACGTCCTCTTTTTCTATTTCAATACACTTTATTTCTTTCTCTTGCCTGATTGCCCTGGCCAGTACTTCCAATACTATGTTGAAAAGGAATAGTGAGAGAGGATATCCTTGTCTCATGCTGGTTTTCAAAGGGAATGCTTCCAGCTTTTTCCCATTCAGTATGATATGGGCTACAGATGTGTCATAAATTGCTCTTATTATTTTGATATATGTTCCATCAATATCTAGTATATTGACAGTTTTTAGTATGAAGCCATGTTGAATTTTATTGAAGGCCTTTTCTGCATCTATTGAGATAATCACATGATATTTGTGATTGGTTCTGTTTATGTGATGGATTATGTTCATTGAGTTCTGTATATTGAACCAGCCTTGCATCCCAGGTATGAAGTTGACTTGATCATGGTGGATAAGCTTTTTGGTGTGTTAGATGCAGTTTGCCAGTTTTTTATTGATGATTTTCACATCGATGTTCATCAGGGATATTGGCCTGAAATTTTCTTTTTTTGTCGTGTCTCTGCCAGACTTTGGTATCAGCATGATGCTGGCTTCATAAAATGAGTTAGGGAGAATTCCCTCTTTTTCTGTTGTTTGGAATAGTTTCAGAAGGAATGGTACCAGCTCCTGTTTTTACTTCTGGTAGAATTTGGCTGCAAATCTGTCTGGTCCTGGGCTTTAGTTGGTAGACTATTAATTATTGCCTCAATTTCAGAACTTGTCATTTTGTTCTATTCAGGGATTTGACTTCTTTTTGGTTTAGTCTTGTGAGGCTGTATGTATCCAGGAATTTATCCACTTCTAGATTTTCTAGTTTATTTGCATTGAGGTGTTTTTGTAGTATTTTCTGATGGTAGTTTGTATTTCTGTAAGATCAGTGGTGATATCCTATTTATCTTTTTTTATCGAGTCTATTTTATTATTTTCTCTTTTCCTTTTTATTAGCTTGGCTAGTGGTCTGTTTTGTTAATCTTTTCAAAAAACCAGCTCCTGTATTCATTGAATTTTTTGGAAGGATGTTTTATGTCTCCATCTCTTTCAGTTCAGCTCTGATCTTAGTTATTTCTTGTCTTCTGCTAGCTTTTGAATTTGTTTGCTCTTGCTTCTCTAGTTCTTTTGATGGTGATGTTAGGGTGTCAATTTTAGATATTTTCTGCTTTATCTTTTGGGCATTTAGTGCCATAAATTTCACTCTAAGCACTGCTTTAGCTGTGTCCTAGAGATCCTGGTATGTTGTCTCTTTGTTCTCATTGGTTTCAACAAACTTTGTTATTTCTGCCTTAACTTTGTTATTTAACCCAGTAGTCACCCAGGAGTAGGTTATTCAGTTTCCATGTAGTTGAATGGTTTTCAGTGAATTTCTTAATCCTGAGTTCTAATTGGATTGCACTGTGGTCTGAGAGACTGTTTGTTATGATTTCTGTTCTTTTGCATTTGTTGAGAAGTGTTTTACTTCCAATTATGTGGTTGATTTTAGAGTAAGCGCTATGTGCTGCTGAGAAGAAAGTATATTCTGTTGATTTCGGTTGGAGAGTTCCATAGATGTCTATTAGGTCAGCTCAGTCCAGAGATGAGTTCAAGTCCTGAATAGCCTTGTTAATTTTCTGTATCATTGATCTGTCTAATATTGACAGTGGAGAATTAAAGTCTCCCACTATTATTGTGTGGGATCTAAGTCTCTTTGTACGTCTCTAAGAACTTCTTTTATGAATCTGAGTGTTCCTGTATTGGGTGCATATATATTATGATAGTTAGCTCTTTTTGTTGCATTGGTCCCTTTACCATTATGTAGTGGCCTTCTTTGTCTCTTTTGATCTTTCTTGGTTTAAAGTTTGTTTTATCAGAGACTAGGATTGCAACCCCTGCTGCTTTTTGCTTTCCATTTACTTGGTAAGTATTCCTCCATACCTTTATTTACTTTGAGCCTATGTGTGTCTTTGCACGTGACATGGGTCTCCTTAACACAGCACACTGATGGATCCTGACTCTTTATCCAATTTGCCAGTCTGTGTCTTTTAATTGTGGCATTTAACCTATTTACTTGTAAGGTTAATATTGTTATGTGTGAATTTGATCCTGTCATCATGATGCTAGCTGTTTATTTTTCTCATTAGTTGATGCAGTTTCTTCATAGTGTCATTGGTCTTTATATTTTGGTGTGCTTTTGCAGTGGCTGGTACTTGTTTTTCCAATCCATATTTAGTGCTTCCTTCAGGAGCTCTTGTAAGGTAGGCCTGGTGGTGACAAAATCCTCAGCATTTGCTTGTCTGTAGGGATTTTATTTCTCCTTCACTTATGAAGCTTAGTTTGGCTGGATATGAAATTCTATGTTAAAAATTATTTTATTTAAGAATGTTGAACATTGGCACCCACTCTCTTCTGGTTCGCAGGGTTTCTGCAGAGAGATCCACTCTTAGTCTGATGGGCTTCCCTTTGTGGATAACCTGACCATTCTCTCTCTCTGGCTGACTTACACATTTTTTCCTTTGTTTCAGCCTTGGAGAATCTGATGATTATGTGTCTTGGGGTTCCTCTTCTCGAGGAGTATGTTAGTGTTGTTTTCTGTATTTCCTGGATTTGAATGTTGGCCTGTCTTACTAGGTTGGGGATGTTCTCCTGGATAATATCTTGAAGAATGTTTTCCAACTTGGTTCCATTTTCCCCATCACTTTCCGATAAAACAATCGCTCCTTATTTCATTAAGTTGACCTTCAATCTCTGACATCTTTTCTTCTGCTTCATCTGTCCAGCTATTGCTACTTCCGTATGCTTCACGAAGTTCTGGTGCTGGGTTTTTTTAGCTTCATCAGGTCATTAATGTTCTTCTCTAAACTGGTTATTGTAGTTAGCAGTTCTTGTAACCTTTTATCAAGGTTCTTAGCTTCCTTGCATTGGGTTAGAACATGAGTTCCCCTCTAGCTCAGAGGAGTTTGCTAATATCCACCTTCTGAAGCTTACTTCTGTTAACTCAAAAAACTCCTTCTCCATCCAGTTTAGTGCCCTTGCTGGAGAGGAGTTGCAATTATTTTGAGGAGAAAAGGCATTCTGGTTTTTGGAAATTTTTGCATTTTTATGCTAGTTTTTCCTCATCTTCCTAGATTTATCTACTTTTGATCTTTGAGGGTGATGACCATTGGATGGGGTTTTAGGGTGGGTGTCTTTTATGTTGATGTTATTACTTTCTGTTTGTTAGTTGTTCTCCTAACAGTCAGGCCCCTCTTCTGTAGGTCTCCTGAAGTTTGCTGGAGGTCCACTCCAGACCCTGTTTGCCTGGGTATCACCAGTAGAGAGGCTGTGGAACAGGAAAGATTGCTGCCTGCTCCTTCCTCTGGAAGACTTGTCCTGTGTGGGTGGGGGGAGGGCCTGATGCTAGCTGGAGCTCTCCTGTATGAGGTGTCTGTCAACCCTTGCTGGAAGTTCTCTCCCAGTCAGGAGGCATGGGGTTCTGGGACCCACTTGAGGAGGCAGTCTGTCCCTTAGCAGAGCTCAAGCACTCCGCTGGGAGAATCCTCCTTGTCAGGATCCACTGTTCTCTTCAAAGCTGGCAGGCAGGAAGGCTTAAATCTGCTGAAGCTTTGCCCACAGCTGCTCCTTCCCCCAGGTGCTCCGTCTCAGGGAGATGGGAGTTTTATCTATAAGTCCCTGACTGGTGCTGCTGCCTTTCTTTCAGAGATGCCCTGCCCAGTGGGGAGGAATTTAGAGAGGTAGTCTGGCCATAGCCACTTTGCTACGCTGTGGTGAATTCTGCCCAGTATGAATTTCCTAGGGTCCTTAGCACTGTGAGTGGAAAACCACTTACTCAAGTCTCAGTAATGACCCCTCCCCCCACCAAGCTTGACTGTCCCAGGTTGACTTCAGATTGCTGTGCTGGCAGCAAAAATTTCAAGCTAGTGGTTCCTAGTGTGCTGGGCTCCATGGGAGTGGGACCTACTAAGAGACACCACTTGACTCCCTGGCTTCAGCCCCCTTTCCAGGGCAGTGAATGGTTCTGTCTCACTTGGGTTCCAGACACCAGTGGGGTACAAAACAAACAAACAAAACAACAACAACAACAACAACAAGAAAACCCCTGTAGCTAGCTTGGTGTCTGCCCAAACAGCTGCCCAGTTTGGTGCTTGCAACCCAGGGCCCTGGTGGTGTTGGCAGAGCAGGGAATATCCTGCTCTGTGGATTACAAAAACCACGGGGAAAGCATAATATCTGGGCTGGATAATACAGTCCCTCATGGCTTCCCTTGGCTATGGGAGGAAGATCCCTGGCAATGCAGAAACGCCCTGCCTTCTGCATTGGTCCCACTGAGAGCTGCAGACAGGAGCTGTTCCTATTCAACTATGTTGCCAGATCTCCATCTTCTGGAAGTTTTAGTGTTTCCAGTCTTATGTTGCCATCTTTCATCCATTTTGAGTTGATTTTTGTGTATGATAAAAAATAAGGGTTCAATTTTTTATTTTTGCTTGTGGAATCTGGTTTTCTCAGCACTAGTTTTTGAAGAAACTCATCTTTCTTCATTGAGTATATTTGAGACTCTTGTTGAAGATCAGTTAGCTGTTTGAGGCTCTTGTTGAAGATCAGTTAGCTGTATATATTCATGGATTTATTTCTAGGTTTTGTAGTTTGTTATGTAAATCTGTATCTATTAATGTGGCATAACATACGTGTTAATTTTTGTATGTTAAACTATCTTTCATTCTAGGAATAAACTTGCTATGTCTTTTAGGAAAGAAGTGATGCTAAGTCTGATTGCACAGTAAAAGCCAAGCAACACTACTGGTATTGCAATCTCAAAAGAAAGAGTGAGACTTTTTACATAATTTAATTCTTGAAGATTTCACTGGCAAAAGTAAAAACAAAAATTCTGCTCAAAATGAAGCCAAAATGTTCTGAGTATTTGCAAAACAATGTTGATACTATGAGTGGAGTTCTTAATGTTGTTGTGTTCAAATACAATGTGTGAAACATAATGAAGCTCAATGACTTTTGCGTGTAACTTTTGGATTAGAATAACAAATTTCAATATGAGCCCATAAGGTTTTATATTATTGTCATTTTTCATAGTTTAAAAATCATTGACAGAGAATAATTCCAACTAAAGTACATATTAAATCCCTGGAAAATAAATTTTGACTTAACAGGATAAGTTGTGAAAAGATGTTTTGTCACAGGAAAAAGGAAATCCTCCATTTAAAACCCTCCATGCTGGAATAAAGGAGGAGTCCCATCTTTCGGTCATTCCACTTCAGGCTTTTGATATAACTAATCCCATTTCTTCTTCTTTCCTGTTTTGGCAAGCTTTCGGAAGCAAAACAGGCAACATTTTGTGATGATAAATATCACAGTTGCCACGCAGGCCAGCAGGAATGCTATCACGTCCAAAGAGTGGTACTGGATCCAGGTGAGGTTGTGAGCTGCGACCCGAAGGTGCTTGGCTCCTTTGTGGCGCATGACAAACTCAATCCAGAAGACTGCTCGATCCAGGGGCTTCATTGGTTGATCATGATGAATTCTTGATAATTTCATGGCATTTTCTTTATAGCTGAAGGATGAACATAAAGATATCAACATTAAAAGTAAATTTATTGCTTAAAGCATATCAAGTCTATGGACGGTCTTTGAAAAGTGTCACACAAATGATTCAAAGTGTCATTGAATTGACATAAAATTTGAATGTTTTAATGTATGTAATTACAGAAAGTTTGGTTTTTAAATAGGAATTTTATAATTGACAAATACCTTTAAAAATGAAAAATGGAATTTTAGGTGGGAAAGTTAATGTCTTTCTAGAACAGAAAATATTGTGAGCCATTCTAAGTGCCATAAGTAAGATAGTGGAAATGGAATCTGGGAATGATCATTTTGGTATTTTCAATTTTTTTTTTTTTTATTTTTTTGAGACAGGATTTTGCTCCATTACACAGGCTGAGTGCAGTCACATGATCATGGCTCAGTGCAGCCTTTCCCTTTTGGTCTCAAGTAATCCTCCACCTCAGCCTCATGAGAAGCTGGGACTACAGCTGTGCACCACCATCCCTGGCTATTTTTTTTATTTTTTACTTTTTTAGATATGAGGTCTTGCTGTAGTACCCCTACTGGTCTGGAACTCCTGTGGTCAAGTCATTCTCCTGCCTCTGCCTCCCAAAGTGTTGGCCCTACAGGCATGAACCACTGTGCTCAGCCCATTTTGATATATTTAAAGACGAATTGTGTCACAACTGGTGAAATGCCTCCTAACTAGTTTCTCAGCTTCTACTCTAATCTTCTGTCTTCTATCGTATTCCCCTTCTACTAGCCAGAGTATTTTCTAAATTAATATCAAATTATGACACTCGCCTGTTAGGATTTCTATCTAGTTTCTTGTTACATTAAGAATAAAATCCAGGCTGGGTGCAGTGGCTCAAGCCTGTAATCCCAGCACTTTGGGAGGCCGAGACGGGCGGATCACGAGGTCAGGAGTTCGAGATCATCCTGGCTAACATGGTGAAACCCCGTCTCTACTAAAAAATACAAAAAACTAGCAGGGCGAGGTGGCGGGCGCCTGTAGTCCCAGCTACTGGGGAGGCTGAGGCAGGAGAATGGCGTAAACCCGGGAGGCAGAGCTTGCAGTGAGCTGAAATCCGGCCACTGCACTCCAGCCTGGGCGACAGAGCAAGACTCTGTCTCAAAAAAAAGAAAAAAAAAAAAAGAATAAAATCCAAATCTGTCTTTGCTCTAGAGAACTTACAAAGGCACCTACTTGTCTTAACACCCCCTGTACACTGTCTTCTAGAGACAATGGCCTTCTGTTGTTCTATAAACTCCTGAAAATGTTCTCACGTTAGCCCCTTTACAGATTTTGTTCCATATCTCTCTCATTGAGCATTCTTTCTTACAACTACTTGAGGTTTGCTTTCATTTCTTTTTGAGGTTTCTCTTTAAATGATACCTCTTAGAGAGGCTTTTCCTGGCCACACTATAGGCACCCATAGGATTTCTCCAGTGCTTCATGCTTAATTTGCTATTTGATTTCTGAAACTTTAAAATACGCTATATATCTTCTACAATAAAACTTTGAGTGGGAAATACATAGGATAAATGTATATACACTATGTGACTGTCTCAAAATTTTAAGATTATCTTAAACATTATCCCAGAGTGAAGACACCAATTTATCACAAACTGCATAGAAGAACTCTCTTCTCCTGGGCCATTTTAGTCACTACTTTTATCCTCAAATTAAGTATCAACCTGAATTCTAATATCATAGATTAATATTGATTGTTTATATAATTGAATTAAATAATACAATTCTTTTCTATCTTTGTTTAGTAGTTGTTTAACTGCACTGGTGTAAAGTATTCAGTTGATTGACAAAGACGACAGATGATCTCTTCATTTTATGATTAATGGATATTTGTGTGGTTAACATTTTTTGATCCTACTAATAATTATGGTATTAAGATATATGTATATTTTATTAGGTGTACATATTTATTCATTTTTGTTGGATGTATACTTGGAAGAATAGTTGATGAGAGAATGGCACATTTATAATTAGAATTTTTTGTTGACTGAATTTAAAAAAATATTTTTTATTTTAAAGAATTAGAGATTGTTTTTAGTTATCAGTTTTTGGATTTATAATTTATTTCTAGTATGACTAGAACATATAATTTTTATGAATTGGAATCTAATACAATTTACTTAGCGTTTATTTATGGCTCAGAATATGCTCAATTCAGGTAACCGTCTATTTCATATAATCTTTTTACTTTTTTGAGACAGAGTCTCTCTCAGTCACCCAGGCTTGAGTGCAATGGAGCAATCTTGGCTGACTGCAATTTATGTTTCCTGGGTTCAAGTGATTCTCATGCCTCAAACTCCGAAGTATCTGGGACTACAGGTGGTCATCCCCCACACCTGGCTGAATTTTGTATTATTAGTGGACACAGGATTTCACCCTATTGGCCAGACTGGTCTCGAACTCCTGATCTCACATGATCCTCCCACCTTGGCCTCCCAAAGTGTTGGGATTATAGGTGTGAGCCACCACACCTGATCTCCATATACTCTTTTAAAAATATTTATTTTCAGTATACACACACACAACCAGAGAGATATATATGGATACACATACACACATATATGTGCAATATATATACATATGCACACAAATATATAAAACATAGGTTACATTTAATTGTGTAATTCAAATGTTTTATCTCCTTAAATAAAAGATTTCAAAGATCATTATTTTGTCTTTTTTTTGGTCTGTTTAAATTTAATATGAGTACTGGTAGTTTCACTTTTTTGTTTTTTTTTGAGACGGAGTCTCACTCTGTCACCAGGCTGGAGTGCAGTGGCACTATCTTGGCTCACTGCAACCTCTGTCTCCTGGGTTCAAGTGATTCTCCTGCCTCAGCCTCCCGAGCATCTGGGACTACAGGTGCACATCACCATGTCCAGCTAATTTTTGTATTTTTAGTAAAGATGGGGTTTCACTATGTTGGCCAGGAGTATGGTCTCGATCTCTTGACCTCGTGATCTGCTCTCCTCGGCCTCCCAAAGTGCTGGGATTACAGGCGTGAGCACTTTGGGAGGCCTGATTGGTTTGCATTTTTTTTTAAAACAGTTTTATTTTACTTTAAGTTCCAGGATACATGTGCAGAATGTGCGGGTTTCTTACATAGGTATACACGTGCCATGGTGGTTTGCAGCACCTCTCAACCTGTCATCTAGATTTTAAGCCCCTCATGCACTAGCTATTTGTAGTGATACTCTCACTCCCCTTGCATGCCCCAAATGGCCCTGGTGTGTGTTGTTCTCCTCTCTGAGTCCATGTATTCTCATTGTTCAACTCCCTCTTATGAGTGAGAACATGTGATGTTTGGTTTTCTGTTCTGTGTTAGTTTGCTGAGGATAATGGCTTTGAGTTTCATCCATGTCCCTGCAACAGACATGATCTCATTCCTTTTTATGGCACATAGTATTCCATAGTGTACACATATCACATTTAATTTTTAAAAATGTTTTTATTATACTTTTAAGTTCTAGGGTACATGTGCACAATGTGCAGGTTTGTTACATGTGTATTCATGTTCCATGTTGCTGTGCTGCATCCATTAACTCATCATTTACATTAGGTATATCTCCTAATGCTATCCCTATCCCCTCCCCCCATCCCACAAAAGGCCCCAGTGTGTGATGTTCCCCTTCCTGTATCCAAGTGTTCTCATTGTTCAGTTCTCACCTATGAGTGAGAACATACAGTGTTTGGTTTTCTGTTCTTGTGATAGTTTGCTGAGAATGATGGTTTCCAGCTGCATCCATGTCCCTACAAAGGACATGAGCTCATCCTTTTTTATGGCTGCATAGGATTCCATGGTGTATATGTGCCACATTTGCTTAATCCAGTCTGTCACTGATGGACATTTGGGTTAGTTCCAAGTCTTTACTATTGTGAATAGTGCCACAATAAACATATGCGTGCATGTGTTTTTAAAGCAGCATGATTTATAACCCTTTGGGTATATACCCAGTAATGGGACTGCTGGGTCAAATGGTATTTCTAGTTCTAGATCCTTCAGGAATTGCCACACTGTCTTTCACAATGGTTGAGCTAGTTTACAGTCTCACCGACAGTGTAAAAGTGTTCCTATTTCTCCACATCCCCTCCAGCACTTGTTGTTTCCTGACTTTTTAGTGATCGTCATTCTAACTGGTGTGAGATGGTATCTCATTGTGATTTTGATTTGCATTCCTCTGATGCTGAGTGATGATGAGCATTTTTCATGTGTCTGTTGGCTGCATAAATGTCTTCTTTTGAGAAGTGTCTGTTCATATCCTTCACCCACCTTTTGATGGGGTTGTTTTTTTCTTGTAAATTTGTCTGAGTTCTTTGTAGGTTTTGGACATTAGGCCTTTGTCAGATGAGTAGATTGCAAAAATTTTCTCCCATTCTGTAGGTTGCCTGTTCACTCTGATGGTAATTTCTTTTGCAGTGCAGAAGCTCTTTAGTTTAATTAGATCCCATTTGTCAATTTTGGCTTTTGTTGCCATTGCTTTTGGTGTTTTAGACATGAAGTCCTTGCCCATGCCTATGTCCTGAAAGGTTTTGCCTAGCTTTTCTACTAGGATTTTTATGGCTTTAGGTCTAACATTTAAGTCTTTAATCCATCTTGAATTGATTTTCATATAAGATGTAAGGAAGAGATCCAGTTTCAGCTTTTTACATATGGCTAGTCAGTTTTCCCAACGCCATTTATAAAATAGGGAATCCTTTCCCCATTGCTTGTTTTTGTCAGGTTTGTCAAAGATCAGATGGTTGTAGATGTGTGGTATTGTTTCTGAGGGCTCTGTTCTGTTCCATTGTTCTATATGTCTGTTTTGGTACCAGTACAATGCTGTTTTGGTTATTGTAGCCTTGTAGTATAGTTTGAAGTCAGGTAGTGTGAGGCCTCCAACTTTGCTCCTTTGGCTTAGGATTGTCTTGGCAATGTGGGCTCTTTTTTTGGTTCCATATGAACTTTAAAGTAAGTTTTTCCAGTTCTGTCAAGAAAGTCATTGGTAGGTTAATGGGGATGGCATTGAATCTATAAATTATCTTGAGCAGTATGGCCATTTTCACAATATTGATTCTTCCTACCCATGAGCATGGAATGTTCTTCCATTTGTTTGTGTCGTCCTTTATTTCATTGAGCAGTGGTGTATAGTTCTCTTTGAAGAGGTCAGTCACATCCCTTGTAAGCTGGATTCCTAAGTATTTTATTCTTTTTGAAGAAATTGATGTATCACATTTTCTTTTTCTGGTTTATCATTGATGAGCATTTGTGTTGGTTCTATATCTTTGATATTGTAAATAGTGCTGCAATAGACATACATGTGCATATGTCTTTATAGTAGAATGATTTATATTACTTTATAGTAGAACAATTTATATACCAAGTAATGGGATTGCTAGGTCAAATGGTGTTTCTGGTTGTAGATCTTTGAGGAATTACCACACAGTTCTCCATGATGGTTGAACTAACTTACATTTCCACCAACCATGTAAAAGCTTTTGTATTTCTCCCCAGCTTCTCCAGCATCTGTTGTTTTTTGACTTTTTAATAATTGCCATTCTGACTGGCATGAGATTGTATCTCATATGCTTTTGATTTGTGTTTCTCTAATGATCAGTGATATTGAGCTTTTTTCATAAGTGTATTGGCTGCATAAATGTCTTTTTATGAGAAGTGTCTGTTTAGATCTTTTGCCCACTTTTTGATGGTGTTGTTTTTTTTTTTCTTGTAAATTTTTTTAAGTTTCTTGTAGATTCTGGATATTAGACCTTTGTCAGAGGGATAGATTGCAAAAATGTTCCCCCATTCAGTAGTTTGCCTGTTCCCTCTGACGATAGTTGATTTTGCTGTGCAGAAGCTCTTTAGTTTAATTTAATCTCATTTGTCAATTTTGGTTTTTGTTCCAATTGCTTTTGGTGTTTTTATCATGAATTTTTTGCCCATGCCTATGTCCTGAATGATATTTCCTAGGTTTTCTTCTAAGGTTTTTATGGTTTTGGGTTTTACATTTAAGTCATTAATCTATCTTGATTCAATTTTTGCGTAATGTGTAAGGCAGGGGTCTAGTTTCTGTTTTCTGCATATGGCTAGCTGGTTTCCCAGCACCATTACCATTTATTAAATAGGGAATCCTTTCCCCATTTCTTGTTTTGTCAAGTTTGTCAAAGATCAGATGGTTGTAGATGTGTGGCATTATTTCTGAGGGCTCTGTTCTGTTCCATTGGCCAATATCCCTGTTTTTGTTCCAGTATTATGCTGGTGGTTTAGTTACTGTAAGGTGTAAGGAAGGGATCCAGTTGCAGTTTTCTTCATATGGCTAGCCAGTTTTCCCAACACCATTTATTAAATAGGGAATCCTTTCCCTAATTGCTTGTTTTTGTCAGATTTGTTAAAGATCAGATGGTTGTAGATGTGTAGTGCTATTTCTGAGGCCATTATTCTGTTCCATTGGTCTATATATCTGTTTGGTACCAGTACTATACTGTTTTGGTTATGTTCTTGTAGTATAATTTAAAGTCAGGTATCATGATGCCTCCAGCTTTGTTCTTTTTGCTTAGGATTGTTTTGGATATACTGGCTCTTTTTTGAATCCATATCAAATTTAAAGTAGTTTTTTTTTTTCTAATTCTGTGAGGAATGTCAATGGTAATTTGATGAGAATAGCTTTGAATATATAAATTACCTTGGGCAGCATGGCCATTTTTACAATATTGATTCTTTTTATCCATGAGGATGGAATGTTTTTCCATTTGTTTATGTGCTCTCTTAATTCCTTCAACAGTGGTTTCTATTTTTCCTTGAAGAGGTCCTTCACGTCCTTTGTTAGGCACATTCCCAGGTATTTTATTCTCTGTTGCAATTGTGAATGGGAATTTATTCATGATTTGGCTCTCTGCTTGTGTATTATTGGTGCACAGGAATTCCTGTGATTTTTGCATATTGATTTTTGTATCCTGAGGGTTTGCTGAAGTTGCTTATCAGCTTAAGGAATTTTGGAACTGAGATGAAGGGATTTTCTAAATATAGAATTATGTCATCTGCAAACAGAGACAATTTAACTTCCTCTATTCCTATTTGAATACCCTTTATGTCTTTCTCTTGCCCAATTGCCCTAGTTCACATTTAAATCCACCATCTTACTCTATATATATATTTTATTTTCTAACTTTTTAAAAAAATTATTCTTTAAGTTCTAGGGTACATGTGCACAATGTGCAGGTTTGTTACATATATATTCATGTGCCATGTTGATGTGCTGCACCCGTTAACTCATCATTTACATTAGGTATATCTGCTAATGCTATCCTTTGCCCCTCCCCCACCCCACGACAGGCCTCAGTGTGTGATGTTCCCCTTCCTGTGTCCAAGTGTTCTCACTGTTCAATTCCCACCTATGAGTGAGAACATATGATATTTGGTTTTCTGTCCTTAACCTGTTTTATGTTTCTTTGCTTTTTAACTTTTTTGAAGTATTTTAAATCATTTCTTGTCTTACTAATTTTTTGGTAAAGTGTTTTTAATGTATTTCCTTAGCTGGTACCACCTTACATCATAATAATATTTGTAGGACTAGCAGACTCTGAACTGATGGTAGCTGGTCTAGGCATAGCATTTTCCATATTATTTCCTTTGGATTATGGATAAATTAAGTATTACATATTTATTTTGTCAATATTAAAACCTTTGTGTTTCAAAAGGCATCTTCCAAAAAGTAAAAAAATCTATCTGTCCATAGTGGAAGAAAATATTTGAAAATCATATATTTGATAAGGGATTGTATCTATAAAGTATAAATAATTCTTACAAATCCATAATAAGATAAATAGAAAAATGATAAAATGTTCACAAGATTAAAATAGAAATTTATCTAAGGAATATGTGTGAATGGCCAGTAAGCACATGAAAAGATGGTTAACATCTTCAGCCTTAAGGAAATGCAAGTGAAAACCATAACGAGAGACCACTTTACACACACTAGAATGGCTGTAATAGAAAGACAGGTGGTAACAAGTGTGGGGAGAGTGTGAAGAAATTAGAGCCCTCATATCCAGCTGGTGGTAATGAAAAATGATGCAAATACTTTGAAAAACAGTTTAGCAGTTCTTCATGAGCAACAATTTCCCATACGCCTCAGCAATTCCACTGCTAGTGTCTCCTCAAAAGAAGTAAAAACATATTTTTACACAGAAACTATGTATAACAATGTTCATAAGTGCAAAATTGGAAAGACCTAAAATGTCCCTGACCTGATAAATGGGTAATTTTGGTATAAACATATCAAAAAATATTATATAGAAATAAAAATGAATGAGTTCTGATACATCCAACAACATAAAACTAAAAATGATTATGCTAAGTGAAATAAGTCATTTACAAAACACCATAAATTGTATGATTTCATTTATATAAAATATGTGAAGAGATTAATCTATTGAGAAACAAAGTAAGTTGGTATTTTTCTAGGACTAGAGGTTTATTGGGAATAACTTCATGCATTATGAGTTCGTTTATGAGTTCATAAAAATGTTCTTTAGGGTTGTGGCTTTGTAACTATGTAAACACACTAAATATATTTAGATTTTAAATTTTAGTAAATGTTATGCTATGCACATTATAATTCACTATCAAATTTCTTAAAAGAATGATAATAATAAAAAGAAATTTTTGAGAAAGAATACATTCATACTTTCAGAAATTTTAGGTATTGAATTGAAATATTTTATCATATTTCCATAGTTACACTATTTCTTTTTATTGTGTATTCTATCATTAAAAATATTTAAAATAATTATCTACATATCTTTAATTTTTTTAAAATTTTATAATTCATTGCAGTCATTGGTGACCCATTAAATCTATGGGGTTGAAATGTAACTTTGAAATAACTGTCTGGTGGAAAATAAGAGCAGATTTTACATTGGTTAAATCACTTCAATCCCTTCAAAATTAGTCTCTTAAAAAAAGGTTAAAACTCATATTCACTGTTGACAAAATAATTTATAAATACCACCTGGTCACAAAATTTTAATACTCACATAGGATCATTAATGACCGACTTCAATGCATTGAGCAAATCTCTACTTGACATGGTCCTGATGTCCACACTGAGGGCTGCTCCCTTGACTTTCATGTGAACAATGTTATCATGTTGATCTGCAAACAAGGGAATGCCCACCATAGGGATCCCATGGTAGATCGCCTCATAGATGCCATTGGTTCCACCATGAGTTATAAAAGCTTTGGTTTTGGGATGACCTAAAAGTGGATGAATTTTAACAAAAGTATTAATTGTAAGGCACAAGAATTCAATAAGAAATGCACAATATAAGGAACTTTAAGCAACAGTGTTCCCTAGGTAACATTCTACCCACAAAACTGCATTGAAATTGTTTTCAAATTTCAGAGGAAGAAGCACCTACTTCTGCTGGAAAGGTAAGTGAATGCTACATGAAAAGGTCGTGGTGTGTGTGTCTTCACAGTGGAAATATAAATTTAAAAGATTGCCAGGTGAACAAAATGAAAAAGCATATTCTTAACTAAAAAATTTAAATGTGCAAAAAAGAAAAGTATAAGATTGGGTATAAAAGAACATGGTCTCTCAAGTGTTATAAAAATGCAGTCACATTTATGTATTTAAAAATATTTAAATACTTAAAATATTTAAAATATTTAATTTTTTTTTTTAAAAAGGCAGAAGAGTAGTACGCAGTAGGCTGGAGGTGGTGCTGAGGAAGGACCGGTTACACAACATCATGAAATGTGTTATCACTTTATGATAAAGATTGGTGATTTATTCCCATAGAAAATAGAGGTACTGGTAATAGAAGAGTGTCTGTTATTTTTCAGTGCCTGTTGAAATAGCCCTGCAGTAGGGGAAAGAACAGATGTAAAGCTGTAGAAATAGGAGACAGACAGAAAATCCAGGATGTTATTTAAAACCTGTGAGAGGTAATTACACCTGAATAAAGAGATTTTTATTCTGACCGTAAAGAATGTGAGTGTATATAATAAAATGTCAACTACTATAGTGTATTCTTTTTATACTAAGACTGGAAAATAAATGTAAAGTAGTTAAATTTGATTTTTTTTTTTTTTACTTTTCTGATAATAAATGTTAAATATGTTTGTTTTATATTGAACTATTATCACTCTAATTGACTGGTACTAATATATTCAGTATTTGTTCTCCAGAGTCTTACCAAGAAGGTCATTCTGGGGTAACCACTTGTACAGTCGAGTATTGGAGCCTAAAGTATTTGGCTTCTTGCCATCAAATTTCCATAGAACCTGTTAGGGTAAGGAGAATATCTTGTTAAATGAATAGAACTCTAAAAATATAGCGTGTGTCAGAATTCCGAACAGATTAATAATCAGTTAATCCATATAAAAGATGAAAAAATAAGAAGTGATGTCAAGTAATGAGAACTACTAAAATTCTGAGGTAAGGTGAACAACCACATTTAATGTCTTTACTTTTATAATCAAATTTGTATATAAAGAAATAATGGCGTTTCCAACATAATAGCTAGACACATGAGATTGTGAAAGGAAAATAAAATAAATCTTGGCATTCCAAAATCTATGCTAAAGGACAAAGTTAAGCTGCTCAGGGCAAACATACCTCCCATTCTATTCAAAGTCACCGCTCAGCTCACTGAGATAAATGTATATCTAATTGCCTCATTGGAGAGGCTAATCAGAAACTCAGAGGAAGTCAACCATTTGTCTCTTATCTACCTATGATCTAGAAACCCCTTCCTTGCTTCAAGTTGCTCCGCCTTTGTTTCTGGTTGTCCCCCATTTCTGGACTGAACAACTGGTCATCTTATATGTTGATTGATGTCTTATATATCCCTAAAATGCATAAAACCAAGCTGTCACTGCACCACCTTGGACACATGTCATCAGGACCTCCTAAGGCTGTGTCGTGGGTGCACATTTTTAACCTCGGCAAAATAAACTTTCTAAATTAACTGAGACCCGTCTCAGATATTCAGGGTTCACATTTTGGTAACCATGAAGAGATTGTGAGTGGAGGTTCCCTGACCTTTGACAAGTGTCCTATCAGTGCTTGGTACCAGCCTGAGCTAATTTTATGGCTCAAAAAAATAAGACAATTGACTGAGGTCTGGGAGCAACCCCTCCAGAGAATCCTTGATACCCCAAAATTCAATCAAGATCTAAAATTTATTTTGCTGTCCAACTCCTTTTTTTTTTTTTTTTTTGGAGTTTTACTTGCTTCCTACAAGAAAGGAAAGATTTCCTGTTTCCATGACAATGGAAGGCAGGTAACTCTATGGAGTTTGAGCTGGCTCCCAGGAGGGAGGATGAGTTTGAGGTTTCTTTCCTGCTTCTAGGATGGCAGAGGGCAGTTTTAGCCTGAAACCCATCCTTAGGTAAATAGTTGAATTGGGGTTTGTCTTGGTTAATGTTTAACAACTAGCCGGTCTTAATTTCTCCTTAACATTACAATGCTTAGTGATCACATTTTTGAGAGTATTTTTTTTGTACATTCCAGTATTTCTCCCATCAGATTTGATGAACTTTACCTGACTTGATCAAATCTGAGTGAGAATTCCAAATTGTGGGTAACAAAGCCTGTCTAATTTGGCTAAAATTCTATGCAGATGCAAAAGAGAAAACAAAACAAAACAAAACAAAACCTAAAAACCATGTGTTTGGTTTCTGTGTTTGCTTGCTGTCTTAAAAAAAAATGTTCTTTTGTTTACTTTTCTTCCACCCTATACTTCCTTTCGCCTTTTGCCATTTGCAGTACCAAAAATCTAGAGAAGGCTTCTAATGACTTGAACTCTTCTAAAGAATTCAGAACAAAAGCACCACTCACCCCTTTGGGGGTGTTCTGTTTTCTTTGTGGAGTTTCAAGAGTTGTGGGCAGATTTTTGCTGAGGTCCAAAGCTTTGCTTTCCTATGTTGAATGACCTGATCTCTTTGGCTTTGAGATTACCACAGATTATCTAGTACTGTGAGAGGATTTTGCCTTGGCATGTGTAATGGCAGATGAGAGTTACAAAGTAGGGAGTGGTTGAGTACGGTTTACAGGAAGTGGTATTGACCGTTGTTATTTTTTTCCTCCTAGGAAATTGTTGTTTAAGAATCCTAATTCTAGTTAGGAGATGCATTGTTAAGGGTCTCCTCTATTGTTTTTATTCCCAAAATTAATCTCTATTTGGCTTGTCTGTTTGGATTTGCGTGAGAAACTGAACTGTGGTTTACATAGGTAAATGAAAGACTGAGTTTTCTCAGCTCCAAAGAGAAAGGGCATTTGCTCCTCCCAGTCATATGTCACCCCTAAGTGAATGAGGGCCTTGTGGGAGTGTCTGGGGGTTGACCCCCTATGATATGGAGTGATCCTGCAGAGAAATCCCCAACAAAAATTAACTTTTTTTTAAAAAAAGGCTAGTCCAGGAGACACATATTAGGGTGTATCACCCCACATTTTGAGCCCTCTCAGAGGTCATAGACCTCTGGAGAGAGAAAATAAGACATGTAAGAGGGTGGAAACAACTCAGTGGTGACACACTGTGGAGTACGGCCCACAAGCAGCACACATTGATTCACCACACGTAAACCCTAGGCCACAGTTCAGTTCCTCCTTTTAAGAAAAAAAGTGGAAAACAATTTAAGAATGAGGAGAAAACAAGAAGAATGACCCCCTGATATCTCTCGGTAGGTTTTATGACACCTGTACTTGGCAGAGTTTATGTAAAATGAAGGTAATATGGTCTTTGTGCACATATACATTAAGAAACCTAAAGTTGTCCTGCAAACTATAGAGTTCCTAAATTCTCTCTTTTTAAAAAATTTTCTTTTCTTCTTGCTTTAAATTTGCTTTTATTTTTCTATTAAGATAAAAACCACTGTTTGGATTCAACAGGCTTTTTTCTGCAAGCTGGTGATTTTTTTTTTAATCTCATGGCTAAAGTTCTGAAATAAAAGCCATAGAATCTTTTGTGTATGTGTGTGTATATGTGTTTGCATATATTTAAAAGGCCATTATAATTTCTATAATTTTATGTTTAATTGGCAAGTAAATCCATTTTATTTTCCTTCTAGCACATCAATTTTTTTCTCTCTGTACCTTATGATGTAAATTTTGTTTTTTGATTTTCACCTGAAGGGTTTCTTTTAATATGCAAATGTAAGACTATTTAGCTTACAACTGCCTTTGGTGATCAAGTATTCATACAGATTACCTATTGAAACAGGTTATCAAGAATTTGAAAGTTTAATATGGCAAAAAGTAGTTTTTATATATCTATAAGATGTACTTCTGTTGGCATGCTTAATACATCTATGTATTTATGTGTTTTGTACACAATATATTTTACTACTGAAAATATATAAAAGAGCTCTAATTGGCATAAGAAAATAAAAGTGTTTGAATTAAATACTTTGCTAGAAAAAAAGACTAGTCAAATGCTTTTTCAAGTTTATGTAACTTAAATAAAATCTTTTATAAATAAGTTTACAATTATATAATACTAGAAATATCTTAAGAACTGCCAGCATACATTTTTGTTTGCATTTATTAATCAATCAGTTTCATACTTATTCTTGCCAAATACTTTAAGTTGTCAAAATTTGACATAGGGGTTACAAAACTCTAACCAATCCCAAAGCAGAATGATCTTTGTCTAATTTTTAATAAATAAGAAAATAATTGGTTTAATGAAAATAGCTGCATATTGAATTAAGTTAGATTATCATAACTTCTAATCTTACAGCCTTAAGCAATCTAGTCCACAGGCAGTAAGGTTTGTTTTGGGAAAAGACTGTTATCATTTTTTATTTCAAAGCTAAGCTATAAACTAAGTTCCTCCCTAAGTTAGTTTGGCCCACACCCAGAAATGAACATGGATAGCTGGGAGGTCAAAAGCAAGACGGAGTTAGTTAGGTCATATTTTTCATTGTCTCAGTTATAATTTTGCAATGGCAATTCTATAAATATAAATGATGACTATCACAGTTTTCATAAATAATCTAGGTAAATGACTAAATAATTAGGTAAATGTGATGGGATAAATACTTGTAGACAACCTCATAATTTAGAATCTAAAGTTATATTAAATTAAATAATAGATATTTCATTGTTTGGGTATTTTTCAAAAAAAATTGGTAGGAAAACATTCTTTCTAAAAAATAGTGTGTATTTTTTAAAAAAAGGTGAAGAAGTGTTGTCTAAATCAAAGCTTGTTTAAAAGTTATGTATAAAACAAGGTAAAAAAGGAAGCAGGAAATAAGAGAGATGTAAAGAAAATTATAAAAATAAAAAGCATTTTTTCTTTGTAAAATGTTTGAAGAGAAATAATTTTATATGAACAAGAATCTTGTATGGTAAATTTAGTTCTAGAATAAAATTATCAGTTGTGTAAGAAAGAAGGATGTTCAGGACAAACCAGAAAGTCCAAGCATATCATGAATGATCTGTGTAAGTCACAATAAGAAGATTTAAAAAACTTTTGTATGATCAAGTTGTCTATAATTAATCGTTTTTCTACAGATGGGACTTGATCTAATAAAAGCACTATGACTAAATAATTGGTTAGGATAATACAATTTTCTTAAGGGATTGATTTACTCTTAAAATATTATAGGAGATTTTATTTTTTTTAAGCCAAAGTTTAACTTTTATTGTATCTCACTGTTTTTGGTTTTCTGTCCCCTTTTGAAGGGCGTGAAATAGTAACACTCTTCTTCAACTCATTTTCAACTGATATAAGTTTTTTTCCTCAAGTTCTGTTTGTTGTGGCATAATGCTAACAGTGTTTTCTAAAAGATATTCAACTCCTCAAGGTCCAGGGACTATCACAGAAGACGTGGGTGTGTGAGATTGCAAGAACTGATACTGAGTGATAAAATAAGTTCAGTTTATCTATAAATTAATCATGAACATCAAAGGCACACTAATGCATGACCAACATATGGGCCCCTGTGTCAGATTAACAAGGTTTTCTTGAAGAATAAACTGACTTCTTAATAAAGATTATAAAGGTTATGAAAGGCTCAGGAAAGTTGTATCTTATGGTCAATATTATAATTTTATAGATTGTTCATAAAAGTTTGAAAAACAAGCTTATTTGACTTCATGCTGTTTTATTAGGGCTTACTGTTTGGAAAACTGAGTCTTCTCTCTCAAAAGATGAAGATTTTTGTCTTTTTTTGAAATCCGTGAGTTACCACTTTAGTCAAATAGATGATTTATTTTACCTGTGATATCAAGTGTTTTAAACTTTTGATATTTGACAAATTTTCCAAAATCAAATTATAAATTATGTTTTTTTCTGACCTAAGTAATCCTTTAAGTTATTAGTTTCCCTAAAGTCCAAAAATGACATAATTTGGCTTATTTGGTATAAAAATCATTCAGGAAACATTGTCAAATATGAAATGGTGTTTGGTCTTTTTGAGCTATATTTATATAAATATGTTGCTGGTATGTCTTCCAAAATTATGGGAAACTTCTATAATTCTGATATGACTTAGTGTGTACATTATCGGTAATAATTATATTTGTTATGTTAAATTATTGTGTGCCACAGAGGTAACAAATTTCGTTGTCCATTATGTCTTTGACTGAGGCTGCCCTAAAACTTTGTCATCCACAGACAATTGTTGTCTCACTTTGGTCCTCTTTAGAAGGTGGTTTTATAATCAGCTATAAAATTCTAACAGGTGCTCTTGAATAAAAGTTTTTATAATTTTGGAGGTTGTGACATTAGAATAGAAGAAAAACTTTCAGGACTCATGGAGAACTAAAATATTCATGAATATCAAGCAGAACAGGAATTAACTACATGGACTGAACTAATAGAAAACTAAAGTAATCTTTTTGACTTTGCTGAAAACATTGCTGATCCTTTGTTTCATTTTTTTTTAGAGTCAGCAAGGAATCTTTTTTTGAGCTGTTAACAGCTTTTAGCAATTTAATATACTTCTATGAACAAAATTTAGAACATATTTGTTTCCCTCTACCTGATTTCTTCAGAATTTGGAAACTATTTGTGAGTATTTTTTACTTTTGTCCATGCAATTATTTGCATAAGTGCAATAATTATCTATTTTCATCTATTTTCATTTATAAAAAAACACAATTGGAGAAACTGGTTATTTTACCAAGGCTTTCACTGGAATGGTGTGCTTTCCTTTAGGGAATCAAACTTGACTTATGGAGCCAACAAAAGCCTCTTGGGAAAACTGGCCTCATACCTTCATCTATGAGTTCCTTACCTGTGGTAAACAAAGAATGTAACTTTCTGACAGGCCCAGGAGCTCCAAGTTTATTTTGGAATCCCAAGAGTACAGGACTTCACCCAACCCATAGGTATTTATTTGATGGTACAAATCTATGGCTTGCCTCAGCTTTAAAAATGTCCTACCTGGGATTCTTTCTATAAGACAAAGTTCCATCAAAGTCACGTTAAAAGCCTATGTAAATAAAAAATTATTCTTCCTCCTCTGTATACAAATAATCAGGCCAAGTATAATAAAGCAAATCAGTTCTACCATGGTTTGTCTTTAGTCTTTAGTCAAATTGGGAAACTGAAGAGAGAAAAATTATGTTTCAAAAATTACAGTACACCTGTTGTTAGAGTCTAGTCTTGCCTAATGTTTTTTTTTTTTTTCAATTTTTAATACAGAATTGTCTAGAGTTTGGACTGAATTCTAATTTTTCATGACTACAAGTCTTCAAAATAGTGTCTTCAGATATTTTTCCTCCCCCCTCACCATCTTTCCTAATTTGGAGTCACTGTAAACTAAGCCATGCTTTCATAAAGCCCTACAAATTAAGCTAGACAACTTAAACTTCAGAAGAAAATAACAGCAACCAATTTACATACATAATCCACTCTCATACCTGCCTACTGATTTATGGGCTTCAGAGTAATGTGACCTATATTAATTTTATAGAATTGTTCTTATGTTTGTTTTTGTTTTTCTCTCTTCCTTCCTTTATTTCGTCTTCATAGGACATGAGACTTCACAACCTACTAAAAATGAACTTTCCTAATAACTCAGGACCTGCTTATCTAGGAATAAATCATCCTTGCCATTAGACATCAGATGAAAACCTGACTTCAGAGACTTATTTTCTTCTAAAATGCTTTCTCTAAAAGATTTTTTTTTTTAAAGGGGGGAAATATAAAAGGAAAATAAACCTTGGGGCCCCAGAGTCACTAAGCTAATCACTGCCTCCCATTCTATTCAAAGTCATCCCTCTGCTCACTGAGATAAATGCATATCTCATTGCCTCCTTTGGAAAGGCTAATCAGAAACTCAAAGGAATGCCTCCTCCCTGCTTTAAGTTGGCAAAATAAACTTTCTGAATTTACTGAGACCTGTCTCAGATATTTGGGGTTCACAAGATTATCAATGAAATATTCAAATATTTAAGAATTTTTAGACAGTCTTAATTCTTGTAAAAAAAGTAGCAAATTAGTAATAACCTATACCTTTATTTTACATACTTTATACTAGCTGTAATCTTCCAAATTTAATATAAATTTATTAATTTTTGAGTGATATGAGAAAAATTTACTTATATCCACTTTTCTACTAATCATAAGTTATTTTATGAATTTGACATCATTGATTACAAAAGACTAAATCTTTAAACTGAACCTATGGTGAGAAATAAATCAATGCTACATATGTAGTATGTGTAATTTCTTTTAATTTACTAATTATCAAGTGCTACTTTCAAGAAAAATTTCAAGTGGCAGCATTTTACACAAATTCAGACTATTATCAGTATTGCTACTTTTGTAAATGCTAACAATGTAGGAAAAAGGAGCCAACTGATAATTCGTGATTAACAATACAGATGCTGAAAATGTATAAAATTGTATTTTGCTACATTTAGCTTAACTGATCATTCACACTTAGGTGATGCCCTGCATAACAACGATGGCACTGAGATATTGTCAGCTATAGCCAGTCATTACCATGTCTAGTACCAAACTAAGGTACTGATTTCAGAATTCCCAAGCAGTCTTTATAAACAGGAGTAGAATTTACAAATGTTGACCTTGTATTTGATATGGGAGTGTTAAAGTAACTGTGTTTTCAGCAAAACCATAGGTTTTGGTCATTCCATAGGTCATTCAGAGAGGGCTATGTGAGATAAGAAACTAAAACGTAAATTGAAAATACACAAAGATTGCAGGTATATGCTATAGATTAGAAAATAAGTTCCTACCATGTTTATTTATATTTCTTGCTCCTTCCTCAATCTGGAGAAGGCACTAATCTGATTCTTAGAGCGTAGTCTTTGTTGGGCCCATTTAATAATGCACACAGTCTCCCCTAAAAGCAGGATTCTATCTCCATTCTTTCCATTACAGTTTTCTGCTTAAGACATTAGCAGCACCCAAGCCAGCATATCAGACAAGTTTTTCTTTTTCTCTAAATCTATTTGGCTAGGTGGGTACCTCCAGAGTAGTGGTTTGTCTGACTAGGACATTATTTCACTAAGTGGTACCCTGAACAGAACACTAAATAGACCTATTCCAATGCATGGGAAGTAAAAGCAGCCAGATTGCTTGGGAAGCCGAAGATGTATGATGCATTTCAAACTTTTTTCAATACCTGCTTATTGTTATTATGATAGTAGAGTAACTTATTAAAATGTAACTGCTTTTTGATAATATCTACAGTATATACACTACCTTCTAAAATCCTATAAACCAGAGGGAGCAAATAACAGGGCAGAATTTAGTGATTTCTATGTACATGCCTACAATACCATAATACCAAACTTCACTAGCACCTCTTAAACGTATTTCCTTCTGATTACAATATTAATGCCAACATTATTATCAAACAAAATCTCTCTCTTTATGATTTTAAGATCTTCCATATATGCTTTTGTTTTGAACAGATGTTTGAGATAATTAGAATATCATAGCAGTTAAATTTTCAGGCAGAACATTTCTGTAATAGACTTTTGAAGAGTTAACAGATTCATTTAGGAGCCACCCACAATTAAGGCACTTTATCTAACCTTTTGTGGGATCTGGGCAAGGGCTGATGCAATCATGTTGGCCCTTTCTTCTGACATGTTACTGATCATTGACCCCAGAGAAAACACCACAACACCATTTTCTCCAGAGCTCTGGACAAACTCTTCCATTTCCTGTGAAAAAAAGAATTTGTTCTATCAGAAAAGAGCAACAGCACAGAAAACACTATTGACAGGATTGTTACAAACATCTAAGGAGAGAAAGTCAGAAGCTATTGGAGTAATTTTTTTAAACTGACCCAATCATCCAGTTTCTTTGAAAGATGTCTAATATAACATATATGGAATCTTTTATGCAAATTTGTGTAAATATGTTTGCATATGCATGTATGTATGTGTGTGTCGGGAAGAATGAAACAAAGCTATGACACTGCAGTAGGAGGAGATAATGCTAGAAAATATGACACCCAGACTCTTTATTTATAATATTATAACTACTAACATAGGTTATTGGAAGGTGGCTTTACTTGGCTTTAATTCTTTTTTTTTTTTTTGTAGTTCTACTAAATCTCTTGTATTTATTTGGTACAGTTTTATTTTATTTTACTTTTCTGTTCAGTTCTTTTAGTTAGGAGTCATTGGAGCCATTACATGACTATGAGCAATGAGGAAAAGTTAGTTACAATAAGAATGATTTTATATCTACATTTCTTTAGCTTCTTTAGCTCTCTTTTTTTTTTTTTTTTTTTTTTTTTTTTTTTTGAGACGGAGTCTGGCTCTGTCACCCAGGCTGGAGTGCAGTGGCCAGATCTCTGCTCACCGCAAGCTCCGCCTCCCGGGTTTACGCCATTCTCCTGCCTCAGCCTCCCAAGTAGCTGGGACTACAGGCGCTGCCACCTCGCCCGGCTAGTTTTTTGTACTTTTTAGTAGAGACGGGGTTTCACCGTGTTAGCCAGGATGGCCTCGATCTCCTGACCTCGTGATCCGCCCGTCTCGGCCTCCCAAAGTGCTGGGATTACAGGCTTGAGCCACCGTGCCCGGCCAGCTTCTTTAGCTCTCTAACCCTTAATATTTCACTTAAAGTTAGAGTTTCCTAGACTTACCCTACTACCGCTCACTACCTCTGAGCACCCCCCCCAACAAAAAAACCTTAGAAGCTGAAGTATAAGAATCACTGACATTCAGCAGTCTGGTATTGTGGTTTGGAATTTCTGAGAAATAGTTCTGAGAATTCCATTTATAATATAGTATTATATACTATATAGTTACATAATTGAGTGATCTTATTTCTCAGGTCATTGTTTAGGTATGACTCTGACATCTTTTGTCCTGATATCACACTGTGAAATTGATGCGCTGATTGGTAACTGAATGTGAGGGACCCTCATCATCACTTTGCTGTGTCTCACAGGGAGCAGTTGCATCACAGTGGGAGAGGTCACTAGGCCTTTCTCCAGTGGAGACCTGCTCACCCTGTAGAGTAGCTCCCTCACACTATATGAAGCTCCTGGTGAATATGTGTTTGCTTAGAAATGATTGAGAATTATTCTGACTTGTGTTTCCTGATGTGTTCCTGTTTTTAAACTTAAATCCATTCTAATTCCACATCATTCAATGTATTCTCACACACACACGCACACACACACACACACACACAAAAAAAAAAAAAGAGAGAGAGAGGAGGAGAAAAAGAAATGTAGACCCATACATTTCCTGGATATCATATCAAAATTGTATACCCATCTTTTTGTTGCTGTTGTCCCTTTTGTTCTAAATTCTTTCTTTCTCAGTACAATAATGACCAACCCCTTCTATCATAACAAATATACTTTCTGGTCCTAATTATTGGGGGTAAATTTCTTTATAAAACTGTTTACGAATAAAAAAAGAAATTCTAAAGTATGTCAGTGCAGACCAAATATTGGTATTTTTGAAAAATGTAATTCAACTTTATGATATCTTTTTTTTTTTTTTTTTGAGATGGAGTATTGCTCTGTCATCCAAGCTGGAGTACAATGATGCAATCTTGGCTCACTGCAACCTCTGCCTTCTGGGTTCAAGCAATTCTTCTGCTTCATCCTCCTGAGTAGCTGGGATTAAAGACACCTACCACCACAACTGGCTAATTTTTCTGTCTTTAGTCGAGACATGTTTCACCATCTTGGCCAGGCTGGTCTTGAACTCCTGACCTTGTGATCCACCCACCTTGGCCTCCGAAAGTGCTGGGATTACAGGTGTAAGCCACTGCACCCAGCCTGACATCAGTTTTAATTGGAGAGTCAGTGTGTGGCTATTAGAGATAATTCACTAGGCATCCAGGAACTCAGTGTAATTGCAGTTGCCTGTAGCCACATTTAGTGTAACTTGAGTTCAATGTTTTGTCTCATTCACTGCAAAAGCCTTCTTCATCCACCCAGTATGGAAGTAATAAAATATTTGTTTATAGACAGATCAGCACTGATCTCATTCTGTGATGTCTTTAGGAAAGTAATGGTAATAGAAGATCAATGTAAGTAGTCTTGTAAAAGTGTGAAAATTTAGAAAAAGAAAATAATTTTACCCATTTCTCTGTCTAGAGATATCACCAACTTAAAATGAGTACCATTTCATTATAGTTTTAATTCTATTTATATAACTCAATGTACACACATGATGCTTATTTAGAAAATTTTAATCTCATTGTATATGCCTTTTCATCTTACAAAAAATTGTGATCTTGTTCTACTCATCATTTTGTTTCTTAGTTTCCAACTATACCTGTACTATGGTTGACGATGTAATTAAACATTTTTTTGAAAAAGCGATTGTAATGGCATGGCATGCACATTGTGTAAGTTTTTAACCATTTCTTAATGTAAGATATTTGAATTATTTCCAGAGATTTTTAAGTGGATATTTGCTACTAATATTGAATCTTACCATCATGATTTATTCTCTGTACAGTTTCATGTGAATATATTAAAAGGAAATGCCTATATGCATTTTTAATCAACCCTTTTTTCAAAATCTCCCTAGTAATCTCTTCAGTCTTTAATGATAATAACATTCACATACTTGTGATAGTGTAGAGATATATAATTTTCTAATGGCCAATCCTTTTTTTTTTTTTTGACCTCCCATATTCCCCCTCACTCTGAGTTAAACACTCTGAATGAAAAATATCCTGCCATTCCTTCTGAAAATGTCAAGCAAACAAATCAAACAGGAGTACATTACCTTAGGCAGGGGTTTGGCTGGTTTACAGTGAAGTCCTCCAACAAAATCAACATTTGGTAAGAATGGGCGAGGAAATTCAAAATCCCAGTACGTTCGAATGAGCCACATTTCAGCTTTCCGCATTGTCTCAAATAATGTAGTGGGTCTTCCTAATGGAAAAAACAAAACAAAACAAAAGGTAGCTAACACAAGAATTGTTATTTGAATATGCAGGTATTTTCCTGAAAGGACTTGGAATGACACACCAAAAGATATATAAAATGTCTGTGCCTTGATAAAATATATATACATACATTTATATATAGTCATAATTTAATTTTTATGTATCGCATATGTTGTTCATATGTATATATAAGGAAGGCAAAGTATTCAGAGATCTGTAAGAATTACATCTTTAATGTAACATCAGTATATTCACAATCATAAATAATTATTAAAATAAGTCATTAATACGGTTTGGCTGTCCCCATGCAAATATCCTCTCATCTTGAATTATAATTCCCAAAATTCCCATGTGTCCAGGGAGGGACCAAGTGGCAGCTGATGAGATCATGGGGTGAATTCCTCCTTGTTGTTTTCATGATATTGAATGAGTTCTCATGAGATCTGATAGTTTTATAAGTGTCTGGCATTTGCCCTGCTTGCACCTCTCTCTCTTGCCGCTAAGTGAGAAGATCCAAGCTTGCTTCCCCTTAGCCTTTTGCCATGATTCTCAGTTTCCTGAAGCATCCCAGCCATGTGGAACCATGAATCTATTAAACTTCTTTTCTTTATAAATTACCCAATCTCAGGTATTTCTTTATAGCACTGTGAGAATGGACTAATGTAGCCACTATGAACTTAAATACACATTTGTCCTCTCTGAAGCTGCAATAGTAACAAATATACATTTAGACAACTCTTTCAGTTCCACAATTAATTCATCTTACCCATGAAAATACCTTTCCAGGAAGTACTCTAGTCTCTACAATTTATTAAGCTAGTTCCTTGATCCTTGGTTCTCCAAGTAAACCATGAGATTTTTTAGAGTAACACTGAAATCTTCATACTACTACATCTTGGTTCATCTTAAGATCTTACTATAATTAGATTTTTAAAATAAATACATTTACAAATGAGAACTAAAAATTTTTCAGAATTTATTGACACAGAGATATGTGCTCTTCCTTAACTTGGCCCATATTTTATTTGATGGAGAGATGCAGTTTAATAAAATACAGATTGAAACTTAGATGTTCACTTTCAACAAGATTTCAGTTTTTGAAAGAAATAATTGTCAAGCTGTTAGTGAAGGAATATATAAACATTAGAAATCTCAAGTTTTAGTCTTCTGTTTCTGGAGTAGAGTCACTATATTTCTTAACTGTGAAGGAATTCTTGTTATATGAAAAAATTTTATTTTCTAAATGAGAAAACTGAGGTATTCAAAGGGAAACAAATTCCTCAATCCTGCATTGCTAATTTTTCTAGAAATATGTGTAAATACTAAACTTATATGTCTGCCTTCATGAAGATGTTTTTTGAGGTATCTATTGACCTTTTTTAAGATGAAAAAATGTATAGCAAAATGATACATGATGAAATCATAAGCGCTTTACATTGAAGGTTTATGATTCTTTGGGTGTCCTGTAGTAGTGATGGCCCCAGGGTTCTAATTGATTCTATAAAGTCAACATTCTATAATATTTTTGAGATCGATAGATCATCTTACATTTGCAATTTGTAATTTCCCTTAAAAACACTATCTTCTGACATAGTATTTGTATAAGCTCACCTTCAAAGGCACAGAAAAGTTAGGACTTAATAAACACTAACTGGACACATGACTTACCTAGAACTTCACTGTAAAGCTGGTCCCACTTCTTTATATCATATATTTGAAACCAAAAGTCGAAATAAAGCTTATGTATCATATTTTTTATCCTCTCTGTGAAAGTCATTTGATCACTTAATTCTGACATAACAACAGGTACATAGGAAGGAGGGAACAGAAATCCTCCACCATTCTTCTCAAATGTGTAGCCAACAGTGAAGCGGAGGCTGTACACAAAGGGTATGTTAAATAGCTCAGCCAGTAGCTCCCCACAGGGATTAAGGGCATCTGCCAGAATGACATCAAACTTTGACTCTTGTAGTTTTGTCATAAGCTTCTTGTTCAAAACTGCATCTTTACAGAGCTTTTCACTATAGTAATAATATTCCCAACACAATTCTTGTAGTTTTGAAAAATATGACAAAAATGTACTGTTTGAAATACTATATGTCCAAATATCGAGCAGTTTCATAAGAGAATCTTCCATATCATTTTTAGTTAAAGATGTAGGATAAACTTCAAATTTAATAGCAGATGATTTACTGTCATTGACAAAAGTAGAAGCCGAGGATGTCAACACAGTCACCTCATGACCTCTCCGAACAAGCTCTTCCAGAATTGTCTTCATATTTATCCAATGGCTGTATTCTGTGGGCCACACCAGCACCTTTCCACAACTCCCAGAGCTAAAATAACAACTGAGCTGTAACAGCAGAAAGACTGACGTCCATTTCAGAGACATCCTGGTCTCATGCAATCCTTCTTTTCCAGTTGCTGTTTCTTTTTGTCATTTCTCATACTTAAATCTGAGGATAAATCAATCAAGTTAAAATATAACTGCTAAAGTTAAAAATAAACACATAATGTTAAGAGTCTGAATAGGTGCATGCCAAGGAGACAAACAAAAGATAGATGACCTCATATTTATTTTAGTGTGTTAGGTGTTCTTTTGTGTTTACAACTACTCTAGTCAAACAATAACTTTTATGACCCAGCATATGTAATATGTAAGTAATCTCTCTTATGTAATTATTTTATAATGCTGTTAAGAACAGTGGCAAATGAGAGGCTCCTGCGACTTCAGTGCCCTGCACACAGAGAGATGAAGTAATTATACAACACAAACAGCATTTTTAATGTCATGGTGCAAGGAATGTCTTCTAAAAGTTTGTTGACGTATCATTCATATACCATATGATTCACCAATTAGTGTGTACAGTTCAATGTTTCCTAGTCTATTCACAGAATTTTACATCCACTACAACAATCAGCATTACCTCCAAAAAATTATATACAATAGCCTTTAACCCCCCACTCTGAAATTTTGCATCCATCCTACGCTAGGCAACCACTAATCTAATTTCTACCTCTATAGATTAGCATTTTCTCTACCTTTCAAAAAATAAATGAGGATTTTCCAGCGATCATGGCAGATAGGATGAAATTTCAGCTCTAGACAGAGCAGCATGTGGAGGCTTGCACTGTGAATTTTAGCTGCAGATCAACTGCAAGAACAGACCAGCAATTCTGAGAGGACCCACAGACCCTCTGCAGTAAGTGTACTGCTCCTGCAGGACCTGGGAGACATACCAAATACTGTGAGTGCCCCAACAACGGAAGTGGCAAAGGGATAGCCCCCTCTCCCGAATACGCATCCCCACTGGAGAAGCTGAAGGTCTGTTTGTGGGAGAAGTTCCTGACTTTACCTGGAGCTGAGTCAAGTTAGAGAACCAAGCCAAGCAAAATACAGGGCTAGAGGAAGTAGCAGAAAGCCACTGGGAGCTCTCTGGATACCCAAGTGGCTCATTCCTGCCTGGTGCCACAGGAATCCATCATGAGGGTGATCAGCGGAGCAGGGGGTTCAAAGTTTCTCCTCAGGGCCTGAAAGCCTGAAGGGATGAGTAACTCCTCCCTTCTCAGGCCCAGTCCCAAGACACAAAACCACTTGCATCAGCAGCACGTGTCAGCAAGATAGAAGCAGGAAGAGAGCCGGCCAGAAGACACTTACCCTGGCTGGAAGACAAATACCCCTGAAGATCAAGAAAGAGGCTATCCAGGTGCTACATAGCAGTCACATCAGAGTGGGACACTTACTGCTTACAGAGGACTGTAAAACCCCTGTCCCATACTCACTTGGGACTGATGCCATTTTAGGCCTGAGCCCACCTGCACCCAGGCACTCATTAAAGGTGCATATTGCTCCACACAGCCTCATGTTGTCTGTTGGCGCACTCTGGGGGTTCAAACCGATTCAAGAACCTTACATCTGGTGGGAAAACTCGGGAGGGGCTCAGGTCTGTGTTGCTCGCAGACTTACCCATTCTCCCCAGAGAGCAGGCCACAGCAACCAGACAAAGGAAGCTCCTCAGCCTCCAGTTACCTCTCTGTGCATGCACATTGGTCACTGATCTCGCCTACTGGTAAGTTTCCCTGGGAGCCCAGTTAACAGGGGAACATCTGCATGGCCTCTCTTAGTTTCTCTGGTCCAAAAATCCAGCATGGATCCAACAAGGTTCCAGCACGTGCCAGGCACTCACTGATCATCTGGTCTTAGGGGGATGCCACTAAGCCATTTGATCCCTTTCCGGGAACCAAAAAGGCAGCGGTGATGATAACTCCTTTTATCGTCTCCTTCCAGCTGTCCAGAACGGTCTCCTTTTTCCCTGTTCTCCTGAGCCTACTCTTTGATATGGAAAACTCCTGGTCCTCCATTCCAAAAAACAGCCTTCCAGGTTGCCTCATAAAAAATCTGCAAACCTTAGACCTCAGGCAAGACATCCGCCCTAAGTGCCTTATCTTTTTTATACAATAAAGCCTGGTCAGACTGTGAATTAGATTAGATAACGAGTCCAGATGGCCCACAAATAGATCATTCTACTTTACAATTTTAACTGACTTAAGCAGTTATTGCCAGCCAGTGGAAAAAATGGGGAGAAATTCCTTGTGTCCAGGACTTTTTGCACTCAGATCACAAACCGACCTCTGCAATTCTTGCTTACCTGTTCAAATCCTTCTCCATTCTCATCTCCCTCATCACCTTTCTCCTCCTGACCCTACCTCTTTTCCTCATTGGATCCAGCTGACTGCTGTCCACCCCTCCCAGCCCCTACCCCTCCATCCCAACCATCTTCATTAACTCCCCAAGCTACCTCATTGTCTTCTCAGCCATCATCTTCCCAGCTGACATCACCTCCGAAATTAGCCACTTCTTTTCCTACACTGTCCTCTCCTCAGGACAACTCTAGCATTGCTTGTACTCATTCTCCTTCCTCACTGCCCTCTCCTGAAGCCCGTAAACCCATCAAGTCACCTTACATCCCTATCTGTCCTCCACTGCCTATCAACTCAACCCCCCTTTCCCCTTCAAACCCTCAGCAGGAACCCCTTCTGGCTTCTTCCTTCTCTCCTGCCCACACCAGCGTAGGCACCATCTTTGGCCCATGCACCACCCGTACTTCAGCGCTGGTGCTAGATTCCCCACTTCAGGAAGTAGCAGGAACTGAAGGTATTGTTAGAATTCATGTTCCCTTCTTCCTCACTGATCTCTCTCAAATTAACAAAAGACTCAGTTCATTTTCAGAAGACCCTACCTCTTATATTAGGGAGTTTCAGTACCTTATACAGTCTTATGAACTAACCTGGCACGACCTCTACTTATCCTCTCTTCCACCCTCACCCCAGAAGACCGGGTCCATATTTGGACCCTAGCTGAGGTGTATGCTAATACAATTCACCACCAAGCTCCTGCCCAGCTTACTGGCACAGAGGCAGTCCTGAACCAGGAATCCCACCAGGATTGTCAAGACAGGGCCTCTGGACACTGCCATCAAGACCACATGATTGTGTGTCTCCTTGCAGGACTCAAAAAGGGTTCCCATAAAGTCGTAGACTATGAAAAACTTTCAGAAATCACCGAAGGTGCTGACAAAAACCCAACCCTTTTTCTCTTCTGTTTAACTGAAGTCATGAGAAAATATACCAACCTAGACCCAGCCAGCCCCGAAGGAACCACTATTTTAAACCTTTGCTTCCTCAACCAATCTACCCCTGACATTTGGCGCAAGCTTCAGAAGCTTGACTACGGCTCTCAAACCCCACAATGAAACCTTCTTAATTTAGCCTTCAAAGCCTTTAATAGTTGTGATGAGGAAAGTAAAAGAAAAAAAAAAAAAAAAGGACAGTTTCAAATGCTTGCCTCCACCACCAGGGGCCCTGTAGGCCCATGGGGCTGCAGCTCCACACAGAGGCCTCCTAGCAATCCACCTCCACCTAGTGCCTATTTCAAGTGCGGCAATGAAGGCCACTGGTCTAGGCAATGCCCAAACCCAGGTAAGCCCACCAGGCCGTGCCCCCTCTGCGGAGGACCCCACTGGAAGTCAGATTGTGAGGAGCCCCAGCAAGGACCACCCCCTTGCCTGCCCCAGCCGGCCAAAACCTCCTTCTCGGATCTCATCGTCCTTGCTGCTGAAGACGGACAGTGACCTGAAACAGACGCCCCAGCAACTACCATTGCTTCATCTGAGCCAAGGGTAACTCTGATGGTAGCAGGTAGGCCAGTATGTTTTTTGAAAATTAATATCGGGGCAACTTATTCTGTTTTACCTAAATTTTCAGGACCCAGCCAGTCCTCCCAAGTCTCTGTTGTGGGAATCAATGGACAAGTCTCCAAACTCCAAGCCCCCCCTCCACTTTTCTGCTCCTTGCACAGCTTTTCCTTCAGTCACTCTTTCTTAGTCTTGCCCTCATGCCCAACTATGCTCCTAGGCAGAGACATCTTTTCAAAACTCCACACTGCTCTCCACTTCCACATTCCCCATAGTACCCAACACATCAACCCAGACCCCTCCAAGTCTTCTAACTTTTTTCTACTCCTCCGACTTCCCACCTTAAAACATTCAACTTTTCCTTATCCCCCATCTGTAGTTAACCCCACTTTTTGAGATACTTCTACACCCTCAGTCACAGAACACCACACTCCCATCCACATCACCCTTAAGAAGTCCACTCAGTTCCTATCACAGAAGCAGTATCCCATCCCCCAAGCAGCTCTCACAGGCCTAAAGCATATCATTTCTCTCCTCCTCACTAGTCACCTATTCAGCCCAACAAACTCTCCTTTTAACACACCAGTTCTACCCGTTAAAAAGCCAGATGGAACTTATCACTTAGTCCAGGACCTCAGTCTCATTAACCAAGCTCTACTCCCAGTAAGCCCAGTAGTTCCTAACCCATATACTTTACTTTCCACAATTCCCTCCAATACCACTCATTTTTCTGTTCTAAACCTAAAGGATGCCTTTTCGCAATTCCTTTACACCCTGATTCCCAAAACTTCTTTGCCCTTACGTGGGAAAGCCTCAACAACCACCTTTCATGTCAGCGCACCTGGTGTGTACTATCTCAAGGTTTTAGAGACAGCCCCCACCTTTTTGGACAAGCCCTTGCTAGTGACTTCGGTACTTTATCCCTAAAATCGTCCTCTCTCCTTTAATATGTTAATAATCTGCTCCTGTGTAGCCCTTCTCAAAGAAACTGCAACACCCATACATACTATCTCTCTTTTCATCTTCTTGGCAGAACGGAGGTATCAGATCTCCCCTAAGAAAGCACAAATATGCACCCCACCAGTCTCCTATCTAGGCCTAGCCCTTACCCCCTGAACCCAAGGTCTCACAACAGACCACATATCCCTCCTCCAGTCCCTCCCACCTCCGCAAACTAAGCAAGAAATTATCTCTTTTCCAGGATTAGTGGAATATTTTAGGCTCTGGGTTTCCTCCTTTGATCTACTTGCCAAACCATTATATCAAGCTGCTAAAAGCCCTCTCCATGAGCCTTTAAAACCTGCACAGCCTATTATCCAACCTGTCCATCTACTCCAAAAAAACAGCTTGAAGCCACAGTTATTGGATGGCCTACCTGCCTCTGAGCATTGGTGGCAGCTGCTGTCCTCTCTGTTAAAAGCCTAAAACTATCTCTTCATGCTAACCTAACAGTTTATTCAACCTATAGCATCAAAGACATGTTAGCTCACTGCAGTGTACTAAGTCTTTTCTCTGCCCCACAGCTCCTCCAACTGTATGCTCTATTCATAGAAACTCCCCACATCACCATGCCAACCAGCTCCCATCTAAACCCGGCCATGCTCTTACCTGAAGCTACAACCGCCCAAGACTCTTATTCACACTCTTCTGTGTGAATACTGTTCAACCTTTTCTTATACCTTTTCCAAACCTAACAGACCAATCCCTTCCAGATGTCTCCTTCACTTAGTTTGTAGATGGCAGCTCATTTCTACATCAAGGACAACGACATGCTGGCTATGCTATAGTGTCACCGCCCCCCTCAACATTATTGAAGCCAATCCGCTCCTCCTAGGCACCACCTCCCAAAAAGCTGAACTCATTGCCCTCACTTGAGCTCTCACTCTAACATCCAGAAAACAGATCAATATATTCAAATTCTCATTATACGTTCCACGTAGTGCACTCACAATCATCCATCTGGAAAGAACGAGGTCTCCTAACTGTAAACAATACTCCTGTCATAAGTGGCTCTCTCATCAGCAAGCTCCTTCAGGCTGCCAGGCTCCCCCAGAAAGTTGCCATCATTCCTCGCAGAGGCCACCAAACCCCAGACAATCATAAATTGCATGGAAATGCCCTAGCAGATCAGGTAGACAAACAAGTAGCCCTACAACCTTGCAAAGGCCGGTTGCTATCCCTGTCCTTGTTCTCTCCTCTTTACTTCTCAGAAGAAAAAGAAGACTTCTGAGCCCAAAACCTTCAAAAGCAAGGACCTTGTTATGTCAAGGAAGGGTGCTTCGTTCTTCCTCACTCTCAAAGCCTTCCTCATCTCCAAAGCCTCCACAATACTTTCCATGTTGGTTACCAACCTCTCTTGCAACTTCTCCACCCTATTCTCACTTGTCCTCACCATTCCAGCCACGTTCAAGAAATTATCCAGTCTTGCTCTATCTACCACTCAGTGTAACCCCAGGGCTCCCTCCAGCCTCTGCCTTTTCCTACCCATGAAGCCCAGGGCCAGATACCTGGGGAAGATTGGCAAGTAGACTTCACTCATATGCCACATGATAAATGGCTCCGCTCTCTTCTAGTCCTTGTTCGTACTTTCTCTGGGTAGGTAGAAGCATTCCCAACAACTTCAGAAGGTGCAAATATCATCACATAAATTCATCATGTATACAATTTCCCATTTCAGACTCCCAATATCCATCCAGTCCAATAACGGTCCTGCCTTCATCAGTCAAATTGCCCAAAGCATTTTTACATCCTTAAGAATAAAGTAAGTTCTCCACACACCCTACAGGCCTCAATCTTCAGGCAAGGTTGAAAAAATTAACTCTGTCCTTAAAGCCCAACTCACCAAGCTGGCTCTAGAAACCTGCCAGTCCTGGACAAAAAAAAAAATCTCCCTTTTGCCCTCATGAGACTTTGCACAACAGCAAAAGCACCCTCTTTTTATAGTCTCTTTGAAATCATGTATGATCAAACATTCGTCTTGGGGCCTCCACCCTTATCAGACTCTGAGCCACTCAGGAGCTACCTCCCCTCCTTAATCCAGTCATGGTCTTTCATTTATGAAGCAGCAAATGAGGTCATGCCTCTCCCTGTTGACATCTCCTTGTCCTCTCAACCTAACTATCTTGCAGGCACAGACGTGTAACCAGACAATCCAGACAGTGCTCCTGCTACAACGACATGCTGGATACCAACCAGTTTCTCAATAATACCCCCAAAATTAAGGTTTTCTTTTTCCAAGGTGCCCATGCCAACCCCTATGTCATGCCTGAAGTAGTTATTGAGAAAGTCACCCCTTTTTCCTTTATTCTATAACCAAATAGACAGGAATGAAAGATTCTCCTTGGGGCCTGAAAGCTTGAAGGGATGAGTACCTCCTCCTCTCAGGCGCAGTCCCAAGACACAAGGCCACTTGTGTCAGCAGCATGCATCGACAAGATAGCAGAAGCAGGAAGAGAGCCAACTGGGAGACACCTACCCTGGCTGGAAGACACGTACC
Source organism: Chlorocebus sabaeus (assembly GCF_047675955.1). NCBI lineage: Eukaryota > Metazoa > Chordata > Mammalia > Primates > Cercopithecidae > Chlorocebus > Chlorocebus sabaeus. The sequence continues at coordinate 780,068 of NC_132910.1, read as the reverse complement.
CCTGAAGATCAAGAAAGAGGTCGTCTGGGTACTAGATAGCAGTCACATCAGACTGGGACACTTACTGTTTACAGGGGACTATAAAACCCCTGTCTCATCCTCACTTGGGACTGATGCCATTTTAGGCCTTAGTCCGCCTGCACCCAGGTGCTCATTAAAACAGCATGTTGCTCCACACTGTTTCGTGTTTTCTGTTGGTGCGCTCTTGGAGTTTGAACTGTTACAAGAACATTACAGGGGTAAAAGTCCACAGTGAAAGGGACTTCTCTGCTGAACTTTGTAACAATTTGAACATGTGAGAAGCCTCCTGGCCAGAACTTGGGGGAGGGCATGAATCCAGTTTGCAGACTTCACAGTCAGGGGAAGAACTAAAGCCCTTTTCTTTGCAGCTGGGATGTAGAAAACCTCAGGCAAATATTCAAGGCCAATTTGCCTTCCTCCTGGAAACAGACTCGGTACTGTTGCAGGGGCCACGGTGGAAGTGACAGTGGCCTTTCAGTGTGTATGAAAGCTGGGTGAGGCCTGTGACTGCTGGCTTTCCCCCACTTCCCTGACAACCTCATAACTCAGTAGAGGCAGCCATAATCCACCTAGGTACACAACTCCAGTGACCTGAGACTCTCACCCCCATCCCCCACAGCAGCCAAAGCAAGGCCTGCCCAAGGAGGGCCTGAGCTCAAACACGCCTAGACCCACCCCCAACTGAAGGTCCTTCCCTAACCCCCCCACCCCCCATAGCAGAAGACAGAGGACCTATAATCTTGGGAGTTCTAGGGCCCCGCTCACCACCAGTCCCTCTCCACACTACTACAGCTGATGCTTTCTGGAAAGCACCACCTCCTGGCAGGAGGCCAACCAGCACAAAATAGAGCATTAAGCCACCAAAGTTAAGGACCCCCACAGAGTCCTTTATACCCTCCACTTGAACAGACACTGGTATCCACAGCTGAGAGATTCATAGATATTTCATATCACAGGACTCTGCAGACAACCCCCAGTACCAGCCTGCAGCTGGGTAGACTCGCTGGGTGGCTAGACCCAGAAGAGAGACAACAATCACTGTAGTTTGGCTCACAGGAAGTCACATCCACAAAAAAAGGGGAGAGTACGACAACAAGGGAACACCCCGTGGGACAAAAAAGTCCAAACAGCAGTCTTCAGCCCCAGACCTTCCCTTAGACAGAGCCTACACAAATGAGAAGGAAACAGAACACCAACTCTGGGAATATGACAAAAGAAAGCTTGTTAACACCCCCCCGAAAATCACGCTAGTTCACCAGTAATTTATCTAAATCAAGAAGTACCTGATTTACCTGAAAAAGAATTCAGGGGGTTAGTTATTAATCTAATCAGGGAGGGACCAGAGAAAGGCAAAGCCCAATGTAAGGAAATCCAAAACATAATACAATAAGTGAAGAGAGAAATAGTCAATGAAATAACTGAAAGATAAAGAAATAAAAAATTCAGGAAACTTTGAACACACTTTTAGAAATGCAAAATGCTCAGGAAAATCTCAGCAATAGAGTTGAACAAAGAGAAGAAAGAAATTCAGAACTCAAAGACAAGGTCTTCAAATTAACTTGATCCAATAAAGAAAAAAAAAAAAAAAAAAGAAAAGAAAATATGAACAAAGAATCCAAGAAGTCTGGGACTACATTAAATGACCACTTTTAAGAAGAATCGGTATTCCTGAGGAAGAAGACAATTCAAAAACCTTGGAAATATATTTGGGGGAATAATTGAGGAAAACTTCCCCAGTCTTCCTAGAGACCCACACAAGAAGCACAAAGAACACCTGGGAAATTCGTTGCAAAAAGATCTGCACCTAGGCACATTGTCATCAGGTTATTCAAAGTTAAGGTGAAGGAAAGGCCAGGCATGGTGGCTCAAGCCTGTAATCCCAGCACTTTGGGAGGCCGAGATGGGTGGATCACGAGGTCAGGAGATCGAGGCCACCCTGGCTAACACGGTGAAACCCTGTCTCCACTAAAAAACACAAAAAACTAACCGGATGAGGTGGCGGGCGCCTGTAGTCCCAGCTACTCGGGAGGCTGAGGCAGGAGAATGGTGTAAACCCGGGAGGCGGAGCTTGCAGTGAGTGGAGATTGCACCACTGCACTCCAGCCTGGGCAACAGAGTGAGACTCCCTCTCAAAAAAAAAAAAAAAAAAAAAAAAGATGAAGGAAAGAAGCCAGGCACGGTGGCTCATGCATGTAATCCCAACACTTTGGGAGGCTGAGGTGGGCAGACCACCTGAGGTCAGGAGTTCGAGACCAGCCTGACTAACATGGTGAAACCCCGTCTCTACTAAAAATACAAAAATTAGCCAGGCATGGTGGCACGCACCTGTAAGCCCAGCTACTCAGGAGGCTGAGGTGGGAGAATCGCTTGAACCCAAGAAGTAGAGGTTGTGGTGAGCCGAGATCATGCTGTTGCACTGTAGCCTGGGCAAAAAGAGTGGAACTCCATCTCAAAAAAAAAAAAAAAAAAAAAGAAGGAAAGAATCTTAAGAGCTGTGAGAGAGAAGCAGCAGGTAACCTATAAAGGAAAACCTATTTCATTAACAACAGATTTCTCAGCAGAAACCCTACAAACTAGAAAGGATTAGGGCCCTATCTTCAGCCTCTTCAAACTAAACAATTGTCAGCCAAGAATTTTGTATCCAGTGAAACCAAGCATCATATAATAAGGAAAGATAGCCATTTTCAGAAAAACAAATGCTGAGAGAATTTGCCATTACCAAGCCACCACTACAAGAACTGTTAAAGGAAATCTAAATCTTGAAACAAATTCTGGAAACACATCAAAACAGCATATCTTTAAAGCATAAATCACACAGGACCCAAAAGATCATTCAAGGCTGCTATGAACACCTTTATGCACATAAATTAGAAAACGTAGAAGAGATGGATAAATTCCTGGAAAAATACAACCTTCCTAACTTAAATCAGGAAGAATTAGATACCCTGAACATACCAATAAGAATCAACAAGATTGAAATGGTAATTTAAAAATTTCCAACAAAAAAAGTCCAGGACTACACACATTCACAGCAGAATTCTACCAGACATTCAAAGAAGAATTGGCACCAATCCTTTTGACACTATTCCGCAAGACGGAGAAAAGACGAACCCTTCCTAATTCATTCTATGAAACCAGCATCTCCCTAATACCTAATCCAAAAAAGGACACAACCAAAAAAGAAAACTACAGACCTATACCCTTAATGAACATAAATGCTAAATTCTTAACAAGATACTAGCTAACTGAATCCAACAATGTATCAAAAAGATAATCCACCATGACATTAGTTTTATGTCAGGGATGCAGGGATGTTTTAATACACACAAGTCAATAAATATGGTATATCATATAAACAGAATTAAAAACAAAAATCACATGATCATCTCAATAGATGCAGAAAAAGCATTTGACAAAATCTAGCATTGCTTTATGATTAAAATTCTCGGCAAAATCAGCATACAAGGGAATACCTTAATATAATAAAAGCTATCTATAGCAAACCCTCAGCCAATGTAATACTGAATGGGGAAAAGTTGAAAGCATTCCCTCTGAGACTGGGAACAAGACAAGGATGCCCACTGTCACCACTCCTCTTCAACATAGTACTAGAAGTCCTAGCCAGAGCAATCAGAAAAGAGAAAGAAATAAAGGGCATCCAAATCAGTAAAGAAGAAGTCAAACTGTCCCCGTTTGCTAACAATATGATTGTTTACCTTGAAAATCCTAAGGACTCCTCCAGAAAGCACATAGAACTGATAAAAGAATACTGCAAAGTTTCCAGTGCAAGACTAATGTACACAAATCAGTAGCTCTTCTATACACCAAAAGCGACTAAGCAGAGTATCAAATCAAGAACTCAACCCATTTTACAATAGCTGCAAACAAATAAAGTAAAATAAAATACTTAGGAATATACCTAACAAAGGAGTCAAAACACCTCTACAAGGAAAACTACAAATCACTACTGAAAGAAATCATAGATGACACAAACAGATGGAAAAACATCCCATGCTCATGGATGGATAGAATAAATATTGTGAAAATGACCATACTGCCAAAAGCAATCTACAAATTCAATACAATCCCCATCAAAATACCACGATCATTCTTCACAGAATTAGAACAAAAAATTTAAAATTCATATGGAACCAGAAAAGAGGCCACATAGCCAAAGCAAGACTAAGCAAAAAGAACAAATCTGGAGCCATCACGCTACCTGATTTCAAACTATACTCTAGGGTCATAGTCACCAAAACAGAGTGGTACTCATATAAAAATAGGCACATAGATGAATGGAACAGAATAGAGAACCCAGAAATAAACCCAAATACTTACAGCCAACTGATCTTTGATGAAGTAAACAGAAACATATAGTGGGGAAAGACACCCTTTTCAACAAATGGTGCTGGGATAGTTGGCTAGTCACATGTAGGAGAATGAAACTGAATCCTTATCTCTCACTTTATACAAAAATCAACTCAAAATGGATTAAAGACTGAAACCTAAGACCTGAAACTGGAACTCTAGAAGGTAACATTGGAAAAACCCTTCTAGACATTGGCTTAGGCGAGGATTTCATGACCAAAAACCCAAAAGCAAATGCAATAAAACCAAAGATAAATAGGTAGGACCTAATTAAACTAACTTTTGCACAGCAAAAGGAGCAGTCAGCAGAGTAAACAGACAACCCACAGAGTGGGAGAAAATCTTCTTAATCTATACCTATGGCAAAGTACTAATGTCCAGAATCTACAACGAACTCAAACAAATCAGTAAGAAAAAAAAAATCCCCCAAAAAAGTAGGATAAGGACATGAATAGACAATTCTCAAAATAAGTATACAAATGGCCAGTAAACTTATGAAAAAAGTGCTTGACATCACTAATGATCAGGGACATGCAAATCAAAACCACAATGCAATACCACCTTACTCCTTCAAGAATGGCCATAATAATAAAAAAAAAAATCAAAATACAGTAGATGTTGGCATGGATGTAGTGATCATGGAACATTTCTACACTGGTGAGAATGTAAACTAGTACAGCCACTGTGGAAAACAGTGTGATGATTCCTTAAAGAACTAAAAGTTGAACTACCATTTGATCTGTCAATCCCACTGCTGGGTATTTACCCAGAGGAAAAGAAGTCATTATTCAAAAAAGATACTTGCACATGCATGTTTACAGCAGCACAATTCACAACTGCAAAATTATAGAACTAACCCAAATGTCCATCAGTCAATGAATGGATAAACAAACTGTGGTATATCCATATGATGGAATATTACTGTCACAAAATTTAATGTATTAGTAATGTTTGCAATGACCTGGATGAGATTGGAGACTATTATTCTAAGTGAAGTAACTCAGGAATGGAAAACCAAACATCGTATGTTCTCACTGATAATGTGGGAGCTAAGCTATGAGGACACAAAGGCATAAGAATGTTACAATGGACTTTGGAGACTTGGGCAGAAGAGTGGGAGGGGACAAGGGATAAAAGACAACATATGTGGTACAGTGTATACTGCTTGGGTGATGGGTGCACCAGGATTTCACAAACCACCACTAAAGAACTTATGTAACCAAATACCACCTGTACCCCAATAACCTATGCAAAATAATACATTTAAAAAAATGAAATCGTACAATATATGGTCTTTTGTGAGTGGCTTGTTGTGTTCACCATAATGTATTAAAGGTTCACCCACGGAATAGTGTATGTGAGGACTTCATTTCTTTCTATTGTCAAATAGTACTCCAAAGTGCATATATGTTCATTTTATTTGTTCATTTATCAGTTGATAGACATTTATTTTTTCCATTTTTGATGATTATGAATAATGCTGATTTACATTCATGTACAAGCTTTCTGTGGACATATTTTTATTTCTCTTGGGTGTGTATCTAGAAGTGGAATTGCTGGATTAAATGGTAAATGTATGTGTAACCTTTTGAGGAATTGCTAACTGGTTTTCACAACGGCTGAACTATTTTCCATTCTCACCACCAATGCATGATGGTTTTAATGCCTCTATAACCTTGTCAATACTTGTTATCATATGTTTTTTGATTACAGCCAGTGTGAGTGAAGTCAAATCTTATTATGATTTCTATTTCCTTCATACCTAACACTTTTGAGCATTTTTATGTGCTAATTAGTCATTACATATCTTCTTAGAAAAATTTCTATTTTGATGCTTTGCCCATTTTGATTAAATTATTTGTCTACTTTTTATGGACTTACATATTTAATATATTTTTCATATAAGTTCCTTATCATATATAAGATATCCAAGTATATTATCTCATTTTTGGGTTATCTTTTTACTTTCTTAATAATGTCCATTGAAACACAAAAATATTAATTTTGATGAAATCCTATGAATCAGCTTGAATTGGGTCACTTTTATTTTTAGTGTCATATCTACCAAACTATCCCTAAATGCAAAATCATAGATATAAGCCCCCATGTTTCATTATTAGAGTTTTACGGTTCTATTGCTTACATTCAGCTTTAACTTATTTTGAGTTAATTTTTGTAAGTGGTTTGAGGTAGGGGGCCCAACTATATTATTTCGTATGTGGATAATCAGTTTTCCCAATTACGTTTGTTGAATAATCTATTCTTTGACCCATTAAATTGGGCACTTTGGTCAAAAACCATAAATGCATGAGTATATTCCTAGATTCTAAAATCTATTACACTGATTTATATGCCTATCTTAAGTCTGTATCACACTCTCTTGATTATTCTATATTGATATTTGTCTTTAAAAGCAGAAAGTGAAAGTCTTCCAACTTCGTTTTTTATTTTAAATTGTTTCAGCTATTTCTTTTCTTTTCTTCTCTCCCCCCCCCCCCCTTTTTTTTTTTTTTTTAAGGCAGAGGTCTCACTACATTTCCCAGGCTGAACTAGAAGTCCTGGGCTCAAGGAATCCACCAATTTCAGCTACCTTAGTAGCTGGGGTTACAGGTGCATGACACTGCATCTAAATTGTTTCAGTTATTAATGTCTCCTATGTACCGACATACATTTTAGAATTGGCTAGTCAATTTATGCAAGAATTTATCTGGTGTTTTAATATGAATTGAATTGAATCTGCATAACAATTCGGGGAGTAGAGTATGGGCATTGTCACAATATTAAGTGTTTCAATACATGAGTATGAGATGCCTTTTCATTTATTTAGATATCATTTAATTTATTTCCACAGTGTTTTGTAGATTTCACAGGGCAAGTTTTACTCTCCTTTTTGTTAAATTTATTAATGGCCGCGTGCCGTGCCTCATGCCTGTAATCCCAGCACTTTGGGAGGCCAAGGTAAGCAGATCACAAGGTCACAGGTTGTTCAAGATCAACGTGACCTACATGGTGAAACACTGTCTCTAATAAAAATACAAAAATTAGCCAGGTGTGGTGGCGCATGCCTGTAACCCAAGCTACTCAGGAGCCTGAGGCAGAAGAATCTCTTGAACACTGGAGGCGGAGGTTGCAGTGAGCCGAGATTGTGTCACTGCATTCCAGCCTGGGCTACAGAGTGAGACTTCATCTCAAAAAAAAGAAAAAAAAAAAATTATTCGTGAGTTATATTTTCATGCTATTTTAATTGTGATTGTTTTAATCATGATTTTAGCCTAAATATTTATTGCAATTATGGAGAAATAATTTTTTGTTTATTGATCCTATATCCTAAAACCTTGTGTTACTGGTTTATTGCTATAATGTTTTTCTAGTGGATTTGTAAATATTTACTATTATAACACTATGACAAAAGCCAATAAAGATAGCTTAACTTCTTTATTTCTAGTATTGGAGTCTTTTATTCTTTCATTTTTTTTAAACCTATTTGTCTTGTCTAGAACCTCTAATGTAATGTTGAATGGAAGTGAGAAGAGCCAATTTAGTCTTTCTCCCTTAAGTGCGGTGTCTGTGTGTTTTTTATTTATAGATACTATTTGTCAGTTTAAGGATCTTTCTGAAAGGTATTGCCTTCATCACATGATATTTTCTGCCTTTATTGAAATGATTATGCAGTTATTGTCCTTATTTTAACAATATTATATATTCATCAATTTTTTCAGATGTTAAAGTTACTTTGCACTTCTGGAATAAAATTCCCTTCTGTATGTCCAAAGCTTTTTTGTACATTTCAGGATTCTGTTTGCTAGTGTGATAGAAAAATAAAGAATCAAGATCCTAAAGTCACTATGCCAAAGGGAAAAAAGTTTAGCTTGGGTACTGAGTCACACAATACTGTCAGAAGCATTCTAACCCGAGTGATTCCTTCTGGAATAAAAGTCAGACAAGGTGAAATCTGCCAGGTTGCATTCCCAGGGTACTGAGCATTCTTGGTCACAAGATACTCATGGTGTAGGGAATGAGTTAATGATGATAATTAACTAAATAAAGACCCAGAACTTATGAAAATGTCCCAATAGTTTGAAAACAAAAATTTCTGAAGAATTAGTTTTGCTTTAAAGATTAGAGCACACTTGTAAAATCTTGCTGAAATCAATAGTACATAGGAAAATAACAATATTCATAGCCAGTCACAAGTTGATCACAAACCTTTGTAATAAAGTACACTATTCTTAACAACCTATATAAGCAAGCATTAAGTTTAAGATAGGGGTATTTCTCCTCTTGCTTTCTGAACATGCCCTATTCTGTAACAGAGTAGTCTCTAACAAACTGTTAATTGTCCTCTGTAACTCACCTTGCATTCTTTCCCACAGGAGATCCACAAACCCACTCGTAACATCTGGGACAAGACTCTGTTTCCAGTAATATTTTCCTCTGGTGACTCTGCTGGGACCTAAATGAGGTGAAATTCCAACCCAAAGGAAATAGACGATGCAACGTCAATTGACTGATTTGGGTAAGAAGTGGAATATATTTTTACACTTGTAATGGATAGAGACACTGTTCAAAATTGGGTTAGAGGCTCAATTTAGGACAGTTAGAGGCCCTTCTGACAGACAAGAGGTTTAGAGACCTTTCTGAAAGCTAAGGGGGTTAGAAACCCTTCACAACAAGAAATGGGTTCAATGCTACGAAATGTTAACCGCTACTCCCTTTCAATTAACCCTCCCTGTGCTCTCTGTCATTCACTAAAGGCTGCCTGCTGCCTGCCAATTTTCTGACTGTTGACTATACTTTACTGCTTCTTTGCAGAGACCTTGCTTGATGTTCTTGAAATTTTTAACTTTCACTTTCCTCATTTGTCTTTGGATTAGTGGCCCTTTACTCGTGTGCTTTGGCATGTTGCTAAAAGACATTAGAGATGAATGGCTCTGCAAGATTTACTTTCCCTATATCTAGCCCATCTGAATGAATTACTTATTGTCTCATCTCTCAAAAGATTAATTGAAATTTGGTACTTACAAGTTTTTGTCCAATGAGTATGATTTAGCCCAGTAGCAATTATGCCAATCTCCCATGGGTGAACAGCCCCCAGATGGAGAACTGGAGATTTCTTTTTGGCAATAGTTTTTCATCCCTTCACAAATCAACTCACCTTTATTTCTTGACTGTGAACAGCATGATCATGTAAGTTTTATCCTACTTGCCATTACTATCCTGAAACTGGACGTTCTTCTCTGGATCCATATCATTTCCCTTACTTAGTGTGACATTTCTTTAGTCCAGCCCTCTATTGTAGTTTCTCTAGTTCAAGTGGCTCAGCTCATTTATATTATTTGACTAACAAGAATCTCAGAATTAAATCAACTACTGAATCATTTTCCTTTGCTCATTTAGCTCTGTAATCTCCTTTATCCTTTTTAGTGAAACTTGCCCTGTGGCAGCACTACCTTGTTCACAAGGATCTCTACCTTCACCTGCTCTGCTCTGGTGTAATACAGCCTTGATTCCGAAGAGTTCTCCACTAGAATGTCTATTAGAGCATTGGAACAAATTTAAATTAGGTGATCTTAAGAAAAATAAATTGATATTTTTATGTGATACGTTTGGCCTCATTATGATTTGGAATATCAAGATAAATGGCCACCTAATGGAACTACAATCTTTAATATTATGCTTCAACTTGATTTGTTTTGCAAGTGGGAGAGAAAATGAGGTGAAATATCATATGTTCAAGCATGTTTATTGCTTAGTCAGGATGAAACTTTGCAACAAGCCTGTGCATGTTTAATGAAAGGAAGGAAAGAAAAGGAATTAGATGTACTAGATGACCCTTTAATGCAAGTCCCCTGAGTCCAGTGGGCACCTTTGGGTGGAACAGCACCTCCCAGTGTCAGCTCTAATGCTTCAGGTGCATCTGCCTCTGTCTCTTCTAGCTCTTCTAGTAGTCCTGTTTAGACACTTTCATTCCCTTCTCCTTACCTGTCTAGTCTAATTTTATACCTACCTCACTCTGAAAGGCCCATTCCTATTCTGTACCTGTAACTCCCTGAGGAGGCTAGCCTTGCTAGTCCTACCCACACTGCAGCCTTTTATCAGTCTCCAAAGGAAAATCTCTGTTGGCTTAGAGAAGTGGCAAATGAGGAAGAGGGCACTATAAAATCCCTTTCCCCATGTTTTGTTTGGCCTTATGTAAAGATTATTTCTCTGAAGACCCAGGAAAATTTATAGATAAATTTGAGAAGCTAATGCTGACTTATAATTCGACCTGGTAGGATTTTCATATTTTGTTATCCACCTGTTGTACAGTGGAAGAAAAAGAATTAACTTTGGGATTAGCTAGAATATATTCAGACAAGATGCTAACCTGCAATCCTAATGATATCTATAGGACAAGGGGTATTTCAGTGCCTGATTAAGATCTAGGATGGAGCTATCAAAGAAATAGGAGGACTTACAGAGGAGAGATCATATGATTACTTGTTTATTAGAAGAGAAGAGAGATATGTGGAAAAGCCTGTTAATTATTATAAGGTGAAAGAAATTACTCAAGGTAAAGATGAGAATCCAGCTTTATTTCAGGGACATTTGGTTGAGGCAATTAGAAAATATACTAAAATTGATCCCATTTCAATGGAAGGACAAACCTTACTGGTGCTGTATTTTATAACCCAGTCTATCACTGACGTCTGTCAGAAACTACAAAAAGCAGCCTGGGTCTGCAGATACCTAGGAATCAACTTTTCAATATGGCATTTATGGTTCTTAATAAGAGATACATGGCAGAGGAAGTGAAAAGCTTAAGAGAACGTCCTAAAAGGCATAGATTTTAGCTGCAGCCTTAAGCTTACCACCCACATGGGATCATCCTTAACATTTCTTAGCCATGGCAAGAGAGCATCCTAAAAGGCATAGATTTTAGCTTCAGCCTTAAGCTTACCACCCACATGGGATTATCCTTACATTCCTTAGCCATGGCAAAGGAAGCTAGAAGGCAGAAAGCCACAAGCTTGGGTTCTAAGCCACTGCACCTTGGGTATAAATTAATGTGCTCAAGTCATAAAATTGGGCATTGAAAGAGGGAATGCCCAGCACTCCAAAGTGAGCCTTTGGCCCCTGAACCAATGATGACTAAGTTCAAGAGTGACAGGGCTTGAGAGCTTCTATCACAACTCCCATTGGACAATTAGTCCTATCTCCAGAGGAGCCTCGGGTAATCATTGATGTGACAGGTAACAATATTAATTTCCTTTTGGGCATGGGTGCTGCTTACTCTGTTTTGACTCATCTTGATGGGCCATTGTCATCCCAAGACTCCGTGGTCATGGGGATAAACAGACAAGCTCATAGGCTCTATTTTACCTATCCTCCAAGCTGCTCTTCAGGGACTCTCATTTTTTCGTGTGCCTTTCTTATAATGCCTGAATTTCCTACTCCATTGTCAGGAAGAGATTTATGAACTCGGCTGCAAACTATTGCTTTCTTCAGAGATCACAAGGCAGATGATTGATTGCTTTTACTTGTCTCCATGATAAGGGAAGAAAAATTAATAAGGGACTCAGTAAGTTTTCCAATTCAAATAACTGCCCTAGTAGATCTATAGTATGGGACACTCAAGTTCCAGGCAGGATATTAAACACCCCTTCAGTTTGTATTCAGCTCTAACTTTGTGTCTCATACCCCTGAAAGAGACAATACCCCCTGAGACCAGAGGCACAAAAAGGAGTCCTGTTATTAATGACTAAGTTTCTGCAATTCAGTATGCTGTGACCCTGTAAGTCTCCTTGTAATACTCCAATCTTGCCACTTAAAAAGCCAAATGGAGACTATAGATTTGTTCAAGAAGACCTCCAGGCTGTTAATGAGGCTATTGTTCTCATACATCCTATAGTACCCTATCCCAACATGCTGTTAGCCCAGGTTCCTGGAAATGCTAATTGGTTTACAGCCTTAGATCTCTTTTCTGTACTCCAATGAACCCCAATTTGTCTTTGCTTTTGAATGAATTGACCCTGGTAGTCATTTAATTTCTCAATGAACATGGACAGTTTTTTTCAGGGGTTTAGAGACAGCCCTCACTTATTTGAAAATGCAGTGGCAAAAGAATGAAAAATGTTACAGTTAGATAAAGTCACTATTATTCAATATGTAGAAGATTTGCGTATTGCTAGCTCAAGCAAAAAGGATTCAGACAATAACATCATTAAATTGTTAAATTCTCATGGGAGTAATAGGTATAGAGTCTCATTTTATAAGACCCAGATCTCAACTGAAAAAGTTAAGTATTAGAGTGTCTTAACTCCTGGCACCCAGACAATAACCCCAGAATAAAAAGAAGCTCTTTTGGGTGTTCCAGAATCCCAAACTAGATAACAACTATAGATTTTCCTAGGCATGTCAGGATCTTCCATTTACAGAAGTCTAGGTTTTGGCATTTGGCCAAGCCTTTATATGAAGCCCCATAGGAAGCAGACTCAGATCCTTTTAAATGGAATATCAATTGTAAACCTGCTTTTAATGCACTCCAGGAAAAATTGGGTATAGCTCCAGCCTCAGGGATCTCCTGTCTTAATAAATCATTCTTCCTTTATGTGGCTGAAAAAACAGGAACAACTCTGGGTGTTCTTGTTCAGAAACTAGGACATATCCCTTAACTGGTGAAATATTTTCTAAGAAATTAGATCATGTGGCTTCAGGATAGTCTGAATATCTCAGAGAGTTGCAGTGAATGCTCTTCTAGTAAGTGAGCTAATAAATTAACTTTGGAGCCACATCTAGAGGTTTTGAATTCACATCAAGTACAAGTACAAGGGGTCTCAGAGGTTAAATGAAATTAATGGAAGACATGGGGTGCTTATTATAGCATCAGGCTTTGTGGTTATGTCCTCCTGATATAACTCTTAAAATATGTCAGACTTTAAACCTGACAACCTGTCTGCTTGAATCCATAGGCCCTTTAGATCATTCTTATATACACATTTTAGAGAATATCTTTTGAGCCACTAGATAATCCTGAAGTAGAATGGTTTACAGATGGGAGCAGATTTATGTATCAGGGAAGCTGGAAAGCTGGATATGCTGTTGTTCTTCAGCATGAAGTAATTGAAGTCCAGGCCCAGTCAGCTTCTACTTCAACTCAAAAAGCAGAATTAGTGGCTCTTACTAGAGCCCTGCAATTGGGAAAATGCTTAAGAATTAATATTTACACTGATTCTAAGTGTCATTTCTGTTGATTAATGTTCATGCTGCTGTTTGGAAGGAATGGGGACTCCTAATTGCTAAGAGTTTTTATATAAAATACCACTTGGAAATTTTAAGTTTACTATCTGCTATCCTGCTACCTAACGAAGCTGCTGTAATTTACTGAGGGGTCATCAAAAAGGAGACTCTAATTTAATAAAAAAGAATTATTTTGTGGATGCTACAGCCAAGGCAGTTGCATTAAGGGAGCCAATTAACCTTGTGGACATGTTGGTACCCACTGTCCCAGAAATGATAAAACTAGACTACCCTAAAGAACATAAATGGGCTAAAACTCATGGGTTAACATTAAATCTTTCCACATGACTAATTGATGAGAATGAGAAGCTATATATACCAAAGGCTGATCAATAAAAAATAGACATTTGCATTACTCTACTCATTTGGGAAAACAGCCTTATTTCAATTAATCTCTCTTCTTTTTATAGAAAAAAAACCTCCTTAAAACAGTAAAACAAATGACTCTGGCCTATGATTTAAGTGCCTAACGTAATCCAAATAATCAACCTTTATCTCCTCCTTTAGTAAAGCCTGTTCAGCATAGACGGACATACCCAAGTGAAGACTGACAAATAGATTATACTCAAATGCCTCCATGTAAAGGATTCAAATATTTATTAGTATTTGTTGATACCTTTACTGGTTGGATTGAAACTTTTCCTACTTGGCCTGAAAAGACAATTGAAGTTTCTAAATTTTTATTGAAGAAACTATCCCTAGGTTTGGGCTACCTAAAGCTTACTGAGTGATAATGGCCCATATTTTAGAACAATAATAATCCAAAATGTATCATCAGCTCTAAGAATTCAATATTACCTTCATTAAACCCCAATCTTCAGGAAAAGTAGAGAGGGTCAATCAGACTTTAAAGAAGATTCTTGCCAGATTATGACAGGAAATATCAGGAACCTGGAAGTTTCTGTTGCCTGTGGCTTTGTTATGAGTTTGGGCTTTCCCTAAGGGAAACCTGCAGCTCAGCCCTTTTGAAATAATATATGAAAGTTCTCTTTTAACTGCAAATTTCTTAGTAGACATAGATACTTTCAAATTACAGAACTATTTTAATAACTTAGGTCAAGTGCAAAAACTCTTCTTCAATATGAAAATTAGAAACTTCCTTTCCCCACTAAGGGAGACAATCCTGTTACAATCCAGCCAGAAAATTGGATTCTATTAAAAACCTGAAAGAAAAGGTCTCCAATAGATAAATTTTCCCACAAATGGAAAGGACCTTACCAAGTACTCATTAGTACCCCAAATGCAGCCAAACTTCAAGAAATAAGCAGCTGGGTTTATTTATCTCATATTAAACCTGTGTTTTATGATGTTCCACAGGCTGCCAGAACACAAGAGACTGATGATTTTTATTCCTGTGAATCAACCAGTGATCTGTAGTTCCTCTTCAGAAGAAATAAAGATGAATAGCATAAAGATTTGGATTAACATCTCAATTCTGGGCATGTATTGGAATCTGCCAATAGACAGTCTTTTTGCCAAATGGGCACAAACTTTTGCCTCCTTAAATAATAAAATTAATTGTTGGCTATGTGGGGAACTGCCACTCTCCCCCATTTTAGGGTAGTCCTGCCACATCTTGCCAGCCAATGTGAGTTTACAGTGACATTATTATTATAATTGGGAACATTATCATGGTTTGGGTAAACCACCATATGTTTTCCTTTCTACTATAAAAACACAAGGTCAAGCCCTCTCCCTTCCAAAAGTAAAACAAAGGAACATCTTTTCCCTTTGATTAAAAAACAGTTAAATTCCACCCCAATTTTAAGTTATGCTGTACATAATGGACTTGGGTGGTCCAGGTACAAGTGTCACACATAGTGTCCCTGTGCTTTGAAAGAGGCAATAACAACGATAGCCAGATTGAAACAGGTAATATGAGATGATTACCACAAGAACAATGTAATCAGACTCTTCATATAGCTAGCCAAACATGGCAAAATGTGTCTACTAAGCAACAAGTGCTTATGTTTCCTCGTGGTTGGTTATGGGCATTAGGGTCACATGGCTGGCCATACATGCCTTTTAATTGTACTGGAAGATGTACATGGGGTCGTCCTTATCTCTCAGGTTGTACCTTCACTAAACTAGAATCTCTCCCATCTAACTGGGAACCTGTGAGAGCTCACCATAAACAGCAAAATTTGGCCTCTTGGTGATTTTTACTCATTGGCTATATTTTCCCCACACTCAGATACAATTGATATTGAGCTCCAAGTTGGAGCACTGGCTAACCACACAGCTGCAGCTATCAGTAATACACACCATGCCCTTACCCTATAAAGTGAAGAAACATCTTAACTCAGACAAATAACCTTACAATATCATTTGGCTCTGGATATTTCAACAGCAGCTTAAGGGGAAACTTGTGCTACAACTAAAACAGAATGTTGTATATATTAAAATACATTCCAGATTATTCACATAACATTACCCAAGGCATGAAGATCTTAGACACCCACATCTCTGCCATAGACACTCATATCTAGGCAATTGTATGTATCATTTACATATATAATTATATATAATCATAATTATTTAATGATATATATAATTATTTAGATATATATATTTAAAATTGTTACATCCTGTTGAATTAACCCTTTTATTATTATACAGCAAATTTCTTTGTCTCTTGTTATAGTTTTTGTCTTGAAATCTGTTGTCTGATCTAAGTGTAGCAACTCCTGCTCTTTATTGGTTTCTATTGACATGGAATATGTTTTTTCGTTTCTGTATTTTCAGTCGATGTGTGGCTTTAGAGGTGAAGTATGAAGTAAGATTTGGAAGCAATCTAGGCTTCCATCAACAGAAAAATGAAAAAAGAAAATGCAGCATGTATACATAATTGAGTACTCTTCAGCCATAAAAAATGAGATCCAGTCATTTGTAACAACATGGGTGGACCTGGAAATCATTACGTTAAGTGGAATAAGCCAGGCACAGAAAGATAAATATCACACATTCTCACTTTTTGTGGAATCTGAAAATTCAAGCAATTGAACTAATGGACATAGTGAGTGGAATGGTTACCAGAGACTGAGAAGGGTATTGAGGGGTCGTAGGGGAGGTAGGGATGATTAGTGGTTTTACATAAATAAAAAAGAATGAATAAGACCTACTATTTGATAGCATAATAGGGTGACAACAGTCAATAATAACTTAATTGTATACTTTAAAATAACTTAAATAATGTAATGTAATTAGATTTTTTGTTATGCAAAGGATAAACACTTGATGGAATGACTACCCCATTCTCCATAGTGTGCTTGTTTCACATTGCATGCTTGTGTCAAAGTATCTCATGTACTCCATAAATATATATACCTATTACATATCCACCAAAATTTTTAAAAATTAAAAAATTTTAAAAAATGAATATGAGATATATAAAGCTAAAAAAGTAAATTATGGGAAGCTTAGAAAAAAAAACAAACCTGAAAGCACCAGTAGAGAAGCTATTCATCATATACAGGGATTCGCGATAAAATTATCAGAAGGAAGTGTTGAATGAGGTTGTGGTAGAATCACCATCCCTTCACCTTTTAATTCCTTGATGTTGGCACTACATTCTGTGATCCCTCTAGAAAAATGGTATTGCTTCTGGTTTACTGTTTTCCTAGGTAGAAACAGTTTTACTTTGATCTTTCCCACTAAAATAGCCCCCCTCTGCCAGAGAGAGAACCAATGTGACAATTCTGCAACTGTTGAATATAATTATTTCAATTATGCATTTTCAAAGTAGGGAAATGCCATAGAATGAGTTGGGAAGCCCACGAGGCCCAATGCAAGATGAATCTGAGATACAGTTCCATTAATCACTTGACTTCTATTAATACCTATGTTGATGGGTGAGTCACAGTAATATTCTGGGTTTCCTGGTGTCCTTTTAGGACCAATGTCCCATAGTCTTTAAATTTTCTGGTTATTTCCTTTTGCCACATTACTTTTGTAAAAGGCTGTAGATCCCCTTGGGGGAAAGTTTGGAGAAAGATTAGCATGACAAATTTTGGGAAGTAAAACGGTGTCCTTCCTCAAGGACATCCAGCCTCCTCTTCATTAAAAGATTTTGGGTCTATAAACTGGCTCAAGGCTTAGAGTAGATTGAGGCTTTGTGACTTAGTTTTCTTATTTCAAGTTACATTTTGGTTGACTTTACCTAGACTTTTTCTACTTATATAGGCCATGTAAGTATTCAGTAGATTTCCTATATGTTTTACTACTAGGAACACCATGATCAACTAGCCAACACCATAGGTCTGAGATGAGTCAGAATATTTTGATTGCTGTCTGTTAAGGTAACAAAACATACCTTGCCTTTTGTAGTTGAGTGTAATCACTTGACCTCTACCACCATGGTTTCTAAGTGCTCCCATTAGCATTTGATTTCCCTATTGAATGGCAGCAGTTTCAACTCAATTTGGCCTATAATGAAGAGCAGTGATTACATTCTTCAAAGTTACTGAGGTTACTTTTGGAAATTTATTTCCCAGAACGTTAGTGAAAGGTATGTAGGTGAGTAGTTCTCAAATGACAGATCCACTCCAACGTGCCCAACTCCCTAAGACTTTGAATCCTTTTCTCTACATTAAAGCAAAACAGGTTGAGCATTTTCATGTCACACACTATGGGACATCTTTTGTTCCTTGTGTCAGCCAAACAATCAACCAAACTGTTAGAATTATTTCTAACTTCCCCAGCTGCAGCATTACATGATAAATTTCTGCTTAGTGATGCCATATCAAGAAATTCAGCCTGATCCAACTTTACAATCCTTTCACCATTATCTCATGCCCTTAATACCCATTACCACACACTTTCCCCAGACTTCTGTCCATATATATTAGAAAACCAAAGGCGTTATTTTGGAGTGTAGCATGCCTACTCATGGGTGACATTTTGTGCCTCATCTGTAGGGGCTCAATGAGACAAATCTATTTACAGTTTGAGAAGCAAAGAAAATTATTATTGTTTTACAAGGTAACTAAGTGTATAGCTCTAATAAAAAAAGGAAAATAACAAGTTTTGGGGAGGATGTGGAGAAACTGGAAATTAGAAATCTCATCCACTGTTGCTGAGAACAGAAAAAGGTGCAATCCTTTGGAAGATAGTCTGGCACTTATCCAATGGCTAAACATAGAATTACTAGGCAACCCAGAAGAATCCACTCGTAAGGATATAAACCACATAATTAAAAAGAGGTGTTTAGACAAAAACTTGAGCACAAATGTTCATAGTAACAATGTTCATAATAGCCTACTTGTGGAAACAACCCAAAGTCTGTCACATGATGAATGGATCAACAAAATGTGGCATATCTTAACAAAAGATTAGTTTTTTTTACCATGAGAAAAAATAAAGTACATGTACATTCTACAAAGTGAATAAGTGTTGAAAACATTGTTTGTAAGTGAGATAAATTACACATAATGGTCCACAGTGTACAATTCTACATATATTAAATGTGCAAAATAAGCAGATCCTTATAGGTAAAGCACATTAATGGTTAACATGACTGTTAAAAGTCATGGAAAATGACTGTTTAATGGTTTCCTTCTGGGGCAATAAAAATGTTTTGGACCTAGGTAGGAGTAACAGTCACACAGCATTGTGAATGCATTTAACAACACTGAGTTGTACACCTTGAAATGATTAAAAAGATAAATTTCATGTTAATTGAATTTTACTTAAAAAACAAACACAACAAAACAATAAATTCCTGGTTGGATCTAACCCAAAGTTTCTAGTTTGTCAGCCTTTGGTTTATACCATACATGGAAAAAATATTAATATTATTTATTTATGTAATATTTTCAACTTGTATTTTAGATTCAGGAAGTGCATATGCAGGTTTGGTACATGGGTATATTGTGATGCTGATCCCATCACCCAGATACAAATGATCCCATCACCCAAATAATGTGCATAATTACCAACAGGTAGCTTTTCAGCCCTTCACCCCTCCTTTTCTTTCCTCTCTAGTAGTTCCTACTGTCTATGGTCCCCATCTTTGTCCATATGTACTCAATGCTTAGCTCCTACTTGTGCGAACAAATGATACATTTATTTTTATTTCTGAGTTATTAATTCATTTAGGATAATGAGCTCCATCTGCATCCATGTTGCTGCAAAGAAAATGATTTCATTATTTTTTACAATTGGGAAGTATTCTACAGTGTACTTTTACACCGTAGAATTTTCCTTATCCAGTCCGCCATTGATGGGCCCTGATTTCATGTATTTGCTACTGTGATTAGTGCTGCGATGAACATACAAACATATGTGTCTTTTTGGTAGAATAATTTATTTTCCTTTTGGTATATACCCAGTAATGGAACGTTACATGCAATGGTGGTTCTGTTTTAAGGTTTTTTGAGAAATCTCCAAACTGCTTTCCACAGTGGCTAAACTAATTTACTTTCCCACCAACAGTGTATAAGCATTTCCTTTTCTCTGCAGCCTTACCAGTATCCGTTATTTTATTTACCTTATAATAGTAGCCACTATGACTGGTGTGATGGTCCCATTGTGGTTTTCATTTGCATTTCTGTGATGATTAGCAATTTTAAATATTTTTTCATGTGTTTGTTGGCCACTTGTATGTTTTCTTTTGAAAAGTAGCGATTCATGTCTTTTCTTCAGTTTTTAATGGAGTTATTTAGTTTTTGCTTGTCGAATTTTTCAAGTCTTTCATAGATTCTGGATATTAGACCTTTGACAGATGTATAGTGTTTTAATATTTTTTACCTTTCAGTAGTTTGTATGTTTACTCTGTTGAAAGTTTCTTTTGCTGTGAAGAAGCTTGTTAGTTTAATTAGATTCTGCCATGATTACGAGATTTCCCCAGTCATGTGGAACTGTGAGTCTGTTAAACCTCTTTCCTTTATAAATTACTCAGTCTTGGATATGTCTTTATTGGCAGCATGAGAACAGACTAATACGCTAACAAATGAGAAACTTGTAATATTGTTATCTGCTATACCACTTTTCAATTTACTGAAGGTGTAGATTTTGAATAGTAAATAACAAATAAAGTAAACTTACAAAAACTGAGGGGGTAAAAATAATAGTAAAAAGTGGAGGGAGATACAGGACTTATCTCATCAGGGTGGAAATCCTTAGATGGTTATTACAAAATAGGATGATTAAAATGAAAATTAATGTGGTTAAAATAAAGGTTTTAATACAATATCATCAGAAGCTGGGAGAATTAATGGAACCCCTGGAAAGTCCCCCAATCCTCAGAGTTCCAAGCCAATCTGCTCCATTTATCACAGTTTGGAGTAGTTTACAAAGAAAAAATGCAGAAATTACAATGTGAAAATTTATTAATGCTTTCCTCAGATAATATTGAGATATTAAGCAAGATAAAAGTTTGCAAAAAGGCGAGCATCTCTTAGCTCAATCACCTTCTAGAGAAATAAAACACATTAAATCCTAATGGAGACTAAGTAAAGGTTAATGAAATGAAGATAAAAGGTTATAGAAAAATTGGTATATACCCACAAGCTTTATGTGAAGTAGTTTTATCTCTTTTATCTGACAGTGTTATTAGGATGGACATTGTGTCTAACTGGGAAATGTTTCCCCTACCTAGTATTATACAATGGAAGGCATTCAAATTTGCCTTTAAATCAATATGAATTGGGCATTCTAAATAGAAGCCAGTAAGATATTCCAAGTTCATACAGTGTAGAATAGAAGCTGGAGTGCTGATAGAAAATAATTCTCTGTTTGATAGCCCTATATCAAGCATAACTTATGGCAGTATCCTGTGAGTACCTCCCAATGATAAATACTGGGGTTTTGGACAGCAGAATTTCCACTTGAGTGACATTTACTATCTCGCTGTAGTACATTAATTGAAGTTATGCATAAAAGTTCATAAAATAACCTTGAAACATGAAATACTCATGATGTCTTGCAAAAGGTCAATGAAACACTCCAGTGGGTATAGCAGTACCCAGAAGAGTTTTGTACTACAATGGAAATTGTTTATATAGAATCAGACTGCCTCATGAATACCTGAAGGAGATATTCTTAAGCTCAGAACCCCTTTTCTCCTAGGACTGATTCTGAAACTGTGTGAGGAGTTGCCTAATTCCACAGTGCCCTATAAATAGCTTACAACTGACTGACAAAGATCTGCCAGGCTTGTAGATGGCACTTACAGGGTGAATGAAGAAACTACTGCCATGTTGATTCGTTTTCTAGTTCTTATGTAAATCTTTTTTTTTTTAAAGTTTTTTTTGTTGTTGTTATTTTGTTTTCTTTTTTGAATCGTCTCCTTCTGTTGGCCAGGCTGAAGTGCATACAATTACAGTTTACTGCAGCCTCAGCCTCAAACTCCTAGGCTCAGGTGATCCTACAACTTTAGTCTCCCAAGTAGCTGTCACTACAGGCATACATGACCATGCCTGACATTTTTAAAAAGCTTTATTTGTAGGTATATGTTCTCACTATAATACCCTGGCTGGTGTTGCACTCCTAGGCTGAAGTCCTTCTCTCACCTTAGCCTCCTAGAATACCAAGATTATAGGTGTGAGATGCTGCTGTGTCTGGCCTGTAAATACTTTTTTCTGTCTTCATCATTTATTTTCTTCCTTGGAATTAAGGGATTATCTTGTTGTATGTTTTTATTTCTTGCTTTTAATTTTTAGGGTATTTATTATAGGTGTTCTGTGCTTATCAAAAGGTTTACAGAAAAACATCTTGTTTTTTTATTATACTTTAAGTTCTAGGGTATGTGTGCACAATGTACAGGTTTGATATGTAGGTGTACGTGGGCCATGTTGGTTTGCTGCACCCATCAACTCGTCACTTATGTTAGGAATTTCTCTAATGTTATCCCTCCCTCAGCCACCCACCCACCTACAGGTCGCAGTGTATGATGTTTTCTGCCCTGTGTCCAGTAGATTTCATTGTACAATTCCCACCTATGAGTGAGAACATGTGGTGTTTGGTTTTCTGTCCTTGTGATAGTTTGCTCAGAATGATAGTTTCCAGCTTTATCCATGTCCCTGAAAAGGACATGAATTCATCATTTTTTATGGCTGCATAATATTCCATGGTGTATATGTGCCACATTTACTTAATCCAATCTATCATTGATGGACATTTGGGTTGGTTCCAAGTCTTTGCTATTGTGAATAGTGCTGCAATAAACATATGTGTGCATGTTTCTTTATAGTGGTATGATTTATAACCCTTTGGGTGTATACCCAGTAATGGGATTGCTGGGTCAAATGGTATTTCTAGTTCTAGATCCTTGAAGAATTGCCACACTGTCTTCCACAAAGGTTGAACTAATTTACACTACCACCAACAATGTAAAAGCATTCCTTTTTTCCACACCGTCTCCAGTATCTGTTGTTTCTTGACGTTTTAATGATTGCCATTCTAACTAGTGTAAGATGGTATCTCATTGTGGTTTTGATTTGTATATCTCTGATGACCAGTGATGAGGAGCATTCTTTCATATGTCTGTTTGCTGCATAGATGTCTTCTTTTGAGAAGAGTCTATTCATATCCTTTGCACACTTTTTGATGGTGTTTGTTTTTTTCTCGTAAATTTGTTTGAGTTCTTTGTAGATTCTGGATATTAGTCCTTTGTCAGATGGGTAGATTGCAAAAATTTTCTCCCATTCTGTAGGTTGCCTGTTCACTCTGATGGTAGTTTCTTTTGCAATGCAAACGCTCTTTAGTTTAATTAGATCCCATTTGTCAATTTTGGTTTTTGTTGCCATTGCTTTTGATGTTTTAGTCATGAATTCTTTGTCCATGCCTATGTCCTGAATGGTATTGCCTAGGTTTTCTTCTAGGGTTTTAGGTTGACATTTAAATCTTTAATCCATTTTGAGTTAATTTTTGTGTAAGGTGTAAGGAAGGGATCCAGTTTCAGCTTTCTATATATGGCTATCCAGTATCCAGTACCATTTATTAAATAGGGAATCCTTTCCCCATTGCTTGTTTTTGTCAGGTTTATCAAAGATCAGATCTTTTAAACAGTCTTCCAGGATGGCCCCTAACATTTTCTAGTATGATGTATAATATAATCAATGGTAGATAAGCCTTTTAACGTGGTAATACTTACAAAGGATCATTAACAACTGTTCTCAAAGACCTAAGCAAATCTTGCCCTTGTAATTGTATTCATGTTCACCTGCACAGCTGCTCATTTGACTTTCATGTGAGAGGTGTTCTCTCTCTCTCTTTTTTTTTTTTTTTTTTTGAGGCAGAGTCTGGCTCTCTTGCCCAGGCTGGAGTGCAGTGGCTGGATCTCAGCTCACTGCAAGCTCCGCCTCCTGGGTTCACGCCATTCTCCTGCCTCAGCCTCCCGAGTAGCTGGGACTACAGGCGCCCGCCACCTCGCCCCGCTAGTTTTTTGTAGTTTTTTAGTAGGGACGGGGTTTCACTGTGTTAGCCAGGATGGTCTCGATCTCCTGACCTCGTGATCCGCCCGTCTCGGCCTCCCAAAGTGCTGGGATTACAGGCTTGAGCCACCGCGCCCGGCCGTAGAGAGGTGTTCTCAAGCTGACACCAAACACCATAGGGACTCCATGGTAAATAGCTTCATAGATCTCATTTATATCACCCTGAGTGATACAAGCTTTGGTTTGGGGATGACCTAGTTTGGGCACTGAGTGAGAAGTAAGGTTTTTATTATCATAGCTTAAAATAATTTCAGAGACGTGTAGGGAAAAAAAATCTATGAAATCGCTCACTGAAGAGGGCAGAATCTTCTACAAAAGTGGACAAAAAGCGCATCATTGCAAAATAAATTTGCTTTCTTAAGGAAAAGAGGCATTAATTTATTCCTGCATTGCTTGCACCTTACTTGAAAAATAATAAGACTCAAAAAAATTAATGACCAATTATTTAATTATACACACTTTAAAATTAAAGGTAAAGTAACAAACTATAAATTTTAAATTTTTGTTAAATTTATTAGCTATTAAGCAGTTATTCAATTTTTTCCTCATGAAATTCTTTATTTTTACTTTGTCATAATCTTACCACGAAGATCACTCTGGGATATCCAAACATAGAGCTGAGTATTGGCTCCTAACATATTTGGCTTCTTTCCTTGGAATCTCTATAAAACCTGAGGAAGGAAATGTACGCATTTCACAAGCTAAACCACAAGATAATAGCATTTTGAGTTTTCAGTGCATTATAATTCATACAATCCACTCTATTTCAGATGATATTTGAGACAGGGGTATACAATGGTCCTTTGTAATCACTGAAAGAAATAGTAGGACTGTTTACAGTTACTTTTTAAAAGGGTGGATACCATTCATCTATTAAGCATACCATTTATGATTTTGTTTATGGCAAACTCAAAGCTTCTAGGAGTGAGATTATAAAAATAACAACAAAAAAACTAGTGTTGGCTAATTTGTCAGCATATGGAAGTTAAATATTCTTACGGACACACAACTTCTGTGTAAATGTAAATCACTTGGCCACTCTAACTATTATCAAATTTACAGTTTCCCAGAGACAAACATTGCTTTGGCTTTGGTCTGGTTTCGAATAGCTGGTTGTCTTTTCTCTTTAAGCCTCCTTCTCTCCTTAATTTTATTTATTTTTAATTAAAAAAGAAAGAGACAGAAGTTACCTATATTTCACTGTTCAATGTTGAATTTTGTTTGTATTTGTACCTTAGTTACATACTTTTTTCTTTCTGGAAACCTATATGAAAATCTTACACTTGAAAACAAATGATTACATAGATATTCTGAACTCCCAAAAAGAGAATCTCATAATCAAAACTTATTTCACATTCCTAATTAGTATATTTGCTTTTATTGAGTGTTTTGAAATTTAACTAAACATAAAAGTTTTTTAAAAAACCCTCTAGGCTAGTGTATAAATATCACCAACTAAAGAGAGGAAATCTAGAATTACAGTAATAATAAAATTAATTGATATCATCAAGTATCACATGCAAGTTGTTAGACTCTAATATTAAAATCATAATTACCTTTTAACTATAGAAAACTCCAGTTCGTTAGAAAGACTACATAAATCTAAGCTTCTACTTATGTTTAAGTACACTGAACAGGGTTCCCATACAATCAAATATGTTGAGGATATTATTGAGCATGATTCTTCTCTATCTTTCTGATACCATCCCCCAATTTTTCGGTTCCTTTGAGCTAGTATACTTAAGAAGTTTCTTTTGGAATCATCAGAATAGGTCTTAAGATTTCAAATCCTGTAACGTGAAATAGCGACTTAATGCTTTATTTTTATTTTATTATAAACAAATGACAACCAAGAGAAGTGTTACAAAAGTAATAGCAAAGATCATTAGGCAAATAATCAGTGGTGCCCACATACAGTACCATAATGTTTTCCAAATTGTTACATAAATCTAGTGACTGTTATGCAAATTGAAAAATGAGATTCAAGCTCCAAATGGAAAGCCATGCTTTCTCCATTGTGTGAATAGCTTCTTATAAGGATTGGAGGTTGTACGACTTTTTGTGGAATATGAGTCACGGCTGAAGTGATAAGATTAGCCTTTTCTTCTGTAAGGTTTTGCACAACTGACTCCAGAGAAAACACAACAACCCCATCTTCATCAGAGCCCTAGACAAATTCTTCCATTTCCTACAGAGAAAAAATTTTCCTCATTATAAAGATGCAGTGCCACATAGAATAATATAGTTTATGTATATTTCTAAAGTAAAATCTTGAGTTGTCATATATGTAGTTATATTGTCCCTATATTCTGAGATGCATTTTAGAATAGAAGTGATAAAGTTTGTGTTAGAAACATATGACTTTGGTACATGATAATTATTTACTAGAAAAAACACACAACCAAATAATTATATAGAACATTTAAGTGAGAAAGGTCCAGCTCATTTAATATTTGGTAGACATCAAATTCTAAAAACATAACGGTTTGCAAACTCATAAAGCTATTTCAACAATATCAAGTGTCAATTTGTTGACATTTTGTGATGTCAACAAAATAATAAAATTTTAAAAACCCAACATCAATTCTCCCACAAATGTACAACTAGTAGCTACCCAAATACAAAAATGCAGCTCTGAATTCACCAGATCTCAATAGAGAAGGGGAAAACCCTGAGACTCACGGACATGAAAAAACTTACGATTGTTAAGATGAATGATTTTTTTGGATGGTACCACCCACCTTCCACACACCAAAATGACACCACTGTGAGAAAACTTTATTTTACCTGCAGTTATTGAAATGGGATGAGGGAATATCAAGTGGACATATAATTTCTTCATGGGTCTGTAAATTTGGGGGGAAAGCCCATATTTGTGCCACCCCACAGGAGGTATTAAGAGTGTTCAGAGGGGTGAACCACCTGGGGTAAACTGGGAACAAGAGTGGGAGTAGTAATCACAGTGATCGGCACAGAGATCTTGGCATCTGCTTCGCAGTCCTAGCTACAGGGACGCCACACAGAGGAGTCTGACCAGAACCATAGCACTGCAAGGGGCAAGATCTAAAGGAAGGTCTGAATCTTTGACAAGACTTTTTACAATTCCCAGGTAGTCATGTGGAGATTTTCCTTGACTGGGAAACAAGTATAAGGCTTGAAATTAACTTCCAATGATGGTTTAAATCTCTCCCAGACCTAGAAATCACTGAAAGTCTGGGTTTAAGTTCCAGTGCAGCATTTAAATACAGATGCTCACAATAAGTCTCCTGAGACTAGAAAACAACATTAGAGCAAATATTGAGTTTTGGTGCAGTATTAAATTCTGGTGGCAAATATGAAGTCCTTGCCCAAATAAAAAGCAACTGGTGGCAAGGAATTATATTCCAATATTAAGTAGTAAAGGCTGAACAACATAAGAATACACCTATAAAAGGTAGAACATGTGGATATCTCTTTAAATATGGAAACAGCAATGTAAAGATGAAAGGAAATACAACACTGTTAAAAAAACAACAGAACTCACCTAATGCAGTAGAAGAAATAAGTATATGTAAAATTTCTGACAGAAAATTCAGAGCACATCTTTTTATAAAAGAGATCAGGAAACACAGAAAATGTAAATAGAAAGTTAAAAAAATCGTTTGGAAAATATTTAAAGATCAACAGGAGAAAAGATAAAATCACTTGGAAAATATTTAAAGATCAACAAGAGAAAAGATAAATTGAAAAAAGCTTCAGCTAGAATAGCTACAAAAAGAGATGACTCAAGTAAAATAAGAGATGAAAAGGATATACAACAACTGATACACAAAAATACAAAGGATTATGAGACTATTATAAACAAATATCTGCCAACAAATTAAAAAATCTAAAGGATATAATTTTTTAGACATGTACAACCAATCAGAATTGAATTATGAAGAAATAGAAGCATGAGGAGAGAAATAATGAGGAACAAAATTGAAGCAGGAATAAAAACTCACATAAAACATGTACTAATTTCAATCAAAGTATTAAAAAACAGTTAAATCATTTTTCTAAAATATTTCTTCCAAAACATTAAAGAGAACTCTATGTTTTGAAAAATAGTGTTTTATGACTGTGTAAGGATTACTTTGATACCAAAACCAGAAAGAAGGAGCCAAAAAAAAAAAAAACAAATAAAAATATAGAAAAAAAAATCTGTAAGCCAACTTTTCTGATGAACATAGATGCAAAAATTCTCAACAAATATTAGCCAATGAAATCCAACAACACATCAAAAAGTTTATATACTATGATGAAATGGAATTTATTTTAGGGATGCAGGGAAGTTTAAACATATGCAAACCAATAAATGTGATACATAACATCAAGAGAATTAAGAAAAAATATAATTTTTGTATGTCTTTAAACAAATCTTCTAATATACAACGGAATGATTTGAACAAAAATGCCATATTCCAGGATAAGGCAAGCTTGAATGGAGAGTGCCTGTCTAATGTGTATAAACATCCTTGTAGGTTGGTGACAATTTTGGATCTAGATTGAAGTGACAATTACACAATACTGTGAATGCCTTGTGAATGCCACTGAATTGTTCACTTTTAAATGATTAAAATAGTGCATGTTATTTTATGTAATTTTACCTCAAGTATCAAAAAAAGACATGTAAACATGTGGCTGATCAAATTTTGCCCAGAGGACCCAATGGATTTGTCAGTCATCGGTTAATTAAATTATCATAAATTTAATTCTGACATATTTAAAATAGCAAATTCTGTCATTTTATCATTTACATTTGAAACATGATACATTTAAAATATATGAGGCATTTTAGGTAAGGATTCAAATCATGAAAATTTTTCTGTCTACTTAATAATTATTATAATTCATGCCCCCACTGAATAAACCCCTTCCTTCTTTAACTCGGTGTCTGAGGAGTTTGTCTGCAGCTCGTCCTGCTACAGTTTATCTGACTCTTATTAATTTCATTTCTTTGCTAGTCACTCTGAGCCATGGTCATGATGACTTAGGATTCTAGATCACTTATGAGTAACAAATTTATCCTTAATAAAGTCTCTATATTGAAGAATCTAATGAAAAATATCACTTGAAAAATGAGTGTAGTACATGAACAAAGTTCTGACTGGATCATAAACCTGAAAAGTGATTAGTCAGTTTAATAATTAGGGACTAACAATGGAATCAATGGTATATCTTCATATACTTGAATTGGTAAAAATTAATATCCAACATAGGTAAATCTCCAAATAACCGATGACTCCAGTGCTGGTTTGTTGGGAGTATGAATAAAGTGGTGCTAAGTGAAGAGTACACATGGGCCCAGCACAACAAGACTCCCTCTAACCAAGTCTGAGCTCTGAGCTAACAACTACTGAAATCAAAACTCCAACCTGCTAGTATCTCAATTCTTATTATATATTTGGACATAAGACAAGTGACCACCAGTGGAAATGTGGACTCGGTGGGCCAATTTTAAGCTCACCTTTGTGAGCTCACCTCTATATGCCCCCACTTTCAAAAATGTTCTTTTCTTTTCTTTTACTTTTCTTTTTCTTTTCTTTTCTTTTTTTTTTTTTTTTTTGAGACGGAGTCTCGCTCTGTTGCCAAAGTTGGAAGGCTGGAGTGCAGTGGCGCAATTTCGGCTCACCTCACTCCGCATCCCAGGTTCCTGCCATTCTCCTGCCTCAGCCTCCCTAGTAGCTGGGACTACAGGACTACAGGCACCTGCCAACATACCCGGCTAATTTTTTGTATTTTTAGTAGAGATGGGGTTTCACCGTGTTAGCCGGGGTGGTCTTTATCTCCTGACCTCAAGATCCACTCGCCTCGGCCTCCCAAAGTGGTGGGATTACAGGCGTGAGCCACTGCGCCGGGCCAAAAATGTTATTTTCAAAAGAAAGTCAGGCCTCCTACTCATCCAAATTTTACCAAGATTCAGTGCCCAAGGATACAACTTGTAGAATAATAACAAATGAGAAATTTGAAATGCTATGCCCCACCAGTTTTTAATTTGTTGTCCCTCGGATGCAAATACAGCTTTATGATACCGAATCAGGATCATGTAAGCATTCCTCCTTTGCCAGGTAGTTGAATGTTAAGCTTCCTCAATAGAGGACACTGGAGGGATAGTGAGGTAGTTGATACAGGAAGGCGCATCCCGGAAGTTATTCAGAAATGTTTATCATTAATGTTGGAATTTAAGGATATGTATGTAAAAGAATATACTTAAGAATACTAAATAATATACTTAAAGAATGTAAGAAGAAAACTTCTAATAGCACATTTGTTTTATCTTTTAAGAAATATTGCATACTGCACAGAAATTAATTCAGAAAACTCCTAAACCATTTGTTCTTGACATAGATAGATTCAGCTTCATGTTATTTTCAAGATAACATTTACAATTATTTTATTTTTATGTTCAAGTTCTGTGGTGCTTGCATATCCCTGTCTTTATGCAGCATATTCAAAATTAAAAAAATATTGCAAATATGAAGAATGTTATATCAATTGTATCATTCTATGTGATTGCTTAGAGTTTCTGTGTTTAAACTTTGTTAACTGCTGAGATATTTAAAAGCTTGTAGAATCAATCTCCAAGAAACAGACACATCATATTATTGCAATTTTTGTAATTCAATTTACTATGAAATTTTTATGACTCTCCATCCTTCATGTTCACATATTTTCCTAAATATAAATGTACATATCGCTTTATGTGAAAAGACCTCTCAAAATTAAACTAGTGAAAGTATTATTTGTTCACTCATGGATAGATATAGAATCATGTATCTGGAAATAAGGTCTAAGAATTTCAAAGAAGATCAATTTTCAGAATATATTTTCCTAATAAAGAATATACTTTATTAGGAATATATTTCAGATACATTTCAGATACAGAAATGTATCTGAAAGTATATTCTGATACATTTTCAGAAGACACTTCATTAAGAAAATATAAACAGACTAGAATTTAGCTTTTGTAGTACATGTTGAGCATCATTACCTCAGACTAATATATATACATATAAGTTTTTTCTTCAAACTTTAAAAAAAAAGACATTACTATAATTAAAGTGCATGAATGCATTACTTTTTTCTTTTCTTGGACTTTGTTATTTTTTTCTTTCTAGTGGCATGACTATATATTCAATATATAATAAAGTAAAATATTCAGTGTATATTTCTCTTCTAGACATTAAAATAATTTGTTTTATTACCAACTGTAGCTAAAAATATTTTTTCATAGCAAAGATTACTGTAACAATCTTTTTCATGTGTTACAAATGATCATTATGCCTCTGTTCTAGCTGATTGTTCAGGCACATCTCTTGTCAGACAGAAGAACTGCTCTTAAGTTGGTTTCTTTCTTCTCTGTGATTTGCTTTGCAAATCTTTTTCTGAATCCAGAGGCTGTAATGACCAATATTTAAAGGCAGGATTTGGAGAGCTTTTTGCCATTTATTATGCTTTCTTCAACATAGACCTTAAAAATTATTGCACAGGATATTTGACTCTTTATTCCATCTACAATTTACTTTTCCATGTTATGAGCAGAGAATAAGAAAAATGATTATACATATTTCTGGTTTGTGTATACTCAGTATTCCAGGTATTAAAGAAGTCAGAAATGTCTGACTTGACAAATCAAGGCCAAGAAATAGTGACATCTTATTGCAGGAGAGAAATCATGTAACATTATAATCTAGAAGGACTGGACTAACTTGCTGGACCATATCTATAATTCCTAACTAAAGGGAACTAGTCTAGTATTTTATTTTGTGTATTATTCCCCAATTACAAAGGGTCATCACTAAAGTGAAAACAGTAAATCAAGCATATTCAAGGCATCATGTAGAAACCATCTTTAGTCTTTCTAACCAAGGATTTTACAAGGTTGCATTGTTTTGGATAGGAAGTCAGTTACGACCATCTATAATTTTGAAACAAACAACTTTCTCATTAACAAATATTTTGTATTTCATGAAGGATTTGAGCTTTAAACTCCCATGTAACATGAAAGACTTGTATAAACACCATGTTAAGAGACTTGGCCAAGTTTTGCTTAGCTTATATGCTAGGTCATAAATTTGTCTTTAATAGTTACCCTAGCTTCATGGTAGGTCTTGACTCAAAATAATGTGATCCTGCCAAACTGCAAAACATACACTGTGTAACCCACCTTGCCTAATAGTTTTCAATTATTTCCCACTTAATTTTTATGTAATTTTCTGTTTTCATATAACCCACCAGTTCTTTTTTGTATTCCTCATTTTTATTCATATCAGTTTTCTCTTTAAAGGCCAAGCCTCAGTTACCTTTGTCTTATAGTTGAACTCAATTTGTACTGTAGTTTCTATTTCCTACTTCAGTAGTCAGAATAAAATCTGTCTTGCCATTTTTAAGAAGGATCTTGCTGTTTTTCTTGACAGGGACATATATAATCCATATCATTGCATTTGTTTATATAGAAGAGTTTTCTTTACCTGTGTAACAAACCTGCACATCTTGCACATGTGCCTCTGAACTTACAATAAATGTTGGAAATAAAAAATAAGATAACATAAAAATAAAAAAGAGGTTTCTAAAAATACACAGTAGAAATACGTGTTTCTGAACTTCTCAAATAAACAGCCTGAGTTTCCAGTGAATCTCATTTTTTTTTTCAGTTTAGAAATATATGTAAGCAAGCATTAAAATGGAGTTATTTTAAGGTTTCTGAAATTAAAATTGTATATTACCTAATGTTTAACAAAGAGTAAAATATTTAAATAAATCAGGAAAGGCACAAGTCTTGTGAAATGTAGAGGAGAATTTTGCAACACCTTGATGAATAGTGGTGGCATTAAATGTCATGACCTTCCCTATCATGTCTGCCTGCTTTAGATCTCAAACAGTGCTACTCTCTTTTCGTTTCTTTCTGGTCTTAACAAACTTTTGATCATCAAACAAGCAACATAGTATGAAAAAGAGTAAAAATTGCCTCACAGGCCAGCACAACCAGAGAGCAGTACTGGAACCAGGTGAGATTGTTGGCAGGTGGCAGCAAGTACTTGACTCCTTTGTGGCGCATGACAAACTTGATCTAGAAGACTGTTTGGTTCATGGGCTTTATAAGCTGATCATAATGAATGATTGATAGCCAGAAAACATTGTCTTTATAACTAAAGGAAAATCAAGTAGACATAAGCTTATAGAATATAAATTATAAATATGTGAAAATTTTGTGTAGATGTCAGAAATTAGTGCTACATAAAAGTAGATGAAAAAATATTTCATTTCATGGTGGTTATAGAGATTTTGGTTTATGGGTTAGAATTTGTTGAATGCATAAGATTTCAAGATGTGAAAGGAGAATTGAAGAGAGGACAAGTATTTCTATCCTAGAAATTAAAATTAGTTAAGTCCAAAGGATAAAAAGAAATCATTTCAGAGTACAGAGGTTGAATTAGCCATTAATGAAATTGTAATGAATCTGGCATGCAAATTTCAAAATAGTATCAAAGTCGAGAGATAGGAGACAAATCTTTGACAAGGTTCAGGTCCATGTCAGGGCAAAGCTGATAAGAAGTTGGCATTGATCAGGAATTAGTATTGACATTATATCAGTGAATTAGTGATTAAAAGTGTAAAAGTAAATGGCCTTAGTTTGAATCATGAACTGATATTATATCTCTTGCTAGTTTTTTTTTTTTTTATTGTTAAATTGAATGAATAAGAATGGTATCTTTCTTATCTGATTATTGTGAGTAGTCATGCAATGATTCTTAGGATACTTGGTAGAATTATTCTCATCATAAAGAGACTCTCAGTAAATGTTCACTATTATTACTGCTTTTCTTGCATTGTGATTTTAAAATCTAAGTAATGCTTAATTTTACTTTGAGGTATTGTAGTTCCATTTATTTCCAGTGTTGAAATAATTATGGACTAATAAACAAGGAATAAGGATGAATATAAGTACAAGGCTTACCAATTTAAAACCAAAAAGTGCAAAAGCCTGGCACTGTAGCAATAGCAATGGAGGTAACTTCTCTTCTTGATATTCAAAAAACAGAGCAGGAAGGCTCTGTTTTTCAGAGGAGGGAATTAATTCTGATATGTATTTTTAATACAATTGGGAAAAACTATAACTAAGAAGTTACATAATACAAACTACCAATATAATGCACACCATTTTATATACATTCAATGGGTATCAACTAATTAAAAATTATCTTTATTTTTCAACACAACATTGTATGTATTAATATTTATAATATTATCAAAATAATAGTAATAGCAAAACTAAAATTAATGTCTCTACTGAAATAATTTAGAAACCATATATTTCTGGTTTCAGATATTTTGGCTATTAGGAATATTCCAATCTATGTCTTTCAAGCCAATTATTTTTTGATTTTATAAATTTTTCAAATAAGCAAAAGCAACCACAACCATAAGAACAAAGAATATGGCTACATTTATACAGTATATTCCTTTCCCAATAATTTTTAAAGGCAAATTTGAAAGCTCTAGTTGTTTACAAGTTATCAGTAATGGGATCAAAATGTTAGGAGAAAAAATTTGGAAAGCATTAAATATAATGGTAATTAGAGATTGATTATGTCTTGCTGATTTACTGAAAATAAGTTACTTTACAAGAGTTTTAAAAACAAGGAAAAAAGGTAACTAAAATGAGATGATGGACATGTTTATTTGCTTCATTATGGTAGCCTTTTCACTAAGTATTTATATCCCATAATATCACTTTCTGTACCTTCAATAGGCAAAATAAAATTTACTTGAAGAATAACATTTGATGAGATCTCATTCTAAAAGACCCTCATGACTGTGCTGAAAATTAGTCAGTGCTGTAAAAATATTTATGCTTCTTTTCTTTAACTTTGCTCTCAGTCTTTCTCATAATCCTTCTGTTACTATTTTCAGTAATTCCTTTTATTTCACTTTTTGGCTATTTTAAAACTTTTGCAGTATACTAAAACCTCTGAGAAATGTTTCCACTAAAACCACCAAAAAAAAGATTGTGATACTCACAATTATTTATTGACGATTGCTTTTAAGCGTTACCAAAAAAAGTGTACTCAGCATTGTGTTCATGTTCAGAGTCACTGCTGCTTCCTTGGCATTCATGTGAGAAGTTGTCAGTACATGCTATGTAGTTAAAAAATTACATTCATGAAGAGTCATTAATGACTGCTTTTAATGCATTGATCAAATCTGTAATTGGCATTGTTTTTGAGTCTACTCTAACAGCTTCCCCCTTAGCCTTCATATGAACAAACTTATTGAGTTGATCTGCAAACAAAGGAAGGCCCACCATAGGGATCCCATGGTTGATCCACTTATTGGTGTCATTGTCTGCACCATGAGGTATAAAAGCTTTGGTTTTTAGATGACGTAGGATTAGATAAACTTTTGAATAATTATTCGTAAAGAGTCTTAGAATTAAAATGAGCAATGCTCGATATGAGGCAATGAAATGGGCAATGTTCTCTAGATAACAAATTACTGTAACAGTCGAACTGCACTAAAATTACTTTCAGATCTCAGGGAAAGAAGCACCAAGTCCTCTGGGATGATAAGTGAAGACTGCACAGTTAAGAAGTGGTATGTGACTTGTGACTTGAAGAATGAATGCAAGATTGTCATGTGGACAAACAGAAAGAGCACACTGTGGATAAAGAAAACTGCATATTCCCTACTCCAGCCCCCAAAAAGCATTATGCATGCTAGAACATGTTCTCTTAGAGAAATAGCGGAGTCACTGAGGGTGATAGGGCGTGGTGTCCAGGGCAGCAGGGAGTAGGGTGGTGGTGATGCTCAAATAGAGGAAGGACAGGCCACCCTCCATCACAAAATGTGTTACCACTTCATAATAAAGACTGGGGATTTATTCCCATAGAAAATGAAGATACTGGTAATAAAAGAAGAGCTGTTATTTTTCATCTACATTTGAAATATCTAGCTATTAGGAGAAAAGGGTAGGTGTAACATTTGAATTAGGAGATGGACAACCCAGAAAATGGTTGAAAAATTATTCGCGAGATGTAACTACACTTGAAATAAAGTTAATTTGTTTCTGGTCATAAAAAAATGTGACTGTATATAATAAAATGCCAACAGTTGTAGTTTATTATATTTCCCCCCAGGACTGGAACATAAATGAAAAGAAGTAAGATTTTATTTTTGAGTTTTTAAATAACAAATGGTGAATCACAAATTTTCTGTTGTACTATTTTTATCCTGATTGGCTATTACCCAAGTTTTCAAAAATTTATTCTTCAGAGTCTTACCAAGAAGGCTATTCTGGACTACCCACTTGTACAGCTGAGTAACTGTACTGAGGTATCTGATTTTCTGTCATCAAATTCCCATAGATCCATATAGATAAGGGAGCCTACCGATGAGAATACATGGACACATAGAGGGCAACAACACACACTGGGGCCTTTCAGAGAGTGGAAGGTTTGAGGAGGGAGAGGATCAAGAAAAATAACTAATGAATACTTGGCTTAATACCTGGGTGATGAAATAATCTGTACAACAAACACCCATGACACAAGTTGACTTACATAACAAACTTGCTCTTGTACCCCTAAACTTAAAACTTCAAAAAAAGATATAAAGTACCTTGTTTTATGAGTCAAATTCAAATTGGAGCATGTCTATTAGAATTCTAATAAGGGACTGGGCACGGTGGCTCACTCCTGTAATCCCAGCACTTTGGGAGGCTGAGGCAGGTGAATCACGAGGTCAAGAGTTCAAGACCAGCCTGGCCACGATGGTGAAACCCTGCCTTTAATAAAAATATTTAAAAAATTAGCCAGGTGTTGTGGCGAGCACCAGTAATCCCAGCTACTAGGGTAGATGAGGCAGAGAACTGCTTGAACCCAGAAGGCAGAGGTTGCAGTGAGCTGAGATCGTGCCACTGCACTCCAGCCTAGGCGACAGAGAGAGACTCCATCTCAAAAAAACAAAAAACAAAAAACAAAAAGAGTTCTAAAAAGATGGATATCACCTACTTAAATGCTTTCCATATGGTTGATAAGGAAATTAGGACAAGGCAGGGTAAGTAATGAGAACTACTAGAAAACTGAAGTAAATAGAACAACCATATTTCCTTGACTTGGTTTTATATTAAATCAGATTAAATAAAATCATGATGTTTTATACATAGTGACTTAGATATTGAGATAATAAATGAAAAATTCAAATATTTAAGTAATCATTAGGCGGACGTAATTCCAGTGTAAAGAAGAGTAACAAATTGTTAATGGTCCACACCTTTTTTATTAATGTATTTACTACATTCACTTTCATCTTCCAAATACAATGTTAAGCTTTTCATTTCTAAAGCAATGAAGTGGGAGTGAATTTACTTATATTCACTTGTTTCATAAGTTACATTCTCATATCTGATGATTATAAAGAAAGTAAATCTATCAATCATCTATGTATGATTTCATAGTTTCAGGGTTTCAGCATGTTGGCAAGGCTAGTCTCGAACTCCTTACCTCAGGTGTGATCCACCTGCCTCGGCCTTCAGTTCAGTTTTTGAAGGAGAGCAGATTATCCAAGATTCATTTATAGTTAGGTATATTTTGCAAAGTGAAAAAACAGGAGTAAATTCAATAATGAATCTCTACAATCCAAAACCATTTAATACAATCAAGAATATCTTTCTTATCTATTATCACAAACATCCCAGTTGCCTCCTTCTAAAAAGTTATTTCAAATGTTAAGACACAATTAATTCTACCCTATTAATTTGCTCAAAAGCAAAAATAAATATGTACCGTTCAGTATACAAAAGTTACACAGTAAAAGTAAAAGTGTACATATATATCTTTGTTAATTGGCCAACTTATTAAATTTACATTTGGTCATCCTTACTCTTAACATGTGTATATAAATGTAGGTCACTATAAATAAAAAAAATTACTTCCACACAATACATGCTTTCTTCATGATATTTTAACCTCATTCACTTCTCAATCATTGTAAACTTAGATAAACCCACAGTTTCTGAGACAGTTAACATCACATATTTCACTAAAAATCTGGGTCAACTCATTGTTTATTTGCCCCCTGAAATGAAAAATAAATTAGAATTGAAGCAGTGTATTGCTGTAACTTACTTTCAAGGTAAATGTGTTCTCTCATAATTACAGAACTTAGATTGAAGACATTACTGGTAAACTCCAATACAAGTGCTTTTAAAGAGAATTTAATATTAAACCTTGAGACCGCATAGGACAAACCCTATAAAATTCACTTTTCTTTTTCAAAATAAAAGATCCTTTTGAAACTCAGTATCTTCAGTTATCAATAGTACTGCATTATAAAGCTAGTTTATGCAATTCTGCATAGCATTGGTCAAAATGACAAGTAATAATAAATAAAATTAAAGCATTATACAAACAAGATAAGTCATTGAAAATAATTTAAGGCCTTGAAGTGAATTAATCAGTCTAACTTAAAGCTGAAGAATAAACCATTAATTATCCACCTGAAATGCAAGCAATATGCCTTTTTAGCTTCTGTTCTGTAGACTAAATAACAGAAACAACTCTTCCTTATGGTTTATGGTTTATTTTTAGAATCCTGGACTTGAATGACAAAAAGTCAATTCCATTTTTCAATTGTTCACGGAAGATTTCTGACTGTTTTAGCCGTTTGTGTGGAATGCCAAACTGTGGACACTGTGCAGATGCTAGTGCTCAGAAGGCTTCTGCTACTAAGTAAGGGTGAGACTGAATCAAGGACTTCCACCTTGATGTTTCCATTACATCGGTTGCTTGGTTGCTGTTCCAGTTTTTCTTATGTTTACACCCAAGTTGTCGAAGTACAATGCACCTATTAATAATGTCTATGGCTTGTGCTTTCAATTGTTCTGCAAAGTGCAAATCTGCAAGGACAAGGGTATCAGCAATATTTTCTACTGAGAGATTACGAGACAAAGCTTCCTCACACATGACCTTCAGCTGTTCCCAGTGCATGTTTTTCTGCAGCTGCCAACAAGTTTTCAGCCATTTTGTCAAGGTTTAGTCCTTTCCCTATGTTAATGCATCTCATCATTTCTTTAAAAATATCAGCGTCTAAATCATTTATTTCCACTCAATTCTTTATGCTTTCTTCCATTTCATGTTCAAACATGGCATTAAAAACTGGGGATTGAGGTACAAGCAGATTTAAAAGCTTTACATTCTTCTCCTCTCACAACAAAACTGCAGTCTGTAAATCTCCTGTTTTCCCAGAGATTACCTACATCTTCTAGTCGACACTCAGCCACCTTCAAAGTAATTGTATTAGTATGTTCTGATATGTTTACTGAATCTTGGACCACACTCATCTTGCAAAATAATGTAAGCTTGTCATCTGGTAAAAGACTATTAGCTTTGTCAAGCTAAAGTTTCCCTCTAATGAATTTTTTAAAATCTCAGTCCTTCCCTTGCACGAATTGATATGCTCTTTGGCTTTCCATTGCTTTTATTTCTTCCCTTTTGGCATTCAGAAGGGAAAATTTGAATTTTGCTCACACTTCACTTTTTGGAAAGCTGACTAAATTCAAATATAAGGACAAGAAATCTTTACTTTCGTTATCTAAACCCTTTGGGTTTACCCTCAGACACCATTTCATTTTGTCATTTGGGCCAAGTGAAAATGTTGAACTTTTTAACACCTCACCCATTTCCTCTTGACAAAAACTGAAGTTATTAATGGTCTATGTGCTGAACACTTTACTACTTTGACCTGTGTATAACACTAGCTTTCTACTATGGGACAAGAAGACATATCTCTAGGTAGAGGTGGGGCAGGTTCCTGAGACATTGCCACTTTATTGCATTCTGTTAGGATTTATGTAGTACCCCACACAGTTGATACCTTACCTTAGATGTCTCAGATAATTAGTGTTTGATTTTCACCAGGGGCATGGTTGAGAAGGGCTACCCTCATGTTTTCTCAATTCCTGGATGTGCCCTGACTGCATCAGCTCTGAGACGCCGAGGCTGTGCTGGAGGCAGCAGGGTTAATGGCGGCAAGTCCCTGTGGAGGCACCTTCACAGACCCACATTCCTCTACCCTTGCCTGCCATCCTTCCCTATCTCCTTCTCCTCTTGGTGTCATTCCTTGCTGCAATAGAGTTTTGCATCCACATACCTCCTTAGTGCTATTATTGACAAATATATTACATATATATAAGTTAAATGTTCAGCATTACAACTATATATATATATGCTTTATATAATTGCTTCTTAAATTTGTTAAGAAAGTTAAATAAATATGAATTTATATTATCTGTTAAAATTACATGTTTATTTATTCAGGTGTGTTTTTTATTATGTGGATTCACACTGCTTTCTCTGTTTATTTACTTTTAGCCTGGAAAATTTTCTTTAGAATTTATTGTGAGGCAGATTAATTAGCAATAACTTTCTGTTTGTGTTTATTTAGAAATGTCTTTATTTCATCATTTTTTAAAGATGATTTTGATTTTGTAGTATAAAGAATTTCTGGGTGGTAGTTTTTTCTTTCAGTACTTTGAATGTGACAAACCATTGCCTTAGGGGCAACATTGTTTCTGATGAGCAGTCAGCTATTAATGGTATCTGAGTTCCCTTATATGTGGTTACTTGTTTTAGTCTTTGTGCTTTATAATTTTCTTCCTTTAGTTTTCAACCTATTATTATTGTGTTTCTGTTTGGGTCTTTTGGTGTTTACCCTAAGAATTTACAGAACCTCTGAAATGTGTAAATTAGTGTTTCAAAAACAGTTTATGGGATATTTGGGGCATTATTTTTGAATATTTTCCACCGAATCTTTCTCTTCTTCATGTGATACTCCTGTTTTGCCTATGTTGCTGTGCTTAAGTGTGTCCCAAGAGTCTATAAGGCTCTGTTTATTTCTCTTCATTCTTTGTTTCTCTCTTCTTTGGATTATATAATCTCTGTCAATCTCTCTTCAGCATTTTTTGGCTCTTATTTTTCTTCCTCAAATATGAAGCAGAATCCTGCTTGTGCATTCTCCATTTCTGTTATTATATTTTCATTCCACTATGTTCACTTGGTTCTTTGAAAAAATATAACTTCTATGTTTTTCTACATATTCTCGATTGAATGTGACATTATCTTTGTACTTTAATTTTCAGCTTTATATGTGATTTCCTTTAGGTCTTTGAGTACATTTATAATGTCTAATTTAAAGTTTTGCCTGTTAAATTGACAACTTATCCTTTTTTAATTTTTTCAGACAGAGCCTCACTCAATTGCCCAGGCTGGAGTGCAGTGGCATGATCTTGACTCACTGCAATCCCCACCTCCCGGGTTCAATCAATTCTTCTGTCCCATCTTACCAAGTACCTGGGATTATAGGCATGCACCACGAGGCCTGGATAATTCTGTGTTTTTAGTAGTCGGGGTTTTACCATGTTGGCCAGGCTGGTCTTGAACTTCTGACTTCAGGCAATCCTTCCAACTCGACCTCCCCAAGTGCTGGGATCACAGGTGTGAGCCACTGTGCTCAACCTAATTCATCCCTTTCACAGGCAAGTTTTATTGCCTATTTTCCCCATATAGCAGTCCCACTTTCCTATTTCTTTATACACCTGTTAAAATTTGTTAAACCCTCAATATTTTAGATAATATGTTATAGTTACTCTGGAAATTATACCCCCATCTTCTTTTAATTCTAATTGTTAATTTGTTTGGTGAGGAGATGGATTGTTTTAATGAAGTCTTTTTCCCTTGCAGTATTATTTCCTTGGTGTTTCTACTCAGAAAGTGCACCCTAAGGTGTTTTCACAAACCGTGGAATAACAGTGATTTTAATAGGAATACTCTTTGACTCTTTTCTGTTTTTTTTTTTGTTTGTTTGTTTGTTTGTTTTACATGCTCAGTCTACCTCTTAAACTTCACAAATTATTGGCTGATTGATCTTTTTCTTTTGGTATTGCCCTTTGGGCATAAATTACTTCATAGTCTGAACCAATAACATTTAGGCACTTTTGCAGTGATAGATTCTGAGGCATTTCATGGTGATATGAACACAGGAAACACTGTTCTTTTCTGTCTTTTTTTTCCTGATTAGTTAGCTTTCTTATGGTCTCGTTGGCATCACTCATGACATTATCACCTACTTTAGCTGTTACTAAAAAACTCTTCATATTTTGACCACATGCTTAGGCTTGAATTTCCTACACATTTTTTCATATAAAGTGAATTGCTGTCATGAAAGCTTTAGAACTCTTTGCTTAATGGTCTCTTTCCTTGGGAAAAAGGTATCATCAACCTTTGCTCCAGAGCTAGGGGCAGGGGCAGTGGCACACTTCTGTTTGTGCCACTAAGAGTAAGGTGCTAGCCTATAGTCTTGATTTGCTGCTTCTCTCATGGAATCTCCATCCTATAAATGAACTATCATAATGACTATTTGGTACTCAGAGGTCTTAGTACGCTGTGCCTGAGTAAAACTTCTGTGCTTTGACAGTGGCTACATGAAAGAAGTGAAACTTTTTTCACCTCTCTTGCCAGAAATCTAGCCTCTGTAACCCATAGGTGAGGTGTCTCTGTGTGAAAAATTTAGGAAGCTTATTCCCTCCCAAAAAGATAATATAGCCCACTTGCAGAAGTTTCACAGAGGGGCAGTCCAATATTCTTATCTCCACCGGCTTGCAGTAAAATTTCTGTCACACTGAGGGAGGGTAGGCTAGCAAACAAGACATTGTTTAATGCTGCAAGCTCTTGCTATTTTAAACAACCCTTAGTGTGTTCCTTAATAAATGTTTATTTGTTTGCTGCATGTTTTGAGGGCAATTCCTAGTATATTGTTAAATTTGTTAATTAATTTTATTTTTTAAACCCTTTCTCTGTTTGCCCAGAGAATATCCACTGGCAGTACTTGCAGATGCAGCATTTACCTCGAGATAATTTTGTCACAAAATATCTAGTTTTTATTATTATTTTTTCATTCCTTTAGCATGCCAACTTTGGAAACAAACAAACAAAAAAGAATTTGATTTTTAGGATTCTATTGGTAGTAGTGCTATTTCCATTTACAAAATGTAGACATTTTCGATTACTGAAAATGTCAAATTCTAGAAAATGTAGGGTATTAACATTGTTCTTGAGCAATTGTTGGCTGAAGATTAACTTGATGAATTCAATTTTTCTAAAGTAGATGATTCAGACGATTCTGATGTTAGCTCTCTTTAGAAGTAACTCCAAGAAGAGTTTTTATAATGATGTTCACACTGAAAGAGTCAGACTTGCTTCATCCTCAAGGAGTGTATTTATGTAAAATTAAATAAGTGCTGGCTGTGAGCTGCACTATTTTTTTCCTAAACTGGAAAATGGTGAGGAGATATGGTTTCATAAAGTTGCCCAGGCTGGCCTTGAACTCCTGGGCTCAAGTTATCCTGCCTCCTCAGCCTCCTGAGTAGCTAGGACTATAGGTGGATGCCACTGTAGTCAACCTCTCCGAATATGATTAAATAGTTGTCTCTAAAAACAATTTTCACTATTTATTCTTATTACATTTCAGAGCTGATTCATTTTATGCTACCAATCTGGCATTGGCCAGGACATGTTTTCTTCTAAAATGTCTGTCTGTCTTCATATCATAAGTTTGCTCTGCCTCAGCATTCATTTTTAGGCTTAATATGAGTTGTGTAGGGACATGGATGCAGCTGGAAACCATCATTCTCAGCAAACTATCGCAAGAACAGAAAACCAAACACCGTATGTTCTCACTCATAGATGGGAACTGAACAATGAGATCACTTGGACTCGGGAAGGGGAACATCATACACCAGGGCCTCTCATGGGGAGGGGGGAGGGGGGAAGGATTGCATTGGGAGTTATACCTGATGTAAATGACGAGTTGATGGGTGCTGACGAGTTGATGGGTGCAGCACGCCAACATGGCACAAGTATACATATGTAACAAACCTGCACGTTATGCACATGTACCCTAGAACTTAAAGTATAATTAAAGAAAAAAAAAAGATCTAGTCATAGCTTGTCACTTTTGACTTTGTTAAAACTTCCCTTCCTCGTGTAGTTGTTTGAGATAGAGTTTACTTTTTTCTCATCCTAATGACCCAGAAATGCAACATATCACAGATGTAGTGACCATGATATAACCTAATGATCAATACCAGAGTCAT
The DNA here is from genome assembly GCF_047675955.1 of Chlorocebus sabaeus. Classification (NCBI taxonomy): domain Eukaryota; kingdom Metazoa; phylum Chordata; class Mammalia; order Primates; family Cercopithecidae; genus Chlorocebus; species Chlorocebus sabaeus. The sequence goes on along the minus strand of NC_132910.1, from coordinate 735,797 downwards.
ATAATAATTTTCCCCTTCTTGTGTGTTCCCTTAATCCAGCCATTCCTCTACTCCTGCAGAGAAGCCTAGGAAATAACACTCATGGTCCTTAATAAAAGTCCTCCCACAGGGGTTTCCCCTTTCACTTCCAGACAGCTGGTTGAGCTCTCTGCCACTTCTGGACTTTCTGTCAGATTCTTATCATCATCCCTAACATCACCTAAGAACTGTGAGTAATAAATTTCTTCTATTTTATGCATTTTGTTCTTCCTTTCTCATTTCAATATATTTGACCTGACTCATATATCTGAAACTCACTTCCCCACCTCCATCAAAGCTTTCCAGGATCTTGGTTTACAGCCATTCTCAAGAAAGATACTTCAATATAAAATTGGAAAGAACTCATAGCAGTATAAATCACAACACCTCTGAATATATTTAATAACAGAGAAAATAGAAATAAAACTTTAATTTTATACATCATAGAATTGCTATTTAGAAACAAATAGGACATGTTAGAAATAAGAAAAAGTCAAACACTTTGTTGAAGTTATATACCTATTTGCATTTTAAAAAATGTATTACCCAATGGGTTATAGCATGATGCCAACACATAATGACAGGTTGCAAGGCATGGAGAATGGGAGAATGTGACATGACTATCTAATGGGTACAAATCTTCCTTTTGAAGTGAAAAAAATTACTTTGGATCTAGATAGTAGTGGTAGTGGCAAATGTGTTAAATGCCAATGAATCATACACACTAAATGGTTTAAGTGTATAATTTTGTGGTGTGAAATTCCTATATCAATTATTCTTTAAATAAACAAGTGGCTGACCAGATTTGACCAAGAAGTCATAGTTTGTCAGTCCTTGGTTTATGCTACAAATTTAACTCCCATATCCTTGAAATAGTAAATGCTGTCATTTTTATCATTTACATTAGAAACATAGTCTGTTTTGAAACTAATATATTATGCAATTATATGAACATTAAAATCATTACCGGCCGGGCGTGGTGGCTCAAGCCTGTAATCCCAGCACTTTGGGAGGCCGAGGCGGGCGGATCACGAGGTCAGGAGATCGAGACCATCCTGGCTAACACGGTGAAACCCCGTCTCTACTAAAAACTACAAAAAACTAGCCGGGCGAGGTGGTGGGCGCCTGTAGTCCCAGCTACTCGGAAGGCCGAGGCAGGAGAACGGCGTAAACCCGGGAGGCGGAGCTTGCAGTGAGCTGAGATCCGGCCACTGCACTTCAGCCTGGGCGACAGAGCGAGACTCTGCCTCAAAAAAAAAAAAAAAAAAAAAAAAAAAAAAAAATCATTACCGTGGAAATTTTTTAATTTATTTAATCATAATAGTGCCAATTTTATTTTGCTGTACACACAATTGTTAGTGCTTTGCAATATTAATGACTTCATTCTTTCAGCAATCCCATGATATTGATAATGCAATTACAACCATTTCCATTTCATTGGTGAGGAAGCTGAGGCAAATAAAGTCCCCGTAACTTGTCGAACCCCACATCATTATATAGTGATTTCTAAGACTTGAATCAAGGCCATCTTGATCCAGAGTGCCAGCTCTCAATTACCATGTTATGTTGACTCTCTTACTCTGGGTGCAGATATTTTGAAAGTGTAATTGTTAGGTTGGCTCAGTTGACTTTTCCTTCCACAGAGTTTCTTATTTCCTATGGTGCCTGGGTCTATAATTATCTGAAGATCATTCACTTAACATACTTAGTGATTCATGTTGAAAAGCTCAGAGAGCTAGTGGGCTACCAGGATTTCTTAGGCTTATATTTATGTCTCTACAAAATTGTCATTTGTTATAGGGACTACAGATTGAGTTGTTGTGTAATAGTGAGAAAAAAAGACAAGAAAGGAAGAAACAAAGAGAGAAAGAGAAACAGAGAGAGAGAACGTGCTGTGTTTCCACTAGAGCTTTGAAAGTTTAGCTGCATTATTTCCATTACATTCTTTGTGTTGAGACAGCTACAAAGTTTGCCAGACTTCAAAGGGAGGGGATATTACTTGATAGGAAAATTGTGAATGTATTTATAGTCATGTCTCAAAATAACAACAAATAAAACCTTTCAAAGAAGGCAGCAGAAGTTATTAAACTGTGGTATGATTCATAAAATATTAAAAATAGTTATAGAAAAAATATTAAAATTACATGAATTTAGATTTCTACAATTATTGTAATTTTTAAACATTGGATCATAGTTATTCATACATATTTTTAAAAATAGAACACATGTCCTAAAAACAAGCTGCAAGTGGATAAAATAGACGATATATGAGAAATGTTATCAAGTTTTTGAATGACACTAGTGAATTAATAACATGATGTTACATTTTGGAATTTCCTGTCCTGAATTGATGTGTTTATTTCACAAATTAAATTTTAAATCTCATAATTAATACATGAAAACTTTGTGGAAAGTTAAACATTGCAGAATTGTATAGAATAGAAATTTAAATTATCATCCTTGGAATTACATGTATTTTTTGAGATTCTTTCTTCTTCGTACTAGTTTACGTATATTTTATTTCATTGCAAAAAATACTTTTTTGTTTTTCTGGAAACTACTTTTTCTGTTTAGTAATGTGATAATCAGCCTGTTCTCTACAGTGGCTACATCCAAACATTTGTTGGAGGTACATGTGTTCATTGACTGAAAGCCATTTAAGTGCTGGAGAAATTTGGTTCATTCATGTGCTTGTATGCAAGGATTTCTACATGATAAATTTCTAGATGTAAAACTTCAGTATGAAATGGCATATTTACATTTTATTTAAGAGTGTTAGCTCGAATTATACTCCCTCAAAAATAGATTTCTCAGGTTTTTATGGGGTGCAAATCTTCTCTATGGCATTAATTTGTTGGCATTAGTTCTATTTTTATGAGCATGAGTAACTTTTTAGTCTTTTATATCTGATTGGCCATTTTTACTTTAATTACTTCTTCATATTTTCATCAATTTTTTATTAGTTTGTTAGTGTGTTTTGGTTGGTGATTTGTAGTTCTCACTGAACAATGGATACCAATCTTTTGTTATGTGTGTTATAGGATAGGTTTTATGTGAAACAATTCAGGTTTATAATCATGATAAAACAACATTATTAATCTTTGGCACTATGTAAGTTCTGCTTGTCTTTATATCTGTATTAATTCCTGGATGATTTGTATGAAATTTTCTATAATTTCTCTATCTCATCAATGTTTTAGTGTGTACATGTCTATAGATTACATGATTTATCTATGTGTATAAAATTGTAAATATACATATATATCTGTTTTTAATCACACCTTACACTGGAGAATATTTTTTTGTGAGAATTAGTTAATGGCAAGACATTTAAGTGACAAAGACAAGTAGATTTCTGTCAATCTGGACTAGTTTGATCATAAAGTGCTTCCCTGATGTGTAGATTAAAGGAGGGTTATGACTTGGTTTAGCTATTTTCCACAAAATTTATAAACTTTTTAATTCGTTGTATATATTTCTTAACACGCTAAAATGTTTATATTTCCATATTATATTCATAGGAGAGATAAATCAAAAGACTGTGGAAAATAAGAAAAAAAGATACAATTATTTAAAGTATAGTTATGTATACTTTATGTATACTTATTATTCAATAATAAGTATTTCAAACTGTCTTCAAAATATACATTGAATTTCACAACATATCTATTAGCTAGTTAATTGATGATGTGTCTTGTTTTAAAAGAAATGGACATGTATATGTATATATATGTTTAGCAAGATAGAAAATTCACTAAATCCCTTTAGAATGCAATTTCTATATGATCATAATCTAAAATTAAGGACTTAAGATTGTTATTAAAGGTCAAAAATGGTAATAAAATCCATATGAAATTTAAGATTATTTTTTTCTCGTTCTATTAAGAATGATGATGGTATTTTAATGAGAATTGAATTAGATTTATAGATTTCTTTTGGCAAATGCTCATTTTCACAAAATTGATTCTACCCATCCATGAGCATGGGCTGTATTACCATTTGTTTATGTCATCTATGACTTTTTCCGCAATGTTTTATAGTTTTCTTTGTAGAGATCTTTCACCTTCTTGGTGAGATATATTCATGAAATTTTCTATAATTTCTCTATCTCATCAATGTTTTAGTGTATATGTGTCTATAGACTACATGATTTATCTATGTGTATAAAATTATAAATATACATATATATCTGTTTTTAATCACACCTTATGCAAGATAATTGTTTTGTGTGTGTGTGAGAATTGGTTAATGGTAAGGCATTTAAGTGACAAAGACAAGTAGATTTCTGTCAATCTGGACTAGTTTGCTCATAAAGTGCTTCCCTGATGTGTAGATTAGAGGAAAGTTAAACATAGATTAAAGGTGAGAAAAAAGTATTTTTTTTTTTTTTTTGCAGCTATTGTGAAAATGGAGGAGTTGTTACTTGAATCTCAGCTTTGAACCCAGCATAGCCAAAGCAAGACTAAGAAAAAACAAATCTGGGGGCATCACATTGTAACGCCTAAGGTTCTTGCCTAGCCACGCCAAAAACTGGTGTTGCGGCTGACCACGACAGGTGAAAGAGACCTGGACTGAGAGTGAGCAGTAGGTTTTATTGAGCAGAGCAAGAGTACAAAGCTTCCACAGTGTGTAAGGTGTCATTAATGGGTAGCCAGAGCTGGATTATATGATTGCCTTTTAAACTCTTTAAGGGGGGAAACGTGCAGCAAGAAGAGGTTACCAGAGCCAGAAATAAAGGCAATTAACCATTTGTAGCATGTCTTAGTCTTAGAACTTGAGGAAAACCGGAATTGAAACTTAGGTTTTATCTACTTTATGACCTTGCAATGGCATGGCAAAGGAGACAGGATCTTACAGGACTTTACAAAGGATGTTTACAAGGAATTGGAATTAGGAGTGCAGATAAGGTCCACTGGTTACAGAAAAACAGGCAGTTAACATTTCTTTCACTTTAGTTTTGGGGAAGGGGGAAGGGAGAGAGGACACAGGGAAACTTACAGCAAAATTTTCATTGTTTATAGCTTTCTTGGGGAAGGAAACACATGCACAAATCCTGTAGTTAGGAATATTTTAAGCATATATCTTCAATATTATTCATCCAGGATCGAAGTAAGTCCTCATGTAGTAAATGAGTGAGTTTCACAGCTTTCTGGGTCCCTGCTTGACCCAGGAAGCCCAGCTGACATCTCCTCTCAACATTACCCAACATATTGCAAGGCATATTCCAAGTTACCAAAACAACATGGCATCGGTATAAAAACAGGCATGTAGACCAAAGGAACAGAATAGAGAATCCAGCATTAAAGACAAATACTGACAGCCAACTGATGTTTGACAAAGTAAACAAAAATATAAAGTGGGGAAATGACACCTTATTCAACAAATGGGGCTAGAATAATTGGCAATCCACATGTAGGAGAATGAAACTGCATCTTCTTCTCTCACCATATAAACAATCAACTCAAGATGGATCAAATAATGAAATCTAAGATCTGAAACAATAAAAAATTAGAGAAGGTAACATTTCAAAAACTCTTCTAGACATTGGGTTAGGCAAAAACCTCGCGATGAAAAATCCAAAAGCAAATGAAACTAAAACAAAGACAAATAGTTGTGATTTGTTTAAACTAAAAAGCTTCTGCCAGCAAAAGAAATAATCAGCAGTGTAAACAGACAACTCACAGAGTAATCAAAAATATTGATGAACTATGCATCTGACAAAGGACTAATGTCCAGAATTTACAAAGAACTAAAAAAAATCCACGAGAGAGAAACAAACCCCTTCAAAAAGTAGGTTAAGGTAAGGGTAAATAGACAATTCTTAAAAGAAGATGTATAATTGGCCAACACATATGAAAATATACTCGACTTCACTAATTATCAGTAAAATGCAAATCAAAAGCATAATGCAATACCACTATACTCCTGCAAGAATGGTCATAATTTTAAAATCCAAAAATAATACAATGTTGGCATGGATGTGGATAAAGGGGGACACTTTTATGCTGCTGTGGGAATGCAAACTAATACAAATACTATGAAAAACCATATGAAGATTCCTATAAGAACTAAAAGTAGAAGTACCATTTGATCCAGCAATCCCACTACTGTGTGTCTTCCCAGATACATAGCAGATACAAAAAAGTTTTATATGAAAAAGATCCATGAACATACATGTTTACAACAGCACTATTAGCAATTTAAAAAATATGGAACCAGCCTAAATGCCCATCAACCAACCAACAGGTGGATAAAGAAAATGTGGTGTACATATATACACACACACACACACACATATATCTATGTACATACACGCACACATATACATACTATATTTATACACCATGGAATACCACTAAACCATAAAAAGAAACAAAATAATGGCATTAACAGCAACTTGTATGGAGTGGAAGAGCATTATTCTAAGTGAGGTAATTCAGGAATAGAAAACTGAACATCGAAAATTCTCACTTATAAGTGGGAGCTAAGCTATGAGGATGCAAAGGCATAAGAAAAATATAATGAGCTCTCAGGATTCAGAGGGGAGGTTGGGAGGGAGTAAGGGGTACAAGACTACACATTGAGTGCAGGGTACACTGCTCACGTAATATGTGCACCAAAATCTCAGAAATTACCACTAAAGAACTTATCCATCTAATCAAACACCACCTGTTCCCACATAACTATTAACATAATTTAAAATATTATAATAAAATCAACCAGATGAATATTTTTAAATATCTAGAAAAAATAGAATTGGCTCATGAAACCAAAGACGTTACAAAATAGTTCAATTTTACAGTAGGCAGAAGGTTAAGAGTTGCTATATTTCTAATTCCACATAATTTCCACTGATGAATGACTTAAGCTCTAAAACAGTAAACATTTGGCTATAAATTTTAGGAAACATGTGAAAATAAAGCCGCATGCATTATAAAAGCCAAGCAATACTACTCATCTTAAAATATCAAAAGGAAGAGAGACTTTCTGTATAATATGACTATGTAATAGTTTCCTTAGCAGCAGTTAAAACAATACAATTCTGTTCAAAATGAAGCCAAATTATTCTGAGTATGTGCAAAACAGCACTGATACTGTCAGTGGACTTCTTAATGTTCTTGTGTTTAAGTAGAATGTGTGAAATATAGTTAAGCTGAGTAAAAATTTTCTTGTGTAAACTGTGAATTAGAACACAAATTTCAATATAAGTTCAACAAATTTCAATACAAACTCATATGGATTTACATTATTTTTTATTTTCCCGAGTGTTTTCTTCATTTCCACAAAATATTTCTAACCATTAACTGGGTGGTAAATCTCTGAAAAACAAATTTTTATGTGACAAAGTAAATTCTGAAAAGTTTTTTATTTTTATTTTTTATTTTTCTTTTGGTCACAGGAAGAAAGAAATCTTGTATCATAACCTTTCTTGCTGGAATAAACTGAAGTAGTCGCATCTATCAGGTTTTCCAGCTTCAAATCTCAGATATAACTAATCACTTTTTCCCTTCTTTCCTTTCCTAGCAAACTTCCAGAAACAAAACAGACAACATTTCATGATGATAAATATCACAGTAGCCACACAGGCCAGCAGGCACCCAATCACATCCAAAGAGTGATATTGGAACCAGGTGAGGTCATGGGCTGCAACCCGAAGGTGTTTAGCTCCTTTATGTCGCATGACAAATTCAATCCAGAAGACTGCTCGATCCAGGGGCTTCACTGGCTGATCATGTTGAATTCTTGATAATTTCATAACATTCTCTTTATATCTGAAGGATAAAAATAAAGACACCAATGCAGCAGGAAGAGACGTAGACAAAATCCCTCAGACACCGAGTTAAAGAAGGAAGAAGTTTATTCGTTCGGGAGCATCAGCAAGACTCCTGTCTCAAGAGCTCCTGTCTCCAAGTGAGCAATTCCTGTCTTTTTAAGAACTCACAACTCTACAGGGGTCCACATGAGAGGGTCATGATCAACTGAGCAAGCAGTGGGTACATGACTGGGGGCTGCATGCACCAGTAATCAGAACGGAACAGAAGAGGACAGGGATTTTTACAGTGCTTTTCCGTAAAATGCCTGGAATCTATAGATAACATAACCAGTTAGGTCAGGGGTCGATCTTTAACTACCAGGCCCAGAGTGTGGCACCAGGCTGTTTGCTTGTGGATTTCATTTCTGCCTTTAGTTTTTACTTCTTCTTTCTTAGGAGGCAGAAATTGGGCATAAGACAATATAAGGAGTAGTCTCCTCCCTTACTAACACTGAAAGTACGTTAATGTGTCTGTGCATATGAAGTTTATGAAAGGCTTTTAAAGTGCCAAATAATTCAAAGTAAATGTCACAGAATTGACATTGAATTTGTGTATTTTTATTTGGGTCATCGTAGAAAGTTTGACTTTTAAATTTGATTTTTCTCATTGACAAATATTTTTAAATTAGAAATTAAATGTTAGGTGAGAAAGTTAATTTTTTTTGAAGCAGAGAAAATATGAGGCAATTTAATTTGCTTTTAATTGTTTAATTTTAAGTTTTTGTGGGTACATATTAAGTGTATATATTTATGGTGTATATGAGTTGTTTTGATACAATGTGAAATAATCACATCATGAAAAATAGGATATTCATCCCTTAAGCATTTATCCTTTGTATTATGAACACATTCCAATTACACTGTTAGTTCTTAAACAGATATATGAGAACGTGCTCAACATCATGAACCATTTTAAGTGCTGTAAGAAAGATTGTGAAAGTGCAGTATGAGAATTATCATCTCTAAGTTCCTAAAAAGTAATTGTATCGTGGTGAGTGACATGCCTCATAGCTAGCCACTTTGCTTCTATATTACTCTTTTGTCTCCTACTGTTTCCCACCCTGTAGCCAGAATGATTTTTTGCAATTAAAGTCAGTTTATAGCACTCCCCTGATTAAGACTTTTGCCTGGCTTCTCATTATTTAGAGAATAATCCAACTCTGTTATTTGGTCTACAGAACCCCACATTATTAGACACTGGCAAGTTCTTTTTCTAACACTTTTCCCCTGAACACTGTCTTCTAGATTGGCCTTCTATTTTTCTTTAAGCTCCCAAAGGTGTTCTCATCTTAGCACCTTACACATTTTTTCCCCTCTCTCCTGCTCTTGGAGTATTCTCTCTTGCTACAACCCAAGGCATGCTTCTCTCCCTTTGTATGGCTTCTTTCTAATGTTACTTCTAAGAGAGGCTTTTACTGACCACACTATGATGGAAACTCTAGGATTTTCTCTATTTTCTGTACTTATTTTGCTATTTGATTCCTAGAATTTTAAAATGCATTATATATCTCATAAAATAAACATTTAAATATTAAATACAAAAGATAAATATACGTACACTAAGTGAATAGTTCAAAAATGTAAGATCATCTTGAACATTATTTAGAGGTGAAGATATCTATTTACCTACTCTTCAGATCATGGTATAGGATATCACAACCTGTCTAGAATCACTGTCTTTTTCTGATCCATTTAGTCACTACTTTTGTCCTCCAATTAAGTACTAGCCTGACTTAGAATAGCATACATTATTTTTCCTTGTTTATGTAATTGAATTATATAGTATGTATTCATTAGTGTCTTTTTTTAATGTGGCAGTTGTTGGGTAATTCCATTGCTGTGTAGTATTTTGTTGATTGATAAAGCACAGACTATGCCTTTATTTTATGATTAATACATATTTGGTTTGCTACCAATTTTTAGACACTATTGATAATTCTGTCATAAACATTCTTCTAGATGGTATTAGATTTATATATTTATACATATCTCTTGGGTATATATGTGAGTGTAGAATTGCTGAGATAAAACTGGATGCATAATTGTGATTCACTTCTTGACTTTAAAATTTTTTGAAGTTTGTTTTTTTGATCTCTAAAATTTGAAGATATGTTAGTTATAGTTTTTATAACTTCCTTTACTTCCACTATGACTGAATCATACAGTTTCTATGACATTGAACCTTATTATATTTACTAAGTCTTGAGTTATTGCCCACCACATATCACTTCAAATAACTATTTGACATGTTCTAAGAAAATGTGTCTTCCAGTTGATGTATATAATACATACATGTGTATTGTGTATGTACATATGTGCACGTGTGTGCATCATTTTACATTATAAGATTCCATTCATTAATGGTGTTCTTCAAATGTTTTATGTCTTTACTCACTATTTGCTCTTTTTTTAAGTCTGTTTAGGTTGAGTGAAACTATTTGTATAATCACTTTTAAATCTACTAGTTTGCTTTATATATTTTTTTTCTATTTGTCCAAGCTGGTTTGTGTTTCTTTTCAATTATTTCCCATCTTCTTTAAAGGTATTTTTATCATTCATTAATCTTCTTTTTTTGTCATAAAGTATTTTTAAAGTATTCCTTTAGATGATACCCTCCTCACATAAAAGCATTATTGATAGTAGTTATAAATGCTGAATGATGGTAGCTCGACTCGGCAAGGAATTTTGCTCGTTGATATCTTTGGGTGTGAAAAAATCAATTACTAAAAATTTAACTTAAAATTATATTTTTTGTGCTTCAAAGACCATCATCAAAAAGGAAAATTTGGTGCACCCAGAGTAGGACAAAATATTTAAAAATTATATATCTGACATGACCCATAATATATAAATAGTTCTTAAAACTTAATAATAAGACAAATAACAAAGTTTAAATATGTTCCAAGGATTGCAGTAGACATGTTTTCAAAGAAGATATATGAATGGTCAGTAAGCACATATAAAGATTCTCAACATCTTTAGCCATAATGAAAATGCAATCTGAGACCAGAGATTATTTTATACCCACTAAGAAGGCTGTAACAAAAAGACAGATAATTACAGGTTTGGCAAAAATATGGAGGAATTGTAACCATGTTGTACTGCTGGTGGTAGTGATTAATGAAACAAGTACTTTGGAAGACAGTTTAGCAGTTCTTCATAAACATAGAGTTCCCACATGAGCCAGAAATTCCACTTGTAGTATCAACCCAAAAGAAAGGAAAACAGGTTTATGCAAAAACTTGTGTAGCAATATTCCTAGTAACCACAATTGGAAACAATCAAAAGGCCAATGAACTGAGAAGTTAACAACTAAAATATGACATATCCTTACTGAAAAATATTAAACTGCTGTAAAAAGAAATGAAGTATTAAAACACACAACAACATGAATAAAACTAACACCATAAAAAACAACAAAAAATTAATCTAGGTGAAACGTCATTTACACAGCACCCTAAACTGTATGATTCCATTTATATGAAATTTCTCTAGGGAGAATAATCTCTAGAGAAAGAAAATAAATTAGTGTTAGACTAGGGCTAAGCGGTCAGAGGAAGTGACTTCTGTGTCATTGCAGTATTTGTGCTGATATAAATATTCTACTATTATGTGATAGCAATGGCTTCACAGCTCTGTAAACCTAGTAAATATATTTGGATTTTATATCATAAACAGGAGGATTTTATGGTATCAAAATTAAATCTCATTTTCAAGTCCATTACAATAATGATAATAATAAAAGTTAATATTTCAGTGGGAAAATAGTCATGTTCTGAGGCATTTTAGATATCGAATTAAAATATTTAATATATTATTTAAATTATTCTTCCTTTCTACTATGGATTCATTATGTCAAAGTTTTAAGAAATGTATTTTTTATATTCTCTATATCATTTTAAAAGTATTTTTGTGTAGAAAATTGTTTCACTAACTGGCTATTCATTAGATGTATGGGTCTCAAATACAATTTTTAAATAACTGATGCAAAATAAAAACAGATTTCAGATTGGTTAAATCATTTAAATTCTTTCAGAATTACTCTCTTATAAAAAGGATGAAGCTCACACTCACTATTGACAAGAGACGCTATCTATAAATACCACCTAGTGAAAAATATTGTTCTACTCACAAAGGATCATTAATTACTGTCTTCAGTGCATTCACCAAGTCTGTACTCGACATTGTGTCAAAGTCCAATCTAACAGCTGCTCCTTTGGCCTTCATGTGAGCAATGTTATCAGGTTGATCGGCAAACAATGGAATGCCCACCATAGGGACCCCATGGTAGATCGCCTCGTAGATGCCATTGGCTCCACCGTGAGTTATAAAAGCTCTGGTTTTTGGATGACCTAGGATTGGATGAATTTTAGCAAAATTATTCATAGGAATAAAATGAGATGCACAATGAAAGGCTCTGAAACTGACAATGTTTTCTAAATAATACATTGAACTAATTTGCTATTACTTTTCAGACTTCAGAGAAAAAGACACGTACTTGTGCTGGGTATGTAAGTGAAGGCTGCATGGTGTGTGTGACTTCAGACTGCAAAACAATACAAGAGTTCCAGTTGGACTAATGAAAAAGTGCGATCTAGATTTTTAAAATGTGCAGTAAAGAAGACAGCAAAGAGATGGGCATGATGTGAACTGCTATTTTAAGTGCGGTCACAGAGTGTGATAGGTGGGGTGTGCAAGGCAGCAGGCAGTGGGTTGATGGTGGTGCTAGGATTGAGGAAGGACAGGTCACACTTCATCATGACCTGTCATCACTTTATGATTAAGATTAACAATTTAATCCTTCAGAAAATACAGAATTACTGGTGATAGAAGAGCTATTATTTTTGGTGGCATTTGAAATAACCCTGCAAGAGAGGAAACAACAGGTGTAAAGTTGTAGAAATAGGAGACAGAGAGATACCTCAGGAAGTTATTGAAAAATTCTGTGAGATATATTAACACCTGAAATAAAGATTTTCGCTGATTCTGACCATAAAGAATGTGAGTGTGTATCATAAAATGCCAATAATTATAGCGTATTCTTTTTCCCCTAGGACTGGTAAATATAAAGAAGTTACATTTTGTTTTTCCTTAACAAATATTGAAAAAGCTTGTTTCATGATTAACTATTAACACTCTAATGTACTGTTACTAATATATCCAGTATTTGTTCACCGGAGTCTTACCTAGAAGGTCATTCTGGGGTATCCACTTATAGAGCCGAGTATTGAGACCTAAGGTATCTGGTTTTTTCCCATCAAATCTCCACAGAACCTGTTACAGTGAAGAAAATATCTTATTCCATGAGTGGAATTCAAAAGTTATAGAATGTTCGAACTGTAAAAAGAGTAGAAATTAGATCAAGGGATGTTAGTAAATCAGAACTACCAAAGACTGATGTAAATAGAATACTCACATTTAATTTTCTCAACTTTCATAATTAGTTAGGCACGTAAGGAAATCATGATTTTCCAAAATAGTACCTTAGAAAAAATCGGATTATCAATGAAAAGTTCAAGTATTTAAAAAATTGTTACACTTTTTAAAAGAAAACCTACGTGCGGCCAGTCATCATATGAAAAAAGAAAAAAAAGCTTAACATCACAGATCATTAGAGAAATGCGAATCAAAACCATGATGAGACAGCATCTCACACCAGTCAGAACATCACGATGTGGGCGAGGTTGTACAGAAAAGGCTTGTTTATACTCTGTTGGTTGGAATGTAAGTTAGTTCAAACATTGTGGAAGACAGTGGCGATTCTTCAAAAACCCAGAGGCAAAAATACCATGAAACCCAGCAACCCCATTACTGAGTATACAACCAAAGGACGGTAAATTGTTCTTTCATAATGACCCATGCACAAGTATAGTAATTGCAGTACTATTCACAATAGCAAGGACATGGAATCACCCTAAATGCCCATCGATTATGGGCTGAATAAAGAAAATATGGTACATATACACTACTGAATATTATGCAGCCATAAAAAAAGAACAAAATTATGTATTTTGCAGGGATATGGATGGAACTGGAGACCACTATCCTTAGCAAACTAACAAAGGAATGGAAATAAAAATATGGCATATCCTCACTTATAAGTGGAAAGTGAAAGATGACAACATGTGAACACATAGACAGGAATAACATACACTGCTGTGTATTGGAGGGTGGAGGGTGGGAGGAGAACGAGGATCAGGAAAAATAATTAACTGATATTAGCCTTAATATCTGGGTGATGAAATGATCAGTACAATAAACCCCCATGACGCAAGTTTACCTATGTAAAAAAACTGTACATGTACCCTTGAACTTAAAATAAAAGTTAAAAATAAAATTAATTTTTTTAAAAATAAAAATATTCTAAGAAATGTGTAAAAATTTTACCTATTCATTATAATTCTAGAGTAAAAACCAACAATTTCATAATGACCTGCGTGCTTCTTTTCTTTTATGTATTTTATATTAGTTTTCATCTTCCAAATTTAATTTGAATGTATTCATTTCTTTTTGAGTAATTTGACAAGTAGTTCACATGTACCTACTTGTGTGTAGGTTAGAGCCCGTTGTCCTTTGATTGACAAAATAGCAAGAACATAAATAAGCTACTTATAAGAAAGAGATTAATGCTGCAAGGGTAGTATGCATAACTTCATTGGAATTATAAATTATCAAGCACTACTTCCAAAATAAATTTCAAGTGAGCATTTTTGACACAAATTCAGAGTATTATCAGTGTTTCTAACTTTGGATACTTTTTGGCATAGAAATGAGGAACCTGTTGGTATCATGAACAAAAATACAGCTGTTGAATAAACTCAAAATTGTAGTTTGCTGAATTTGGTCAACTGATTATTAACACCGAGACAACGTGCTACAAAGCTTTGACAACAGTGATTAATATGTTCTGCTATAGCCAAGACATTTTATGTTTAAGTTACTAATTTTGAAACTCCCAAGCAATCCTCATAAACTGAACAAAAATTTACAGTGTTTAACTTTTATTTGCTACATCAGTTTTAAAGTAACTCAGGTTTCAGCAAAAGGTTGGAAGAGGTCATTACAGAAAGCTTTATCAGGCAGGAAATTAAAAGGTAATTGATAAATACACAAAGGTCACTGGATTATTCTATATAGAAGAAAATAAATTTCTACTATGTTTTATAGAGGGGGCATCTGAACTTGTTTCTGTGCCTGGCTTCCTTTTCTTTGACTCCTTTCTATATTTCCTTCTGTTCCTCCATTGAGAGGGGTTGTTAATCTGATAGTGCAGAGTCCTTGTCCGGCCACATTTTATACTGCGCAGCGTCCACCTTCAGGGCAGGATCCATCTCCACCCTTTCTCTTTCATCTTCCTCCTTCAGACATTGGCTTGGTGCAGTCCAGCAGGGCTGGCTGCTTTTTCTCTTTCTCTAAATCTATCTAGCTGTGTGAATACTTGGGCAAGTTGTCTGTCAGCCTAGGCTGTTCTTTCTCTGAATAGTACCCTGAACATTACTCAGATACACCTTTTACAGTGATTCTCCTGCCCCAGCCTCCCAAGTAGCTGCGATCATAGGTGCATGGCAACATATCTGGGTAATTTTTTGTATCTTTAGTAGAAATGGGGTTTCACCACATTGGCCAAGCTGGTCTCGAACTTCTGACCTCATGATCCGCCCGCCTTGGCCTCCCAAAGTGCTGGGATTACAGGCGTTAGCTACCGTGCCTGGCCTACAGTTTACACATTTAATCACAGGATTGGAATTCATTTTCCTTACTCCCCTACTCCCCACATGTGGGAGTTATCCTTCCTAAATTAATAACATTCGATCATGTTATACTACCACAGATCTTTAAATTAGAGTATATACCGCATAATTACTAACAGAGCCAATCTTCTCCATTTGTTGTCAGGTATTTTATATAAGCATTTGACTTAAAGTGCAAATAGAAATACTACATCCCATAATTGTAAATATTCACCAAGAGCTTCCAGAGTGCAATAAGTTATAGAGGTGGTTCAAGAGTTAGTTAAGTGTTCTTCACTCATTGGATACTGCTGAGATTAGGAAAACTGTTCTGAAGAAAATGATCATAAGTCTTACTTGTATTTCTACAAGGACACAGTTCTGGATATACATTTTTTATGAAAACACCTGAAAGTCATTCTAAAGACTACATTAAGCACAATTTTCACTTACCTGAAATATATTGAGTTAAATTCAGCTGTATGAGTGTTAATATCAGAAATTAAAAATAATTGTGGGTCTCAAGTTGCCTTTGGTGGATACATATGGAGTAGTGAGTTCCCACTGATGCTAATAGAAACCACTCATGCATACCAAGGGTAGAAACTCCCCCAGGGCCACATGCAACCTCTAAGGCTGAGGCACAACTATGACTTCTGTCAGTGGATGCTATACAAGCACATTTAAGGCTATATTCGGCTATAAAGAGTTCAATCTACTCTTTAATATTCTTTCCATGTAGATCACATACACAATTCAAAATTTTATGGGACACGAGCTGAAAAGTCTCCAAACACTTTTTAAATACCTTTCTCCATACAATTTATTGTCAGTATATTTACATAGGGGAATGTTCATACTTAAAACCATTTTTTAAAATGCAACTACAATTTTCAAACTTATCACAGTCTCTCCAGGATTATCCTTGTTCTCATTTTTCAACTTTTGGTCAACTTCACATTTGTCAGAAGTTTCTATAATTGGATTACTTACAAACTTTAACAGCCTCTTTCAGTAGTTTTCCACACCAGTAAGGCACTTCATCTTACCTTTTGTGGGATCTGGGCAAGGGCTGATGCAATTACGTTGGCCCTTTCTTCTTTCATGTTAGTGACCATTGACCCCAGAGAAAACACCACGACACCATTTTCTCCAGAGCTCTGTACAAACTCTTCCACTTCCTGTGAAAAAAGAATTTGTTTCATCACAAAAGAATATCAGCATAGCATGCACTACTGAAAGAATTGGTACAAGTTACTAAAGAGAGAAAATCAGGTATTTTGAGGAATTATTGGAGTAAATAATATTTTCTAACTGACTGAATCACTCAGGTTTTTTGCAATTAGATATATAATGTGAGATAAGTGGACTCTGTTAAGGATATTTGTGTAAATATGTGTATATGTGTATGTATTTATGTGCGTGTGTGTAAGGGAGAAAAGAAATGGAGCTATTACGTTGTAGTCAGGGAGATAATGTTAAAAATATTATACCCAGACTCTTCTCTTACAATACTAAAATTAGTAATATAGGTTCTTGGAAAGTGGCACCACTCAGCTTTAATTCTATATTGTTGTTCTACAAAATCACTTGTGTTGATTTCAGGCAGGTTGTCTGTAGGATTCTTTTAGTTGGAAGCCATTAGTGTTTACTTCCCTCACTATAAGCTTTGAGGATAAGCTACTCACAGTTGGGATAATTTTATATCTTTGTTTATGTTTCTCTACAATGCTTTATACTTCACTTAAAGTTTGTCAGAGTCAAGCAGCACTTGCACCAGAATAGAAGAAGCCACCAGGCCTTTCTGCAGGGGAGATCTTGTCTCTCTTTTGAGCAGCTCACTCACACCACGTAACACTCCTGGTGAAGATGTGCTTGGCTGAAATTGATTGCGAATTATTCTGAGTTGCGTTTTCCTATGTATGCCAATATTTAAATTTAAATACTTTGAGATTTAATCATTGTGGTAAAACTTTTCCTAATGGTCCTTAACAAAACAAAGAAAAAAAGTCCAAATGTTAACTGTGCAGACCACATATTACAGAGTGTTTTTTAAAATATGATTTTTAATCTTAACGTAAGAGTCATTGTACTGCTATTCCAGGTAATACTTGGGGCATCTAGGTATTGTGTGTGACTGCAGTTGACTGTAGCCATATTTACTGTAACTGGTGTTCAGTGTTTCACCTCACTAGCTTGATGCCGAGAGCCCTGTTTATCCATGCAATGTTGAAGGAACCTAACCTCTGTCTACGGATTCATCACGGATATGGACTGGTTGTTTCTTCTTCTGTGATAACATAATAAAAATAATACAAAATTAATGTAAGAAATTTTATAAAAGCATGAAAAAAATTTTTAAATAAAATTTTTCTAAAATTTTATGTTGTGATATTATTCATGCAAAATATATTTTTTCATCATGGCTTTTGTCCTATTTATATAGCTCAATGCACACATGTGACACTTATTTAGAAAATTGTGTATACATTTTCCTCCTGCAAAAACTTGTCATCTTGTCACATTTATCATTTTCTAACTCTCTTTATTTGTATTATGGTTGACAGTGTAATTGAATAT